>NW_028261385.1:35865474-37065474 GCF_051295495.1 Thamnophis sirtalis | reverse complement strand
TGGAGAGAAACTAGTTGGTACTTGCATTAATTTTATTTTGGGAGGAATCCATTTTTACATTCTGAAGCTGGAGACTTCTACAACTTCTCTTTAATGTTTTATAACAGAAGAATAAAAAATAACCCCCAGGATAATCATAGAAATCATTCCCCCTCCCGCCCTTCTTAATCTTTTTGGTTTTGTTTTGTTTTTTCTGAGAGACTGGCTTTCAAGTCTCTATTGGCTCAAGTAATTTGCCCTTGTCTCCTTTCTAAGGCTGAGAGACTGTCTTAAGATCAACCAGCTTTGTGACAAAGTCAAGACTAGAATTCATGTTCTCTCGAGTTTCTAGCTTTATGCATTAATGCAAATTTTGCTTTGTTATTTTTACTAATTTTCTGATAGATACAAGAATAATGTATCTGATACTTTGAAGAGGTTTACCACATTTCAAGTTATGGTTGCAGTATTTAATGTTGTAAATGATATGTCAGCATTCCAAGTATCATGTAGAATTAAATCAGAGTCCAGGGCAAAATGATCCTTAAAGTTCCAATTTAATAAAGCAGACATCTTAGCACGCCTGTGTTAATCCCAATTCTGGAAATGACATCAGAATTCCACCCAGTTAAAAGTTCGTGATCTTGTCCCCACACCCACAATCCATCACATGGTCCAATCTTCTTACACACTGGCTTCCACACCCAGCTGCTTCCAGTCAGGTGTAAAAGTGCGGAGACAAAAGATGACCTTGGCTTCTAGAAAAGAATGAAAACAATACATTCCACAATCCTACTCCTGTCTATTCCCCCCTCCCATCAACTATACTATTGAAATAGCATAATGAAATAAAAGAAAGTGTGGCAGGCCAAAATTCTAAAAGGAATATAATTGCAGGCCTGACATGATAATTGTGTCCTATTGAAAAACAAAGGTGGAAGGAGATTCTAGCTCACTTTCAAAAGGCCTTGTTCAGAATAATAAAAGAGAAAGTTAAGCTTGGACATCTCTCTTGGTTGAAACTGAAAGGGAATAATATATGTTCAATATACAGAGCAAGAGAAAGCAGTGCAGTAAATACATTATTTTAAATCATCCCACATGGAAGAACTATGCCTAATGTTCTTGCAATGTTCTCTTTTGCTTTTGTTTGTAGAATAAAGAAATTTCTAACAGTTTTATTTTCCTGCTGAATTTAAAAGATACAGAGTTTTGAAAGTAAAAATGTTTTATTTACATTTTTGAAGTCTTCCTATTAAATGTGTTTTAAAAATACTACCTTGTCTGAAAGATATAGAAAGAGGTTACAATAATAGCTCTTTGGGTACATTTCCTTCAGACATATTTCTATAAAGTATAGGAAGGCAAGATTTAGCAATGTGTTAATTTAATATTAACACATATTAAATTAATAAAATTAACACATATTAAATTAATAAAGATTAATTTAATAAATTACTGACAGTAATTTGTCCATGTCTATTGAAATATTAAGATTGTTATTATCAGTTGGAAACTGCAGACCCTAGATTATTTTTTAAAAGATTTAAATCATGCCTAATGAGGATTCCACAAATAAAAAATATACAAGTTCAAAATATTGTCTTCCCCACTTTTTAAAAATAAAGAAGTTTGGTGAGGGATTTTTCTCCCCCTTTGAGAATCAAAGCAGTCATCGATAACAAGACAATGTCAAAATTTAATCTTTGGTATTCATATATAATGCATCATTATGAATTGTCTCTTTGGGGCTAAATCGCAGTATAGATTTTGGTGGTTCTATTTGTATTCATAGAAAGACCTGCTGGGAAGGGCTACTTTGCCCATAACAATTCCCCCTCCCATTAAACCTGTAATTACATCAAGAATTATAATTTGCCTTTGCCTTCTGCGGGATAATGTCATTGCATGTCAAGTTGGGGATTATAAAGAAGAGGAACACCCTGCTGGTGCTGTCATTTTATGTTAAACAGGAGAATCCGATTTCCTTCATCTCATAATGATTCAGAGGGGTATACCGTTTACTGAAATTAATGGAAATATGTAGATTTCCCACCAATTATAAGCCATAGAAAAGAGACAAAATATTTCTAAAGCTTTGCTGGCTGGGGAATTCTGGGAGTCCTCCAGGCTTAAAGTTGCCAAAGTTGGAGACCCCTGCTCTATAGTTCAAAGCATAGGCAACTATTGCGTCTAAACCAGTCACCAAATTTAGCACTCGTCTGAATGAGTAGAATCTGAATAAAGCCTGAAAAATCGCAGGCTAACCCAGGAAATAGCGTATCCCATTGTAAAAGTTGTTTACTTCTATATATGAGCTCAAATTTAAAATAGTAACAAACTGCTGCTTGTTCTTTCCAAGGACTAGCTTCTATTTTGCAAATGGATTGCTTCTTCCGTCTCCGGCAAAAGTCACAAGCTGTTTTCCAGTATTGCCAACATATTTTTCAATAGGACTAACAATTCTTTAATCTCAAGAGATAAAATAAAAGCATGTTATTTTCCTCTCTCCAGCACGTGTGCACCATGGGCCTTTCTGTTAATGAATTCGTTTTGCTGAATTGTTCAAAAGCTGTACCGCCTTAAGATAATTAATCTCAATTTGGCTATCTTTGACAGGAAGCAATCTGCAGGTGCTACAGCTCAGTGCTGGATGGGACTTAGTGTATTGCTTATTATCCTATTTCGTTTGGTAGAATATATGCCTTGACATCCTGAGCTTTTGAGTTCATTGCCTACATCTGACATATCTCGCACTATTGTGTCTTTCCTCACAAGTTTTATTTCTTAATTGACAGCTAAAACGAAGCAAAGTAAAGAATGAAAATGAACCACATTTCTACCTTGCAATTTAATTGGCAGTGATAAATTCCTTTGTAAAGTGAACTGAAAGGAGAAAAAAAAAATCTTCACTTTGGTTTCTGTACTTATACACACATACCTAGCATTCTGTTGCCTTTTGAAATAAGCAAGGCTATGTAAGCACATGAAAAGGAGTAAAAATAGTAACCCAAAGAAATAGATAAAAGGAGGAAGTGGGGTTTAAGTACTGTATTTTTCAGAATATAAGTCGCAGTCTCCCCCCCCCCAAAAGCGTAGAAATGTTGGTGCATCTTATACACTGAATACAGCCCCACCCCGCATCCCATTCTTGTGAAAAATGGGTGAAAACTGGGCCATTTTCCACAAAAACGGAGGCATTTTTGCCTTCCCCCAGCCCCCAGAAATACTTTGCAGGCTTCAGTAGGGCTGGGGGAAGGCAAAAATGTCTCTGTTTTTTTGTGAAAAACAGCCTGTTTTCTGCCTATTTTTCACAAAAATGGGTGGTTTTGCATTCTTGAGCCCTGCTGAAGCCTACAGAGTGCTCCTAAGGACTGGGGAGAACAAAAACGTTTCTTCTTACTCACCTCTTAGAAATCTTGGTGTGTCTTATACACCAGTGCATCTTATAGTCCGAAAAATATGGTAGCTAAAATTATTTTACCCAATCACCATTCTTATACCTCTCCATACCTAAGCTGATATATAGTACTGTATCCTTTTCAAGGACCCCTCAACCTCATCCAACTATGGTTTTCTCATAGTTCTCCTTCAACAATGAGCCCCCCTATATTTGTTTTCTATTTCAATCTATATTTCTTCCTGTATTATCAAACCACTTCAATGTATTTCTTTTGTTCCAATCAATTACTTTGCATCTTACCAGAGGTGGGTTCCTACCAGTTCGCACCTATTCGGTAGAACCGGTTCGTCAAATCTACCGAATCGTTTAGAAGAGGTTCCACCAGTGGACCCGGAAAGCAGGCCACACCTACAGAAGAGGTTCTAAAAAAATTTGAAACCCACCACTGCATCTTACGTTACATTTGTTAAATACACATTAATTTATGACCCAATAAATTTTATGGGAATCTTCAAACAAAAGCTAGAGAGCCATCATCCTAAATACATGAGAACCTGCGTGTCAAACAGGGAATTGGACTGCATGCCCTCTGTTCCAGTTTCCATGATTTTGTGATAACCCCAGCTATTCACTTTATTCATAAACTTTCTTTAAAATAACAATTGTTCAGTAACTTTCCCATGCACATGCATTTATCAGTTAACTGTTGAAAAGCAAAAATCTAATCTGCACAACTGCTGCCCAGCATAAAGTTTCAAGGCATTTTTCCAAATGTTTAATCATTGTCATCTTTGTTTTCTTTCAATTAGTATTCCATCAAATATTTTTCCGGGCATGCTTAACAAACTAATATAATACTCTGTAGTTTTTGCTTTACTCTTGCTGCTTTTGCGTAGAAGAACAGTAAGAGCATTATTTTATTTTTTCCACTTCCTTTTCTTCGTATCTGTCTTTAACCATGATCCATTCCAGACTATTCAAAAAATCATGGTTTTAGATCTACATTAATTCCTTTGCCATGTGTAAGTGTATTAGACATATGTTTAAATCAGGGTATTGGAAACAACCAGACCATTTCCTAAGCAGACGCTCACCAAAGAGTCTTCAGTCTGTCATTGTTGGCTCATCCTACTCTGTTATGATCTCTAATCCAGAGACTACTTTGCAAGCAAATCTATTATTGCTCACATCTCATCAATTAGAAAAAAGATTTTGACCACATCCTACCAAATAGAAGTGCACTGACATACTCTTGGGATGATTGTACATTGAAAACAAATTGTTTTTCAGTTTTTAATTTCCTTTCTCATAACATTTTGTCACTCAGAATATGAATGCACTGTAGCAGTTAAATGCATAATTACTGTGAACTGGTTGGGCCTTTCTGTTGCTGTGATTTTATTATATGAGAAGAACACGGTTGATTTCTGGTTTACTCCCAGCGTGCTCATTGGGATTCTCTCAGAAAGCCCATAAGTAGGGCTTGAATTTAGAAGTCCTTCTGTTGGCATTTCACAGGCACATTATTTTTATTTGATCATCCTACTTTAGTTTGATCATCTTTAACTTGGTGTAGTCCAGATGTATCAGGATTTCTTGTACTAGGAATTATGGTTCAATGGATCTGTGGGTTTCTAAAGTGAAGAAGATGACTTTATCCCTAATAATGGTATTCAAGTCTGTAGACAAAATTGTAATCAACAGGCAGTTCTTCTGTCCCAGGTTTATTAAGGAATGAATTACCCTGAGTTCTCAGGAGAAAAATAGCACTTGTTCACACACACACCCCCACCATTTGTCAGTGTATTCAATTTTAATTTCAAGTACAGAGTAATCGGTTTGATTAAAAACTCAAATCAAACCATTATTGAAGAGAAAGCTTTGGTCTGCTGAAAATTCAGTTTCCTTTTCTGTATTTTCTGCAGCCTTATATTTTTGAGATGGAGTTTTCGTTGCTTCAAATGCAGCCCCTCTGTAGGATTAATATTATAATTCTATCCTCATTTCCTTTGGCATGTGTGAGTTGCTTTTGCTCTTTAATCAATATATGGCATTAGAAAAAATGTTTACAAATATTCACTAATGAAGGAAGAGTTATACAGGTACATACATAGAGGTGGTATTCTGCTGGTTCAGACCAGTTCGCCCAAACTGCTAGGGGAAATTGCGTGTTCCCCCCCCTCTGCCCTGGCTCTAGGGCATCCCATTTAGGGACTTTTTTAGCCAAAGCACATGCGCAGAAGGCTGAGCGCATGCACGGATGTGGCACGCTCACATCTGTGAACCAATAGAAGGTAAATGAATACCACCCTGTGCATACACCATGTAGGCATATATGCACCCACCCATCTATCTATCTGTATACATAGGTACATTCACATAGCAGGTAATGTTCCTGTACAACTTAAGTTTAAATAAGATGCCTTACCCAGGTATTGTATTCTATATGCAATGAATTTAATATTGTCTTTATTTTGGTTCTTAAAAATAATGTGAACTCAGCTTTGGTAAAATAAGTTAATTTTAGACTTGTACTGCTAGTAGGGCAGTTATTATCCTTACTTAATAATTAAGGTCACTGTGTGACATAAGAGTTTAGTAAGGGGTGGTAGTTATGATAATAAGTCATTTGGATTATGTTAGTTTGAAGTAATTTGGAGAATAATAGAGGGTGCTTAGATGAACTCATCCTAAAATATACAGGACCTAAAAATATTTACAAACCTCTAAATAACAAGTGCAAGTACCAGTCGTATGATGGCTTGCATGCATCATCTCCCATCAAAATGAATGTCTTCTGTGTCTGGATGAAAGTAAATTATTGTAATCCTTACACTTCTGTGGTGGCAGTTTACTTCTGTAGATAAGGAGTTTATTGTAAATTGTGATAAGTTTTGTGATTGAGGAGGAAGAGTTTTTATTTATTTGTTTGTTTCACCTTTAGAGGGGCCCAACTCCAGGCTGATTCTGAGCAACTAAAATATATAGCAACAAAAATACACCAGAATAAACAGAAATACAAAAAGGAATATTTTTTTAAAAAGGCAAATTGAGGCAAGTACCGTACATCAGAACATATGTGAACGTACATATCTAAGAGAAAGATTTCATCCACCCTACCTTGAGAAGACAGCTAGGGCTCTGCAAATTCCCAGAGCATGAGAGTTACATGGTTTTCTGTCCCAAGCCTCTACAATATATATGGATGCAGACTTGGCTGTCTGCCACAACTAAGGAGGGAGATAAACAACCCCTTGGCTGGAGCCCAGAAAGCTATCTCTATGAAATAAGGCTTGAACTCACAAAATTCTCTCATCTTTCTCTACAGCTGGATCAGTAAATTGTTGTTTTCTGCAAAATTCCCCTCCTGTCACCCCACCTATAAGCTCTCCGGGAGGGGTCAATCAGTAGCCACCTGTTCCTATTTCCTTTTGGGATCCTTTTTCCAAAGCTGTTCCCTCCTCCTCGCAGCCCTACGCATACGTATAGCAGGGACAGCCGCCCTCTGTTCTTCCTCACTGCTCCTTGACTCAGACGCCGCCTGGTGGCCAACAGGCCTCTCTAGTCTCTGCTCTGACTCCGAATACCCCCAGAGCCTTCCTCAGCCTCCAGGGCAGTCCCATAGTGTTCATCGCTGTCAGATTCCACCAACAGCTCAGCTGGCTGCTGTTGGGCCACAACACATGGTCTCATTTCAAAGGGCAGTCACCACAATAGAGAAACTACACTTCCTGGGCTCTTGCACCCTAAAATACAACACATTTTGATTGAGAGAATCCAGAAGATAGCCATTTTATTGGCTCTTTCCAGCTGGGCAAAAACTATGGGAGACAGGAGATCTATGAAATACCTGGCCTTATGCCATGTGTTATATAAAGTTTTATAAGTGATAACCAGCACCTTGAATGATATACAGAAGCATTCCGGGAACCAGTATAGTTTGCAAAGCAGATGTTTCATGTGGCCATGTCAAGGCAGGTTCACCACTGTTTGCATTGCTGGACCAGTTGAAGTTGCTCATTCAGGCTTTGACAGCACCGATGCACTGGGCAGCAATTAGCAGCCTTGCATGCCTGGTCTAACATAAAACAGTGATAATTATCATCATCAACAAAAATACTCTAATGTATATTGACATATATATGCCGAGATCCTTGTTGGTAAGAGTTGAACCTCTTAAGCTATGTATGGGATGCAGGTTTTAATCTCACTGCAACATTTTTGAGACATGTGGTACCCTGCATCTAACCTAGACATGAATGAATGGCAGCCATTTAAGTTACTGTGAGACCAAGTAAAAAATTACATTTACAAATATTATTGGCGTCTGAACCGTATTATTACTTGCCAAATTATGCTTACTCTTATCTGGTTTGAAAATCATGCCAGCTTCTGTCTAGATATGTATTTTTTAAGTTACACTCCTGTCAGGGGTGGGTTCCTGCCAGTTCTAACCTTTTCTATAGAAGAGGTTCCACAAATCTACAGTGCCATTTAGAACCGGTTCCAGCTCTCTCCCCCCACCCGTCCGCACACCATCAAGATGAAGAGCGAGAGGAGGAATTCTGGGAGTTGAAGTCCACAAGTCTTAAAGCTGTCAAGTTTGAACACCCCTGGGGTTTTTTTTCTAAAGAGTTAGGGGTAAGGGTCTTGTAACTTGACAGCTTTAAGGCTTGCACACTTCAATGCCAGAATTCCTGAGCCAACATTCTGGTTGCTAAGTTAAGATAAGTGAGTTTCACCACATTTTTCAAGTTGGCCATGCCCACCCAGTCACATGGCTGGCAAGCCACTCCTACCTGGTCCCATGGCCAGCAAGCCACTCCCACAAAGCAGACCACACCTACAGAAGAGGTTCTAAAAAAAATTGAAACTCACCACTGACTCCTATGGTGAGGCACCAGAAGCTGATATTTACTTACCTCTTCAAATCTTAAAGTTGTTCCCAAATACTTTCTGTTCTAGGTTTCTGTTCAGGTTCACTGGATTGAAATGGGATCATGGGTTTGGAGGGAGAGTAGTCCCGTCCCCCCCAATTTTGAAAAATTCTTCCTTGGAAATTTAAAAAAAAGTATCGTGCCTATAATTGATTTAATCTCTATTTGTTGAGGTTTGAAAATGTAGAACTTTTCTTGCCTCTATTATTACTACTACTACTACTTTTTTTCCCTAGAATTTTTCTGGTCATAAACTGTACTAAATGAACAAAATCCTCATTTAGATATAATAATTATATCTTTAAATAAGTGTATGATGTGTTAAGAATGTTACAAATATTACAAATTGTTAAAGACATTAAATACCATTAGCAACAACTGCTGTCTTGAATTGTGCTCAGAGGCAGCTGGGCTGGCTGTGCTGACATTTCAGAATTGGTGATGTCGGCTCCCATTTGCTCCCTGCTAGTCAGAGGACTTTTCGTTGCATTCATAATAGTCTGAGATCAGAGCTGAGCCTGTGTTTTGCAGAACTGCAATGTACTAATTCCATATATGGATAATTTTGGACCTTTGTTTCAGTTCTGGATTTCTTTTTATAACTGTTATTATCTGTTTAGCCAAAATGCATGCAGTGTGTTCTGCAACAATAACAATGTTACAACAAAGCTTCTGTGTCCAAAAACAAAAAAGCATGACATTGCAGTTACCCTTTTCTCCCCCCCCCTCCATCTCCCCTCCCCTCCCCCCCTTTTTTTGGCTTTCATCCTCTTGGCAGTCAAGCTGAGCAGCTTTGCAATTCACAACTTCTTTCTAAGCGTCTGAAATGTTTGTGCAAAGCAAAACTCACAGTGTAATGTGGGCTGTTGTCTATTCAGATTTCAATTAAAAAAAGAATTGGACACTATTAAGCACAGCCATGCTTCTCTGGAAATATGTGGCTTTTGTTGCTTTTGGGATCCTAAGATGAAAAGCAACAAGGTGTCTATATCATAACAGTTAAAGTTATGCATCAACAAAACAGCAGAGATTTTGACAAAACTTTAAACTTCAGTTTAATGCCAAAGTCGCATTCAGCTCTTGGGATGGACCAGCAACATTTGACTATAGTCATCTCCCACAAGCCTTACTATGTATCTTTTCAGTTTTAAAATTTTAGAGGTTGATTTCAATATAAATTGGAAAATGGATGTAGAGGCATACATTTATTTTTAGACAAAATCCCCTTGCAGATCTTTTAAATGACATGTGATTTGAAAAATATCAGATTCTGGCTCATCTTTAGAAGGCAAGATAATAGCACTATGTGATTAGGCGATGTAGAATACCATATTTATCAGAATCAATATAAGACACTAAATCAGTATTTATTGCAAAGCCTGCTTAATAAAATGTAGTACCTTCTAAAGAGGAATTTGTGTTCCTCAATAAGTCTCTTATCCTTAGAAATTAAATGTACTTAGTCAATCAAATATTTACTTTGATGTGTTAGATTGTCCATTCTCTTTTAACTTTCCCCTTGCACCACTGTTCAATTGCTTTTTCCTTCACCCTAAAATTCTAGACTTCTGCATGGACAGCAATATCACTTAGACTTATATACCACTTCATAGTGCTTTCACAGCCCTGTCTAAGCGGTTTACTGAGTTAGCATATGGCCCCCAACAATCTGGATCCTCATTTTACTGACCCTGGAAGGGTGAAGGATGAATCAACGTTGAGCCGGTGAGATTTGAATTGCCGAACTGCAGCTAGGAGTCAGCTGAAGTAGCCTGCAGTATTGCACTCTAACCTTCACCACCTCGGCTGTCTCCCTTTTAGCAAATAGCTATAATACTTAGAACCCAACATAATGCACGGAGGGCTCTAAATCAGGATAAAGTATTTCATATAAAGTATGGATCTCTAGATTCCCCAAAATATTTATGTTATAGAAGGAAGTTTAATTTACAGTATATGATATGCATGATCGGTGGAGTATAATTATCTTACTGAGGGGTCTGATATGTCCTCGGGATAAGCCCAGATTACTTGATTTTCATATTTCTTTTAACTTTGGGGAATGTTCAGAAATGCTTCTCATTACTAAAAACTTTTGACATTTATATTGAACATAGTCACGTGGTTTTGTTAGGTTTTTTTTTGTCACCTTCAACTTAATCCAATATCCTACAATGTAATATAGTTGACTATGTTGCATTTCATAATCAGGGAATGATACCAGGTTGTTTTGACAGGACGATGGCTACCTCTACAAAATAATTTATGTTGCTACTGTCAGTTTGAACATATGTACCTTTTTCTTTGCAAGTCTCACCTTTAATTCTGCCAAAGTGTAAATCCAACATGATTTACATTATTAGTATTACAACAATTGAATGGCTCCAGATTTAATGAGAATATTTTATTAATCCGTTGTATGGAATGCAAGGTTGAAGGAAAATCAGTAAATTACAATGGAATCCTGACAAGACAGAGAATCTTTTGGGCACCAGGGACTGGTTCCGTGAAGAGAGATTTTTCCACCAACTGGAGAAGATGTGGTTTCATGTGCTGCCTTCATCCCATGGATGGGGCTTTGCTTTTTTGTGTGCCCAGTTTCTGGCATGTTGGAGCCCGGTGCTGGATCACGGACCGGGAGTTGTGGACCCCTGTGTTAGAGAGTAGCTTCCTGCAAAAGTGGGTTTCAAATCCCAGCGCTACTGGTTTGCTTGTGCTTGCACACATGCTTGTGTGCGTGCGCACAACACTTCTGTGCATGTACAGAAGCGTCCGGGTGTGTGGGCAGAGCCTCCCGCCACCACCACTATTGGTTCAGCTGATCTAGGCTGAACTGGGAGCAACCTATCTCTGGCTTCCTAGTTTGGAAACTGGGGAGTAACTCTGGTCTAAATGGGATTGTACTCTCTCAAATAGAATAGTGGTTTTGTAGGTTTTCCTATAGTCACAATTGTGACTAGAGATCTCCATGGCTAGGGGTGTGTATTGCCAGCTTCTTTTGGGGGTAATATCTGTCTGAGGAATGCTACCCACCTTTTAATCTGGAGGCAGCTGCTATAGCATGCTAAAATTTTACTTTTTTGTTGAGAACTTCCTGTTAGGAATATTGACAAAATATTTTTTCTTTGCTTTCCTTTTCATCTTCCTTAATTTTTAAAATATATTTTATTGTATATTGTATGTTTTAAAGTACTATTTTAGTATGAATTTTATTGTTTTGTTATAAATTCTTGACAGTTCATTGTGTAAAGCAGAATATAAATGTTAAAACAAAAAGCCTTCTCGGGAGGTATTGTAGCCTTCCCTAACAATGTATTGTTAAGAATTCTTAAAATTGGAACATTCAATTAGCCTAGCCTATTAACTAAAAGCAACATGACCTGAAATACAGTTTTATATTCTTTTAAAGAACATAAACGTTTATAGGCAAAATTAGCATTCTGTTATCATTCATCTCCTATTTCTGACCAATGATGATTTTAAAAGCTTTCTTTTCCTTAAGTCATTGAAAGTCTTTCCAACATTGACACCTTGTCATTCTGATGGGATGAAATTTATGAAACTAATTACACAGCACATATATAAATCGGCATATGGAAGGCTACGTCTCTAAAATAGCACTTTAGCCATGCTATAATGTAATCCAACTTGACATTTCCTAGGAAGATGAAAAGCCTTCCCCAGCCCCCTAAAAGCAGTTGTGATTTTTTTTTCCTGCCATGCTCTTTGGGCTGAAAGACTGGAAGTGCTTCTGTAATAAATCTATATCCAATCATGATAATGGAATATTTATACAACTAATTCAGGCTGCAATTGTATGGACATTTCCTTTGAAGTAAGAGCCACCAAACTTAATGTGGTAGATGGAGTTCCAAATGACCATTTGATCCTCTAAATCAGAGGTGTCAAACTCAATTTCATTGAGGCCCGCATCAAGGTTGTGTTTGACCTTGGGGGTGCGGGGTGGGTGTGGCCAGCTCAGTGTCACTCGTATCGGGATGCCTGTGATGGCCTGATTGCTCTGCCAGTGAAAACAGTCTCCCAAGTTCCATTTCGGCTGAGACTGCCTCCTGCAACCCTCTGCCAGTGAAAATGGAGCTCGGGAAGGCCACCCTTCCTAATTCCGTTTTTGCTGTGGGCCGGTCCTTTACTGTTTTCAGAATGGCCCCAGGGGCAAATTTAAGCACTCTGCAGGCCGGATCTGGCCACAGGGCCTTGAGTTTGACACCCCTGCTCTAAATAGTATTGAGTTGTACAGTAACATATAGCTTGACCCAGACTAAACTTTTATCAAACTTCACTGCTGTTGCTTTTATGCCTTAAGCATAAGAAACAAACACACAAATTACCATCAGTTTTAAACTTTAAATGTGTTTATCTTCTACTGATTCCCAAGAAATGGTGCATTCCCACAAATCCTATGTGGATAAAAGTGACTGGAAATAATTTACTGCATACTGAAGATTTTATTAATTTTGAATAATTGAATTGATAGAAATTTATGGTGAATTCTCCTATCTCCCATTTCTTGTTCTTCTTGTTGGGAAATAATTGCTTTTTTGGACACTCTGAAACAATGAAAAGTTGTTTTGGGCCAATGGGGAAACATCATTTCGGGCCTTTACCTCTGGAAGTGTTTCCATTATGTGTCTCCTTTTGTTGATAGAAAGAATGTCTGGATTAGTATAGTTGGTATACATTATAGCAAACTGAAGGCAGAGATGTTTATATATTACAAAAAAAGAAGGAAGGATAGTGCTGAAGTGCTGAAGAGCTTTGTTAAAACCCAACTATAGGTGTTATAATGTAAAATGTGGGATCTTTGAAGACACATTCTGTTCAGGGACTAATTTTCCAAACACTAGAATTATATTCCTTTTGTACATTTGAATATATTTACTAAACACCTTAGCAGAAGCCTGTAAATGTTAATAATTCCCAGGCACTAAATTTCAAAGGAACACAATATTCTATTTTAAGAAATTTTTTTCTATATTAAAATGAATTAATAATTATAATTTGATTGCCCAAAAGTTGCCCAGCAATTATTTATGCTATATTTAGAACTTCTGAGATATTGGCATTTCAGTATAATCTTTTTAAAAAGAATGTTGACATCTTATCTATTTCCCCCTCTTTTCAATATGTGATTTGTTCTATTCAGATTCATGTAAGAAAGAGCATTACTCAAATTGATGGATGGATGGATGAATTGATTTAAAAATGTGTATGTCCATCCATCTTAAACATGTCTGGGCAGCTCATATCAGCAATAAAATCCAATAACTATAAAATATAACCCAAACCATTAAACTATCAAACAAAAACATTATTCAGATGATGACATAATTTCAGAAGTTGTATATTTGTATCTTCTGTCTTCTTAACCTTTCACCAGTGTATATAACATTTTAAATAATATACTCAATGAATACATTGTAGTTATAGATCTAGAGAACATAAATTAGGTTGTATCTTAAACATGCTTTTCTGACCTCATATATTTCTGCTCAGAACTATTTATACTAATCAGTTTGCTTTAATGAGTAAATATGTTTTCAAATCTTTATTAAATACATGCAGAAATGTATGGGACTGGGAAATTTTGTAATAAAAAAACCCACATCCTAAAACCATGCAAATGAGATAAAGCAAAGTTGAAAAGGAAATAGGAAAAAAGCCTTTTGTTGTATAATGTTGTATAAATAGAATCATATCAAGACAAGAGCAGGATCAGATCAGGGATGGGCTTCAAAATTTTTAGCAAGTGGTTCTCTGCCAGGTAGCTCGATGTGCGTGGCGATGGTGGGCATGGTCTAGTCGCCGTCTACCATGGTGGGGGCATGTTTTTGCCCTTCCGGGACTCTGGAGGCTTTCTTTGAGCTTCCAGGAGGGCGAAACGGCCTTTCCAGGCTCCAGAGGCCCTCCGGAGGCCGTTTCTGGCCTTCCTGAACTTTCAATAGGCCCGTTTTTCACCCTCCCCAAACACTTACCTGCATCCAAAATGGGCTGCGTGGGGACTCCTGAGAGTTTTGGGGCAAGGTGGGCAGGGCCATCCAGGAATTAGATGTGTGGGTTCTCCGAACCGCACAGAATCTTAGCTAGAAGTTCTCCCAAACCCCTGCAAACTCCCAGCAGCACGCCCCTAGATCAGATTGTTGGAAATGGCGACCACTGGAACTTTAAATAATAGTACCAAGAGTTTGAAGGGGCTAAGTGTAGAAAAAAAATATAAGAAAAATAAGGGAGGTCCAGAACAATGTGCGTTATAAAGTTGTGGGTCAAGTTCAATAGTCAGAAGAAAAAGAAAGCCTCACTCATAAAATATAACAGTAGTTCTTGCACAACAAACCCATTGGGGCCTGCACCTATAAATGTCATCATCTACACATCCTTAGTCTTTCTAAGTGATGGATGGATAGTTGACAATGCTCTTTATTTTTTATAATTGCTCTAATTGGAATTGAAATGGAAGAGAGACAGTAACAGAAGCAGCATGAAGGCATTAGATGTTCAGTTTTTCTTATCTTCCTCCTCCCTTTTTCCAATTTAACAGGGATACTTCAAAATGTTATCAGGCAAAGAAGACTGGTTATATTTTACAGCATCATCTTTGTTGGGGAATAAACGTTTCATTTCATTATCAAACTATTCATTTGATATATTTTCACCCTTCTTCCTTTGTGACAGCTAACAAAATTTATAAACAAAAGTCAGGATGTAATTTAAAAAAAATACAAATTAAAATTAGCAATGAAATGCTAAAATAATCTTAATAGTAGAACCCTTCTGAACAAGGTGCATCTCATTGTGATCATCACAATTTTGATAAAGGGAGTACAGCTCATTCCAAACAGGTTGGATTTCAGGCAGAATCCACTTTCCTGAATCCATTTTCCTGTTTATCATCCTTGCCTTGTTTGTATTTAATTTCACAGGGGCCATTATTAAATAAAGACAGCTTTACTTCCTTAGAATTGGTTATAAAGGAACATGAGAGCCGAGTGTCATGGACATTCTGATATTACCCATTTCCAAAATTGTATATAACTTATCTCAGTGTTTCATGGGAGGCAAGGTAGGAATCCTGTGGGGCACTGTAGATTGACATTCAAGATATCAAATAATCTTACAGCACATTCTTCTGGAGAGAATGCAAAAGGGGTGGGATTCAGCTGGTTTGGACTGGTTTGGGTGAATCAGTAGTTCTGGTGAGCATTTGATCCCTCCCGCCCGCCCCTGTGCTTTCCTCTCTTATATTTCCCTGTTTTTTAGCACAGCGGATTGCTGTGCATCAGCTGCTTTACCCACAGGCGCTGACATAGAAGGTACGTTTGGAAACTTTAAAAGGTTGTTTTTTGAATGCTACGTACACGTGCACAAAATGCGCACTCACCAAACTGGTTGTTAAACTGGTTGCATCCCAACACTGGAATGAAACCATTTTAAAGGAATGCCCCCCAATGTAATCCCACCAAGGAAATCTGTTCTAATTTAGTTAGACTGGAAGGAATGAATTATTAGCTCTATAATTAATTCAATGATATAAATTAATTAATTCTTCAGCCAGCATGCTCTAAAATCAATTTAAAGTAGACGAGGTTGAGAAACACTGTTCTTAAAAAAAGCTTTCTGAATCTAAAATCCTCTGCTTACTTGGTATAGTGTATAGAATACTGATTCATCAAGCTGGAGAATTCTGGGAGTTGAAGTCCACAATCTTACAATTGACGTGTTTGAAAAATACTGATTTAGAGCAGTTCTCCATGTGTTGGGACTAAAATTAGCTATACTGACTGTAAATAGTTGTATCCCCAAAATATATGGAACACGCTGCGTTGAAAATGTTTGTCTGGAGAATAAGTAATTCTTTCTTTAGTATTGTGATGTTGCCTTGGATAACAGTGGCCGTTTATTTTACTGAATTGGTTCTGTTATTGGCTGGTATTGCTTCAAAAATCTTTTAACACAGAGATTCTATTATGACTGAACCAAATGGTATGTACTTTTGATACTATTCCCATTATATTCTTGCTGTTCCAAGCTAGAAAACCACTGCATTTTTCCAACAGTATTTCCTATTATTCAGGACAGTGACTAAGGCTGAGACTTCATTTGAATTCCTGGTATTTGTTTGTGAGCTGTTTCTGACAATTTCTTAAACCATCTTAAATATTCAGGGCCAGCCACCATATACTCATTAATTAAAATGTAGCTGTTACCCTACTGCATCTTTTTCAAGGACAATCTTTTTCAAACAAGTTTAATATGCAGACCATATTCTAAAACATAAAGCATGGTAGGAGATAACTTAGGGTTGTTGCAAGCAGTACATATCAGTTAATAAAATAAGTTTAAACATATTAACATTATGGGAAATCATTGATGCCAGGAAGTATTAGTTGTCTTTAAATAAATTCGGATGGAGAATTGAAAGAATTAGGATTTCCTAAATGATTTAAGTGTTATAAAAAATATGTTTAACTTTTTTTAGAATATGCAAAATATGGCACAGAAAAATGTAATTTAACCAGAATGGCATGAAAATAATGTTTAAAAGATGTCTTATAGTATCACAATATTTAGCTACTAGTAGGAGCAGCTAAAATAGACAGACAAAGGAGTCAGGATTAATTTATAACCTTATTTTAATATGTTAAATTGCTTCTTGAGACAGTTTGGTTGAAAACAAGTATCACAATGATTACTCCTTAGTGTCCCTTAAACATCTCAGGAAATTACTGTATTAGAGTCTATAAAACTGTCAGAGGAAACCTTTCCAAAGATATTAAAATGCAAAGAATCTTTTGGCTCTTATGATATATTATTTATATTCCATAAAGCTAGTGTTTTAATATGAGATAGCCAAGTAGGAAACTTACTCTAAAAACCGGATGTGAAGAACAAAATTTTGCATTAGGAAATATAATTTAGGTTCGTTTTCATTTTTCAGAGAAATACCAGTTTAGCCACTTTTAATAGTTTATGAAGATAAATTACATTCTGCCTTTACTCAAAAGTTCTTAAGGCACATATAGTACTCCTTTTCTTGGCAAAGTTTTTTCAGAAGTGGTTTGCCTTTCTCTCCTTCATAAGGCTGACAGAAAGTGACTGGCCGAAGGTCACCCAGCTGGCTTCATGGCCAAGGTGGGATTGAACTCACAATTTCCTGATGCTACAACCACTATTCCAAACTGACTGTCACATAACTTAATGGAGCCCAAATCAAGTGCTGCTTCTATCTCTCTCTCTCCCTCCCTCCCCCCTCTCTCTCCATTTATCTGTGAAGAGTAGCTTAATCAACATTTTAAAAGCAGCTTTGTAGATAAATTATAGTAGATCATCTGAAAAAGAAATGTTGATCATGCTGACTTGCTACGGATGTTATGAAGCAGAATACTGTGTTTCCATTTACCTTAATTTGTCACTAAGAGACAAAACTATATAAGACGCAATCCACAAAATAGTACTAAGGCATTGGATGATTTCCTCTTTAAGAAGATAGAAGAAGAAAACATTTTTCAGCTCCATTTAAATTTTGGTCACTAAAAGAACGTTTGTGAGTTGAGGATTACCTCCACAGACAAAATTTTGCTGATCAGCAATGATCCTGGCCCGAACTCATAACTTTGGCAGATTGTTGGAGACCCTCCTTCTTGCTACCACTACCTGAGGTAGCAGTAGATTTGTTTATTCAGCATATGATGTTGGTACATTACCCAGGAGACTAGTATAGAGCTGTTTTTTGGCTGCCTAAGACTCAGGCTGTTCATTTCATTTCACACACTATCCAGGATGCACACCTGGGGGCAGTAGCAGCAGATTTGCAGAAGTTAAGAATACAGTACCAAAGAGGATTAAATATTCAGCTACATTTAGCCCCGCAGCCGCCTTGTTCTCAATGTTCTCACAGCTCTTTCTATGAGGATAGTGGGAAGTCCTGACCCAGTGCTATGGGTTAAACTATTTAATGAACATGCTACTAAAGGAATACATCATTACCACTTAATATCACTGCTGGCAATAATCTCTTTCCCTACTAATCTTCCACCTTTGTGTGTAGCACACTGTCATTGAGAATTACAGCATTGTGAGAATCTGGAAAAGAAAATGACATCTCGCTTAGTTTCGGCTTGGCATGCACTACAAAAGCATTTATAATGATATCTTTCCATTGAAGCACTGTTTCTCTCTTTTTTTGCTGCCCCCTGCTTAGAATTTTATATATATTTATTGGAAGTTAAGATGGGCATTCTTGCCAACAATGTAAATAAGACAGTTTACTGGCCTCTTTTCTCAAGCCCCAGCTTCTCTCTTTTTTTCCCACAAAGAAAAGCTAATTTCCCTTGAGGTAGTTTTATTGATTCAGGTGTGTTTTTGATGCAGGAATAATGTGAATGTTATGAGCATCAATTGCTTGGTGTTATTTGTGCATCAGTATTAAGGAAGATAAATCCATCTTAGGCACTTATGAATTATAACTTGGTAAATTATAAAGCTAGTATTAGTCCATTAAGGAAAACATCAGATTGTTATTCTGTGGCATGGTCTATAACTGTAGAATTATTAAACTAAATTAAAGCTAATTATATTTAATTAAATATGTTTAAATCAAATTAAAATTAAAACAAATCTTTACTATGGATATAGACCAGGGTACATTAAGCAACAGTTTAAGGCCTTTAAGTGTTCAATCAAACCATAAAAGAAAAGCAAAATAAGGAGTTTTTGATTTATATATTTATGCAATTGTGACCATTTAGATAATGGTTCTAGCAGTTACCTTGGAATTGCAGCTTTATTAAAACATAAATAGAAGAAGTATGACAAGGTATAATATATAGAACAGTTTTGAAGAAACATTTATTGCCCTAGTAAATAATAAGGGCAAAAGGTCAGCTGTTTGTCTGTGGTTGATTAATGGGAGTAGTTTGACAGCAAATTAAATGTCACACAAAGTTGGCAAATGATACAACAAATCAATATATAATGATAAAAGCAGATACAATTATTTTGGTAGCCAACACCATTAGTTGCACACAACTTGATTTAAGACAACAGTTTACTTCAGAGACTTTCCTACAAAATTATTTTGAGTTTTCAAAAGACCCCACAAAGTATTTGGGTAGATAGGCAGTAAATAGAAAAATTTCAAGTAGATTATATTTTCATGAGACAGTTGATGCCTCTTCTTAGAAGCTAAGGTAGAACAAATAATCCATTATTAAAATTTACCAGCAAGTATCAAGCCAAAGTTATTTTAAGATTTCAGATAAATAATTGGTTAGTTTAGATTTACAAATCTTTATTGGATACATAACTGCTCTTTAGGTGCAATTACTATTTGTTCCTTAGAGATGTTCCAACTACTGTATTTTTGGGGTATCAGATGCACCTTTCCCCCCTAAAAGAACACGAAAATTTGGGTGTGTCTTATACACCAAATGAGCCCCACCCATCCATCAGCCACCACCCTTTGGTCTCTGTCTTCCAGCAATTTACCTCCTTGCAGCAAACGGAGAAAATGGGGCTTGCGGAACTGAAATTGAAAGTGAAACTTGCTGTTTGCTGCAAGGGGCAAATTGCTGGGAGGCAGAGGTAGATTTTTTCACCTTATTTTCCTCCCCAAAAACTAGGTGTGTCTTATACTTTGGAGTGTCTTATACTCAGAAAAATACAGTAGATAATTCAAAATATTTTTCATCATTAGCAAATAAGAATAAAACTCTTGAAAAGTGCCATAACAGAAATACCACCCCTCCCCCCACCAAAACCAATGTTTACATTTTGTATGTATTAATCAATTTGATTTTGATTTTGCTTTGAAATTAAATAGTATCTAGTAAAATACCTGGAGGCAGACTGTGTTTTTTTTTAATTAATGATAAATATTTTCTCAGTTCAATTTTTGGATTTTGGAAAAAGCTTATAGCCTGCAATTCTTCTAAATATATTTATTCAGTTCAGATCTTATTGAACTCAGACTTCTATTTCTGAAAAAAAAATCAGTATTCTCAAAATTACATCGCAAAATGGATTTAAGGGCTTTGATAAATAAAGGCTGTAGGAGAAGCAAACTACAAAACGCAAATCGCTAGAAACACATATTAGAAACTGATGTTACGTTTGTCAGAGAACCTTTAAATATATTGTTGGAAAATGTTCATTTTGTAATTTTCTAATCTGAATTGTTTTTAACAGCCCATTGCTAATTAATTTAATTTATATAACTTCCTAAATCAACAACAGTTGATTAAAAGAAGAAAAAAACAAATATACATGTATGAAAAATGCACAGTAGCTGAGAAAACCAATAATCATCTGTGTAGCCAGGAGACAGATTCCCCTCACTCCAAATCATTGGATGACTTCACCCAGCAGCTTTCTATAAATAGTTAAATAGGAGGGGGAGGAGAAAGAAAGGAGCTGGTTGTGGGCTGGACCTTTCCTCTGCAACTTGAACCAACCCCAGATAAAGAAGAACCAACACAACAGAGTGCCACCACCCTAACCCTTGGATCAGGCCAGGAAGATACCATAATTGATGGTATTGAAGGCGGCTGACAAAAGTCAAGGGCAAGGGTCGAGACACTATTCTCTTCCTGCTCCCAGCAGATGCCATCCAAGAGTGTGATCAATGCCATTTTAGTCCTATACACATGACTGAATCCCAGCTGAAAAGGATCCAGATAATCCACTTCTTCCAGAGTCCTCTGACCTGCAGCAGAATCACTTTTTTTATAGCTTTCTCTACAAAGGGAATATTGGAAATTGGATGAAAATTGTCCAGACTATCAGGGTCAAGCAGTGGCCCCTTGTGGAATGGGTGAACCATTACCTTCTCAAAAGCCTTTTCCTTTCTGCATTTTTCTTGCTTTCCATTGTTTTCTTTTAATTTGATTTTTGTTTTTGTCCTTTACTATTGCTTAAAACTTAAATATAAAGTATTTTTTAAAAGTGATAAATAACTCACCAATTAAAATTAGTAAGATATAGAAAGCATGCATAATATGCCTTCTCAACCCCCTTCCCCCCCTCCAAATCCTTAATAGCAGCTCTGCTTTGGGAAACGTGCAAAAGGAATTGAAAGGGCTTAGAGTGGAAGTGTTGGCACTTTTCCAAGCACCGGCCAACTGTGTCTTCAATGGAGATGTACCATACGGATTTTATTCCCTCCCTCCCTTCTTTCTTTTGGGAGATATTTGAATGTGTATTGTTTGTTTTTCAGAGTTATGCTGTTGATGGATAGGCAGAAACCTTTAAATATCTTATTTCCTTCATTCCATTGGATTAAAAATAATAAATATGATATCAGATTAAACAATTTTATTGTTGCGAGTAAAAATAAATTTCAGTAAATGGCGGCTGATAAGAATATTCTGTAAATATTATCCTAAGTATGCTGCTTTTTAATCAATTGACACTGTCCCTTTGGGTAAAATTTTAAAATCACAAACATATGGTCCAGAGGCCATGAACAGAATGTTCTCCTCCCTGGGGAGTGGTCAATTTAGTGATTGAAACACATATATTTTTGGTTCCTGCTTTGTGAATGGCTTTGAGTAGCTTGCTGTTAACAACCTACTCAAAGCAAACTTCCTGTTTGGATGAAAATGTTAAAGCAAGGAATTCATTTCCTAATTACCATACTAAACATTTCTGTTAAAATTTGTTCTATTTCACTTTCTTTAAAAAAAATATCTGAGATTCAAATAAATCTTTAAAAACAAAATTGTTCCTTATTTTCAAATGAGGGCTCTTTATAGACTCTATTTTTGCACACAAATTTTCCATTTGACAGAAAGAAGTTGGACTTTATAAGTACCTCTAAGCTAATTTGCAAAAAGATACAGAAAATCTACCAGCCTGCTCATTTTTGTCTTTGTTTTTCAACTGAAGGTTCATTAGAAAGAATTGCTCATGTGACATAAGTTAAGTGCCTTGTACTGCAATATCTGCAGTAAATGTATTATTTATATCATAAAAGGGAAACTTAAGTGGAGTCCTATGCATTTCAGAACTAATTCCCTCCCAACTATAGTATGATTTATTCTCACATAAGCATGCATTGGATTATAATTCCACAGGCATAGTTATTTTGAAAAGCAAGGGTTTATTAATTTTTTCTCAAATGTTGAATGTCTGCCTCTCCCATAAATTATATCAAATGGAATCTTTTTTTAAAATAATATCACTCATGGAACCTCTAGCAGACATTTCATAGACCCTTTATGTTCAACATTTTGGTTAAAATAGAGAAGCAAATTATCGTTATATGCTATAATGGTGACATATTTTGACTAATTTATTGAACATTTCATAGATCTGTGATTGAAAGATATGGTGATTTAATATCAATCAAAGTTGCTACTATGGAAATAGTGTCAAAGTAATGGTGTCTTTATTTACCCATACCTCTATTTATTATTTCAGAAGTAAACTTTATCTAAAATAAATGGTCTTGTATACAAAACAAATGATATTTAGAGCACAGAGAAGATAAAATCAATTTCACTGTAAAGGATTACTAGGCCATCTGACTTGCCCTAAGAACATTCTGAGCAAAAGAAATTCTTAACAAGGGTGCAGTGCAAGTGTAGAATATTATGCCAGAAGGAAATATTTTCAACTAGAGATCCCAGATTCAGGCTGCAAAAATCTGTATGCCAACAAAGAAATTCCCTAAAATTTTTGCTTCCATCTTCTGATCAACTGGATTTTTGCAGCCCAGATTTTGTAGCTCAAAAGGACTTTATTTAATCAATGGGGCGACAGATGTCAGAGACAGATGCTGCAAAACAGGGGGAGGGGAAATCCATGTGCTATCAATATAGAACTAGATCAGCCCTCTTAATCTATTCACTATCCCAGAACTGGAATAATTAGAGATAGCACAGCCTTCTATAAACATGCCCTCTAGGTGTATTGAAACCCTAACTCTAAATATTCTCATTCAGGCTAGTTAGCATATACTTTTATTTTCTAAATAGTACATGACCTAACTGTAGAGAAAGATTTCTAAATGTATTGCTGTCATATTAGTTTATTATATATACTGTAAAGACTAAAAGATAGATACACATGTATGTATCAGTGGTGGGTTCGGGAACCCGTTGCAACCAGTATGGGACCCGGCATCCACTACATGAACATGTGCATCACCCGTGTACATGTGCGTAGCATGCACATATGTGTCTTTACCTCTTGCAATGCCTCTGAGACGCTCCAGCTGCTTGGCGGAGCGTTGCGCAGGTGGCGTGCGCTCTGTGCGTGGAAGCGGATGTGCCAAAGAGCTCAAATACAGGTAAGGAGCTCAGGCTGCTGGATGGGCCCTCCAGAGCAGTGTTTTTCAACCACTGTGCCACGGCACACTAGTGTGCCGTGACATAGTGTAAGGTGTGCCGTGGGAAAAACACCCGCCTATAGTCAATATAGGCACAGAGTTAAAAAAATTTAACATTTTCTAATGGTGGTGTGCCTCGTGATTTTTTTCATGAAAAAAGTGTGCCTTTGCACAAAAAAGGTTGAAAAACACTGCTCCAGAGCACCATACTGGAATGGTACCTGGTGCTCCGGGCAGGCACTGGTACGCCCATACCAGGGTGTACCGCCTGCAACCCACCACTGGTATGTATGTATGTATGTATGTATGTATGTATGTATGTATGTATGTATGTATGTATGTATCAGTGGTGCGATTCAAAATGTTTTGCTACAGGTTCTGTGGGTATGGCTTGGTAGGTATGGTATGGCTTGGTGGGTGTGGCAGGGGAAGGATACTGTAAAATCACCATTCCCACCTCACTCCAGGTGAAGGTTACTGCAAAATCCCCATTCCCTCCTGATCAGCTGGGTCTCGGGAGGCAGAGAATAGATGGGAACAGGGCCAGTCAGAGGTGGTATTTACTTGTTCTCCGAACTACTGAGAATTTCCGCTACCGGTTCTCCAGAACTGGTCAGAACCTGCTAAATACCACCTCTGGTATGTATGTATGTATATTTAACCCAGCCAATTTAACTTGATTAACTTTAATTGATGTAGCTAATCTATTAAATATTGTGTTGCTAGTGATTTTGTACAAACAATATAGAGGCGACTTTGAGAAAAGAACTTTATAGGACAAGTTTGCATTTGAATAAGCGTAGATGACATATTGTTGATCATTACTAATACCAAAAGCTCAATTTTATAACTTTACTAGTACAAATTAGTATCCTGAAGTACGTTGAACTGAAAAATATATATTTTTTAAGAAACTTGTCAATTAAACAGTTTTCTCTCTGCATGCTTTTTTAATAAAATGTGCCCTGGGTGCTTAAACAGTGACCTTGCCTTCATAATCCCAGTCTAAATTGCTAATTAATTTTACTCCCTCAAACAAAGAAAAACCCATCAGAATGATGCCAAGAAAAGGAAAGTTAGAAAAAGCTAAGGCTGGGAGAAATAAACACATTTCCGGTAATATGAAAAAAAAAATCAAAAGATTTGGTTTTTACACTATGTTGCATGATAACAATTCTTTTATAACATTAACATATAGATTTTATTTTAATGTTTCTGTAAAAAAATAGTTTGCTTAGAAGAATAAATGTGTATAGGAAAACCATAAATACATAAAATGCAGGATTTAAAATTCATTTTTCTTTTCTTCCATATTCTCACAGGTCAGAAAATCCTTCACCACAGAAGTGAAATTTTAGAAACTGTTGTGCTGATTAATCCTTCAGATGAAGCTGTCAGCACTGAGGTAAAGTAGTTTAAAAAATCATACCTACGCTGATATACTTTAATCAAAATTACATACTATGGGCATAAAATACCTCAAAGCAACTAGACTAGAGGTACTGATATTTTTATTTATCTATTTTATCTATATCACTCAAAATGAAATAGAATGCATGTCTACTGTTAAGAAAGTTCCACTGAGTTTAGTGTGAACTATATTCAGGTACAATAATAGTGTATATTAATATTGTGGTCTAATTGTTTTATATTTTCAGTTTCATGCTTATCTCTCATTTTTTCATCCACTCCTAGATTAAAATAAACCCTAAATATATGAATCAATAAATAAATGATATTTCATATACCCTTCCATTTCCTTGGTGACATTTAAATCTTCTTCTATAATTTATGAGGAAAAAGCAAATGATGTGAATACAATATAAAATAACATGCATGGCAGACTGATGGGAGTATCCTGTTTCTCTCAGCGGTAAATCAAATGCTTGTGACAAATCTATAAATACTCAGAGAGACAGGTCACTTTTCCTATTGTTCCCACCCATTCATCTAAACCATCTTGAAGGGTAGTGCATATTCATCAATTTGATTAAAGCTCTTCTACCTGTTTTACTGCTTATTTTAAATTAATTTCTGATTATGACATTTTTTTCTTATGGTTTTCTACGAGTTTTCCAAATATTTAATATCCTGTTGATATTTTCCCACCAATATCAACTTGCATGTATAAATTTCTGCATCCTTTTGGATATTTTTAAAATTACCATTTGATTGGTTATTTTCTTCCCGTTTTTCATGGAAATAATTTTCTGGAGAATGTTCTATATCTTTGTAAAATATTGCCAATTGTTATCTTTAATTTGAGAACCGTTGAATCCTTGTCTTTCTTTAACATATCTTTAATTTCTTTATCATCCAAAATCCCGATCTCTTTACTTGCAGTCTCCCTTCTGATTTTAAGTCACTCTACAAACTAATCACAATTATTTTACATCTTACTGTTTTTGTTTATTTCTTACCCTATGCTAGTACTGACTAAATGGATTAAGCCACAATACTCAGTCTCCTATAAATAATTGTTTGTGTTTTTAAACTTCTCTTTGATTTGGGGGTGGGGGTGGTAATGAATGGACTGAGGGGACGTGGTGCCTCAGTGGCTAAGACGCTGAGCTTGTCGATCAGGAAGGTCGGCAGTTTGAATCCCTAGCGCCGTGTAACAGAGTGAGCTCCTGTTACATGTTCCAGCTTCTGCCAACCTAGCATATCGAAAGCACTTAAAAATGCAAGTAGAAAAATGGGGACCACCTTGGGGGGAAGGTAACAGCGCTCCATGCGCCTTCGGCGTTTAGTCATGCAGGCCGCATGACCACAGAGATGTTTTCAGACAGCTCTGCCTCCTTGGCTTTGAAACGGAGATGAGCACTGCCCCCTAGAGTCGGAAATGAGTAGCACATATATGTGAGGGGAATGAATGGGCTGCTTTTGTTTGTTGTTTTTCTAAAGTTAATTTTGATCTTATCTGAGGAAGTTTTTTATTTCTAAAAAAGGTCTTTTTCTTTTTTTACAGTAATATAATAGATATTCCTCATTATAAGTTGACAATGTTCTCTCAGTGATATTTGGCAATCATTTTGTCAATTTCTTACTTTTGCCAATTTCTGCATGCCATCCTCTTAAATACATAAAATATAGGAGTATAATGCAGAAACCATATATTAGTGAAATATTTTTGTCTGTCTGTTTTTCCTGGAAAAGCTATTCACTTTGTAAAATATGCTAGCAGCCTTTCTAGAGTCTTAGTACCAATAAAAGAAGAGAAGTCTGTTTTTATGAATCTAGTGCACTTAAAAGGGATGAAATTTAAGTGACATTCATGAGATAGTCAAACACTAATCACATTGTTTAATAATAATGATAAACAGGAAAGAGACATAGCCCATTAAAAGTAAAGGTATATTTTTATTTCCCAGCATAATTAGTTTTAAATCAGTATTGAATTTGCTTTTTTTCTGTTTCTTAAGCTTTTAGTGATTATCCCAGAACTCATTATAAAAGGTAATTCATTGAATCATATGTGTCTGAAGGGAGGAGCAAATGAGAAAACATATGTTGTCCCAATGCAAACTCCATGGCATGTGTGGTGTTTGATACTTTCTGAGCTTGATTGTTTTCTTGTAGACGTTTCATTGCCAAACTAGGTAACATAATCAGAATTTACATAGCTCAACCTTGAGCTACAAATATTCTATTATTTCAGTTCCATGACCTATATTTGTGCTGGGAATTAGGACACAAATATGAAAGTGTTGGATTTGCATCATAATGTCATGAAGCACATTACTGATATTTTTTCATAGCAGATAGCTATGATCACCTATACATTGAAATCAAAATTGTGGGGATACTTGTTTTTTTATGGCCTATTCTAATCTATTGACAATCAAAGACAAGATGAAAACTGTGTTATTATTGATCTGAGGAAATTACTCTCATCGCTAGCTATAAAGATAGACCTGACTTAACAACCATAATTGGAACTGGCAACTCATCACTAAGTAGCACAGTAGTTAAGCAAGATGCCATGTGACTGTGATGGGCTTATAACGCCACTTCCATTGCAGTCATTAAGCAAATCACCCACAGTCATTAAGTGAGGCATTCAATGATCACAACTTGTTGATTTTACTTCTGGCTTCTCCTTTGAGAAGTTGTTTATTGGAAGCTGGCTGTGAAGCATGCAAATTGTGATCCCATAACTGTGGGGATACTTCAAAGGGGGGATATTTTTTCAGCACCATTGTAATTTTGAATGATTTCTAAACAAGGCAGTTGTTAAGTGAGGAGTACCTGTAATTCTATATTTCTGACACATGATTTCCTACTTTTGGTAACATAGCATTAAAAAGATCTTTAATTCGATTTCTCCCGCAACTACAGGTATGAGGATGAGGTACTTTTTCTCTGCTAAAAATTATCTCTTGTTGATGAAAATTAGATCCCCTCACACATGTGGGGGGTATTTTGATCTCAGGTTGGTGTCATTCAAAGCCCTGTGGTCTTGTGGGACTTTTTTAGAATTTGGAAAGCTAAGGAAATTAATAGCCTGGCTCTTAATCCAGAGAGAACAGCAGGAAATCCACTTTGCAGCATTTCCTGTGTGGAAGTAATTTTCCCATTGCTAGAATCACCCACTTTGGCCCACCTCCTGTGGCTTTCCCTTTCCTGCTAGGTAATAAGGCACAGTGGTCACAATTCCCTATGCTCCACATATGTTCTCCACAGAATGCTTTTGTTGATCTACCCACAGTGGATGGGCGGTTTTCTCTTTAACTGCAAACTGCAGTCAGAGAAGAGGATGAATGTTAGCTAATTGCCATGGTTAGCACTACCACATAAACCAGACAAAGGGGTGGCTAGATAATTGTGTCAGGGAAAGGAAGGGTGAGGTTACTGAGAGGCATTAAGATGCTGATGATGATTGTGGAGACAAAGCCAGTGTTCACATGGAAGAGAGACTTAAACTTTGGATTCTCTTTTCCATGCATGTTTACTTTGGAATATAGCATATATCCTATGAAAATAAACCATATGAATCGTGTGTCTTTTTAAAGCTTTTATTTAATAATTCAGATTTAATATACCACATTTAGTTTCAGACCAAATTATTGATACATATCTTGGAATCATTTGGCTTTGTTGTCATGAAAATGTATCTGTTTAAGTCTCTTCCCTTGAATGCGCACCTAGAATCTACTGTTATTCCATTTGAGGGCAAGGCAAATTCTGGGGTCACATATCATGCTAATCAATTACGTATGTGGTTGCTTTCCTTGGCATTAACATCAAAAAGCCTGGATGACTTACTAGATGATAGCAAAGAAGTACAAAACATTATTTTTGATTTCCTCTAATGGTCATCCAGATCTTTGCAATCTGGTAGTCCCAACATTGCACAGACCAAATCCATTGTTTAGGATTATTGTGAATAACACATAGATGCTTATTTTTCCAAACTTCCCAAACTTCTTAATTTTCACTGGACTTGCTATTCTGTTCTTTTAACTTGATTGGATTAACATTATTAATTTGATTAATTTTGATTTTAAATAGGATTCCTCTTTCATTTTCTAATATCGTTGTTGTTGGTTGCGAAGTCATGTCTGACCCATCGCGACCCCATGGACAATGTTCCTCCAGACCTTCCTGTCCTCTGCCATCCTGTGGAGTCCATTTAAGCTCACGCTGACTGCTTCGGTGACTCCATCCAGCCACCTCATTCTCTGTCATCCCCTTTTTCTTTTGCCCTCAATCTTTCCCAGCATTGGGCTTTCTCCAATGAATCCTTCGTTCTCATTAAGTGGCCAAAGTATTTGAATATTTTCTAATATATGTGGGGCTTCTTTGTATTTTTACTAAACAATCTTCCTCCCTCGCTGAAACACAATCATTACTCCTTTTTTTGGATAAATATGGTCTAAGGGTAATCTATAATTTCCTTGAGGTTATTCATATTAATTTCCCCCCCTAAAGAAAGCATGAAGTATAAAAGATGTTTCAAAGTGATTATTTGTATCTTCTACTGCAGGTGCGTTTAATGATAACAGATGCTGCACGACATAAACTTCTGGTACTAACTGGGCAGAACTTTGAAAACACAGGCGAACTCATTCTTCAGTCAGGATCTTTCTCATTTCAGAATTTCATTGAGATCTTCACAGACCAAGAGGTTTGTTTCTTAATTGTTGCTGCTCTGCAATTCATTGAGGCTGAAGTTTTGTTTGTACTTGTGATTGTACAGCAGATTTAGTCATTTAATGTTTTGAAGAGGAGTAAAAAAAAATCAGAAATAGATGTCCATCATGCGATACATTTTTAAAATATTGTATAGACTGCAGGACAAGGAATAATTTATTATTTATTTGCTTACAGTTGTTATGTCCATCTCCAACCTGAGGGGTTTCTGGATGATATGCAACAAAGCAAATAGATAAATCCAGAGTATACAGCTAATTCTCAGTTAATGAGATATTGTTAAAACATGATAGTGCTGAACTAGCGGTGGTTACAGCTGGATCTTGAACTAGTTCTTCTGGCTATTCCAGTGTTCCTGTGATCACGTGATAACGATCAGGGCACTTGGCAACCAGCTTGCATTTATGATGGTTATAGCACCTTACAATCACATGATTGTGATTTGCAACTTTCCTGTAGCTTCACACAAGTGAAGTCAATCAGAAAGCCAGCAGGGAAGGTCTCAAGTTGCTTAAGTAAAATTTTCCTGCCTGCAGAATCACCTTCAGTCCTCCTCTGCTTGCGCCATTCCTCACTGGCCAATGGGCCACCTTGCACACTCTCCCCAAGTCTCACTATGCTTGTGTGGTGCCTCTCCAGTGATTCACACATCCTCTCCTGGCCTCTTGAACACCCTTCCCCAACCTCATTGATCTTAGCCCTTCCTGCCTTACTACTTGCAATTGTTCCTTCACCTGGCAGCAGCCAACTCAATCCCCACCATGCTTGCACTGTGCCTCCCTGTCACCTGCACACTCACTAAGCCCAACTATGCTCACGCTGCACCTCCTTGGCCATTTGTATACTCTCCCTGGCCACTCATGCACACTTGCATGCTATCCCCAAGTCACACACACTGTATCTCCCCAGACACCCACACATCTTTGTACCTGTCGGGGTACCTGTGGTGGCCCGAGCATTCTGTAAGTGAAAATGGGCTCCCGAGCTCTGTTTTCAGCTGTGACGGCCTGCTCTGCTAGCACATAGCCCTCCTGGGCTCTTTTTTTCCTGGCAGAGGCACTGCGGTCCTTCATTGTTTCCAGGTTGGCCCCATGGGTCAGATTTAGGTATCCCACGGGAGTTTGACATCCCTGTTCCAGTATATCTGCCTTCTTCATGCTTACTTTGCTCTTTAAATAATGTTACTATCCAAGCCTAAAACAATAACATTAAATTGGCTCAATCTTTCTAGGAAGTCAGCGAACACAGCTGAGATATTTCCATGGCTAAAACCAAAATATAAATACTTTTGAAATAAAAGCAACTTTTCTTAATATGGAAATGTATTGGCACTGAGCCTGTATATAATTGCTATTTTTTTTTTGAGATAACAGTGTATATTAGAGAAAAGAAGATTTTAGACCAGCATAATTACTTTGATTTGTACTAGAACACTGAAATCAATTATGGGGGCCAAAGGCAAAATTCTAACTCAGGAAGCACATCCACTTTCTACTGATTTAATTTTGAGACATAAATATGAATTAAGTGTATACAATCATATCATATTTCTGCTTGGGTTTTTTTCAATTTCAGATTGGAGAATTATTGAGCACTACTCACCCTGCCAACAAAGCCAGTTTAACACTTTTCTGTCCTGAGGAAGGGGACTGGAAGAATTCAAACCTTGACAGACACAACCTTCAAGATTTCATCAACATTAAGCTGAATTCTTCTTCGATTTTGCCTGAAATGGAAGGGCTTTCTGAATTCACAGAATACTTGTCAGAGTCAGTGGAAGTACCATCTCCATTTGATATTTTGGAGCCGCCAACCTCAGGAGGCTTTCTGAAACTTTCTAAGCCTTGTTGTTACATTTTCCCTGGTGGAAGAGGAGATTCCGCACTGTTTGCTGTGAATGGATTCAACATGCTTATCAACGGAGGATCAGAGAGAAAATCTTGTTTCTGGAAACTCATCAGGCATTTGGACAGAGTAGATTCAATTTTGCTCACTCACATTGGAGATGATAATTTGCCAGGAATTAACAGCATGTTGCAACGGAAAATGGCAGAATTGGAAGAGGAGCAGTCTCAAGGCTCTACTACCAATAGCGACTGGATGAAAAATCTAATTTCACCTGATTTGGGAGTTGTATTTCTTAATGTTCCTGAAAGCCTAGGAAACCCTGATCCTAATTTGCAATTAAAAAGAAGCGTAGAAGAGGCTTGTTTCACGTTACAATACTTAAACAAGCTATCCATGAAACCAGAACCTCTCTTTAGAAATATAGGAAACAACACTGAGCCCATTATCCTTTTTCAAAAAATGGGTGTAGGGAAACTGGAAATGTATGTGCTTAACCCAGTCAAAAACAGCAAAGAAATGCAATATTTCATGCAGCAGTGGACGGGTACGAACAAAGATAAAACTGAACTGGTATTACCAAATGGTCAAGAAATAGACATCCCAGTTTCCTACCTGACTTCGATCTCATCATTGATTGTATGGCATCCAGCAAACCCTGCTGAAAAAATCATCCGAGTTCTTTTCCCAGGGAACAGTACACAGTATAGCATATTAGATGGTCTAGAGAAGCTCAAACATTTGGACTTCCTTAAACAACCCATAGTGACACAAAAAGACTTAAGTGGTAACCTGACAAGTCCAGCAGTGAAGCAGACAAAACCGAAGCAGAGAGCAGACAGTAAAGAAAGTCTCAAGCCAATCACTAAAACGCTGTCTACAAAGACGCTCAGAAAAGAATCAAAAGAGGAGGCCTCTGACACAGGGAAATCTAGCCCACCAGAAAAGGCTCCGAAAGTAGAAAAACCCATCGTAAAAAAAGAAAAACCAGCAAAAAGTGAAAGTAGGCTCTCTGTCACTGAAAAAGACCTAACAGCAAAGGAGCAACAAATGGTGAAATCTGAAACTATTGAAAAACAAGCCACCGATGTGAAACCAAAAGTAATAAAGGAGAAGCATGTGAAAAAGGAAGTGAAAGTAAAATCTGAAGAAAAACTAGAGGAGAAAGAGAAGTCAAAGAAAGAGGTGCCTAAGAAGGATGAAAAATCCCAGGCCAGGAAAGAAGAAAAGCCTAAGAAGGACGATTTGAAGAAAGAAATAAAGAAAGAATCTAAAAAAGAGCCAAAGAAAGAAGCTGTTGCAAAAGAATCCAAAAAAGAAGAGAAAAAGGAAGTGAAAAAGGAAGAAAAGAGAGAAATCAAGAAACTTCCTAAGGAGGTAAAGAAGACCTCTGCTGCTTTGCCTGAATCAAAGAAGATTACGGCAAAGTCGAAACCACAGAAGAAGGAAGAACCCATTAAAAAAGAAAGTGGACTTGCTGGAAAACCCAAAGAAAAAGTTAAAAGCAAGCCAGTGAAGAAAGAGCTCAAAGTGGCAGAAAAATCAGCTGCGGCAGTGACTGTTTTGGGAGCTGGGGCTGCAGCAGTAGCAGCTGGAAGCCTAGCAGCCGGTGGGAAAGAACTTGAAGTTGAGAGGTCACTTATGTCCTCACCAGAAGACTTAACAAAAGATTTTGAAGAACTAAAAGCAGAAGAAGTTGAAGTTGTGAAGGAAACAAAGGAAGATAAAGTTAAAGATGAAAGCCAGCCAACTGGCATAGAACAAGAGGAAGATTATACAGTTCAAAAGGAAAAAATAGCAGGTCCAACTCATTCTCCTGATGAAGATATCACCGCTGCAGAACCTGAACAAACTCCTGAAGAGCTGGAGTCTGTGGGAAAGGAGAAGGTTGATGAGAGTGAAAAATTTGAAGAGGAAGGAGCAGGTTTTGAAGAATCCTCTGAGGCAGGTGACTATGAAGAAAAGGCTGAGACCGAGGAGGCAGAAGTCCAAGGGGACAATGAAGAAGTGCCAACAAGTTTCAAAAAGCAAGGCATAAAGGATATCATTGAACCAGAGGAGATTGAAAAAGAAATGATAGAACCACCCGAGAATGAAAAAATGAAAGGGTTAATGTATGACAAAAAAGCAGACTTTAGAATGGAGTATGAAGATCACTATGAGGAAAATTTAGAAGAAACAACAGTTGAAAAGGCAGAAACAGAAGACACTGAAGAAGACATTGAGGAAGACAAAACTGAGGAGGTCAAAGATGAAGAGGAAACTGAAAAAATACAAGCTGAAGGGGATTATGTCATGGCTGTAGTAGACAAAGCTGCTGAAGCTGCTGAAATGGATGATAAATATGCTTTGCCTATAACTACTCCAACTAAATTGTCAGAATCTCCATCTCCAGCAAAGGAACCGGCATCTTCAATCCAAGATGAAACTCTACCTGGTGGGTCAGAAAGTGAAGCAACTGTTTCAGATGAAGAAAACAGAGAAGACCAGCCTGAGGAATTCACTGCTACTTCAGGTTATACCCAGTCCACTATTGAAATATCCAGTGAACCAACTCCAATGGATGGAATGTCAACTCCACGAGATGCAATGAGTGATGAAACAAACAACGAAGAAAGTGAATCTCCTTCCCAAGAATATGTTAACATTACTAAATATGAGTCAGCACTCTATTCTCAAGATTTTGCTAGACCTAAAGTTGCTCCTCTTCCTGATGCTTTTAATGGAGCATCCGAAGGATCAAAAACAGATGCTACTGAAGGCAAAGACTATAATGTTTCAGCTTCTACCATTTCACCACCTTCTTCATTAGAGGAAGATAAATTTAACAAAACTTCCTTCCAGGATCTGTATCATCATCGGGAAAATGAATTCAAAACTGTTACTAAATTAGACATTTCAGAAACTTGGGATGAGAAGATTAGCCCAACTATAGATGAAAGTCCAGCCCCACTATCACCAGTTGCTAAAACACCTCTTAGCGAGCGTAGTGTGAACTTTTCCCTAACTCCCAATGAGATTAAAACAGCAACTGAGCCTATATCTCTAACAGCACTGCCAGAAAAACATCACGAAACCCAGGAAGAACAATGCCCCAGCCCTGATGATAAAACGTTAGAAGTGGTATCCCCTTCACAATCAGCTGCTGGAAGTGCTGGTCACACTCCGTATTACCAATCTCCCACTGATGAAAAATCAAGCCAACTTCCAACTGAGATTCCTGGAAAAACAACTGAAGTACCAATCAGTGTTGAAGTTAGTGAAGCCAAAGATAATGTTGCAAAACACAGAATAAGCCCAATGGATGAACCAGTGCCTGATTCTGAATCGCCTTTTGAGAAAGTGCTTTCACCTTTACGAAGTCCACCACTTATTGGTACAGAATGTTCTTATGACACATTTTTAAGTGCTGATCTAAAATCTCTCAAAGAAACTGAAATTACCTTTGAAAAGAAAGGGGAAACAGATGATTCTGTGTTGCAGAAGAGCGCAGTTTCTGAAATTACTTCGACAAACATTTTCGAAGAGCAGCAGGATGAAAAAGATTTGGAGCTGACACCTCCAAAATCAGACATTCTCCTAGAAAAGAAAAAGGATGATTTAGAAACTTCAGAAATTCATTCCGCATTAGTTTTGGATGAGAGGAAGCTGGCAGAGGTTTCTCCTACTCAGGTGGATATTAGTCATTTAGGCTATTTCAAAGAGGACACTAAAATGTCAATATCTGAAAGTACTGTCTCTGATAAATCTGCAACTCCTGTTGATGAAGTTGTAGCAGAAGATACTTATTCCCATATTGAAGGAGTTGCGTCTGTTTCTACAGCATCTGTTGCTACTAGTTCATTTCCAGAACCAACCACTGATGATGTATCTCCTTCGTTACATGCTGAGGTTGGATCTCCTCATTCTACTGAAGTTGATGATTCTCTTTCTGTGTCTGTTGTACAAACACCAACTACATTTCAAGAAACAGAAATGTCTCCATCTAAAGAAGAGTGTCCAAGACCAATGTCTATTTCTCCACCAGACTTTTCTCCTAAAACAGCAAAGTCAAGAACACCAATACTAGATCATAGATCTCCTGAACAATTGACTATGTCAGTAGAATTTGGACAAGATTCACCTGAACAGTCTTTGGCCATGGATTTTAGCAGACAGTCGCCTGAGCAACCCATAGTAGGTGCTGGTGTGCACCATATATCTGAAAATGGTCCCACAGAAGTTGATTTTAGCCCTTCAGACATGCAGGAACATGGATTTCCAAATAAAATATCACCAGTGGAACAAGTATGTTTTAGCAACGAGAAGGATATTTCAGAAATTATTTCAGTTTCTCAAATAGAGGCTTCACCTTCACCTTCCACTTCCTCTGTTCATACACCTTCACAGGCGAGTTCTCCTCTGCAAGAAGAAATCCTATCAGCTGTTACACAGCCTAGTGATATGCCATTACATTCTACATTTCCATCAGAAAAAATGCAAAGCTTGGGAGAGAAACTCTCACCAAAGTCTGATTTATCTCCATTGACACCACGGGAATCTTCTCCTTTGTATTCACCTAGTTTTTCAGATTCACCACCCGTAATGAAAGAAACAATGGCTGCTTCTCAGTCATCACTATTATCACTGCACGTATCCCCAGACAAACTGTTTGGCTATCATACATCAATAGTTCAAGATCCTGAGACAAAACATGGCCAAGAGCTTCTAGCATCTGAGGATCAGGAGGATACTGAAGAAACATCCATATCACCAGAACCGCTTATTTACTCTTATAAGGAAACTGGAAGTACCACTAGGTCACCTGAGACTGTAAGTTATTCCTATGAAAAAACAAAGGAAGTCACTGAATCTCCTGAAACCTTTGATTACAATTATGCTGCAACAAAGGAAATCACCAGATCAATAGAGGCAGATAGTTATTCCTACGAAAAGACTGAAAAAACCACCAAGTCACCAGAAGTCCTTGATTATTCTTATGAAAAATCCTCCAAACCATCAGAGTCTGTCCATTATCCCTTTGAGTATGCAGAGAAAGCTATCAAATCACCTGACATTTCAAGTTATAGCTATGAGAATGACAAATACTTTGTTTCAGAAAAATCTGAAATCCGTCAAGATGTTGATTTATGCCTTGTCTCATCCTGCGAGTACAAGCATCCTAAAACAGAACTGTCACCTTCTTTTATAAATCCTAACCCTTTAGAATGGTTTGCAAATGAGGAACAATCTCAAGACCAAGAAAAGCTGTTAATTCAGTCCGGAGGTGCTCCACCACCCTCTGGAGGAAAGCAGCAAGCTCGACTGTGTGGTGAAACACCCCCAACTTCTGTAAGTGAATCTGCTCCGTCACAGACCGACTCGGATGTACCCCCTGAAACAGAAGAGTGTCCTTCCATTACAGCAGATGCTAACATTGATTCAGAAGATGAATCTGAAACGATACCGACAGATAAAACGGTTACATATGAACACATTGACCCTCCCCCAGTCCCTGTTCAAGATCGCAGCCCTTCACCCAGGCACCCAGATGTCTCCATGGTAGATCCAGAGACATTACCTATTGACCAGAATCTAGGGAAGCCTTTGAAAAAAGATCTGAAAGAAAAAACAAAAACAAAAAAGCAGGGGACTAAGACCAAATCTTCTTCTCCTGCCAAGAAGAGTGATAGCAAACCTAAGCAAGTAGCTTCTCCAAAACCTGCTGGCTTGAAGGAATCATTAGATAAAGTTTCCAGAACAGCTTCTCCAAAGAAGAAGGAGTCTGTGGAGAAAGCTGCCAAAAATATCTCTACTCCAGAGATAAAATCATCTCATAATGAAGAGAAAGATAAGGAAACTAAGAATGCCGCCAATTCTACAACATCAAAGTCAGCAAAAACCACAACTACAGGTGAGATAAATTGTAAAGCTATCTCATATATCAGCTTCCTTCAACCTATTGTCTTTGAGATGTACCTGGTTGCAGCACTCAAAACTCTCAGCCTTCATTGGCAACTGGTGGCCAAGAATTCTGAAACAACTGGATTACTGTAACTAAATTACCAAAGAGAGTGTAGATATGTTTTTCTGTAGCTGTATTTAAACCTACCTGTTTTTAAAGCCATTATTTTACACGAGGACCATTGAAATAGTGTTAAGTTAGTTTATTTCAGATTTGTTAACCTTAATGATTTTGGCATGATTCAACTTGTTAGGAAAAACATTGGGGTTTTTTTAATGAAACATTTATATTTGTCTACCAGTGTTTCTAAACAATATTTTAGAATAGTGTGTAGTTGTGCAAGACAAAACAAAAGCAAAATTCCCACAATAAACATTTTATCATGTGGACAATATACTAGCATTTTTAAGACTCAAGGAGTACACATTCCAGCTAGTTCAATTTAAAGATGGCAGTTGGAATGTAGAAAAATATTACTGCTGTGATTTTTCATCAAATCTTTTAAAAAGTTGGGGGGGGGGTTGTAAAAAGAAGCAAAAACAAACTTAGACCCCTTTATAGTTTGAAAGAAAAATATCTATCAAGAAGGTTCCCTAGTCAAATCAAGATAATTATAGAATGCAGAGTTCTTTCGTGTTAAAAAAAAGGACTAGAAAGTCAGAATGAATTTTAGAACTTAAATATACAGATCATTTTACACACCTCACAACACTTAGGATTTTAAAAAAGGTATCAAAGTTTGTCATAATGGTTGATATTATTCCTTCTTCGAAAAATCATGCTTCAAGTTGGGATTAGATGGAATATAAATAAACGTAATATGTTGTTACAGGAAAATTGTACGGAAATCCTTTTGAACTTTGCCTAGTATGCAAAACTAAAAAAAATATGCTGAATGGATGGTAGCTATTCAACTTGAAGTGCCTATCATTCTCTAACTATTCATTTCAAGATATTTTGGATTTTAAAGCCCATATTTCCTTCAGAGACAAATCCAAATTCTGGAACTGGAACCTAATCGTCAACTGTTATGCTAGGTTTTAGTTTATAGTTATCATCAGTATTCTTTTAACCTCCATTGTTAGGGTCAAGACTTTAGTGAGCCAAGACTTCATCAGTTTTATTTGGAATGCCAACAAAATTTTAACCTAGTCATTTTTTACTACTTTTTCAACTCTTATGTTTCCACCATTTTTTTCATTACTGGTACATAATAACTTCTACAGATGTTCCAGTGAATCATTTTGCATTATGCTATTGTTTATAATCAGTTATGTGATAAGTGAATGGTCATTTCTTTTCTTATTTTTCAGTCCAAACTGAAAAATAATTCAAATAATGGCTATGTCTCTTAGCTTTTGTTCAGTTAATTAATTCCAGCATATCGTATCACAGAAATTGCCTAGGTACTGATGGCTTTGATATGGCTTTGACTGTTCAATTTTCTATTTAGCAATTTGCCCATTCCTTGGATGCATCTCTTACTAATCTCATTTTTAACATGCCCATGCTTGATGTTATCCAAGTGTAAATTTTCCAGATACTTGTAGGCTTCAACCTTATGGTTCTTGATGGTTTGGCCATTCAGCATTTTAATTCCATTACTGTACTATTTGTGATTTTACCCCATTTTATTGCTACTACATCACTCTTTTATAAGCAAAATGTTATTGCCATATTATGTGTTTTAAAATTCTTAGTGTTTGTCAATGACTGGATCTAGATTTCTGATTTTATTTAAAGCTTCAGATCGTTCATGTAAAATATATGTAAGATTTAATTAGCATTTTTTTTTTGCTTTTTAATAACCAGGATTTGTTTTCTTCAAAATAATTGAAAGAGGGATCATGGCAATGACAAATAAGGGTAATAATGGAAGATGTCTCCCCTAATGTTGATAAACCCATATTGTTCATTTCCAACCACCATTTCCAATTCTGCTGCATTATTTTTTCTTTAAACTTTCTAATGTTTTTATTGACATCATTTGTTTCCAAACATGTGCTGATCCAATTAGGTAGCAATAAACCAAACCCCATTTGCCATAATCTCTTTTAATTCTTCTTTTTTTAGGGGTGAATTCATAGGTTGTTTCAGTACTAGCCTGTTCTGGTTGAAAGTTATCATTCATGTAGTTTATATAAATTATTCCTTTATATTTCCAATTATTGTTACTGAGTTTCTTTGACTATTCTACTATTTTGGGGGGAATCTCTCATTTTCACAATTTTTCAGAACTGAACGTCTCTCAGTTCTGCTTCCCTGAATATTTTATTTCTGGTAATGAATCTTCTTCATTATGCTTTGTCACACAATCAGCCAAATATTTAGACTGGATTTGAAATTTTTATCTATCAATCAAGTTCTTCCAAAAGGGATAGGCAGATGTTGCTGTTTGAAGTTTGTATCATCATAGGTATCATCACAGGATAGTAAGCAGGTCTAAGTAAGTCTGCCTTTTGTAATTGACTGATGATGATTTTTGTCAATGCTCTAGTTCTTTTGGAACATATTATTATTATTATTATTATTATTATTATTATTATTATTATTATTATTATTATTATTATTATTATTATACAATTGTTTCACAGCGGCCAGTTGTTTCGCCGGATTTGGCATTGGTTATTATTATGTTAATATTTGGTGAGATTCACAGCCTTTGGGGCTGGTTGGTAGCTCAACAGCTCGAGTCCTAACCAAGAACCTAGGAACTGTTAAGGTAACATCGAAGGATATATATAAGCTGTTCCAAGTAGGGTGGTTTTTTGTAGAATCAGAATGTTCAAGTCTAATAAATTTAAAATTTCCAAATAGTGAGGTAGCCCTTTGGGTATTGCTCCAAGGGCTCCAATTACAATCGGGACAACACACAATTTCTTTTTCCATAGTCGCTCAACTTCAATTTGCAAATCCCAGTACTTTGTGATTTTTTTTCTTGCTGTTTATCTTCAATTTGTGCATCTCCAGGTATTGCAATGTCAATGAACCATATTTTTTTTCTTTTCAACTATTGTTATGTTAGGTGTGTTGTGGGCCAAGTGCCTGTCAGTCTGGATTCTGAAGTCCCACAAGATCTTGACTTTCTCATTCTCTAAAACCTTCTCAACCTGATGTTCCCAGTGGTTTTTGCTGTACTCAAATCCAAACTTTTGGCACAATTTCCAGTGAATGATCTTAGCAACGTGGTTATGGCGTTGTAGGTAGTCAGTTTGTGAAATTTTGCTGCACCCACTGATCAAGGGTCGACTGTCTCGTCTTTTTCATTACAGAGGCGACATTTGCTGTTGGTGGTAACATGTTGAATTTTTGCCTTCATGTAGTTTGTGGCTGAGGCTTGTTCTTGAGCTGCCAAAATAAAGTCTTCTGTTTCTTTTTTCAGTGCTCCTGATCTTAACCAGTTCCAAGTTAGCTTTTGGTCAGCTTTGCCTTCAATACTTTTCAAGTATTGGCTATGCATAGCTTTGTTTTTCCAATTTTCAGCTCGCTTCTCAATTACTTCTTTCTTATATTCAGCTTTTGACTTAGTTGTCTTTAAAAGGCCTCCTTTATTTACTTCCTTAATCATTGCTTCTTCACTTTTTTGGATGTAATCATTCAAGCTGTGTTTTTCTTCTTCCACAGTCTGTTCTACTTGTAGGAGTCCTCAACCATCCTCTGCTCTTGGTAGATATAATCGGTCAAAATTACTTTTAGGGTGCAAAGCATGATTCATTGTCATAAGCTTCCTTGTTTTTCTGTCCAAATTGTCCAACTCCATCTGGGTCCAGTCAATTATTCCTGCAGAGTATCGAATCACAGGTATAGCCCAGGTATTTATGGCTTTTATGATGTTTCCTCCATTCAATTTGGACTTTAATATCTTGCGAATTCATCAAATGTACTTGGCTGAAGTTAATTCCTTGACTTTATTATGCATTAAGTCAGAGGCCTCTAAAATCCCCAAGTACTTGTAGCTTTCTTCCGGTTTTACTGCCTTTATCACTTCTTCATTCTCAAGTTCTATTCCATCATCTATGACCTTGCCTGCTTTGGTTGCCATTGTTGCACATTTGTCAATTCCAAACTGCATACCAATATCTTGGCTAAATTTTTTTGTGCTTTCAATTAATAAATTCAGTTCAGCTTTTCTTTTACTAAACTGCTTCAAATCATCCATGTACACCAAGTGCGAAATTTTCAGCCCTTTCTTTGCAAGTTCGTATCCATAGTTCATCTTCTTCAAAATGATTGTCAGTGATAGTATTGAGAATATAAAAAGTAGGGGTGAAAGGGAATCGCCCTGGAAAATGCCTCGTTTAAGTTCAACTTCACCCAGTTCCTTCATTAGCTATAAGCTTCATTTTCCAGAGGTTCATTGAAGTTTCCATGAATTTTTGTATGTTGCTGCTGATGCCAAATATTTTCAGGCATTTCTTGATCCAGCTATGGGGAACTGAATCAAATGCTTTCTTATGCCATGAACAGGTTGGTTCGTCTTTTCTTTGAATTCTTTAGGATTAGCTTGTCAATCAGCAGTTGGTCCTTTGTTCCTCTTGAATTTTTGCAGCATCCTTTCTGTTCTACAGGAAGCAAGTTATTTCTTTCCAAGTATCCATAAATTTGATGATGATGATGATTATGATGATGATTATTATTTGGTTAATCTTTGGTGAGATTCACAGCCTTTGGGGCTGGTTGGTAGCTCAACAGCTTGAGTCCTAACCAAGGATCTATGAACTGTTAAGGTAACGTCGGAGGATATAAGCTGTTCCAAGTAGGATGGTTTTTTGTAGAATCAGAATGTTTAAGTCTGATAAATTTAAAATTTCCAAATAGCGAGGTAGCCCTTTGGGTATTGCTTCAAGGCTCTAATTACAATCGGACAACACACAATTTCTTTTTCCATAGTCGCTCAACTTCAATTTGCAAGTCCCAGTACTTTGTGATTTTTTCTTGATGTTTATCTTCAATTCAGAATCTATGTGGTGTAGTACGTCAGGTATTGGACTATGAGCAGGGACACTATGTTTGTGTGTATGGATATATGTACGGATGTATTCTGGTCCCTCTTGGGTAAGAAAGCACACTGGATGGCTTTGGATCAGTCATTCTTTCCTCAGCCCAATTTCTTTCACAGTTGTTGCAGGGACAAAATAGGAGAAAGGAGCACTATGCATGCTGCTTTGTGTTCCTGTATTCCCAAAAATTGGAATATTAATAAAATAAAATGAATGCATTCATACATAATACACAAACAGGCATGAACATAGTGTGAACATACACACTTATGGTTAATAGCTTATTCTTTTTGTGCATATCTTGTTCTGTTCACTAAGTACATTTTTATGGTACAAATATCTGATTTTATCAACTGCTTAAATTCCACAGGATAATTCAAAACCATTAAAAATATATGAACATCACAGCTGAAGCGTGATGTGTCAGTCTGTCCAACTTGAGTTTATCATTTATTATAAACGTTTATTACCACAAACTGAGACAAGTCTCTTATTTATCCATTATTTTTTTAGGACCTGGAAATGCAAAACCAACAAAATCTATAGCTGTGCCTCCAGGACCTCCTGTGTATTTGGACCTGGTCTATATTCCCAACCACAGCAATAGCAAGAATGTTGATATAGAATTTTTCAAGAGGGTGAGATCATCCTATTATGTTGTGAGTGGGAATGACCCTGCTGCTGAAGAACCAAGCAGGGCTGTCTTGGATTCCCTGTTGGAAGGCAAAGCTCAGTGGGGAAGCAATATGCAGGTACGTTCTCCAGAATCAATGAAGTAAAGAAAAGCCCATTAAAATGCTAAGAATCATCTTTTAGTTACCTGAATTCAGTAACAAAACCTCAAGGGGAAGAACTTACTTTTGTTTAAAATCACAAGATAAGAAAAGTGGTACATCTAGATCTTCAACAGTTGTCTTTTTACTCAGGAGAGTTGATTGCATAATTGTAATTGATTAATCATGTATTCTGTGGGACATACCATGATCATAGAGACAGCACTTCCTGGGGCAAAATGAATATTCATTTTTTCCCCACTCCCCAAAATGGGATTCCAAACGGAACTGCAAAATGGGTAGCAAATAAAATCGAAAAATAAAAGAAAATAAATAAAATATTGGCTCTCTCCTCTTCCCTGGTTACTTTTGTGCTCAGTGTTCCCACATCCCTAAACTCTGATATTGAGAAGAATTTGAAAGTTTTGGTGCTTAGAGCAGAATGGGATCAATGAAGAGCCAAATGATCCTCAGCGCTGCTAACTTTTCACCATAAGTCCCAATCAGTGGTAGGTTTCAAAAAAGTTTGGAACCTACTCTGTGGGTGTGGCCTCCTTTGTGGGAGTGGCTTGCCGGCCATGTGACCTGGTGAGAGTGGCTTGCCGGCCATGTGTTTTCTTTCTTTCTTTCTTTCTTTCTTTCTTTCTTTCTTTCTTTCTTTCTTTCTCTCTCTCTCTCTCTCTCTCCTTCCTTTTGTCTCTCTGTCCCTTTTTTCTTTCATCTCTCTCACTCATTTTCTTTCTTTCTTTCTTTCTTTCTTTCTTTCTTTCTTCCTTCCTTCCTTTCTCTCTCTCTCTCTCTGTCAGTCTGTCTTTCTCTCTCTCTCTCTCTCTCTCTCTCTCTCTGTGTGTGTGGCCGTGGTGAATTTCAAAATTTTTTGGAACCTCTTCTGTAGGTGTGGCCTGCTTTCCAGGTCCACTGGTGGAACCTCTTGTAACCGTTTTGATAGATTTGACGAACCGGTTCTACCGAATAGGTGCAAACTGGTAGGGACCCACCTCTGGTCCCAATGTTTGAAAATGGATCTAGATGGATTCCACTCCCATTGGAGGAAATGAAAAGACTTCCTTTTCAACTGAAGAACAGAATAATAAAAAAAAACAAGATAGTGAACGCTACTTTCTACTCCCACTTAGCCAGTTTGTTGCTGGCAGGACTTTAGAAAGGGAAGCACCGGTATGATTTCTTAGTTAACTAAATATTTTAAAAGGAAATAAAGATAGATCTGTAAAAAATAAAACTATATAGAATGGAAGTGATCTCACTGAAACGTAAATCAACATCAAACTACTATAATGTGAAGTTTAATCCAGGAATTTCAAGAGGATTGCAAGTCTTCTTTACTACATTATATTGTTCGCTACTTGCTCTGAATTATTTTGATAGCCCAGCTGAGAAATTGAATATAAGCCTAGAAAAAGCTTATGTTCAATTGGGACTGTAGTTGTATGTTAGCCCAGCCGGGTTGTTGTATGTCTTGCCTTACATTCCCTTCTCATTACTATTTTTGGATAACTCTGCTAATACAACAACTTCTTTCAGGCATAGAAATAGTCTTACTAAAAATAAATAGCCCAAACAGAAAAGCCTTCTTTTGAGAATTCAGGGGAAAAAAAGGTTGTGTTGATCTTTTCCATCATGTACATTCTCTAGCTGTGTTGAAATATAAACTTGTTTGGAAATAACGGATCTAACCCAACACATCTGAAGAGCATCATGATGTGAAGGAATAATGTTTATGCTGCTTTTCTCAAATGGAAGAAATGAACACATTTTATCAAATTTTGTCTCCATGTGTGCATAATTAATTTATTTCTACTGCTTAGTGATATAAACCTAACTTCTAAGATCATATGCAAAAAACTTTTGTCTTTAAAAAACACTTCTTGCATTTTTTTACATTTATTTATCTTTACTTACATGGCCACTCATTTTACCAGTGTGACTCTGGTTAGTAACATGAATCAACATGCAATATAAATACAATACATATGTTAAAAATCTACTTAGTTGCATACGTCCCCCCAAAACTTTCTGTGCCCCAAATACTGTGCCAGGGAAGGATCCAATTATAAAAAAGAGGCTTTCACGTTTATAAAATAATGCTTAATTAAAATTTTAGCAATAATTATGTAATAGAAATTTGAAATTTTGAAAAGTACTAAAATGAAAAACCTATCTAAGGATTGTTGTGTTTGTGGAACACTGTGATATAAAAGTGTAAAAAGTACATAAATAATAGATGCAATATATTCTCAGTAGTATTTCTCTGGATATAATAAGGATGGTGGTGCCCTAAGATATTGATCTGCTTTTCAAAATCCATCCATATACTATTAAAATACTCTTTCCCATACTCTTTAACTGGGCTAAACAATGCATCATAGAGGAAAAAATGTCTGAGCCAAGGTACCTCAAATGGACTAACTCAGGGGTCAGCAACCTGCAGCTCTGGAGACATATGTGGCTCTTTCATCCCTCTGATGCAGCTCCCTGTTGCCGATCAGCTCCACAATTGATAGGGCTTTCAGCTAGGACAGGTAGAGGAAAAAGGACACCATGCTAGGATAGGGGAACCAGACTTCCGGTCAGCTTCAGAATGGAATGGGAGGTTAGGACCTTTGTGGCTCTTTCAGTGTTTAAGGTTGCCGATCCCTGGACTAAGTTATAGAATGTGTCCAAAATCTGGGAGCCATAACTCCTATAGAATTGAAATTTAGCAGATTTTATAAAATATTTTATCATATAAACATTAACATAAAGCAATTTATCACATAATACAAAACATTATATCACATTCTGTGCCAATATTTGACTGTTCTGTATAGTTCAACATGGACTATTTTCAATGCAGATCCACCTCTGAATGTATCCCAACTTTTTCAGTGAAGGCAATGCATTATGAACTCTGTATAAACCGTTGAAGAGAGTGGTTAGGAAATATCTCTGAAAGGATCATCCAATGGTCACAGGTTGTCTAGTAACAACTAATTGTCTTCCCTGCATCCAATTATTTCTTCTTCTGATGATGTTTTCCCAATTGGCCATTCTCCAAATGTGTTGGTCTGAGAATATTATGATTGTAATGCCAACACATCTAAAAGATGCCAAATTTGGTAAGTTTATACACAGGTATTTAAGACATACTAGTTCAGTGATGGCTAACCTTTTTGTTTCTGTGTGCCAAAAGTGTGTGCTCACATGCGCACCCATAAGGCAATGCATGAGCAACCTCCCATTTGCGCTCCCCCCTGCCCCTAGGCATGTGCCTGTGACCCACCACACTCCCCCTGTGCACCCACCCACTCCACATGCACCCCACACCCATGTATGTGCGGTCCCCCTGCACATGCACCCCACATATGCATGTGCATCCCCCACATGAATCCTGCCCCATGCACATGCGTGGCAGAGACCAGAAAACCAGCTGCACGCATGCATGGTGGAGCTAGGTCAATGGCTTGCATGCCCGCAGAAAGGGCTCTATGTGCCACCTGTAGCACGTGTGCCATAGGTTCGCCATCACAGTACTAGTTGGTTGGCAGTACAGTGACAGGGCTTTACAAAGCTCCCAGTTTGAGAATATCATGTTGTAGAGAATTTCAGAATGCTCTGTTCCTTGCTGATATGATGTTGTAAGGAAGGGATTCACTTCCAGAAATTGCTGAATCATCCTACAGCAAATAATTTCCCATTCCAGGGTTGTGCACATCCATGGAATGTCAATGCTAGTAGTGAGATTTTTCATTGTTCTTCCTTTTGTAATTTCCCCTCTAATGTACTCTTTGTATGACAGGTGACATTAATCCCAACGCATGACTCAGAAGTGATGAGGGAATGGTACCAAGAGACCCACGAGAAACAACAGGATCTTAACATCATGGTTTTGGCAAGCAGTAGCACCGTTGTTATGCAAGATGAATCTTTCCCTGCATGCAAGATTGAACTGTAAAAACAAAACAAAAAGCAATGCATTTCAACTTTAAACTTTGTTTCCAGAAATTCTTGAATTTGAAAATACTTTTTCTAAAAATATAATCCATCTAATTCAGCTGCTGAACTATATATACCTGCCAAATGCTATACTGTATCAGAGTGATGCAAGTCACTATTTTTTTTTCAGTCTTTGCTAATTGCTACGGGAAATAACAGTATTCCCACCATAGGGTTCAGATTACTGCAAAACCTGCAGATTCAGGTTCATCTTCATTGAACACTAGGAAACCATGCACTAGCAAACACTGCTGACTTCTGCCAGGTTGGGGGCATTTGCCCTTGGAAGAAACAGAGAGAAAAGGTGGAGAGAGAGGAGGGGAGGGGGAAGATGAGTTGGATGGCATAGAGGAGAATAAAATAATTAATTCTGCATTAGTTACAAAGCAGTCAGTGACTTACCTCCTGCAGTCTAGCATCCTAGAGAAAGAAATATTTGTGTTTTTTTCCCAGAGTAGGCATATTTAATTTAGTGACATCTTAGCTAGAACATTAAGTGAAACAGAATGTGGTTTTGAAGGAACATTGCATTGGAAACACTTGCTATTGGCAACTTCCCATTCAGTGTTTCATTGTCACGTAACACAATTCTCTTAGACAAAATATGCATGTAGTTTGAACCGCGTTCAGTTTACTATGCGGACATGTCTAAGGCATGCTCCCAGCGAAAATTCAGAGTTCTTTCAAATTTGACAAACTTGCATGCTAAAACACCCGGGTCACTGACAAGTTTACTGAAGCAAAATACCAAAGCAGTTGGGAGTACCTATGGTAGACAATTTGCCTTAGAAAGTGACTTGAATGTACAAAGATACTTGATGCACTTATTTTTTAATGCAAGATAGCAAGTTTATAAAACATCTGTGTAGGATTATAGTTACACCAGTACAGACCTATGCGTGTGCATGCGTGCTATTGGAAACCTCTCTGATTGGTCAAACAGCTTGGTGCTATGAATTATGTATTAAGTTGAACACTTCATTGGTGCACCTGAACAGCAAACCTTGTTTGAAGTTATTATTATTTTTCCCCTCTCTTTTTTCCTGCTTCCTGGAGGCATGAAAGAAAAGGTGTTCAGTACCAGAAATTCAAAATAACAAAAATATATGGGATGCTACAAAAAGGTTGTCTACACATCTGTACAGTCTTTGAAGCTTTCTTTCGTCTTACATTAGTTTGACTGTTAATTTAAGAGTGAATATGGGGACAAATGTACAGAATTTTTTTAGCTGTGCACGAACTTTTAATAGATGAATTTTTAAAACATGTTTTGTTTACAGGAAAATGCAGGGAAAAAAACCCAGGTGAAGGCTAATTTTTTAGTAGTTTTGTAAGACAACACATAGTGTTATTTTGAGTTCTGGTGAGAATGAAGTACGATAAAACAGTACCATATTTATTGAACGTAGCTGACTGCCAAGGATTATCTTGCAGAGAGCACACTAGCAATATCGTTATGTGTTAGTGATTAAAGAACTAAGGACTGAAAAGGTTAGTTCGCTTTGGATTGGGGGCTATTCCATGGCTTTATGCAATCCAAGGAGTCATTTGTGATGGCACTATTTCACAGTACCAATGAACACAGCTTACGACTGGGGGGGGGGGAGGGTTGCATCAAACCACGCTTTGTGACATTACAAGCAGTCCTTTGAGACACCTGTCAAACCCTCCAGTGTTAGTTGGGCAGCAGAGATCTTGACTTAATTTTCCTAGGTATTCCTTTATCCTACACTGTCTTAAGTAAAATTAATTGAAGGATCCTTCCCCAAAGTAAAACCAGAACAGGGTATACTGTATATAATGTGATTCTGTGAAATCATAAAAACATGCAAAATGTAATCCTGACCACAGATTTTAACTGATGAGAACCTCAGCTCCCAGGTCATTCAAAACTTCTAATTCCTAGAATTACAGGAAGGAGAGCAGCTGGGATCAGATGGGATTTAATATTCTGCATCTTTTCAAATTAGCACACAGAAAAACAAAGTATGCAAAGCTTATTCAGGTATGCATAATGTCTACAGATTACAGGAATCAGTTTTATGTGTGACTGAGTTTGGGTTGTTTGGTCACACGTTGTTCCACTTGGCTTTGTAGCAGTAGCAATTGAGTGGTGATACTAGCATACCAAACAGTATGCAGCCACACTACTTTCTCCTTGCCACTTACAGCACCTGCTAGGGTTGCCGGGTTCTCTGGTTCTTCTCTCATCTTCCCAAACATGCCACCATTCCATTTATCCAAACAAATTACATGTGCCTGGCCTAGTGCAAACTTAACTTGCGTATTTTTTTTTTTATGTTCAAGACCACCTCTTCCGGGAAGCCTACAATTTAATTAGAAGACAGATGGAAATGAAAAGTCAGAAAATCAGAAAATGTGTGATAACAGAGGTCTGATAATAATATTTCTCATGCTGGTAGAGTATTTTCATGACCAGACTACATGTTATCACCACCTGTAATAATACCTCCATTATCCTTAATGTTTTACTTTGCGACTGTGTACAAAATTTTCACAATCTCATTCTTTCTATAATAGGAATTTGTATTATTTTATGCCAACCATGTTTTCAGAATGCTCTTGATTTCATCAAGTAGGGGGACAACTACAGCATTTTGTTTATTATATGTTATGTAATTTATTTTAATTGTTGCATTGTTTATTTTTGTTTTATTTTGCTCATTTTATATATTTTTAATATTACTTTAGATCCTCTTTAATTTGGGTTGGGTAGCCCAATTAATGCTGTGAAATATTGTTTATGTTTTGTGGATTTAAAAATTCTAATATTTTGTTTTTGTTTGACAATTCTAGCAATGCTATTTTATTTATTATTTTACCTTTATCCAAAAAAACACTTCTCTTCTTGTAGCTCTTTATTTTTCTTGGAACAGCATAGATGGGTTGGATTCCAAGTTTTAAAAAAAACTGGTATGATTGTGGAATGAAAAGCTTGGGAAAAATGTATTTTTGAAAGAAGCAGGATAGCTGAATTCATAATTGTGAATGCTGCTTTTGGGAAATGCAGCAGTGGGAAAACATTGTCCTGGTACCCATTAAACAGAAATAACTACATGTTATTTGATATATTCATGAATGTTATTCTCCCATACCTCATCCCCTTTCTTAGCCCAACAGTTGCTATTTCTAATACAATTCTATTATCATCCACTAATGTGATACAGTCCTAACCATATGCTCGTCCACATTGGATGACCCTGGCCGATAGTACTGACAGAAAGTTAAAATGTAAGCATCTACTGGGCAAAGCTGTTACTCTACCACATTGTTAGCATAATGATTGTCTTTTACTTATCCAAGTTGGCCACCTTGAAAATATCTGGATTTCTTAGCAATGGCCATGCTGGTTGGGGAATTCTGGAGAAATTCATCTGGAAAGTTCTTTGATATGGAAATATTGACTTAGATGATTTAGTCTGAGTGGGTACCAAGCGATTGCAATCAGCTCCGCCAACTAACAATGGAATATTCCATTTATTATTGCTTCAAGATTAATTTTATGAGCCCCCCACTTCCCCCAGTTTGCTGTTTTTAAGCAAAATTTAAAGGATTTATCCAGCAGGAATTGGTTTAATTTTCTTCTTGCCCAAACAAAGAGGAAAGAAAATGTGAACAAGTCGACAAAAAACAGTCTAGATCATGGAAGTTGTCAGTCTGTTTGGACTGAACTTCCCTGAGGATTATTTTATTTCATACTCAATAAACAATATTAAATATATATTTAAATGTGCAAAGGGGAAATTAATTTACTGTCTCCAAAACTTAAAAACATAGCAGATGAGTACATCAATAGGTCTGTTGAAACAATTGTCTGAAATCAGCAAGCCAGATAATTATGTATGCCGTATCAGAAATCAACTCTGTGTGCAGTAGGACCTATTCCCAATAAACATACATAGGATTACCACCTTAATGGAGTTCAAATTTGGCCTGGACACTCCTTCACACTTCAAGCACATTATTGATCCTCTTGTAATTATTTTAGGATAGAATCAGAAATATAGTTAGATTGGGATTTTTCTGTCTGTAAACTTTCCCTTTTACTTTATGCTTCCAAATGGTGGAAGGACCTAACTCTAATTTGGCAAATCTTGATTTTTATGGGAATATATATTCTCTTGTGACAGCCTTGCCTATTTTACTGCTGTCCAAATCAGTGAATTACAATTTCCAGTCTTGTCAGCCAGCATGCCAATTGCAAAATTTGAGAATATATAGTCTAATAACTCTTGTTTTTTTTTGGGGGGGGGGAGTACCAGTTTGTATAGCTTTGCTCAAAAGTCTCATCTTGCATCACTTCTCAAAGATCTCATTTTGCATCATGGATTCTAGCATTAGAACTTTTTTTTAATGTTCTGTTTTCTGACAACTTGCTCCTGAGAGTTGAGGGAAATTTCAGGAATACTTCTGAAAGTACAGGGACATGTAGTGGGCATGACATTGGCATTTGCCCTGCATAGGAGTTGATGTGCCTTTTAGATCCAAGCCTATATTTTCTTTTTAAGTTTCTGACTAAAGCTATAGTAGTTGGCTATACAGTTCATAAACAATTGTTTTTGAACAAGCAGGCATAGGGTTTTGAATGGCAATCAGGACTGAATTTGAATGGCACTCAATTCTGGATTTCTGTTACTGTTGTTTTAGGAAGCTCCTCTTGACTAAATTAAATGGAACTAATAGTTGTGTTAGTCACAGCCCTACATAGCATAGTGACAGTCAATCTGAAGTACCATGAATACCGATATTGTGCTCTGTTACTCAGCACAGATTACTAGAAGCATGGTTCAATATTAATTAAATTAACAATTCAATATTAATTAAAGAAACAAGAGTGCTATATGCATTCCAGAAAAAATTACCATTGGTAACATTCCCCTCATTGCGCTGTTATAATAGTACTTTCCCACTGAATAAAATTCAGTGACAGCAGTTTAGTTGAGGTCACATTCAAACTTAAAACAAAACTTTTGCATGCCTTTACATTTTCCTATGGTGGGTCTAATTTCTGCAACTACTACGTTTTTAATTAATCTTTCTTCATGATTTGTGTTTAACTTCACATACAGTAGTGAATGAATCCAAATGTGTATACAAATATATTTAGCTGTCTTCAATAGATTAAGCGGTTTAGGAACCTTGCAACAGAGAACTAAGAAGCTGTTAGTTAAGGAAAACATTCCAAGAACTCCCAGCTTAGCTTCAAGGAGTTAATTCTGCATTTCCTACATCATAGGTCATTTCTCCACTAGCAAGCACTTTCTAGAATCATCCCAACATTGATGTGCCATGATTAACAATAAGGACAGATTTTACAGCACTTCAGTGATGTAGATGATGCTATGAAATCTTGCTTAAGACACTAGTGGCGCAATGGCCATAGCCATTTTCTCCATACATAAGTTCTAGCTCACAGATAATAGAAAAATTTTGTAGTCTAGAAATATTAGTAATGGGGAAATGTTATACTCAAATTTACCAAAAAATTGTTAAGTGCTCCTTGATAGTAGAAGAAACCACAATAATTGGTCTAATTATTTATATACATTTGGAAACTGCATTGCTTGCCTTGTTAAGGATGTTTGCTTCATTTTTTTAAACAAAAATATTTGTTGTGATCTTATAAAAATAACAAAATAAGAAAGCAGCATCAAAACCTTGAACATTTGGGGGGGAATTGTTTCTCTGCACTAAATTAGTTTAGGAGCTCTACTTGCCCAGAGCGACTGTTCTATTTCATACAAGACTGGGCTGTAATCACACCAGAAAAAGCACAGTTCTAAAAGTCCAGGATGCTTTCACATGATGGCCTGCAGCCATTTGATTCTTCCAAACCATGGAGAGAAAGTCTTGTCGTGGCTGAGAAGCACCTCACTCCTCTCTCTTGTTCTGAATGGTCTTGTTTGTGTCAGTCTGCAGCTGTGTATGGTTTTATGTCTTATAATCCTTCATCACCTCTATCCTATCAAGTCATATCTAAAGTAGAAAATTAGTTTCCAGTGAAAGTAATATGTAGTGCTTTTATGATATTTGTGTGCAATATCCCCTCTACCATTGAGGATATTTGATGTAAAGGAAATAAGCTCAGTTCCACAATAAAAAAATTAAAATAGTTCATGTGTGTTTGGGTTTTCTTTTCTTTCATTTGAATATTAAAAATGCAATTTCTATCTAAAAAAATCACAACCATGCAATTCCATATATATATAAGATGCTTATGTTGTTTTTAAAAAAATTGATAACCAAGGATTGATAAATTCAAATCGCAATCCTATATACATTTATCTGGGTGTTAACTCATTGGACATAACTGCACATAACAACCAACAGCAATAGCACTTAAGACTTAAATACCACTTCACAGTGCTTTACAGCCCACTCTAAGCAAATGCAGTCGACATATTGCCCCCAGCAATCTGGGTCCTCATTTTATCGATCTCAGAAGGATAGAAGGCTGTCAACCTTGAGCCTGGTGAGATTTAAACTGCCAAACAATACATTTGTTTCCGATACAGATTTTAGATCAATACTGCATGAAACCATTTATACATGTAAAATTGAAACAGGAATTATATTCTGGAAGAAGTGGTGTTAAGGTCGGCAGTGCAACAATAGCTAATCTTGACAGTTCTGCTTATTAACCTGACATGAAAAATATATGCACTAGTCTTTAACAATTGAGAGTCAATACTAGCTAATGTGAAATGCTGACAGAATTTGGGGTTTTATGACAATTACTGATAGCATTTATGCAGCTCATAACCATTGCTGGAAATCCTCCGAAGACCAAATGAAGTGATCACTAATCATAAAGTCACAGGTCATAAATCTTGCCGGTAACATTTTCTTTTAGTCATATGATGTGGCACAATTGAATTCTCCCTCAGTTATAGGCAAATGTCAAATTGAATTCATAGTTTATGGAGGACATCATTTCCAAAATGCAGACACATTTTTGGTACATACACACCTTCCAGTCAGTGTTGATTCTTGGTGACTGCCTAGATTAGATCCTGCAGCTTTCTTGGCAAGATTTTCAGATGTGGTTTCTTGACAACACCACCTTCCTAGGGCTGAGAGTGACTTATGGAGGAATACTCAGTTGGCTTTGTGCCGAAGGTGGAACTAGAACTCACTTTCCTGGTTTCTAGCCTGCTGCCTTAACTATTACCCTAAACTGGTTCTCTCTAACTAGATGAAAGGCTACTTTTTAGCTTGTTTGCCTAATCATTTGACTAAGACAGGAAATAGAGGGGAAAAGGAAAAAACCAAACAAATAATTTGATAGAGATTTATAGAAAATCTGGAATGAAAAAAGCAAGTTTGGAGAGGCTGAAGCAGCTAATTTGTGACATTTACTGAATAAAAGACATCAAAGGCAAATTGGGTGGTAGGACTCTGTAAAACAGAAAAGATAGAAACCATAACGGTAATAAATGATAAAAGTTGGAATTCCAACAAAACTAGAATGATGGAGGGCAATTCCCATTAGTAGTTGCTATGGTCCAGTCCATAAATCAGTATAAGTTAGACCTCAGTATCTGATGCAACAACTTCTCCCAAATGATCTTATCCTAGCTGCTCTTTAACATCTAATGCAATATTGTTCTTAGAAAGTAACAGGTTCCTTCCTAGTGGCCTTCTTGCTCTAAAATGTTTCTCAAAGATTGCCTGGCACATAATGGAACAATGTACTATGCAGATAGTTTTAGGTTAACAATGACAATTGGAACTGGAATTGCCATTGCTAAGTATCAAGGACATAAAGGGCAACATCAGATGAGTTAGTGCTTAGTGATGGCAATTCCTTTTCTGTTGTGGGCCCCACCCTCAGGAAGTCTCCTGTTGGAGGCAAGGTCTACACACACACACACACACACACAGAAACCTGAAAACTTGGTTTTGCCACTTGGTCTGGGTCACTGATAGGGGAGACATCTGACTTGATAGAGAAGATTCCCACTTCCAGGCTACCTTGGTTTTTAACTTTTTTATTTAATTCTTCTAATTGTAATTGTCTGTAGTACTTTTTTATTTTTTATCATATCATAAACCACTCAAAAGTTGCTGTATGTAAGTGAAACGAGGACTGTAAAAATGTAATAAATAAATTATGATGGTTTTATTGCTGTCATTAGGAAAGGACCATTTAAGCATCCCATGACAAATGACTCATATTTATGATGGCTGCAATGTCCTAAGGTCATGTGATCTCCTTTTGCGACCTCCTGACAACCAAATCAATGAGGAAGCTGGATTAACTTAACCACTATGTTACTAACTTAACACCTGCAGAGGTTCTTTTAACAACTGTGGCAAGAAAAGTCGTAAAATGGAGCAAAACTCACTTAACAAATGTCTCACTTAGCAACTGAAATGTTGGACTCAATTGTGGTCATAAGTAGAGGTCTACCTGTATACTTAAAGTTTATAAATAGCTGCCCAATTTGAACAATGAGGAAGCGTATGGCATACAATAAACCAGTAAACAAAGGTATAAAAATGATATACAAAATGCTAATTAAAAACAAACAAACCAATTAATCCGCGATCAGGAACTAAATGTATTGCATTCCTGTTCCGTGCGCCTTTGGCATTTAGTCCTGCCCGCCACATGACCACGGAGACATCTTTGGACAGTGCCAGGTGTATTAGCTCCTAATGGCGTTTTTTAGTTTGATGTTTAAAACAACAACTTTGGCAAGAAGATTGACATATAAAATGAACATATTTATTTTATTGAGATTTTACTATGTTTTGTTGAAAAGGTGTATAGTGCCTTCCTAGGTAGAGTCCAGGTCAGCGTCTTTCTCTCATATTAATTAGTAATAGGAGTTGCAATCTGACCTACTGTATTTTTCGGAGTATAAGATGGACCAAGAGTTTGAAGAGGCAAATTTTAAAAAAAAGTTTTTGTACTCTGCAGACTTCCCAAAAATGGCCCATTTTTTTTCGAAAACAGGCCCGTTTTTGGTCAAAAAAAGGGCATGCATAGCCTTTAGGCAGCTTCCAGAGTGTTCCATTTTTCACTCATTTTTGCCCTCCCAGGAACAGTCTGGAAGCCTCCTAAAGGCTATGCACAGCCATTTTTCCAAAGGGGGTGGGGTTTCAGGAGGCCAAAAATGCTACATTCAATGTATAAGATGCGCCCAGATTTTCACCCTCTTTTTTGGGGGTGGGGGAAAGGTGTGTCTTATACTCCAAAAAATATGGTATTTCAAGGGTTGAGAAGAACTGATCCAGATTAATATTTACAGATCATGGCAGAATAGATTTTTTCTGATTCTCTGAACTACTCTTTAACTCCCAAGTTGGAAAGTTGGGAAACTCTGCTTTGATCTAGAAATAACAGAATATGCATGAATATATGTACACATTCAAATTACATTTATTGTTTTCTCTGATTTCTAAAATATCAGCAATTCTTGTCAGTAACTATCATAAAAAAAATAGCACAAGCTGACAATGAAATGGTTCTTCTGAATGTACTATCTCACCACCAGTGGTGGGTTGCAGACAGGAGTACCAGAGCCAGCCTGGAGCACCTGATACCGTTTCAGTACGGTGCTCCAGAGGGCCTGCCCGCCCACCTGAGCTCCTTACCGGAGTTTAAAGGCTTCTGCGCTTCCACACAGGCGCATGGTGCATACAGCGCCTCCGTAACACTCCGCGGAGCAGCTGGAGCATCCCGGAGGCGCTTGAACGCATGCACACACTGTGCGTGTGTGCATGCACACTGCGCTCATCCATGAGGATGCCGCTGGCCCCGTTCCAACCGTACTGGTTGGAACGTGATTTTCAACCCACCACGGCTCACCTCAATATTTCAGAAAGGAACTATTTGGAACTATTTGATAAAATGACAAACCTTTGTTCTCAGACACAACAGAGGTAATGTATATACTTTCAGAGGAACAGTAGTAATAATAGATTTTGGAGAAGTGGATGACATACAGCTTGGATTGTGTAAAGATTTAATGTGTGGACAGGCCAAGTTTGTATAAGGTACAAGACGGGATGAGACTCTGTTTATTGCCAAGACAATCTGAGGCATAATGGACGTCTGTCAGCAAAAAGCATCATGTGGCTGCATTTGCCTTTTTTCTAATTTCCATCATTTCCTTAGCTTTTTCTTTCATTTCTTGCTCCCTTTCAATCAGCATCGTTTTTTCTTTCTCCCACTCCTCAAGTTTCTCTTTGTATTTTGTAATGTCTTCCTCTTCAGAGGCTGGTAGTTTCTCTTCAACAAGTTGAGTTGTCAGGGTTAGCAGCTTCCTAGATTCCACCTTGCCAAGGGAGTGGAGTTTAGAATTCAGCTCCTGTCACGGTAGGCATAAGAGGGAGAAAGAAAAAGAAACAGTGAATCTGGGCCATATAATCTTTTCTTCCGTTGGAACTGGAATTTCACATTTTGTAAGTAGGCCTACTACAGCTGATTCATATTTATTCTTGGGAAATCGCCCTGGCCACAATAAATGAGCATTCAGCCTTTCCCAAAAGGAAAAATGAAGCAAATGGTTTATATTTCAGATATTGGATAGGCTTTTTAGCATTATGCGATGGGGTATTGTTGTTGTTTGTGTTTGTTTAATCTTTGTTTTTTTGCTGTAATCTACTCTTCCAGATTCACATTGTTTGAATTGGAAAGCCCTATAAATCCAATACATAAACATATACAATGACATATAGCTTTTTTTTTTAAAAAAAATCCAAAATATATTATTTAGTAATACAAAGCAGAGACCAAATTTATTAGTTTTTCGTTTGGCTAAGTACTGGAATAGGCTGAGCTTCTAAAAGCATTAACAAAGCTTAACAAAAGCTCATTGCCCTAAAATTGTCAAATGGCTTGCCAGCCATGCCAATGTTTTAGAGTTCTCTGGTCCCACCCTTAGGCACCCTGCTGAGGCAAAGACTTATGCCAAGTTACTTCAGCCAACTTTACAGCTAACAGATGGGAATAATTAAAGTATTAATTGTATAATGAAGAGATCCCAGCTTCTCTATGCTATTGCGCTGTAGATTCCTATATATGGCCTTTTCTTTAAAGGTGATTTTGAAGTTATGCTCAGCTCTGTGTAAGCAGCTGTTGAAAATGCTTTCATCCTGCCTCCGGGGTATAGAAGAGTGGGCTGAAAGGAGGGACCTTGGCCAGACAGGACATTCCATCATCAAATAGATGGTGCAGTATTTCTTGCAACACACTGCACTGATGAATCATTAAAAAAAAAAAATCTACTTAAGTGCTTTAAGATGCAGGGTCATTTGTAATTAGGGATATTTTATAGGACAGCTTGATGTTCAGAAGGCAACTTAATTGCCTTAAAAGAGAAACACCCCAGAGAATGAGAAGAAAACTATCTCAGAAAATTTGAACACTGGCAATTTTAAAATTCCATGTGTATTTTTTTCCCAGTAAAGATACTTACAGTAAATGAATTAATATAATTCATTAACCTAAGGATTAGCCGGCATTAGCTTTTAATAAGAATGATATTTAATAATGTTGGTAGATTTTTAGGGGTAATACTGAAATACAATTTTATCTGATGTTACTTATCTATAAATTAAATCATTGTATTTTATGCCAATTTCATTTTAAATTGTTTTGATAGAATTTTATTAATCATTTCGCTTGGAATTTGTATTTTGATATGGCCTATGGGATAATCAATAAACTAAACTGAATTGAATTGAATTGATTATATTTCTATGCCGCCCTTTCCCCAGAAGGGACTGAGGGCGGCTCACAACCCAAGTCAGGGGGTGGGGGGGAGATAAAGGATACAAATAGGGAAAAAAAGACATGGACAAACAATACCACAGTTTAAAAACAACTCAACAGGCACACCATTTGAGCGGGGACAGGAACTCATCAGCCCCAGGCCTGTTGGAACAGCCAGGTTTTAAGGGCTTTGTGGAAAGCCTGGGGGGTGGTGAGGGTCCGAATCTCCACGGGGAGCTTGTTCCAGAGGGCCGGAGCTGCCACAGAGAAGGCCCTCCTCTGGGTGGTCGCCAGTCGGCATTGGCCAGTGGATGGAATTCGGAGGAGGCCTAATCTGTGGGATCTAATCGGTCTATTGGAGGTAATTGGCAGCAGGCGGTCTCTAAGTACCCAGGTCCAATACCATGTAGGGCTTTATAAGTGACGACTAGCGCCTTGAAGCGTATCCGAAGACCAATAGGCAGCCAGTGCAGCTCGCGGAGGATAGGTGTAACGTGGGTGTACCGAGGTGCACCCACAATCGCTCGCGCGGCTGCATTCTGGACAAGCTGAAGTCTCCGAATGCTCTTCAAGGGCTGCCCCATGTAGAGCACATTGCAGTAGTCCAGTCTTGAGGTCACAAGGGCACGAGTGACTGTTGCGAGGGCCTCCCGGTTCAGGTAGGGACGCAACTGGTGCACCAGGCGAACCTGGGCAAATGCCCCCCCCTGGTCACAGCCGATTAATTAATAACTAATTAAAGTAATACGGTCAAATAAGATGCACAGTAAACCAGTCTTCTAAATTTTTTAGACCGCAACCTACTAAATAAAGGACTCTTAATTCTTTGTAGAAATGTATTATTACTCATTTTCTATCATTCACTTAATACGTGACCTTTAATTCTGCCAGGAGTTCAAGAGAATAGTTGAATCACCCAAATATAACTCTCATTGATTCAGATGGACTGAAGGCTGGTAGTTTATAGTTTCTCTTTTGTAAAATGAAGATGACATTTGATCTCCTCTCAGCTTCTGAAATTTTACTCCTAGTGTTCTCAAATATTAGTAAAATTGCTTTGAAATGGCCTTTGCTTAGTATCTTCCGTAATCTATCTGGCCCTGGTTTAATTTAGTTTATTTCTCTGTTGCCTATCTTATACTGCAGTTTCCCCTTATTTCTCGTGGCATAATGCTGACCACTTAAGGCTCCATTCCCCTTCTAACGGAAGACAGTCACAAAAACAGGAGTCAAGTAGTTCTGCATACCCAAGAACACTCATTATTTTTATATCTCCTGCAAGCTTAGCTCATTCTGAAATTTGACTATTCTAACAGAGTTCCTATAATTTTAGAAGACCATCTTGCAATCTTCTTCAGGTACGTCCCCCTCCTTCCATCCTATTTTTCCTTTTATGTTTTAGAGAATTCTGCATATATTCATGTTGGCCTCTTTCCTGTTTTTCTTTCTTGTGGGAATTGTTTGAGTCTGCACTTGTAATATACCATTTTGTAGAATTTCCCAGTTGTTTTTTCCACCTTCTGCCCAATGGAGCTCTCAGTAAGGGAGGGCAAGAATAATTTGGACCTCTAACTCTTGGCAAACTTAGATTCCCATCAGATTATCAAAATAACGGAAAACTAAGCGACATCGTTACTTCATACATCTTTGAAAACTGGTTACCAGATGCAGAAAGGCGTCATTTATTTATTTTTCTGCTTGCCCTGGTGGTCTATATAAAACTCCCAAAGTGGTGTCATTTTCTCTCTCTCTCTCATTATTCCCAGATCCTATCAACATGCTCTGCTGAATTTCTGTTCAAGTACATTTTTCTTTCATGTACCGTGTAGCATCCCTCCCTCTTTCCTCTTGGGCCTATTACTTTTGAATAAACTAAAGACTGCCATGGCTACGTGCCAATCATGACTATCATCCCAATGTTTCAATGATACCCATCACTTCATATTTGTCTTTGTTTTCCTGAATTGGGATCTCTAGTTCTCCCTATTTCTTTCACCATCGCCATGTATTAGTGCAGAAGTAGCAGCATTCTGATCTACTGATATTTGGTATTGTGTAAAACTCCTCCTAGTCTCCAATTCTCCTTTATGTTCTGCTTTCTTTGTCCTAATCTTTGGATGCATATTAGGACTTGGGACTTTTGCCACCTTTACTCTTTTGGTTTAATTTAATGCCCTCATGCCATGGTGGTGAATCTATGGCACACATGCCAGAAGCGGCACGCAAGACCATCCTGCATGGGACACACGGCCTTGCTGGCTCCTCTTCTGTGTGCCTGTGCCACACGTGAGCCAGTCAGCTGGACTTTGTGCGCGCGGAAGCAGATATTTTAGGTCACTGATAAAACATTCAGTATTTTACAATCCTTTCTCAATCCTGGTGATTTCTGATTATTTAGATTTCTATTGAGCCCTTAATAAAGGGGTGTCAAACTCAAGGCACATGGGCCAGATCCAGACCGTGGGGTGCTTATATCTGGCCCACAGGGCTGCCCTAAAAACAATGAAGAACCAGCCCGTGATGCCACTCCCAGCGAAAATAGAGATCAGGAAGGCTGTGCGTGGCTCTCCCAGGCTCCATTTTTGGCCGCAATGACCTGCAGCCCTCTGTCAGCAAAAACAGAGCTCAGGGAGGTTGTGCATGGCTTGCCTGGGCTCCGTTTTAGCTGGCAGAAGGCAGTATAAAGCTGTCACGGCTGAAAACAGAGCCTTGATAAGTGATGTTGAGCTGGCCAGGCCCCCTCCAGGCACGCCGCCCCAATACCCCAAGGTCAAACACAACCCTGAGGCAGCCCTAAATCAAATTCAGTTTGACACCTCTGCCTTAAAAGATATACAGTATGGAGTACAGTATATCTAGCCTTTCTTAGGAGATGACAGTATACATAGGAGAAACCATACAGAATCTACTGTATGAAGAAATTAGATTTAGATAACATTTTTAAGTCCTTTAGCAAACGGACCTTCAACTTGGGTCTTTATCTAAGAGGTGTAGTCCAACATTCTAACCATTAAGCTATATCAGCTCTATGTAATCACTTACATAAAGAGGTCATTCAATTATTAGTAAAAGGAAGGAAGCTAATAAATCTAAAGCATTCTGAGATGATGAGGATCTAAAAAGAATAAATATGATGCTGTGATACACATTTTCTATATCCGATAATGTAATCAGAATTACGGGGAAACTTTCCAGTAGATATATGATGCAAAGGACATGAGGTTAGGAGTGACATTGCATTTTAATTATTAGGAGTTTCACTTATTAAGGCAGGTGTGAAAAGCAAAAACAGATTCTCAGCAACCAGGTAATAGGAAAATGAACTGAACATGATTTTCCTGTCTGAAACAGTAAGAATGTAGCTCAGCACCAATACCAAAGAACTTGGTGCTATTACTAGTGGGGTAGCCATGAAGTCTTATTTCTTCAGGAGGGGAAAAAACCCAGAAGTGGAAGGAAACTGCATACCTTGAAACGGTTTAGGTATTCAGGCAGACGAAGCGCCTCATTTTCTTCTGGCGGTATCTGCTTTGGTGCTTCTTCTGAATCCTTGGGGTCTTCTGGAGAAACCTCGGGCTCAGGTGCTGGGTGCAAAATGTCTGCCAGAACATCAACCTTTGCAGCAAAAGAGCAAAAAATGTCGTGGATGGCTTAAAATAACATTAAAAAGTGTTATGTGTGTGGGTTTCTTTTCAGAGTTTGTGCATCTTTCTTAACATTTTGTGAACATAACATTAAAATTAAAAGCCGAACGAAAGTTAAGAATTAAATCTGAACAACAGAATGGATTGAAAATAGGATGTAATACCTTAATTTTTGGTTTTGGTTTTTTCCAAAACACGTGGTTTTAACTGCAGAAAAGGGCTTAACATTATGGAAAGCACATAAACTGAAAATATAAAACACCAATATATAACAAATATTTAACGACCAAAATAGTTTTAAAAGAATGAAAATTTTACGAATGTTTGGTTTTTTTCATGTTTGTGTAATGGTTGAAGACTGCTATTTGATGAAGCAGACCAGGCCTTTCTGAAATTATTATTGATTTTATTATTGACTCCAAATAAATCACAGATGCTCTTTGCTGATAATAGTTCGAATCTTTGCAACAATTGCAAGAAGAGATTACAATGTATTATGTTATATAATTTCTATCTGAATTCCTGTTTTGGAAACAGAAGGCTTCGATATCATGTTGCCTATGATTTTCAACAGAATCGTGTACCTGTGCCCTTTCTTTGATAACAGGTAAACGAAAGGCCTGTCTGGATGGAAATTTGAATGGCTCTGTATTATGAGTTTTTGAATGTGTTTTCCAGAAGTTGATACCCCTCAGCACTGCGGGAAGAGTTACTAGACTCAAGGAATAGGAAAGATCAGTTGCATTATCAATAACTGTCAGAAGCAGAAGCAGCAATCAGGTAAGGGTGAAGAAAGAATTTATTTGGGCTTTCTGGAAATTTTTTCTCTCTAAAGGATAAATCATTTATTTATCTATCTATCTTCTGTACTACCCATCATTCTGACATGATTCTGACAATTTGCAAATAATAAATAAATAAAATCATATAAAAGCCATAGTTTTTAATAATTAATAAACACAATTAAAACAGAATTTAAAAGAACAATTGAAAAGCTGAAAAAGCAGAGGTAGCACTTTCATCCACCACCACCACGCCCAAGGTTGTATGACACTCTTAGTCCCAGTTGATACATTAGTATTCATTGAAGAAATACTTCAATGCATATTCAACCTATATAAAACAGTGCCAAGAATAGTAGCGACCCAGCTGCTGAGTCCCAAATAGATCAGGACACATTTGGTTAAATGTGTTTTCACTTACTGCTTCCTGGCAAAGCTTCACATCTTCAGGAAGCAAGGCCACATCCTCCATTACTTTCAAGGCTCTGTTCAGATATCCCGGGGTCCACATGAGCGGCATTAGGTGGTAAACAGCTCGCAATCCTTTCTGTAGCTCCACTTTACCTGTGATTTAACAGCTATTTACTCTGTTGCTTAAACCAGAAAACACAGCTAACGCATGGGATCAAAAAGATGTGGTGATGAATATGATACTAGAAAGTATGTCAGCATTTTCTTTATAAAATGAATATGGAGTCCTAGTGGGTTGGCAGAAAATTTAACTGAAATTATAGCATATGGAAAGGAATAGTTTAACACCTTCTTCTATGTAGGCCATAATAACAACAAAATCTCCTCCTCTATTATTGCAGTTAGATTCAAAGCAGGAATGAGGTACTGTATATTAGCCGTCCCCAACCTTTCAGACCAGCAGCGGTGACAGTGAGGGTGGCAGCAGTGGTGGGGAGGAGTGGGAGGGTATGCTTTTGCAAGCAACCTAGATCCCGGGCATGCACAAATGAAGCTTTGTGCGCTCACACGCCATTTGCACACCCCGGTTCCCAATGGGCTATGAACTGGTACCAATCCGCAGCTCGGGGGTCGGGGACACAAAATTCCCAGAGGGATGGTCAAGAAATCCATTCAGAATGCTTTTGAGTGTCTCCCTTTCCTTTCATAGTTCTCTACAATTCACCAAAAGGGCTTTTAAACAATGTTGAAACAACATCTGCATAGTTCTTCTTGGAAAGAGTGTCTGGTTTCAATAAGTATTTCTTGGCCTGGTTGAGATTAAGTTCTATATTCTTATTTATTTATTTGACTGATTGATACAGTTCCCATCTCAACTAGTGACTTTGGGTGGTAAACAGATTTAAAATAAAGTAAAAAACAATTACAAACATTGGAAAATTAAAATATACAGTAATATTATAAGCCAGGTATAGACTTAGACTATTGTCACTTTGAATGTACACTAATCGGCATACATTAAAGTGAAATTTCATTGCATACAGCTCTCACAGGGTCTCCACCTCTAATCACCAATATAACTAAAAAGGGGTCCCTGCATGCAAGTGAATGTTGCTTGAAAGTGAAATGGGCAGCATATACATTTCATAAATAAATGATCATCTTTTATTCTTTTTACAAATATATTCCATTAGATCTGGCATAATTGCAAAATGCATATAGCACAACAGAAAATAGCTTCTGACCTTCAGAATGTTCAGGTGAATCTTTTGTCTACAGAAGTAAAGCGATTTGCTAAAGCCAATTCCTTTTTAAACTGTTCAGGGATGTATTTTAAAGATTTGAATAACGCTAATCAAAGACAGATTTTTAAAAGGATAACCGAAGTGGGATAAAAATGTGATGCTAATTGGTTTATGATTTTGATCTCTACTGCCACTTTTTAAACTGTACCATAAGGTAAAATCAGGTTCAGCATCTAATCCTGATGTGTCATCTTCGCTCTTATCACAGCTGAGAAACAATGCATGCAGAAGGGTATCTATCTAACACTTTTTGATAAAGCCTCTCTCTCACCTGAAGGTAGTATGCCAATTAACAGCTATTCATAGGGAATTTTAATGGATACAATAAAGCCATTGTAAAATATAAAAGACACTGAAATAGAGGGAATTCAGACATTGTATGCTGAATTTTAATCAAAAGATAAATGCCAGAATGAATAGAAGGATTAGAGACTACCCTAGAGGGAACATTCTCTCTTCTTTAAATGTTAATTTATGGTTCCTAATACATACTAAATAATAATTGATTTTACAGAAATAACTTCCCACACGTACAAGTAGAATTTTTAAGGAAACTGGGCTACAAGGAAGACATTTCAAATATATCTTTCTCTGAGCAGTCTGGCCCCAGTTAAAGGTGGGTCCAGGCCCTCTTCAGCTTTAAACCAATACCTAGTAATGTTCTTAGTAAGTGAATTTGAGGGTTCAGCAAAGGAATCTATAATGTTACATAGAAAATCTTGGGGCTCTAATTAGAAAATAGCAACAGACTTCCTCATATATAACTAAAGAATAATGCTTACTTGTTACCACTTATCCCCTTTTTCAGATGAATGTTTTTGTGGGAAGGTGGTTGAGAGGATGACAGAAAGATAGATCCTACCTTTTAGGCTTTTCAAATATTCAGTGGGACATTGGCCAGCCAGGTGAATTTTGCATTATGTGGACTGACTGCCAATATGCTTAACTTGATTTAGTTTTTATTTTGTATTGCATCAAGGCATAATAGTACTTAATTGAAGAAATTCCATTTACTCCAAACGAACCAATAAAGCAATTCAGAAATATTTTTTAATTAAATATTTGTTAAAACTTACCAAGAAGGGCAAGACCATATAGCTGAGAACTAAATCCTATAGTGTTAGTCTGCTTGAGGCCCACTAACAACAGAGATGCTCCAAGATTTTTCTCTTCTTCCCACTGAAAATAGGAAATATTGCGTGAAAAATGTGAAAGCCGAAAAGTGTTATACAGCCCTCCCAATTCTCTGTTAACCAAAGTATCTCTCTTATCTGTATTGTGCTTCAGCAAGTGGCAGGGCTCTTGTTTAGGTATCATTTGAGGACTTGCTGAACTCTAAGCAGGCTAGTTAATATTTGGGTAGGTAGCCTTCAGGGAATATCAGGGCTGTAAACTAGACTCCTATGAACTTCAACTCCCAGTATTCCACAGCCAATTTGGGGAACGCCACAATTTTAAAGTTGCCAGAGTTAGACACCCCTGCTCTGAAGTTCAAAAAAGAAAACATGGATGAACTCACGTCAAAGCAGTTCTAAACTGTTGCTATGACAACTTGTGGCATGTCCATAATGTCATGTGGAACTAACTTCAACTTGGAAGCGTTTCTTTTCTTTCTTTTCCCTTCTTTCCTCCCTTTCTCGCTATACCTGTTCTCCGTCCCACAGAGAACGCGGACAGCAATGCGAAAACAGCGACAGGCACAAAACAGCAACTTCCTTCACTTGTGGATGTAAATATAAGACTTCTTTAAAATCTCAGATACAAACTGAGCTTCACTGAGTTTAGGAAGAGAGTATATTTTTTCAGGATTTTTTTTTACACAAGACTATTTTTTTAGTTCGGTTTTTTTTTTAAAACAACTATGAAAACAAGATGTTTGGGGAGAAGGAAGAGTAACCAAGGGGTCAACCAAGGGCCATATACCAGCTGGCACAGCTTGGCAACTTAAATTACACCTAAAAACACTAAATGTCTTCAACTTGGCTTTAAATCATATTTTGAAAGTACAGACATGCGGCTTTTGAATCATATTATTCTTTAGTCATAACCACAAACGTTTCATTATGCAAGTAGCTTACCGTAAGTTCTGATTTGGTTGCCAAATATTTGTACATGGTATAAAGAGAGAGAAGTTGGGTAGACACCTTAGTAAAATCTTCCTGTATCATTATCTCAGTCACTGCAGCCATAGCATCTAAAAACAATAAAAACAAGCATTAAAATGGTTGCTTAAAATATATTACAATAATTATCCCACCAATGTATTTATAGAAATGAACATATGTTTATTTCAGATTAACATGACATAAACAAATAATTAAAAATCCCAGTGACTTTATAGGGAAAGAAAGAGAATGTAAAATTAATATCATTTCATAACTGATATATACAGTATATACTTGACTGAATTCACACATTAATACTTTTAATATCCAAATTAAATACCTATACTAATACCATTTATCAGATTTATAAATTAAGGAAAGAGAAATATTTTGGTTTTCTTTACCTAAACTATCATTGTCATCTGATTTTGAAGTTTTTAATTTTCCTGCTGTTCAGCTTTATTCCTGGGCATACATCTTGATTTGTCTTTTCTAGAATCCAGGTGATCACATCCAAAATTCATTATAAACTGATCACGCAATCCCTCCAAGAGAAGTCCCATTTACTCATTGTTATACTGTTTCTAGTATGGAAGATATTGGAATGAAAATTCAATTCTGTTCCCTATTCATGATATTATGGCCTTCCCACAACCTGAAAAAAAGAAAGCTGGTTTGGCAAAGGGAAGTTGAATTCCTAAAACTGCAGAATGGTAGAATATTCTGTTGAAATATCTGCTAACTTTTACAACTTGATCTAATTCTTTCAGTAATATTTAAAAAGTCAATTTGGAAGTGCAAAATGATGGGGAGATACTTACAACATATGAAATGAACTTGCACCACTTGCACTTTTATTCTGGTTTAATTTAATATCCCTAACTTTGTTGCCCAAATTTTAATCATGTAATTGCAGGGATTCTGGGGCAAAAATCAGTTGTACGTTTTCAGAGCTGTAACTTTGAACAGTTACTAAACAAATGTTTATATTTTGAGGACCATCTATATATCTTTTTATGAGAAGAATTCAGTCATTGCATACAGTCTTGCCACCTGCTTTACTTCTATTATCCCTTTCCTTTTTAAAAAAAAAAATCTATTCCTAAAATCATGGCAAATTAGTTATAAAGAAATAGGCTCCAAAATGGCCATGTCCAGGAAGATAGAAATGCATAATACACATTAAGGGTGAAACACTTGAAATATACATAATACCTAATGCTCAATAAATATTTGTTCCTTACTTTCGTAATTCTCATCTTTTATAAAAGAATCCAATAATAAATTGAAGGTAAAACTATCTGGAATTATTCCAAACTGGACCTGGAAAAAAATGAAAAGAGAACAAAGTTGTGTTAATGCCGTACTTCTAGTACTTCTGAATAGTGGCCTGAATGCATGACATGGCTGAGCAAATCTAAAGAGCTGTCTATCAGTATGCATTCCGCTCGTTTTCGCTTTCATAGCTGGACATGGGAACATAAGAAAGAATTTGCAGAGCAGCTTGTGCTGGAAGAAAACAGTTGTTGTACCCGCTGGCTAGCACAGGATCAGTGTTTTATAAACTTGGCAACATTAAATTTGGTACATTTCAGCTCCCGGCATTCTGGGGCTGAAGCCCACACATCTTTTAAGTTACCAAGTTTGAAAAATGCTACTTCAGCTGAGGCAGCATTAATTGACTTATGCTTCAGGAAATCCATGACAGCTTTCCCACCTCCCTTCCATTAAGCTAATCTTTTAATCAAGAAGAGAGGCTGAACTATACATCCAGCAGACCTCATGTTATGTTTTCTTTTTATCATTGGAGATTAGGACACATAACCATCTGGCTACGTGAATGTACCCAGCCACTTTCTACTTGTGAACTTTTACGGGGAAATTAGTACTCTTATTTTTCATTAATCACAGACATGAGCTCTCACAGGGACACGTATTATATTCTCCAACACACACTATATAAATGGCCTTTGCCTTCCAAGCTAAGGAGAGATGGTAGTCTGAAATTTCTGCCATTTCCTTTTGTTTCCTGCTAAGCTTTGGCACACCAGGAAAGAAGAACATGTTCCTTTATCCTTTCATCCAAGCCTTCAAAATATTTAGCAATAAGAACCATTTCCTTTAATTGCACATTGACATTGAAGTATCTTTGTACTGCTGAAGCAGGAGACCTCAAAAATCTAACATGAGTGCCAGACAAAAGCATAAGACAGTACTTCAAGGAATGTGGCTCTTGGAGCACAGGCAAGTGGCTCAGACAGATATTTCTGTTTTTGTTCAAAACAGTTTTCAGTTAAATAGAAATCATTCCGTTAAATGCTTACTGTAGCGCAGGGCTGTCAAACCTCCAGCCAATGGAACGGATGTGTCACATACTGGCCACGCCCATGCTATGTTTAGCGAAGGGGAGGAAAGTCCTGATACGTCACATGATAGCGCCATGAGTTTTACACCCCTGCTGTAGTGTGTGCAGTCTGATTAAATAAATCAAGCTATTTATCAAATCCCTTAATACACAAGTTAATCGCAGTCTAGGCAAAAGTGTTAACGGTATTCACTGATGGATTTCAGTGAGAGAGACCTAAGCAGGGGTTAAATTACTCTTCTTGAAATCAAGAAAGTATTTCTTTACTTGGGCCAGATCATATACGTAATATGTAAAAAAGGAAGAGGATATAAAATGAAGTGCTGTATCTATTCTGAATTTCAGCATAACTAATTAATGCTCTTTATAAAAAAACCAAGTAAAAATAACTCTTACTTTAAATTTTAAAATAGCAAGGTAATCCTTTTATTGAGGAACTCAGATGCAGTGTGGAATGTATGAATATATTAGAGCCTTGGTGGGGCAGTGGTTAGAGTGCAGTACTGCAGGCTCCTTCTGCTGACTACCTGCAATATGGCAGTTCAAATCTCACCAGGCTCAAGGTTGACTCAGCCTTCATCCTTCCGTGTAAGGTAAAATGAGGACCCAAATTGTTGGGGGCCATATGCTGACTCTGTAAACTGCTTAGACAGGGCACTGTAAAGCAGTATATAAGTCTAAGTGCTATTGCTATTGATACATTCATTAATTAGATGAAATCAGACATGCTCATTATTTGAATACCATGTTTCCCCGAAAATACAACATATCCTGATAATAAGGCACTGCCACATTTTTCTGGTGGGCAAAAATATAAGCCCTCCTCCGCAAATTAGCCCCCTGGACAACCCCTCCACCTCCAACCAGGCGGAGCACCGTTCACCAACCTAGCAGTATCCCAAAGGTGCCAAGCCGCGGGAACTGGGGGGTGGGGGTGGCAAAGGTGATTGTGTTGCTTGGCGCCTTCGAGATACCACTAGGTTGGTGAGCAGCACTGTGCCTGGCTGAAGAGGGGTGTGTGTGTTGCCGGATGGCTGCTCTCTTGCGAGCGAACTCCCAAAGAGCCGGGCACAGCAGCCACCCGGCAAACCCCCTTTCCAGCTGGGCACAGCACCATTCACTGACCTAGGGGTATCGCCAAGCCATGTGAGTGCCTGTTCTCCGCCGCACAGCTCTCGCAGCTTGCCGCCTTTCAAATGCCATTGAATGGCGTTCTGCACGGCTGGAGAGGGGGATTACGTTAGCGGCTGTTCTGCTCCCACTTGCACGCCTCCCAGTCTCACGATGCCCTGACCCAACTCTCGCCGCAGAGCCAGAGCACCTCCACTGCATGGCTTTTTTGGCAGCTTTTAAATGAGTCTTCTGGCAGCGGCTGCTCTGGGTGTACGCTCTATGGATGTGGGCTGGCTGTCAGCAGAGCGTACAACTATAGAGCATACGCCCAGAGCGGCCAAAGCCAGAAGACTCAGTTTGGAAGCCGCCGAAAAAGCCATGCTGGGATGGCAGTGGCGGCGGGCGGTGGCAGAGGAGGTGCCCTGGCCCAAGCCATATTTTGTGTGTAAAAAGAAAATAACACCCTGACTTATTTTCGGGAAAACATGGTAATTGCAATCCAAGTATTAGCAATTTTTTGAATAACAATATTTCCTGGCATCCAGATATATAGCTTAAGTGCTACAGAATGTGTCCCCTTTTTAAACGTTTATGCTAAAAGATTAATATGTTTTTGCAAATAAAGCCTACAATAACTATTTATGAATCCTTGTTAGAATATACTGAGAAATTTAAAAGCATAAAGAGAAATGGACAAAGGAATTATAGTGTTCAAATGTGAATGGAAGACTATTTGGGTATCTGTGTATCACAGTTCTCTAATTCTAAAGTTATATTTAAATAAAAAATCACTATTTTGTGTCAGTTGGACATTTGCATACATATATAAAACTAGATGGGTACAGATCATTATTGCAGATATGGTAATCAATATGTTTTGACGTGATATGAGACTCACCTAATGTGGCCCTGTGCCAAGGGGTCCCTTCTATTCAACTATTTAGGCTATTTCATATATTAATACTGTTCTAAAAGAATTATTCTCTTTTGTAGATATTCTGGATCTTTTGAACTAAGTATTAATGGTTTGGAAAGAATCAAATGGAAATAGAAGTCATATGCACTCATGGTTGTAAAAATTTTATGATTCTCTCATCTATTATATAATGGCCTGATCAACTTCCTTTTTGCTCTGTTTGGACCAGATTTTCTCTCACCAGGAAGCCCAATATAAGGACTGCAAATTCTGGATTGCACATAATGTTTATAAACATTTCCATTTTTTTTTCTTTTCAATTTTTTATGCATGCTAAGAAGACTGTTATAAAAATTAATAGTGTAACATGTCCTCCGGGATTGGGCGGCCTATAAATTTAATAAATAAATAAATTTAATAAATAAAATGTCAAGAATTTCCTATGTAACGTTAGTTTTGATGAGTACATGAGCAAAGTATGATTTTGTAAAGACATTTGTTTTTCTCTCGTTAGTTTCCTTTTTTTACATGCAAAATAAAATATAATAAAATTTAAAAACCTTGTTTTGTAGAGTGTACAAAGCTTTATCCTGTGCACCAAACTTAAGGCACTTCCTAATCCAGCTGTGGATGATCCAGTCTCTTAAATAAAAGCAATTAGGGCTGTGACGAAACCTAAGTGATGACAGAAACATCTAGAATTATGGAGGTTAATGCTGAATTGCAAGGTATATTTATTGCAAGGTATAGTACATTAATTATAAATAAGCAGTATGAAAAGGAAGATTTATTGATACTTAAAGAGTACCAATTTATGAGATAATTAAGTCCATTTGTGATCCCTATTACCCATAACTGGTTCAGCTCAATACTGCCAATGCTTCTAATTTTTAAAGGCGTATAATTCTCAGTTAAACACTGAAACAGCTACTTTATTCAAAATGTAAATCATCTGGATTTGAAATATCTAAATAACATTTTGCAAATTCCTAATTTTAAAGTTTTAATTACTTGGGCCATTTCATACTTCACAATCCAATTGCGCCAGCTGTCAACTAGCAATCACAATCAATTCTGCCCATCAAGAAAATTACAGCATTTGAGAGACATGCAGTTCAAAACATCTTTTGTCACATTCTCACTTTATATTTCAGATGAAGCGCCGTTTAAATTCTAAAATGTAAATGAACAGAATAATCAGATACAATGCAACAGAAAGTCACAATTAGCCACCAGAAAAAAAACTGCAGGGGGAAAAAAAAACATGTAAAAGCAAGCTAGATTCAAAGCAGCTTTCTTCCTCAGGGACTCACCATCAAAACCAACTATTATTCATATTAAAACAATCACCCTCTGCAATTATTTTTTTTTCAGATGAATTAAATAACAAACAACCTCCATCTGAAATATTCCATTCAATTTTACTTTGTACCAGTAGCCTTCATAATTGCTTAATCCTCCCTGGATAGTATTGAATAGCTGGGAATTGCTTTTAATCCCCATTGTGACAAGCAGGTGAAAAGAGTTCAGTTGTGTCAGAGGAGGCAGCATAGCCCAGACATGGGGAGCAAATATTTCAAATGTTTAATTAGCTTGCATAAGTCAGCCTGGAGGCGATTTCTTTACAATTTTCAAGATGATGCTTTTATCACTGGCTGGAGGAAAGAATGTGTTTCTGAAATTTATGTTCTTAAATTGAATTGTTCAACTACATGGAACTTGACAGCTATCAAAATGCAAGAGACACAGAGAGAGGATGTTCTGCAAACATCCTAATGTGATAATGATGTTGTTATGGTTGCAGAAGGATCCGCCCTGAAATAATTAGTTCTCTGTAATGTATGATCATTAGAGGAGCTTCTGCTTGACCAGAGGTCCCCTAGGGACCCTCTTCAAGAGTAGAGAAATGCTCTCCAATAAGCTGTTCTGGAAGTGCAAAAAAGCAGCTCTAAAAACAGCTTTTTCAACTGCACAAAGAGACGGGTAAGAAGCTAGATTGCTAAGGATTTCAACTTTAACCTGAGAAGCTAAAGTTGGGCAAAACCACCCGAAATGGAAGAAAAATAAATAGGCTACCTCAGGAGTGTCAAACTCGATTTCATTGAGGGCCGCATTAGGTTATGTTTGACCTCGGGAGGGGCTCAGAGGGGGGCATGGCCAGCTCAACATCACTCCTGTCAGGGGCGCCTGTGTGGCTTGAGCACTCTGCCAGCGGAAATGGGGTCTCGAGTTCTGTTTTCGACTACCATAGTTTCCTACAACCTTCTGCCAGTGAAAACAGAGCATGCAGATCTCCCAAGCTCACTGGCAGAGGGTTGTAGCCGAAAACAGAGCCCAAGAGCCCGTTTTTGCTGGCAGACGCACTGCGGGCCAGAACTAAATACCCTGTGGGCCAGATCCGGGCTTTGGTCCTTGAGTTGGGCACTCCTGGGCTACATCATCAAATCTTATTGAATTAGCTGTTGAAAATGCACCACAAAAACCAAGCTACTGTTTCATCTATTGATTTCATTAGCTGCAGAGATGACATTTGGGGGCAGTTGCTAGAGGGGTTCCCTGTTCAAGGAAGGATCCACTACCGGTCACCTCTTTGCCTAGGCTCTGGTTTGCTACTTTCTCCTTCTTGTGGTTGCTGCTTCCACTGAAAAAAGTTAATAATGAGAAGAGCAAGGAAACGAATTCTAAGCGCTCCAGATGTCGTCTTCTGCTTCTAAGGACTTGTGGGATGTGATCCTAGTGGAAGGCAAACTAATAAGCCATGGCAACAGCAGCAAAGGAATGAAGTGGATACACTAAGAAAACAAGGCAATTGAAAGCATCTTGCTCAACCACTTCCTCCCGCAAAATCAAACAACATAAAATACAACTCTCTCTTTATTTTATATTGTCCATGACTGATTATATCTTGGGAAGAAGAGCAGAGCATCTAGATAGGAATTATAACATGCAAGCAGTCTTTGAAGCTCACTCTGTATATGCCTTGAACTGTTCTTAGCTTGGCTCTAGACTTCCCAGTCTTTTGTGTCCTTGTTTGTTTTTGTGTGTGTGTTTGTACATTAAATCTGTCAGTTAGCCTTGGCTTTGTTGTTGTTTCCTCACTCCTTCCAGTTCTTGCGGGCAGGCATGCCCCAAGGTCAGTATCTGCAGCAACCTACCTATGCTAGAGAAGAAACACAGGCAACCTGATCACTGAGCCCTATCTTCATCCTCCACAGTGTTTTACAATTCTACAGTCTTCGTGGTAACATTTACAACTTATGTGTAGGATTATATCGAAAAGAATCTGGCTGCAAAAATACAGAGTCTCCTCTGGTTACGACGACAGTTAAGCCCAACATTTCTGTTGTTAAGTGAGACATGTGTTAAGTGTGTTTTGCCCCATTTTATGAGCTTTCTTGCCACAAGTGAATCTCTGCAGTTGATAAGTTAGTAACCTGGTTGTTAAGTGAATCCAGCGTCCCTCACTGACTTTGCTTGTGAGGTGGTGCAAAAAAGGAGAACATGAAATATGAACCAGTTGCCAAGCATCTAAACTTTGATCATATGACTATGGGGATGCTGCAACGCTGTGGTTGTGAAAAATGGTCATAAATCACTTTTTCAGTGCCATTGTAACTTTGAACAGTCACTAAATGAATTGTTGTAAGGACTACCTGTCCTTATTACCTGTATCATCCTGCTATCCTTCCAGCCAAAGAGAGCTGATACTTTTTAAGAGAAACAGTAGTAATGGCAGCTTTTCAACAGGGGAAATATATATTTATAACTGAATGGGGAAATGGTGCTAACAGTTTATTTTTCTGGGGAGATGGGAATTTTTGTTAGTGGGTCAGGATGTTTGAGTCGTTGAGCTTTCCTGTAAGTCATCCAGATAGAAAAGTGAGAGGCTTGTAGTATTTCCTACTCATTCTCAGTATTTTGAGGGCAGCAGAAATGAACAGAATTAGGAGTCAACTTCAAACTAATTTGTGAGAGCTGGAGAGTAAAAAGTAAAGTTGTACTTTGTTAAAGTGGCTTCAATTGTATATGGCAAAGTAAATGACAATCTAAAATTCATATTCAAGATATAGGATGGCTGCAAAACATTTCACCTGCATAACCAAGGATCAATAAAAACACAGTTGAAGATAATTCTAAAGAAAATTTTGATAAATCTGTAAAATACTGTAGGTCCCAAGCATGAAATATTTTTTTTGATAGAAGCATCCAAATATGGATAGTCTAAAATTGTTCAGTATAAACCATTTGAAGCAAGCTCAAATGATAAAATCTCTGGGATACAATCTAGACAAATGAACTTTTTTTCTCAGAGAAAGTTTTAATTTATTGCCAAAAGTGAACCAAAAGAAAAATACCACTGTCTGAACTGATGAAATACCACAACAGTTTAAGGCTACAGAGCTATTTTACAATGAATGCCAGTGGTTTGCAAACTTGGATTATGAAAAGGAAGACAAAAAACGTACAATTATCTTAAATGTTCTAATTCTTCTTCATGAACTCTCAGGCTCTTATTACATTTCTAAAGGATTTTATCATTCCATAATCTTAAAACTAGAAAAATATGGTAAAATATTTAGAACAGGAGTGTCAAACTGGGAGCCTGTGGGCAGGATGCGTTACGCGCAGGCTATACCCATTCCAGCTCCACAAATGGGAAAAATGTTGCAAAATGTCATGTGACAGCAACGTGACATGGCGAGTTTGTAGAGTGTATTCCTAGTCATTCTCTGCCTATATCATAAGGTTTTCAGGGTAGACAACAGTTTAAAAATAGGAAACATCCAATTTAATAACAAAAAACAACTTGTAATAGCAGAAAACAAAATTCCAAACCATACCTTATAATTGTCTGACCCACTGACCGAAGCCTTTAAATTAGAACTGGGTAAAAATAAATTAGAATTTACTGATCAATCTCCAAGTAGCTAACTCAACCAGAATTTCTGAATTTTGGTTGCTCTAAAGCAGCTATAGAAATTTCACTTCTTTTACTTTAAATTATATTGCCACAATCTGGGGCAAAAAACCATTACTCATGGAGTGGCATTAGCCAGAAGGTCTAATATTCTTTCATCTTTGTTACTCAGAGCTAATTTGTGACTTCAAATTTCTTTAATTCTAAGTATGTCCAGCTATGATGGTTCCACAGATTCTAGTAAAAGTCAGAATAATCTTATAAACTAGAGCATTTTCTGCCATTGTTCTAAGATCAATATAATCTATGAATGACAAGGTCTAGGAATCCCTGCTTCTAAATGACAGGGAGCCTTAGTCCATATCCCTTTTTTTGCAGAAGATCAGGATGAATGAACAGAACTAATCCACAGATGCTAAAGCAGCCTGAAGCCAAACTGCAGCACTATTTAACAACAAGAAACATTCTTCCATCTGAATGAGCATGCTTTCCAGAACATTTATCAGATTATTATAGCCACCATCCCTTTTCACTACTGTCAAGTGAATTTCTCAGAATTGTCCCTTATGGCTGAAGGCTACATATATTACCAAGGGGAGAAGAGGTATGTTGTTCAGTGAATAGAGTGGTTGGATACACAGCCAAGTTGTTTTCTTCTGTTCCCAAGAAAGGAAGCTATGATATGAAAGCACTGACAATGGAATTGTTTGTGTGCACACAATTTCTAAAGAGAATGACTGTCCCTTCCTTCTTTTCAAATTAATTTTATAATAAAAAGGCTCAGTCAAAATCAAGTTATAAAGTTCCATTTGGTCGATCTAATTGCTTGACACACACTTCCACTTGAACTCTGATATGGTATTAAGAACAAAGAAAATTCTATATTTGTTTTCATTAGAGGACTGCTTAAAGATTGCTTGAAGGAAATATCAGTTATATACTATCAAACTGAATTATGATTTGATGAATCAGTTATCTAATTGGTACTGAGTTGCTAGTTACACAGTATGATTAAAATATGAATAACTGAATACAGTTATAAAGCAGAAAGAATATTATGATCCCAAAAGTCACTGGAGAACACAAAGATGTTATAAAGGGGATAGTAAATTTACACATCATAATCTCAGTTGCTGCAGGATCAGATACAAGAAAAGAAATAGCTAATTAAATTATTGGCATGTATACAACTGCATGTATGTAAAGGTCATATGCAATGATTAAAAATCTATACCTTGTATATATGTATACACGTAAAACAAACCATTCACTATAGTGATTTATTTAAGGTTAAATTGTTGGACTATTCATAATTTTCCATTTTAAAAAACACAGTTCAGGCACTGAAAAAGAGAATATTTAGAGACAACTGGTTCAAGCCTTTGTTTAAGAGTCAACTGGTTCAAGACTTTTGCTGCTGTATGATTCCTTTCAACACATCAATTCTGACCTGTAAATAATGTAAGAGGTGTGCCTTTTACTGGATCACCACCTCTTAAGAGGTTTTCAAGTAGTGTAATGTGAATAATTTCAAAGCAAAAAGTTGAATGCCTTTGAATGTAACATTTAAATAATTATACTTCATTGATTTTCATTATTTAATATTATTTCATATTAAATATGTTTAACTATTTGAAATATTTATACAACATATAATATTTACTCTGCATTTCTCTGGTATGATTTTTTTTTTTACAAAGTATGTTTCATAACACAATTTCAGTCATTTTAAAGCATTTGGCAAGAGTCTTTTTGTTTTAAAACAAATTTGTATCACAACCTAGTTAGCTATAAAATCAGTTACAATTTTAACTAAGATGTAAGAAGAGGAATTCTGGTAAATAGCTGAGAGTTTGTATGTGATGAATTGTGCTTTGTAATTCCAATCTTCCCACTAGCTGTCTGGATCGAGAGTATTCCCCTCAACTTGGCTCCACATAAGCAAAGCTGAAAGAGAAGTTTGTTTATTTATCACAGATAGAGATGCTTTCCCTCAACTGGCACTGCACAGATCTGTTGAAATACAGATCCAACTTTCCCCAGTTGGTATAGATGCTATGTTGTCTGGGAGTAAGGAAGAAAGATATAATTCAGGATTGGGCAAATATAATCCAGCCTGAGACTGCATTTATTTTCCTTTCTATTTCTGGATTTGGAGGGTGGGCATTAAAGCAGGGATCTGGGGGATTCTTGAGGAAAGATTTGTCAAAATTGTTTCAAACGTTGGTGAAAAAAAATATTTATTCTGAAAACAACTATTTTGCCAACACATATTGATGGCACAATTCACGATCCTTGGTGGTGCCAGATTGGCAAAGTTCAGTGATAAAGTGGTGTAACACATTGGGATAGGAGCAAGCTGGAGAGGTCTGTTGTACATTACTGCGCCCAGATTACTACTAATATGACTCTCAGGATGTGCAGTCTTCCCTACAGAACCAATATTCAATTCAGAGTGAGTTTCTTTCAGCCTTATCAGGGAGACCAGATAGGAAACACCGACAGATAAGTTAATTCTACTTTATTGTAAAGATATATTAACAGAATCTTGGAAGTCTGAATGTACAATTCTCCCACCATCATCTTCACAGCCTGATAACTTAAGGAAGGCCCTATCTTAGCCTCTTGTTCTGCTCATTATGCAGCCATATGCTATGCTCCCACTTAGCTTTCCATTCTTTAGGTAGCCTTTCTTTACTCGGTCTCCCAAGGTCATTCCCATTTCTGAAAAGTTTTCTATTTTATCTTGATTTTATGTAAACAATGTTCAGTAACTGCTATGTCAGATATTTTGCATACACATTTGCATGCACACAAACACAGAATCAGCTGACAAAGTAGTAAGTATCTCTCTGTTCCCTTCCAAAACAGGATATAATTAAAGTGTCTCTTTGCTCGTTGAATAGGGTATAATTAGGTTGTGTTCAAGGCCCCAAGTCAGGAGAAAGAAACATTCAATCTACAATAACTAGGAATATAGAATGTATGTTACATTTATGAATCAAGGCAAAGGGTAAACATAGATCGAATGAAAAGGAAGCCTCTACCACATTTTATATACTGAATGGGACAATCAGGAGCTTTCTCTGTGGCTTTCTGCTATTTATACCCCTCTAATTTCTAATAATCTATTGTTAGAAGATCAGATCAAGCATATTTTAATACTAACAACCAGCAAACTGATATATTACATCTCAGAAACGTCAAACTGATTGTTATTTTTTAAATTCCTTATTCAGCAGGGGAGTACAGTTAAATGACAGTCATCACACACATTATAGTGCAGTTTTTCAGACCCATATACAATGAGATCTAAAACCTTCAGATAACTATATTTAGAAAGCTCCCTACTCTTGGAAGAGAAGAGAACCTTGGAAAGATAGTGTATCACAAGCCAGCAAAAAAGTATACAGTACAAGTAGTCCTTAACTTACAATCATTCGTTCAATGATTGTTTAACGTTACAACCACATTCAAAAAAGTGACTTATGACTGGTCCTTGTGCTTACAACTATCAGAGCAGCCCCTTCAAAATTTGGGCACTAGGCAACTAACATGTATTTACGGCAGTTACAGTATCCTGATGTCATGTGATTGCCATATGTGACCATCCCTGTTGGCTTCTGGCAAGCAAGGTCAATGGGAGAAGCCACTGAACAACATGATTCATTTAATAACTGCAATGATTTGCAGTTAACAACATGGCAAAAAAGGATCATAAAATTGGGCACCCCTTACTTAACAACTGCCTTGCTTAACAACCTAAATTCTGATCCCAATTATGGTTGTAACTAGAGGACTACCTGTAACTAAATTTCAGACACCCATTATTTGCATAAGACTATCCAAGGTACTAAAGCCCATTTCCTGTTTAATAATTCCTGAGCATTATTAGGGCAAGATATTCTAACAAATGTACTGTTATCAAAATGGAAAGAACATTTATTCATTTATATCCCACTAAATGGGATATAAATTTTTCATTTATATCACATTTATATCCCAAAACCTTTCCTCCTATTTTCCTCACAACAATAATCATGTGAGGCGAGTAGGACTGAGAGTGACTGGCCTAAACTGCTGGCTTTCAGCCCTAAAATGGGATTATAACTCACAGTCCCTTGGTTTCTAGCCTAATATCTTAATCACTAGATCATTCTGGCTCTTTGAATGAGACTGGATAAATGACTAAAATGGGCATACAGTAATCACTTGCTACTACAGCTAACTCTTTAGATGCTGAGAAAGGAAGATATGAAAGCATGAAGTGTCGGAAGCACTGAAATGCATCTGTAGTGAAAAGATTTGCCAGTGATGTCACTATTCTCCAGGGGGCGTCCAGTGGGGCTCCTTTCGGGTCCCCATGGAGTTGCCCACTGAAGTGGTACCCATTAATCTATTCACAGTTGCTCACTTTTGAACTGCTGGGTTGGCAGAAGCTGGAGTGTATGATGGGAGCTTACCCTGCCCTGCAGCAGCAATGGGTCTCGAACACAAGCCTGCCAATCTGCAGTCCAGTGTTCTAACCTTGTGCTTCATGAAGAACAATTATGTCAGTTCACTAGCTGCCACAGAATTGGGTGCATAAAAACATATGCATGCCAGAGGATCCTTGAAGCATTCTCCAACTGATAAAATAGATAGCATTCCCAGAATTCCTGCAATTACTATTGTGTTTTTCATTGGTAGGAATACCTGGAAAAAGCAAAATTGCAACTTCCTTGGGCTTCTGAAGGAACTACCTAAGAAACTTTCAGGGAAAACCAGTTTCAATTTCAGCTTCTCCGAGCATGACTTTCAATATGGAAATGTTCCCAGAAAGAATGCCATCAGCTATTTAACTCTTGATAGGGAGGGAAAAAACAATGCTCCATACCCAGAGGGCTATTCACGATGTAACTAGAAGGAGAAGAAAGTGTAAGGGACAATAACTGAAGTGAAGGAAGACAAGAAAGGCTCTCTAAAGCAGTGTTTTTCAACCACTGTGCCGTGGCACACTAGTGTGCCGTGACATAGTATAAGGTGTGCCGTGGGAAAAACACTTTATATATAGTCAATATAGGCACAGAGTTAAAAATTTTTAACATTTTCTAATGGTGGTGTGCCTCGTGATTTTTTTCATGAAAAAAGTGTGCCTTTGCACAAAAAAAGGTTGAAAAACACTGCTCTAAAGCACCAATGAAGAACAGAGACAGAATAAAAAGAGATAACCAGCAATGAGGAAAAAAGTTGTGTAAAGTGGAAGCAAGGGGAGATAAGAAAGATCTTATCCTTTTTTACATTTAATTACTTATGGTGCTAACATAGAGAAGTTTTCTTCAATCCATAAACATTCATTAGACTCAATTTCCCACAATTCTTAGCAATAGGTTTACTGAGTGAAGAGTTTTAAAAATTAGATTGGAGAATGTCTAGGTTAGGGAATCCAACACAGAGGATATGAAAAATGATAGTCATTTCCTATTATTTAAATTAGGAAAAAGATGTCAATATACTACCAGTTGAATGATCCAAAGAAAATAATTATCCAAATCAACTAATGAGTTAAGAGGTGCCATCTTAATGGAAGGTGAAAACTAATACACTTATTTTAAATTTAAGCAATAAATAAATGAGGGAAACCTGAAATAAGGTTCTAAAGCAACTTGGTGGTTTTTTTTTATGTTTTGTTACTAATTCTTAAACTGAAATATTTTATGAAATCACGGGTCAATATAGTCATTTACCTCACCTAAAAGTAAATACAAAAGTAAATTCAGCTAATGATTATAAGATTTAGTTACGGGGAAATGTTTCTTTTGTATACATCTTATGTTTCTTTTATATGCATCTTAAAAGTTTTGTTCGGTGCCACCATGTGGTAATTTTTTGTACTGATACGCTCAAATACAATTGTTTATGTACCATCAATTTCAACAACATTACATACAGAAATACATGTGTACTACTTCTGGTTTTAATATTTTCTTTCCATTCTCAAATGCTGCATAAATTAACTGAAATTAAAGAAGAGGGAAAGACTATTTTTAAAAACATCCAATGACACAGATTGAGAACATACAGTATATGTGCTGTGTCCATGTTATGGTCTGGTCCAATCTAGAAAGTATATGAGCAAGATGCATTCAAGGTGAAATATAAATCAGTAGAACCACTCCAAATTATGCTCATTATGAATCTTTGCCTATGTGCAGCATTTGGAGACATGATTTTTCAAAGCAGCTATTGCAAACAAAATGCTCCTGTTTGAAGCACTCAAGTGGCTATGTCAGAAAGCCATATGTGACTTTTGGGAAGACTTTTCCAGCCTCCACATCTTTATAAATGCACAACTGTTTTGCTAGCATTATCGATAGCAGTGTTGTCTGTGCACATACACACAGTCTAGACAATGGTTGAAGCAGCTGTGCTGATCCTTCCATGGATCCAGATCCTTACAGCTGTCTCCATGCTGTGAGGAGGGGCACTTTGCTAATGTACAAAATGCATGGCTTTCTGTACTTTTCCACAGTCCTAGTACATATTTCATTTACTTCCATAAAAAAAGCATTTTTGTTTGCTTCAGAGTCTAAAATGATTTGAGAAGAAACAAGAAAACAAACATATATTCCAAACAACTAAAAATAAGCCGGTGTCTTGGATCAATTCAGATTTGCCTCCTTTTTCCAAAGGCAATTCAAAGCGGCACATTAAAGGTTCAGCTTCAAAATGCTAAAATTCTTTCTTCCATGCATATTTTTAGGTACAAAGCTTAATGATCAAATAGAATCTAGGCAGGCTTAACTTAGAGGATTTGGAAGGATGTCACCGAGAAATCTCCTTTGTCTGCCACTGCAAGCTCTAAGCGGTAGGAGAAAGCCTAGAGGCACTTACTGATCATGCATCTCCATCAAAGAAAACTGCCTCCCAAAGCTGGTTGCTCCTTGATGGTTCCTTTTTAATCATGCATAACTAAAGGAAGCTTTCCTTTTGTCACTTAGCCTATGTCAACCCTGCATCCCATTTGTATGGCGTGCATGTACGTGCCTGTACTTCTTTTCAAACCTTTGTCTCTGCAACCCATGAGCTCTTACAATAAAAGGCTCCCTACACTTATTAACCTGGGTAACTCTAAACCCTAGAAAATATGAAAAGGAAACATATTCTAGGTTTATTTTAAAACAATCCAGTTACACTTAGGGAAATAGGCCCCACATGTAACATATCTTTTTTTTAAAGGCATGTTAAATGGGATGCTTCAAACAGAGAGAAATAGAAAGTCTTGTTTCCCTCCAGCTATGAAATCTGAGGCAGGAAAGAGGAAACAAGGAATCTCAAAACATTGTGTTCTTTTCTTTTTTTTAAGGGCAAACAAAAAGCAACTTCTTCTCCTTCCCCTGCCTCATCATGATAGTCATTGACATTTTTTTCAATCAATATATCATAAAAGTTCAATAATAATTACTCTCTGGGAAAAAGATATTAAAAGTAGTTCATTTTAAAACGAAAAACTACAAAAAGCATTTTCCCCAGCCTGTATACAAACAACGCTATTTTCATTATATTTCTTTCAATTCCAATTTTTTAAAAAAATTATCAAAACATAAAAACACAAAGAAAAATGAAAACCGTGGGAAATTTCTTGAACATGAAATGCTTTACAAAAGTAGAGTGAGAAGCATTTAGGTTTAAACAAATCTATTAATAGTAAAAAAAAAAAAGTCAATAAAGATTTTCACTATTGATGCCATTTAATTGGAAATGACTGGATTTGGAAGAAAAAACCTGTAATAACCTAGTATTAGAATGTGCACTATAATAGAACAAGGAAAGCACTAGAGAACAGTGGGGTGAGCTGTTGCTATAGCAACCTTGTAAGACATACTCCCAGCATGACCACAATACAGTAACTTTAAAGTAACATTCCAGCAAGACAATTTTCCTCTTATTATATCAAGCTTTTTTCTCTCTTTTCTCTTTTCAACTCAGTAGAAATTTGGAAATAATTTTTGTAAAATGAGATTATTGGGGATAATGCCTGCCTGTCCATCAGCAGGATAATCTCAAAACTGAACCGAACAGGTCCAAATTTGGTACTGTATGGTGGGAGAAAACAACAAAGAGTGAGGTAGAGAATGAGCTGGGTCTCTCTTGGGCAGGTGGAGACAAACATTACAGAAAAAAATCATCAACATAACCTGATGGGAGAACTAGTTGGGTGGGGTCCTGGAACGTTGCCAGCTGCTCCATTATAAACCCCCCCACCCAGCTTCCTCTTGGTCCCCATGGCTGAGAGCAGAGCATGCGCAACAGCCCCATGCTTTCCAGGGCACAAATACACTAACGTACAAATGGAACCCAAGTGGAAACAAGAAGCACACACAGATACAGGCAAAATATGGAAGAAATTATAGATGCCTCCTACGGCCAAATGCTAGTAAAGGGGTTGGAAAAATTCCATAAGCCAGAGTATGAAACTTGTTGCTGTCTTATTATAATCAAATTATTCAGAATATTTAAATTCCTACTTTGGAATATATAGTGTATGATATTGTAACTTTAATAACACAATATTAACAATTGTATAAGCCATGACAGAAACCTGTATTTCTGGTGAAGCTCAAAAATCTTTTAGTTAATATCTATAAGCTGTAAAAGCAATCAAGATGAGTTACGGCAGGGGTACCCAACCTCTGGGTCACGGCCCAATACCAGGCTGTAACTTATTTAGAATTGTGTCGCATGAGTGGCTTGTCAGAGCGCACATGTGCACACCTCAATTTCTGCAAGAGGCAGGCTGGTGGGCACTCACACGCATGCACACCGCCCTGCCACTCACACAAGGTCTCCATGCATGTGCCCACCAGCCACCACTCATGCTTGCTCGCGCAGCCCAGTTTCCCTCTCTCTCTCGCAGCTGCCCCACCAAGACACAAAGGTTGGGGAGTGCTGGGTTATGGTTTATCAGCAGTGGTGGGTTCCGGATCCCGTTCCAACTGGTATGGTTGGAACGGGCCCGGCGTCACCTATATGGGCACGTGCGGTGCACGCATGCGTCATACCTACCTGTGATGCCTCCACAAGCCTCCGCTACGCTCCAGCTTCTCGGCGGAGCATTGCGCATGCACGTGCGCGGAAGTGCCAAAGGCTTAAAGGACAGGTAAGGAGCTTAGGCGGGCGGGTGGGCCCTCCAGAGCACTGTACTGGAACGGTACCTGGTGCTCCGGCCAGGCCCCGGTATGCCTATACCAGAGCATACGTCCGTACCAGGGCACACCGCCTGCAACCCACCACTGTTTACCAGCCAGTATATTGAGCCATAGTTTTTTTAAACAGTTCTTCGCTATGATAAACATTTTGTGCTGCTACTCTTAAATATGAATAAGCACTTCTGCTCATAACCCAACTACCAGTAAACAAATTTAATGCTTACACGAACCTACAGAATCAAAGATTCACATTGCAAACATGTTATGTGGCATCAACCAGCATATGTCAGAAATATTTAAAGAAGGCCTTTGAAAACTGAATAAAAGTTTATGTAAAAGTGCAAGAGTAAGTGAATGAGAAATCTTGAAACATGTTCTTAATATAACGTACATAATGCATATGGAATGATTTCCATCCATTCTAAATCACAGTGATTTTTTTAAAATTAAATTCACATTTTCTTAACCCACTGATATTTAACACCACATCCTTCAAAAGATACTGAGTTCAAATGCTCTATTTCTACATGTGTAACAACTACATTTTTAATCAAATAATAATAATTCTTCTTTGTCAGTCAACCATATATGTCCAATGAGATTGATTGAGCTCCCTCAGTGCACCTGAGTACAAATATTTGTTTGTATTCCACTATTTAAGATTAGAACGCATTCTGGTTTATAGAAACCCTTATGAAATGCTTCAATGTGCTGGGTTGTTGGTTCATTCCATCCCTTCTATTATTTACACAGTTGAATTTGGCTGGCATCAGCCATTGTTTTTAAATTTAAAAAAAAAAAAACTTTGCACACCACCTAGAAAATTTTAAGTTTTTCGTAAAGTAAAAAAAACAAAACTCTTTGGCACTGAAATAAAATAGGAGAAATAGCCATTGCCATTAATCCAAAATACACCCAAGGTTTAAACCACATTAGTGCAATTTTTCCCATCTTCCCTCCTTCATTAATATGAGGTGAGGCAGCTGCCGCCGCACTTGTCACAGCTAACTATTTGATCTTCTAATTCTTCAATATGACAACCATATTCTCTAATGTATGCCTGCCCCCAGCATAGCACCAAATGTAAAATGTCAGAAATATAATGGAGGGGATGAAAAGTCAAGAAAACTGAATGACAGCATTGTATTAAAAACACATATTGTTGACAATTCATGGCATACTCTTTTACATTTCAAACACAGATTAAGAACACATGGACCCAGGCTTATGATGTTTAATTACCCACACAGGGGGGCACAAGGGAGGGGGAAAAGAACAGCTCTCCCTTGGAAACACAGCATGAATATGTTATCTAAATCAGCCTCTCTGATTAATGATGCACCCAAGATGGCTACCATCCAGCTGTGCTGCAACTCAATGCTATAGTCACATTGCCCACATTTCATGAATATGTAATTAATTTTAAAAGCCTTACTGTACTAAGCCATGTTTTTCTGCTTAGATTGTACCCAAGAGGTGCAGTGACTCTAACTATAAATTGTTGTACAATTAGCTCCATCTGCCTTCTTTGGTTATTAGAACCACCGACATATTTTTTCCTGTGGCTTAAGATGAAACACCACAGAGTGGTCCACTTTCACAATAGATAGATAGATAGATAGGTAGGTAGGTAGGTAGGTAGGTAGGTAGGTAGGTAGGTAGGTAGGTAGGTAGATAATAATGATGATAGAAAGAAAGAAAGAAAGAAAGAAAGAAAGAAAGAAAGAGAGAAAGCAGTCGGTCCATAAGAACCGAATAGTGAATGAAATACAGGGTAAAAGAATACATTTATGAGCACAAGGAGAAAGAAAAAAAAGTTGCATTGTTTGCATTATGCTATAGGGAGAGAAGTTATCTGAATGGACAAAAACATACCAGTTTTAGAACACAATAGATTAGAAAGGAGCTTGATTGAATGAAGTTAATTCCTGAACATGAGCCATGGGCCTTGGCAACAACAGTAGCAAGCATTTTGTTTTCCTTCACTGAGGATCAAATAAATATTTGAAATTAAAAGAGCCAAAATTAATTTTGGCTCAGGAAGGGAGTATCGCATAGATAACAAAACCAGTACATGCCCTTCTAGAACCTTTAGATCAATTTGGTAAGATAATAGTTGGGGGCTCTAAAGGATAAGGATGGGGATTGTTTCTTAGGAGCCACCTGTTCCCATTCCCACTCTAAACCTCCCCCCCCCCAAATATCCATGAGTACCATGCTTTCAGGTGATATGACAGAGTAACCAGATGGCTTTGCATGGCCCCGTCCCAGAATACATTCCTTAGTCTGTTACTCAATCCCTCAGAATGCCCAACAGAATCTGACCATTCCCATTTTTCAGATTGGGTGGGGGGGAATAAGGAAAGAATCCTAGCAGCTTAGGATTCAAAGGAACATCCATATTTCAGCTGACAACTTTTTGTTAAGGAACAGTAGGCCACAGTTCAATTCCATCATCCCCTATGAAAAATCAAAGTCACAATCCTCATACAGTACATCAGCCCCCAACCCCATTCCCACTTATAAGCATCACCAATATAGAGAGCTTTTTTTTTAAAAAAAAAACATCTTTCTTACACTTCATTCGTACCCTCTCCACCGTCCAAGCCTTCCGCATAGCCTTGAAGAACTGGCTCGCCCGTCAGGCCTGGGGATAAGGATCGCTACCCCGCCCGAATGATGAATGCATGTTGTTTACTATTTTATTATATGTTGTCGTCTTAATGTTGTATTCCCCTCTCCCTGGTTTCCTGTGAGCCTCCCTGAGTCCCCTCAGGGAAAAGGGCGGCCTACAAATGCTAATAAACCTAAACCTAAACCTAACTTCACAATCATTTTTACTGAACAGTCATAGATGTAGAACTGAAAAAATGAGTTTCATAAAACTAACGCATTGTATAAATTATTTACTCTTCTAAGCAGGCACAGGACCAAAACATTGCATGTAATGGATAATCAGATATCCTTTGGGGATTGCCTTGCAAACCCTTCCATACAAGACCATGTCTTGCCACAACCATTTTTATCTGGTGCTTCTCAACATTGGCAACTTTTAGTTGTGTGGACTATCTCAGCCAGCATTCGTTAATCTGATATGATTTGGGGGCCATCAGAACCATCCTATACCTCCTGTCAATTCACATGCAGTAATTACCAAATCTTAAATTTCCTCATGACATTGCAGGCCTTCACAAAGGGGAAAAAATAAAAAAAAGATTTGATTTTTTTTAAAAAAAAAAAGCATATGCAGAGATATGCACAGTGTCTGCATATATTAAAATCACAGCCATCTCCCAATACATGTTGCAGGCAGATTGCCAGAACTGTTTACCATACCACGTTGGCTGCCATCTGTAATTTTCAGCTACTGCTGACCTTTCTATAATTTCTCAACTCCATTTACCAGCTGTTCCTACATAGGCAAGCTAGCTAATAACGAAGCAATAATTAAAAGTTTCTGATGCTGAGAAGATATGCAAATGGCAGTGGTCTCTGAGGACTTATGTTGAATAGCTGATTACCTGTCACTGTTGCACATCATAATCTTTTCTAAGAGCTGAAACTCTTGTTTTTATAGAAACCATGAGCCATGATATTTGGGAATGGAAAACCAGGAACTCAAGAAAGAAAAAAAAGAGTATGGAAATATATCACAAGGTTTATTGTTTTTTTTTAAATTAATTATTTTTTTTTAAAAAAAGAACAAGCAAGCAAAAGAAGAAAAGCAAAAAGCAGAAGAGGGGTTGATACAGAAATATAGCATTTGTGGTCAAGGGAATTAACTAGCCTCCTCAGGACTAAGCCTCAGTTTCTAATTTTAAGTGCTTGCAGACTCAGTGCTTGCTATGCATAAAGGCTGTTCCTGAAGAAAAGGTCAGTGTAGGGATTGGAAAGAAGGTGAAGGGAAGTGACAGGTACCAGAGGATGACAAAGAGAAAGCCTATGGAGGAAGTGTCTGCCGGAATTACCATATTTTCCCGAGTATAAGATGCACCTATTTCCCCCTAAAAGAGAGTGAAAATTTGGGTGCGTCTTATTCACCAAATGTAGCCCTACTCACCCACCAGCCCCCAACCTTTGGCGTCTGCCTCCCAGCAATTTACCTCCTTGCAGCAAACGGGAAAATGGGGCTTGCAGAGGCGGCAATAGGCTATGGCAATCCTTGCAGCCTGAAACAGCTGATCATTGGGAGGCCAGTGCTGAAATTGAAAATGAAATTTGCTGTTTGCTGCAAGATGGCAAATTGCTGGGAGGCAGAGGCAGATTTTTTTTTTCTTCTAATCAGGCTAAACTGAAATAGGCTGCTTGCTGCAAGGAGGTAAGTCAATAACTATAAATACCTATAGAATGTTCAAATTATTATACTTATTTTTTAAAGACTGCTTTATTATTGTTCTAGACAACTTAACAGAATGAAGAACCTTTTTTAAATAAACGATTGATCCGATTGTATCTTTTAAATAGCAGAGAATAACATATACTTCCAGAAAGCCACATCACTTTTAACAGCATCTGTACAAGTATAGTCTGAAATGTAACACCATAAGCAATGTATATTGTCTGTACTTTTTGCTGTTTCCTGTTTGCTGCAAGGAGGCAAATTGCTGGGGGGCAGAGGCAGATTTTTTCCTCCTTGTTTTCCTCCCCAAAAGCTAGATGCATCATACTTTGGAGCATCTTATACTCCAAAAAATACGGTACCCATATCAGGCTGAATAAACAGACTGCCCACCCTTTTATGCTGCTGGCTGTGATTCAGCTCTCTTTCCAGGAACACAACAGAGGTGGTTCCTCATGTTGGACAACTTTACTTTGAGGAAAGGAAGGAGCCAGAAACTTCCCAACTAAAGAATCGGCTTATATGCTATATGCAACAAGAGGAGAACAAACTGGATATTGCAGCTGTCAGACCTATTTATTTCTTATTTACTTTGCTGGTGGGAAACCAACAAGAAAAGTTGCAAATGGTGATTATATGATGCAGTTTGCTGCAATAATCACAATCTTGAGCTGCTGGGTACCCAAATGCCCAGATTGTGATCACTTGACTAAGGGGACACTGCAATGGCCAAAACTTTGAGGACAGGTAGTAAGTTCCTTTTTCAGCACCACAATAACCTTGAACAAGAGCTGAAGAATGGACAAAAGTTGATGACTACTTGTGTTCATATTCAAAATTTGCCGGAAATATAATTACCACTTTGGATCCTGTTTGGATACTTGGTGGCAATGTCATAAAGCTCAACAATTCTTGAAGATTGATTCATTTATAATTAAACAAATATCAACGTTTCTTTTTGCCAATACTTAAGCATTAAGGTAAAGGTTCCCCTTGCATATATGTTCTAGTCGTTCCCAACTCTAGGGGGTAGTGCTCATCTCCGTTTCAAAGCTGAAGAACCAACCCTGTCGGAAGATATCTCTATGGTCATGTGGGTGGCATGACTAAATGCCGAAGGCGCACAGAACGCTGTTACCTTCCCACCAAAGGTGGTTCCTATTTTTCTACTTGCATTTTTACATGCTTTTGAACTGCTGGGTTGGCAGAAGCTGGGACAAGTAATGGGAGCTCCCTCCATTATGCGGCACTAGGGATTCAAACCGCCGAACTGCCGACCTTTCTGATCGACAAGCTCAGCGTCTTAGCCCCTGAGCCACCATGTCCCCACTTAAGCATTACAAACCTTTATATTTCTGTCAAGTATACAGGGTGGCTTTGCATATGTTAGTAGACGCTGGATTCTCATGCTCATATTGAAAATTGCATATAATTCTTTCGTTAGAAGTACTACAGACTTAGATATGGGATAGACATCAATCAATTTTTAAAAATAAATTGTATTGTTAAACAAGACTGATATGGAATTAAATGTAATCTGAAAACCCTTTCTGGACTATAATTCTGCACATGAACTAGCACAATACCTGAAGTTGGGGTCTCTTAAAATGTCAGATTTAGCCTGATCTGTTCCAATAAAGACAGGCTTTTTCTGATGAGATGGAAACTCTTAATTGTTAATTCTGAATGATAATTGGCTTATTTCATTAGCCCAATACTTTAAACACATTTAAAATGTCACATTGGCTCTCTTAAAATTTGTCACATTTACGCTAAACGTTGTCATATCAGTGAAATATCAATTATTCCGCATTTGATAACTATGCCACAGATATACTTAGCAATAAATCAGCCCCAAAATTGGAACAAACACTTGAAGGAATATGGCATGCCAAATAGACTGTTACATATAACCATTAATATATCTCAGCAGACTTTGGTAGGCAGCTCAAACTTTTTTTTTTTTGCATTTTTCAGAGAGTTATGAGAGGAATCTCTAGTAATATGATAAGCCTTGAGATCCAGCATTACTGTGAAGCATGAATAATTGGCTTCCTCTACAGTCATGGTTGTTTAAATGCCATCTAGGCTCAGTGTTGCTTTAGAGCAGAGGACTCCAACCACCAGTCTGTAGCCTGATACTGGGCCTGTTGGCAATCGGGCTGTGGAAAAGGCAGGCAAGCGTGCAAAGCTGCATTTGCACAAGCAGAATGTGTGTGAAACCCAGTGGTGGGATTCAAAATTTTTTACTATCAGTTCTGTAGGCATGACTTGGTGGGCATGGCAAAGGAAGGATACTGCAAAATCCCATTTCCTCCTGATCAGCTGGGACTCAGAAGGCAGAGAATAGATGGGGGCGGGGCCAGTCAGAGGTGGTATTTACCGGTTCTCAGAACTACTTAAAATTTCTGCTACTGGTTCTCCAGAACTGGTCAGAACCTGCTGAAACCTACCTCCACTCCACAAAGCTGTAAAGGTTTGGGACCTGTGCTTTAGAGAACACCACTGCCATTTTCTCATTCTGAAATCACCACAATGAGAAGATTGTCTCCATAATCAAAATCATACTTACTAACAGACAATTGATGAGTGCATTGTGGATCCCTAGACATCAACGATATCCAGAATGATGATCAGAATCTCAAGCAACGTATGATTTAACTACTTGAAGCCAAGAGCTGAGAACAAAGTGTGCAGTGAAAATACATGATTTTGTTATAAAACTAAAACGGTGGCTTACTTGTATAGATAATATTCAGTTTGATCCACATGCTCACGTGAAGAAATGTTATCTATAAACTAAGGGAAAAAATAGTTTAGAGATGACCTTCCAGATACATCATCGACAATCACTCAGATATGGCTGAACATAGCATGATCAGATATAACTGCAATATAGAAAAAAATCATTTTAAAGTGGCATACAGATAAAATTATCACTTAGCATTTTATCTTGATCTGCAATTATTGCTTTTATCTAAAAGAAGACTAAAAACTAGACTAAATATTATTTTTTGTGTTTAACCTTACTTTTTATGAGGAAATAGTCTTGAAATAAGGAATGCATCCCTTTTAAGTATATATGATAATTATTAATATTAGCCTTATTATTACTATATATACTAACATAATACTAATATGACAGTATTACTAGGAACAAATTCAGGAGCCTCCAGAAATTGGAGATTGCTTTGATTCATACATATTTGTTTTCGTAGATTTTCACGGGTGTAGGTATGCTGGTCTTGTTCTATTCGGGTCTTTTCCCGTGTAAGATTGAGATTGTCTTGGCAATGTTTCGACAAGGTCTCACTTGCCATCTTCAGGCTGGTGTTTTCGGCTAAAAGCATGGTTGAAGCTGCTGTCTTTTTATAAATCTTGATGGGGGTGTGTGGAGTGCTGGCTTTGTTTCAGTAAGTGGATTGATTGGCTGTGTGGTTGTATCATGATTGGTAGATTGGTACTGATTGGTGCTGGCTGTGTGTCCATTGTTGTTTTGTGTTGTAACGGCCTGGGTGGTGGGTGGAGCTTGTTTGTTTACCAGGGCTGGTTTCCAGATGTCTGATAGGCGGGAGGTATCGTCACATTTATTCATGTTGTGGGGGGTGTTTCTCTATTTCGATAGCTTCCATAATTATTCTCTTGTTGAAGTGTTCAGTTTTGGAGATTAACCTGGTTCCTTCAAAATTAATTTCATGTCCTGTAGCTTTAAGGTGCTGGAAAAGGGAGGAAGTTTTTACTTTTTTTCTTACTGCGTTCTTGTGTTTGTATATATATATGTTTTTGTAGATTTTCACGGGTGTAGGTATGCTGGTCTTGTTGTATTCGTGTCTTTTTCCGTGTAAGATTGAGATTGTCTTGGCCCCACATGTCTGGATAGCTTTGGTTTGGACAGATATATCTATCTATCCAAGGAAAGCCATGTCTGCAGTATATGAGACAATAAGTCACAACAAGTCAAAGTAACTAACTACTTCTCCCAAAGTCTTAAATAACGCTCATAGTTTATATGTTGAAAGCAATTATATGCATGTAGCAATTCAACTAAAATACTACAGTAGTTTAAAATACCAAGATATTTATTTTATCTGGGTTATTTTTGTTGAATTGGATGTCATGTTCTTACCCGAAATAATGTTAAAGAGCTGACCGGTAGTTTTTTTTCATAGGTTCTGTCCATCAAATTGGCTAAATCAGCTGCAGGGGGGCAGAAAAGTATCTTTAGTTTTTACTCATTAAAGTTATTGGATGAAGAAAGAAAGAAATGAAAACAAAGTACAGTCATTCCAAAAGCTGGGCTAAATAAACTGCCTTTCATGCTACATCTTTACAATGCAATAAAGTGTCATCAAGGCCTGAGAATAAACACACCTGCTCAATTCATTGGGGGTAGGGGGTAGGGTCACATTATTGAATTAAAAATTCACATGGGCCATAAAGCAATATTTGGTGCATCAATTAGCTGTTTGACGGCTAGCAGAGCAGCAGCAGCAACACTGGAGTTGGTGATGTAGGTGAGGCCTGGAGGTTTCTGGCAGCATATATGTTGGGGCAATGGCCACAGTATATCCTTCCGGGCAGTGCCAATGTTTAGCAGTAGTGAATTTATTGTGTCTGGTTTTTTAAAAATAAATAAATGGCAGCGGGCCTCACCAGTTTGCTTGGTCATTAAGCAAAGCAGTCACTATGTAAAATTATGTCTCTGAGATGGGTTGGGCTGAGAGAGAGTGACTGCCCAGAGTCACCCAGCCAGCTTTCAGGGCTTAGACAGAATTTGAACTCCTGATTACCAATGCAGCAGCTGTTAATTTCAAATATTTGATTAAAACAAAACCCTTGAAACAACTATTGTTATATATGACATTAATATCTGTATTCTGATACAGTTAAACTTCCAGAAACTGTGTTGTAGTATTCAAAGGCAACTGAAGACAGGTCAGTTCCCATTAACATAATAATTCAAGAGATGAAGGATCAGATCAGCCCTGCACAAAGATCAAATTTATCAATCAACCCAATGAATACAGAAAACAGCACTTCAATTTGTATTCTTTTGAAGAAACCTATCTAAAAAAGAAAAAGTTGTAAAGTCAGTGGAACTATTCTGGAAAACTGCTTAATACGATTTAATAGTTTAACCGCTTCATGATGTATAAAACTCGACATGGCCTATTTTATCTTTTTTAAATGTTGGAATATTATATGGAAATCTCATGAATAAACTAAAGAAAATCGTAACCAGTTCTAAATGGCATCCATTCAATAGTTAACTATTACCTCCTAAAATAATGAAATCTAAAATTGCCTATTGATTAAATTTACCTTAAAGCTGTCATAGAAGATTCCTGCTCTTACAAATTAGTGGCTCAAGGGACTGGTAACAGGAGATAAAGCTTTTCACTTCCCAAAAATTACTGGTTCAAAGCTAGGTCCAGGCAGCACCAGTCAATAAAGGCTTACTATGTAATAGCTGCTGGCATACTCTTCAAAAAAGATCAGTGCTGTTAGCGCATTTTTTAATGGAACTGCATCAGCATAAAAACAGTTTGTAAGTCGTTTCTATAAGGATGTCAATATTCAATGAAAGTGTAGGATAAAGTCTGCATAAGTGTTACAGTATTTAAGACACTTCAGAGCAGAAAATTCCTTAAAATGAAGAATATTCATAAAAGTAATTTGAATGCATTAGCATTAATATGCCATACTTCTCAAATGTATTTTGCTGAATCTTCTAAATAAAAACCTTGGAAGATGTAGCAGCTTTCCTGCTTCACCAGATTAAGAATATAAGAGCAGTCCTTGGTCTGAACCAGCAAGGATTACAAAGTCCAGGATCTTAGACTTAAAAGACAACGTAGTTTCCTCATTCAGCTGTTTCCCCAGAACCAGTATCCACAACGTGCTGCATCTGATCTTTGAGCCAGCAAGAGCCATTGTTTGCTAATGGCCACTGACAGGCTTACCCTTCATATTGGAAGTCATCATTATAACCTAAATTTATTTTAACTATGTGCCATGATAACCTTTTTCTTTGTCTTGAATTCATGATGAGAATAGCAAGGTGGGGGGGGGGGAATAACTGTTTGGTTTCTCAGCATCATCTATAATTGTATAAAGTGCTTCCAAGTGTCTTTTTCTGGGTTAAAAATCCAGATATGATTTGTTTTCATAAATCATTTTGATTCTCTTTTACTATGCCTTTTTTTAGCACATCCTATTTTTTTTAATCAATGAAAAGCCCAAACACCATTCTCCCCCCCTCCCCCTCTCAACAAACTGTCTCTACATCATAAAAGTCTTCAATATACACATTGAAGAATCAGCCCTGCTGCAATATGGCAAACCCATCTTAGTTCAGAAGTATGAAGGAGGAAAAATCTAGTAGAGCAGCCACACTGGAAGGATATAAACGTATTACAGAATATGGCTTTCGGGAATCTGCTTATTCTCACCTTCCATTTCCAAATGTGACCCTTTGCCTTATAATAGTGCCTCTTCGGACACTTCCATTAGAGAAATGCAATAAGTATGTAAGTATCATGTTGAAATTGACTGGATTATAAACTGATCAGCGCTGATCAATTTGAATGTAAAAGGATAGAATAGCCCATTTTTAAAAAGACAATCAGAAATTTACAACTTTTGTCTCTGCATAAGAACACTCCTTCATAGCTCATTGGAATAGCCTACTCTGGGCAAATGCACTATAAAAACCTGGCATTTAGGTAAACTTATAGTATTTTTTTTTGAGACAGCTATAACTTACCAAAGAAGACACTACATTCTTTCTCCTAGACTTGCAGTGTTTCTCCTAATGATTAGTTAAAAACCTAGTCTCACACGTTTATCATTATGTATTATAATTAATTATTTTATTATTTCATCTTGTCTAAGAATCCATCCTTTAGTCTGCTCCAGAGGTTTCTCTGTGCCTAACAGCCCTAAACTGAGCAAAATAGAGTAGAGTAGAGTAGAGTAGAGTAGAGTAGAGTAGAGTAGAGTAGAGTAGAGTAGAGTAGAGTAGAGGTAGAGGTAGAGGTAGAGGTAGAGGTAGAGGTAGAGGTAGAGGTAGAGGTAGAGGTAGAGTAGAGTAGAGTAGAGTAGAATTCTTTATTGGCCAAGTGTGATTGGACACACAAGGAATTTGTCTTTGGTGCATTTGCTCTCAGTGTACATAAAAGAAAAGATACATTTGTCACGAATCATAAGGTACAACACTTACTGATAGTCATAGGGTACAAATAAGCAATTGAATCATATTAGGAAACGATCAATATGAATTGTAAGGATACAAGCAACAAAGTTACAGTCATACAGACATAAGCAGGAGGAGATGGGTAATAGGACCAATGAGAAGATTAACAGTAGTGCACATTTAGTATATAGTTTGACAGTGTTGAGGGAATTATTTGTTTAGCAGAGTGATGGTGTTTGGGGGGGGGGGGGATCCAAATACTGAGCCCTGTCAGTTTTGTTGCCTAGCTGACCTGAAGTAGAACAGGTAGATTTTCTAAGAACAGCACTTTAGGAGTCCTAGACTTTAATCTAACAATCTAAATCTAGCATCCAGGTCTACAGGCTTTAGTTTCTGATTTCCTGCATAGCGCAGCTAGAATTATAGGATTTTAAGGCTAGATTGTAGACTGCCTTCTATATTACCAGAAAGCATCCTCATCGCTAGATTTTTCTCCTTCATACTAGTTTTTTTTAATAACTTAAGTTTTCTTATTTGATTTTCACACAAGATTTTTTTTTCTTGCAGAGAGCTAGTCCCTACATTATAAAGTTAGCCTGACTGGCCATTGTTGGACAAATTGTGATTCTCTTGACTGAGAAATGCTACCACTCAGAAAGACACAGTGCCATCTTGCGTTCAAGTAAGAGACACTGCACAACTGTGATTTACAAATGGATACCTAGCAGGCTAATTTATCTACCCTCAATCAATCGAATGTCCTAATTTGGCTGCTTTTCCCCTAATATTTCAGCCTATTTTACTGTTAATGTTATATTTTGGTATACATAAGAACTTTATGAAAGTTCTGCTACAATGAATTTGTTAGCCTCTAATGACTACTGAACTGTAAACAGAAGCAGCAGCATCTCCAGATTGGAGCTGTTGAGATGATGGAAAACTGCTTCTGGCTAGAAGAGACAATACTGCTGTCTATAAATGTCCTCTTGGCAATGTGAAAAACAATTAACCTATTTCCCAGTATCAGGAAGTTGCATGTTTCCTCTACCATGAAAGAGACAGCTAAGGATACGGACCATAGATAAAAAGAGATGCAAAGAGACCTGATAACATATAGAATATTCAACATATATATTATCTAGAAAAAGGAAAGAAGCTGCCATACATTCCTGTGTCCCATTCACGTCCCTTTGGGTTTTATTACAACTAAAACATTGCTGACTGAAATGAATATTATTAAAATTTGTTGCATACTGTATTGTCATCATTGCTTTCTCAAGTATTTAGCCCCCACATTAAAAAAGTGAAGCAGGCACTCTTGCTTTGAGAAATCAGCATGTGGAATAGTAATAAATTTAAGTCTAGATCATAGTTCACCATTATGTTAGCTCATGTAAGCCCAAGTTTTAAAAAAAACAATACACATTCATTTCCTTACCTAGGCTGTGCTCTTCCTTTTTTTTTTGTTCCCATGTTGTACTGTCCACGTATGCTGCTGAAAGAATACATCTTTTGCCTAATAAAAGAGATCAAAGAAAGTCCTTTAGAAGATTTTCACATTGAAAAATCATTAGTCATCTATTTTTATGCATTATATTAATTACATTAAATGTACCAGATAATAATTTGTATGGTAGCAATTATTATTTTATAAATCGTTTAATTTCTATCATCCTTTGGGATTCAGATTCTATAAAAATTGGAACCCTGATAGAATCTCTGTCAACTCTATAGCTTTAAAATATCTCACAATTTCACCATAAATTATATTTCTATAACATTCAATAGATCTTACCCAATAAATATTATGATTTATTCAAGTGGTCCAATGATGACTATATAGCATTTTCCATAAAAAGGTTAATTAAAGTTGAAATACTAATCTGTTCAAAAGATATTAATCAAAATAGCAATTCTCTGCATCTGATATTGGTACAAAAGCTTTTTTATTTATAAGACTAACAAATTACTGCATTTTAAGTCAACTCTGAATGACATAAAATTCCCATTTTTAATTCAAATTGTACAGAATAAAAACATAGAAAGTATGAATTATAAGAACAAACATATCAATAGGAATAAAGTATAAAAAGATAAAAACAAATGTATGCAGTTTATTTCTAGAGTTCTAATAAATGCAAAAAATTGACCCAGTAACACCTTATATTGAAACTAATTTTCCAATAATGTTCCCAATATTTCTTTAGAATAAATGTTAAAATGTTAAAAAAAAAATCTGTGATCCTAACCCCTAAAGTGAAAATCTAGTTGTAAGAAGTACTCGGTGAGGATTCAGAAAGCACTGATGGGAAGTTCTGAAATAACATACTCAATGGTTTTGAGCAGGCAAGACTTAATATGCTGAAGACCTGCTCTCTTTATTATGTACACATATCTAAATCTTATTTTAACCTTCACCAAGTGAAGTCCATGAAAAGCTTCCAAAAGCAATGTTGCCATAGCTTAATCTATGTTCCAACTATTTGGAAAACAGTATGAACACAGCACAGGAGGAGTTAAGAGTGCAGTGCCAATATGAGCGGAAAAAGAAATTCCATAAAACGGGGATCAAATCTTGCAGCCAAAATTTAATTCAACTAACCAACCAAACCATTTTGAAGACACAACAGAATTTTATTATGCTTTAACACAACAGTACAGTTTACACTGGGCTCCCAACAAGGCACTGCTAGCTTGTTGGGCAGCCTTAAACAAAAGTAGGGCCATAACTTATATCTCGGCCTATTACATTGCAAAGGGGCAGACGCAGTAAAAAATTATAGCATATTAGAATTCCTTTCTACTAGGTTGGCAGCTAATTATACTATCTCTAACAGTACTGTCAGTGAATATAAACAGATTTATTGGGCCACAAAAATAACTGATTGGTTTCTCTCTTTGCTGCCACTCAGGGTCAATACAGCTTGCTGTGAATTGTTACAGGTGGTCCTCAACTTATGACCACAATTATGCCAGAAATTTTCATTGCTAAGCAAGGTAATTGTTAAGTGAATTGTGACCTATTTTACAATCTTTTTTGCCACAGTTAAGGGAATAGCTGCAGTTGATAAGTGAATCATGTAGTCATTGAGTGAATCTGGCTGGGAAGATTACAAATGGTAATCACATGACCCAGGACAGTGCAATACATGTAAGTTGTCAAGGGTCCGAATTTTGATTGTGTTACCATGGGAATGCTGCAACAGTTGTGTGAAAAATCATCATGTAACTTTTTCAGTGTTGTTGTAACTATGAATGGTCACAAAACAAATGGTTATAAGTTGAGGACTATCTGTACTTACAAGGAAACTTTAAGCAGTTCACACGTTTAGGGCTCCACCTCTTATATTTGGCAGGGAATGTAGTTCACATGTATGTGAGGGGGTTACCTTTTACCAGCACAAACTTGAAGAGAAAAAAAGTTAACATACCATCTAGCTGGCTGTAATAGTAAGGTTCATATAGAATAAATTACTCATCTGGGTCAGATCTCATAAATTTAAATTTTAATGAACTCAAATCTCAAAAAATGTGGGAGGAAGAATAGAACAGGTGATCCAGATAACAAGGTTCCAAATCAAGTAAAATTAGGGCATAAGATAATATCACTGCTTGGAAAATATCCATATACAATATTGAGAAATATTAAATTAAGAAATCTTCTAAGAAAAACGAAAAACAAAAATCTTTGTCAATGTCCAGGCTATCTTTTCTATATGATGTAAAGAAACTGTGTCCTTGTTCTGTGGAATAATATAGGATTTATTTTTAAACAGGACAGAATTGCATCACTGACATTGTTACATAAAGGAGCCTTGTCTAAAACCTGCAACCAGAAATGGGCACTACCCCTTTTGGTGTACAACATTTGTTTAGTGACAGTCCGAAGTTACAATGGCACTGTAAAAAGTTATTTATGACCATTATTCACACTTACTACTGCTGCACGAGATCAAAATGCTTGGCGACTCCTATTTTTGTCAGCTGCAATGTCCTGGCATCATGTGATCACTTTTTATGACCTTCTGACAAGCAAAGTCAATGGGGAAGTCAGATTCATTTAACAACTATGTAACTAATTTAACAACTGCAGTGATTCACTTAGCAACTGTTATAAGAAAGGTCGTAGAACAGGGCAAAATTCACTTAACAATTGTCTCACTTACCAACAGAAATGTTGGCCTTAACTATGGTCCCAAGCCAAGGCTTGGCTAGCTCCTACCCATCTGATTTTTGTTCAGGTATTAACAATATTGATGAAAGCTAACAGAGTGTAAAGCAAGGCACCCCCTTGTAACAACATCATTATTTCCCACAAAACCTTTGGGCATATATACAATTGTTGGAAAACAAAAAAGATGAATTACTAAAATGATGGATTACAACGATAAAGAGGGATTAGATTATTGGGTTGTTATGGTGGGCTTTTTTCCCTTGCATTGGCCAAATTATTCACAACAGCTGTTCTGTGTGACAATTTATACCACACTCTCAATCTTTCAAATGTGGCCACTTGTACCAAAAGTTTCTACCTGTTGTGTAGACGATAATGAGGGAAATAGATTAATGCTCTGGATGCTCCTAACTCTTTTATTGTAAAAGCGCTCAAAACTATTCAGCCCACAGAGCTGCTTGCAATCAATGTTCTATACCCAAATTGGTGAAAATTTCCCCAGATCATATTCTCTCTATCAAAAAAGTAAAACTAGTTTCTGAACATTTCTGAAGAACTATGCCATGTTTTTTCAGCGTAAATGAAATAGGTCAATATAGTGTACTGTATATTATATTGATAGGCTTAAAGGAAGTCACTTAAATTTAAAAATAAAGTATTTTATGTAATTGGCTCAAGAAACATTTTTCAGAAGTTTCACTACACCCATGACAATCAAATCAGTGAAGGAATGGTATCAACTGCTTTTTGTCCCAAAAGGTTTAAGACACCAACATCAACCTTACCCCTCATTTAACTTTCTAGCAGTCTTGTTTTACATTTTAGCATTCAACAATAAAGATCATTGACTGAAACACTTTGTTTGATATATATCCTAAAAGAAAATATATTTCTTTCGCACTTTTAAGCCACTTCAAAAACCACACTAGTTTAACTTAATATATGAATCTAGCATTGTCTTAAAGCAATGTTGGGACCAGATCACAATAGCATATTCAACAAACTGTCACTAAAACAAATGATGAATTATCATGACAGCGGCCTTTCTTCTTACTGATACTGATCTAGCATTGTTGTGTAATATGACAGACATTTGACTTTGATGGAGAGTAGCATATTTTCTATTGAAATAAGAAGGCTAGGTAACAACACATAAGAAAATCAAAAGGCTAAGCTGGCCGTGATTTTATCCTCAGCAATTCCACGTGGATATTAAAGAGAAGAGCACATTCTGACGTGCAGCTTCATTCTACGCAAAGATTCTTAGTAGGAATAAAGACTCCTGAACCAGGAGTAGCCTAAATAAATGGTCTATAAAAATCGTCACTGGCTATCAAATCGCTGATTCAAAAACACCCGTAAACCCCTCAATTAAAAAAACCCTCCAGAACTAAGAAACTGACAGATTCCCATCTTCTATCCCATCTGAAGAGACCCACCTGTCGCCGCCCAATGTTTCACCGTAGTCCGGCTCTGCAGTAACCCACGCCGAAACACGAACGCTGCCATTTTGGCGCGTATCACATCTATGATCCAGATGGGAGGAGCAGCAAAAGGGAAGAAACGCCTTTGCTGCTGCGGTCCAGACCAAGGGCTTAAAAGGCTCTAAGCCAGAGGTGGGGAAACTACGGCCCTTTTATGGCATGTGGACTACAACTCCCAGAATTCCTGAGCCAGTATACCTGATTTCAGGAATTCTGGGAGTTGAAGTCCGTATGTCATAAAAAGGCCACAGGCCACAGTTTTCCCACGCCTGCTCTAAGCGAAAGCCTATGTGACCATAGAGTACTAACGGAAAGAAGAGCACACTTCTTGGACGGTCCGTTAGCGCCTCCTTGCCTATAGCGGTTCTTCGTATGTCCCGGCGGTAAAATGGCTGCGCTGGTAGTTAGAACCTCGGGTCGACTCCTGCGAAAGACAGCCGAATATTCCGCGGCCGGCGGGTTGGTTGCGGACCGAGTTGGCTGTTGGAACTGCTTTCAAGGAGGTACATTGGAACCGGTGTTAAGAAAAGAAAGATGGTGGGAAATTCTAGGTCCCTCTTTAAAAAGCGATCGAATACATGGAAAGGTTGCTTTGCAGCTCTGAGATTTTAATGTATAATCCATAAATAACAACAACCACTATTGTGAGCCGCCCAAAGATGTATTTTAAGGCGGATGGCCATAAAAATCTTATAAGTAATATTGCCTCCTTGGAAGGTGCTTGGACGAAGTTGCCCTGTGCAGGCGTGTTTTATGATTGAAGCAAGTCAATCCGAGCCCCGTGGCTTCTAAAGTCAGGCACCCGAATTTGACGTGGAGCTGCTTAAGACTTTGGAAGAGACAGTTTTTGCCTTTGCAAAGGGGTTCTTTGCCCACCTGAAAATAGGAATCACCAAGAAATTCGAGCAAGCAAAAAGCATTTATTAAAGGAGTAGGGCAGTGAAGTCTTTTTAGGAAATAAATTATATATACATTGGATATATATGATACATCAGAAATAAAGTGATCAAAGATATTAATTACATGTAAAACATTCGTTCTAGGTAACATTTCACAAGCGGCAAATTTAAAGGGTGTGCATTACTCTTTCCCAGTTGGGTTTGTAACTTTCTTAAAACTTGCAAGTGTATTCAAGGACTTTCAGAATGTGCTCTCTGTTGTTTAGTGCTCACATAGGAAAAGAAATGGCTTGGCTAATTAGAAAGAAACATGTTATCCTAAAGTTAAAAAAGAGACCTAGAATTTCCTTGTTAAAATGCCAATATAATTTTAAAGATGCTAATTTTGAAGCCTAAAATTCTAGTAATGACAGTAATAATAAGCAATGATTAAGTAGGAGCCATATCAATATACAACATACAAAACAATAAGACCATACATAATGAAATAGAGTAAAAAACAACCACTACAACTTACCCAGTTAGATCCACATACGCAGATCTCAATTATACAACCTTATTCAAATGTTGTTTTGAAAATGTTGCCTTGTTTTATGTACTATAGGCTTTGAATACAAATGAAATATGCACATACTGATAAATTTTACATGATTTTTTTTGTTTTTGTTTTTAAGCAGGTGATAATTATAATGTAGGTGACTGTTACAATAAAAGTGTGCATGCTTCAAATATTAAAGAGTTTCTGTTGATATTTAGTTGATGCGAATGCCACTTTCATTTATCCAGTTTACAACAACTCATTTGATAAAACTCTATGAGAGTTTTATTAACTGCAGGCAGACAAATTTTGAAATGGCCTCAAAACCAAATATTAACTTGAAGTCTTCACCCTCTACTTCCAGGGGCACACCCTCAGTGCCTGGCACAAAGCTGCAGCCTCCGCTTCCTACGCCCCCTGCTGGGGATGTGTTAACGAAAGAATTTTTTCTGAGTAATCTAAGCGAGGCTCTTAATGCACAGACAATTAAAATGGAAGATAAATTTAGAGATAATAGAGAGGAGAGAAAAGAGGAAATAAAAGAAATGAAAGAAGAAATTAAAAGTGAAATTAAAAGTGAAATAAAAGGACTTAAACAGGAGTTGTATGAGAAATTTGAGGCTAAGGTTGATAAAATTAGAGACGACATGCTGAGTCTTGTAACTGTATTAACAGAACATATTTCTGGAGTGGAAGATACTCTAGAGGTTCTTAATGATGCCAATGCTAACTTGACATTGAAAACAGAGGTGGTGGAACAAAAAGTGGAAAATGCTGAAAAAGAAATTATTATGATACAGTACCGACAAATGGAGCTTGCATTAAGAGTAAGGGGGCTGCGTGAGGAGAAACAGGAGAACCTGAAACAGATCCTATCGGAAGCTTTTGACCGCCGGATGGGAAGACCAGGGACCAACCAAGGCTGGCAAATTGACAAAGCTTACCGCGTTAACTCCTGGCTGGCAAAGCAGAAGCAGCTTCCTCGAGACATCGTTATATATTTTACTACAAGAGAGTTCAGAAATATGGTACTGCAAGCGTCTTATAACACTAAGCTTCAAATTGGCGGTCAAGACCTGGCTGTTTTGAAAGAGATACCACCTCAAATGTTAAGAGCCAGAAGAGACTACGCTTTTTTGGTCGAAGAACTCAGAAACCGTCAGATACAGTATAGATGGGATGCACCATTCGGCATCATATTTACATTTGATAAGCAAAGGTACCGCCTCAACTCTGTATGGAAAGCCCGAGATTTTTATTATAATATATTGAAGGCCGGACACCCTGCACCATCTGGACCTAGAGAAAGACCACAAGAAGGACAGGATAGACAGCAAACTACACAACCACCAGACAAGATGGAGCATCTCTCTTCTCTAGAAGTGCAAGGTGCTATGGAACCAAGACCTAGCCGCATGACTACTAGACGTATGGAGAAACAAGCTAAGAAGCAACAGTATCAACAATTATCGGCCATCGATCAAGGAACTACAACAACAAATCTGGAAGCAGTGGGAGGAGCTAAACCTAAGGTTAAACAGGCCGTGCAGGAAGCTCTAAAAATGCTTCAACCAACCAAAGATGACAACTAAGATTTTAACATGGAATGTCAACGGACTGAACTCTCCACAGAAGAGGAAGAAAATATTTCATTATCTTAAACAGTTTAAGAACGATGTAATTTGTTTGCAAGAAACTCATATCAAGTCAACTGATCAAAAATATTTGATCAACTCAAAACTTGGTCAACATTTTGCAGCTTCTGCTATGGAAAAGAAGAATGGTATAGTTGTATACTTAAGAAAAGATATGAAAGCTGAATTAATAGAAGCAGATCCCTTCGGAAGATATATTGCTTTAGACTTGATCTTAGAAGGGAAAAAGACATTACTTTTGGGAATTTATGCACCCAATCAACAGCAAGATAGATTCTATAGAAATCTTCATGCTAAATTAGTACAGTGGGACTATAGTTCCTGTATACTATTGGGTGACTGGAATGGAGTGATAGACACTAAGAGAGATAAGAAGATTTCCCGCCTAAATACCAAGATGCGAGCAAAGTTACCCAAATCCTTCTTTGACATTATGGATGATTTTGAATTGAGAGATATCTGGCGAGAAAGAAATGCAGAGGAATATGACTTCACTTTCTTCTCGGACAGGCATCAATCCCTTTCAAGGATTGATTTTATTCTAACCACTAATGATTTGCTTTCTAGGGTCAAGAAAACAAAGATTGCAGCTAGAGTCCTTTCGGACCATAACCCAGTTTGGATGGAGTTGGGAAGGGTAGTGCAGGCAAGAAGGTTTTGGAGACTGAATGAAAATTTATTTAGATATGAAAACTATATTAATGATTGTAAAAAATTACTATCTGAATATTTTGTTTTGAATATGAATAAGGGTACATCTATGGAATTTGTATGGGATGCAAGCAAAGCGTATATGAGAGGAGTTTTGATGAATATAAATAAAACACATAGAAATAAGCAAGGGTTAAAACGAACAGAACTGGAAGAGGAAATTAAGAGAAAAGAGCTGGAGTTAACAAGGAAACCAGACGATACAAAGGTTAAGGAAACTATTAACATATTAAAATCTCAATTTGACATGTTGATCTCTGACCAGGTAGCTACTAATTTATTATATGCAAAACACAATACTTTTTGTAATGCAAACAAACCTGGCAGATGGTTAGCTTATCAGATTAGGAAAAAAAGGAAAACTCGAAATATATCTAAAATGATTTACAGAGGGAAGGAGGTGTTCCAACAGGAAGAGATTCAAAAGGCTTTCTGGGAATTTTTTACAGAACTGTATAAAGGGGATAAAATTAATGGTTTAGACATAGACAAATATTTAGACAAGGAGAAAATACCTTCAGTTAGAGAAGAACACAGGCAAAAATTGAATCAACCAATAACCTCGGGGGAAATCCTGCAGGTAATTAAGCAATTAAAGCCAGGGAAAGCACCAGGTACAGATGGCTTGACAGCGGTTTACTATAAAAACTTACAGTTAGAAATGGTAGAACCTCTTAGAGAATTATTTAATATGATTCAAACGGAAGGTAAAGTCCCTCCATCTTGGAAGACAGCGTTTATATATTTGATACCCAAAGAAGATCAAGATACTACTCAACCCAAAAATTATAGACCCATTTCATTACTGAATGTAGATTATAAAATTTTTACTAAAATATTAGCAAATAGGTTAATGTTGGTCATTCAACAATTGATACATACGGACCAAACAGGTTTTATACAAGGGAGACAGATGAAAAGTAATGTCAGATTAATTATTAATGCATTAGAATATTTGGGAAAGAACAACCAGATCCCTGCTGCGTTTATATTTTTGGATGCTGAGAAGGCCTTTGATCGAGTTAACTGGCAATTTCTGTTGAAGATATTGCAAAAAATGCAGATAGGAGATAATTTTTTACAGTCAATTAAAGCAATATACCAACAGCAAACAGCACAAATCATAGTCAATGGAAGTTTAACAGACTCTATTCAAATTGGAAAAGGTACAAGACAGGGTTGTCCTTTGTCCCCATTATTGTTTATTATAACTTTGGAAGTATTGTTGAATAAAATACGGGGCTTGGATGGTTTAAAAGGGATCAAGATTAGGCAGCAAGAATATAGAGTCCGCGCTTTTGCGGATGATTTGGTCATAATATTGGAACAACCGCAGGAATCCAGTATGGTTTTAATGAATACGATTAATCAATATGGTCAAGTGTCTGGCTTTAAAATAAACTTAGGAAAAACCAAAACATTAGCTATAAATATGAATATTAAACAAAAGGAAGAATTAGGAGTGATGCTAGGATGTGAGGTAGTTAAAAAAGTCAAATATCTTGGAGTTAACATTTTAACTTCAAATGGGAAGTTATATAAGCATAATTATGAACCACTTTGGCATAGCATACAGATAGAGATGAAAAAATGGGAGAAATTGCACTTATCTTTGCTGGGCAGGATAGCGGCAGTGAAAATGAACATTTTACCAAAATTTTTATTTCTTTTCCAAATGTTACCTATACTTAAAAAAGATGCGAACCTTTTAGAATGGCAGAAGGGTATCAACAAATTTGTGTGGGCAGGAAAGAAGCCGAGGGTAAAGATGAAAATAATGCAAGATGTACGTGAGAGAGGAGGACTGAAACTACCTAATTTAAAACTATATTATGATGCAGTGGTATTATCTGTAATTAGTGATTGGATTCATTTAACCAATGATAGAATATTGAACATTGAGGGACACGATCTGGTATTTGGTTGGCACGCTTACCTGTTATTCAACAAAAAATTGGATAAGAACTTTAAAAGTCATATTTTAAGAAATGCTTTATTGCGGGTTTGGAAGAAATACCAATATAAATTAAATGACAAGATACCCATGTGGGCAATTCCTAGACATGCAATTGAAAATATGAATACAGCACAAAAACAGGACAGATTTACTTACAGACAGCTTCTTACCTCGGAAAGGGGGGTATTACAATTAAAATCTTTAGAGGTATTAAAAGAGGAGAAGGTAATTCAAACATGGTTCCAGTATGGGCAATTACAGGCTAGGTGGAAAATAGATCAAAAAATTGGTTTTATTCAAGTTGAGGATAATCTGTTTAAACAAATAAGAGATCAAAGCTTAATGCATATAAAGAGGATATATAATGTATTAATACAGATGGATTCGGAAACAGAATTAGTTAAAGATTGTATGATAAAATGGGCTCAAAATATTGAGGAACCAATAATGTTGGATACATGGGAAAGAATTTGGGTAAGAAATGTGAAATTTACACAAGCTCAAAATCTGAGAGAAAATTTTTACAAGATGTTCTACAGATGGCATTTAGATCCTAAAAAGTTGGCTTCTATGTATCCGAATGTACAGCCTAAATGTTGGAGGTGTGGTTCTCTCGATGCTACATATTATCATATATGGTGGACCTGCCAAAAGGTTAAGGCATTTTGGATAAAAATATGGTGGGTCATGCAAAATGTTTTTAAAAGAAGGATAAAGTTTATTCCTCAGTTATTTTTACTAGGTATATGTACTGATTTTACAGTGGTAGAGACTAATTTGATTCTGCACCTGATAACTGCAGCAAGACTGTTGGTGGCGCAATATTGGAAGAAGGAAGACTTGCCTACAATCCAAGAATGGACATTGAAAGTAACAAACTTAGCTGAAATGGCTAAAATATCGGCATATCTCAAAGATCATTCAAATGAGAGATATAAACGAGACTGGAAAAAATGGATTGACTATATACAAAATAAATACGGGACTAAGAAATTCCAGTTAGCCTATGCTTAAGATCAGAAATGATTTAAACTGTTAAAAGTCAGTTCAGTAAGAAGAAGCTAAGTTCAATCTAGAATGTCATTAATTTCTTTATTTCTTTTTTCTCAATAGATTTTAGACTGTGCTAGTTAAAAATCCATACCGTGTACGGGTTCTGGGAAGTCGGGGGGGGGGAAGGAGGAGGGGGGATGGGGGGGTGGAGGGAGGGAGGGGTATACACAACAAAAAAAAAATTGTACTTCAATGTCTTAATGACTGACAAATGATGACATATTTGTGTTTTTTTTTTTTAAAGAAAAATAAAAAAGTTCTCAGAAAAAAAAAAAAAAAAAAAAAAAAAACAACTCATTTGAAAAATAAACCTAAATAATCGCAATGATCAGGTAAATCAGCAAGAAAAGTCTAGATTGGGCTAGATCAGCAGTCCCCAACGGAGCGGCAGCGATGACAAGGGGAAGAGGTTGTGCACAGCAGTCTAATCCCACATATGCGCAAATAAAGCTTTGCCCACTCTCCTGCTGCTTGTGTGGTCCACTTCTCAACAGTACTGGGCTACAGACTGGCGGTTGGAGACCCCTGGGCTAGATCATCCTTTTGGACAAATGGACACATCTTGAATCTGGGAGCATGTTACTGGACTCTTCTTGCCTGATATCTGTCTATGCCAGCTGTTAACAGCAAAATCCTTCAGGAGATAACCAGGTCTTCTGCAAAAAAAGGATTCGTGTCAATTTCATTCCAGGCTCCATTGCACCTACTATACTCCATTGCACCTACTATACTCATGGGAACAGTTGTAAAACTCTAGAATGAGAATAATCCTGATCAATCCTGGCTTCTGTTTTGAAATAGAATCAAAATCAGACTCAGCAGAATCAACCAAATGTGCATTCAGGTGGTCATGAGCAAGGGATTAACCAAGTGGTCAAGCCACCTTTCCCCTTTAGGACTTGTGAAGTTGATGCTGCATCAACTGAAACCCCTGAGGTCAGAAGAGGCAAACATTTCCACTACTGGAAATACAAGAGTTTGTTATTGCCAATGAAAAGTTTGCCCTTTCTGTGAATTTATTTGTTCTGCAACTGAACTAGAAATAAATCAGTTCTGTTACAGATTGTTGCATAAGAACCCCAAATGTCAGGACCTAATTCTGGATTAATACCAATAGTGTGTTTACTTGATTGATTTTTTTATCTCACTTTTTGTTCAGTAGCTCAAGGTAGCATTCATGCCACTCCCAATTTGGCACAGAGTGTATTCTGGAAATATAGCTTAGGAGAGGGAGGATATTAATTATTTGCTAATTATTATTTCAGACTAGAACTTCTTTGATAATGTTCTCTGAGAATTTTTTCCAGCAACATCCAGAGAGAGACAAATTAGGGAAGGCAAATCCACAAGTACAAAGAGAATATGTTTTGTGTTTATATAATGTGTTGTCAAAAAGTCAAACAATACAAGAAACAAGTTTAACAGTACTAGGCAAGTATGTATTGTATGAATGGGAATGGGTGAATAGGAATAAACGAAGGAATATGTACACGGATTTAGTAGATCATATTGTGAAGATATAAATTGGATCCATTATTACGATGGGGTGGACAGTGTTTAATGTCCAGGAGTCACACTTAACTTTTTTTTTCATAAAGACTGTATTTAGCAGACAAATACTGAAAAGTGGATAAGACCAGGTCACACATAGATAGGACAATTTTTTTTTTATTTTTATCTTTTTTAAAAATCTTTTTATATTTTTTCTCTGTTTTTAAAAATATACTAAGCTTATTGAAGTGATTGTCCCATTTCTACCTTTAAAATGGTAGAAAAGTATGCTAATCAGCAGCTATTAGGCAACCTGTGCCTTGTTGGGTCAGCCTTTCAGAGATATTTCCTTACCTAAATAGAGAAACAGAGTAGAGTGACTTTTGACTTCCTGACGGCTTCCCCATTGAGATCCTTGTTGGGAAGCGGGCAGGGAGCATCAGAAATCAGAATGATGAGTTTATATGATTGAGACTTGACTTTTTTTGAGGAATTGAACTTATTCACATTTATTTTGCAAAAGCTGATTGACTTTTACTGTTATGTAAGAAGTGATCATAGTGGAAACCTATTTAAGTATTACAATAGAATGCTTAAAATCATGATATGTCAGATTAATATTGCATAAAGGAAAAAGTTTCTAAGATCTTGTATTATTTTTCTAGTTGGAAATAATGGTTATTTAATTAAGGTTAAAACTAATTATTTTTAGGATAAATAAAACACTACTGTATTTTCTTGTTCCAATTTCAGCAAAACGTTACTTGTTAACAGAAGATGTTCTGCAGTTACGTAAATTTCAAGAAAAGAAGTTGGAAAATGAATATAAAATATATGGACAAAAAGGTATTTACATCAAATAATCATTTGCAAATTAAAATTAAGGAGCATAATTTTAATCTGCGATGTACAAGCTCTAATTTTGTTTATCCATACAGTATTCTTGCTGCCTAATCTTGATTCCCTGTAGGTCCCCTGAACCTTGTATTTTATTCAACAATAGTTCCAAAGTTATAATAAACAATAATGGGGATAAGGGACAACCCTGCCTTGTAACTTTCTCAATTTTAAATGAATCTGTTAGATTCCCATTAATTATGATTTGAGCTGTTTCTTCCTGATATATTGCTTTAATTGATTGTAAAAAGTGCTCTCCTATTTGCATTTTTTGCAATATTTTCAGCAGGAATTGCCAATTCACTCGATCAAAGGCTTTTTCAGCATCTAAAAATATAAGCGCAGCAGGAATTTGGTTGTTCTTTCCCAGGTATTCTAATGTATTGAGAATTAGTCTTACGTTAGTTCTCATTTGTCTCCCTTGAATAAAACCTGTTTGATCATTATGAATCAATTGCTGAATAGCCAACATTAACCTATCCGCTAATATTTTAGTGAAAATTTTATAATCTATATTAAGTAATGATATGGGTCTATAATTTTTTGTTTATCCATACAGTATGATAGCTAAGGTACTCCTGTCTCTTTAAGCTTCTAACCCCCCCCCTCCCCAAATAATATTTATATGCAGTGCAATGCTGTACAGGTAATCCTCCACTTACAACAGTTCATTTAGTGAGCATTAGAAGATACAATGGCACTGAAAAAAAGTGACATATGACCTTTTTTCACACTTACAAATGGTGCAGCATCCTCATACTCATGCGATTAAATTTCAGATGCTTTGCAACTGACTCGTATTTATGACTGCTGTAGTGTCCCTGAGTCATATGATCCCCTTTTGCGATCTTCAGGCAAGCAAAGTCAATGGGGAAGCCAGATTCACTTAACAATTATGTTACTAATTAACTGCAATGACTCACTTAACAACGGTGGCAAGAAAAGTAATAAAATGGGACAAAACTCACTTAATAAATGTCTTCCTTGGCAACAGAAATTTTTAGCTCAATTATGGTTGTAAGTCGAGGACTACCTGTATTTTCTTGCTAAGAATAAATGTATTTATTTATTACTAAATTTATATACTACCAATAGAGATTGGTAGTATATAAATTTAGTAATAAATAAATACTAAAATACTTTGGGAGTTTTTATTAGGTATATGTCAGAGATATGCACTATTCAAAAGTGATTCATAAAATATGCTTCAAATATTGTGCAAACACCTCTCTTAACTATTAAAGCAGCTTTGTCTTCTCTAAAAGCTTGAAAACACAGTGTAGCTATTTCAGTGAATTGAGTCCTTAAAGGGACTCTTAAAGCATTTCTCTTTTTGGGTTTATATGGAAACTTGAAAAAAGAAACAAATGTTTTAATGAGTAGCAGAAAAGCATTATATTTATCCTAGGTTCAAAGCACTTTTTAAAATTATTTTTGAAGCATGATAACTCTTGTATGTATGAGATCTTGTACTATCAAATGGATAAGTCCCAACTGCAATCAAATCACAGAAGAAATATCATGGGTTCTTTTGAAATCACAACCAGACTCAATACTCACACAAAAGTTTGTTAATTGATAACCAGGAGGCACTGTGAAGTTTCCAAAAGATGCCCTAAGTAAATTACGAGCCTCAAGCCAAAGTTCAAAAGAAATCCAGTCATTTATTAGGAGCAAAATTTTGGCATTTTCTTCTGCTGCGGAGCCAAATCTGATTTCCGTTTAATGGCATCTGAACTTTACCCCTGTGTCTCCCCTCCCCTCAGTCTGTGTCATAAATCACATCCACCAAGGAGGTCCTGTAGCAGGCTATGAACCTTTGCGCCTCACACGCCTGCTGTAGAAATATGAGATCTGACTCTGGCCGAAGGTACACATGGAATTCTCCCTCCCTACAATGTCAACTTGATAATAGTCATGGAAACGCTTTACAAGTTGAAAAGTTACCTTGTAACAGGTATTGTCCTTAATGGGACTTTTTAGATGTTTGTAGCCAGGTGTTATTCTATACAGGGCATTAGCTTTAGGAAATTGGCCAGGTCCTGATGCTCAGCAGATTCAGTATAGTACAGTACATTTGGAGAAAATCCCAGGATTCTGGGAGTTGAAGTCCACAGGAGTTAAAGTTGTCAGGGTTGAGAAACACTGATCTAGAGGCTTTTTGGTAGACCATATTTGGTAGCCCTCATCATGATCAGGGAAGAGATGCAGTTTCCTGGTCTGTGACTCAGATGAGCATGCTGTTATTCTGGCAAACTTGAGCTTCTGGCTGTTTGTGTTTTGTTCCTGCCGCATTAGGCCAAAGTCTGGAAACCAGCATATTTTCCTGGCTTGGAGAATGTGCCTGATGTATAGGATACTTTCTGCAAAAGGGGACTGACTGTTCCAGATAAACTGGGAAGTTACATCATCCTAGATATAAACCAAAGCAACAGTCAGCTTCATTTTATTCTGTCAATTCTGCAATATTATGTGTAACCTGAGTAGCTGATTATAAATACAATTAAATATGATATAAACAATTTACATTTTGTTTTAAATTTCAGATGCATTTTTCAAAACTGTTGAAAAAAAGTTAGCAAATAATGCCCTCATCCTCAAACCCGAATTAATAAATGTATTATATCTATGTCAATCCAAAAATGAAATAGAATTAGTCAAAAGAACCATATACAGGTAAGAGTCATTCAGTAATGCATATATTCATTTGTATTATCTTTGGTCTATTTCTGATCAGGTTACAATCAGGAAGTTTTATAATGAGACTATTCTTAATTATTTTACATATGATTTATTTTTGTCTTTTTCAGAACAGTATTGTACATTAGTAAAAGAAGGGATTGGTTGTTCACATTTCATTCTTATGGAAATAATGTAAACCACAACATAGTAAAAGGGAAGAAAACCATATAGAATCTTTTAATAGCATACAAAATTTATTTGATAGAAAAGAGCTACTTTTGGGAAACTGTTATTTAAACTCTTCTCTTGTCACTATTTTTTGTTGAATGGTATTGAATGACGTAGGTTTTCTGGAAACTAAGCAAGTAACTATCAAATTTCCCAACATCTTGGATCCTATCTTGTGGAAGATTCATATTGAGGTACACTATATTGACAAAAGTATTCGCTCACAACTGAGTCTGATTATGTGGTTGGGTGAGCAAATACTTTTGGCAATATAGTGTATGAATATATTCCATCCCAGGGGTCACTAACCTTTTGGACCTCGGACCCACTAAATTCATAATTTTAAATCCCGTGGACCACTAATATGAATTAGTGACAGGATGGGGTCCTTCAGGCACTTAGTTGGCTGCCTGTTAGTGAAGAGAAACGCCTGGAGTCAATCCTAGGTCGTGACCCGACAAATGCGCACCCGACAACAGCGCACCAACAAAACCGCGCCAATAAAACTGCAATGTCGACAGTGCGGTCTTACGTTGTTTTCGCATTGTTTGTTGATGGCGCGCTTCTGTCGGTGCTCTTTTGTTGGCACGCCTATGTGGGTGCGATTTCAACATCACAGTTTTCTCACCGCGCTTTTGTCGTGCGCGCATTTGTCGGTGAACAATCCTAGGCTTGCTGTCCATTGCAGTTAAGATTCTCAAATACAGCCAAGAATGAATGTTTGTCTTGTAGCCAGCCCGGGCACTAGATCCCCCCCCCCTGCGCAAATGCTGTGTTTCGAGGAGCCTGGCCAAAGTTTCATACAGCACTCACTCAAGCACCTGGATTCCCAGGGAGGGAAGGGTTGGAGCTACTAAACAGGCAGCCAAGCTAAGTGCCTGAAGAACCCCATCCCTTCAGCGAGCAGGAATAATTCTTCAGTGGGCCGTATCCGGCCAGGGGCCATAGTTTGAGGACACCCTGATTTAGTGCAATATAAAAAATGCAAAAATGCAAAGATTTTTCTGTGGACCACCAACATTTTCCCATGGACCACCAGTTGGTGACCCCCTGCTCTATCCTGTCTGTCTGATCTTTAGGCTGAAATCATCATCATAACAAAAACTCTCTTTTACTCAGGTATCACGAAGAGAACAGCAACAGAGCCTTTGGGGAGTTCAGATTTGGACCCATATTTATGAGGTTATGTTATGAACTAGACCTTGAAGCAGTTGCACTGGAACTCATCAAAGACCAGGTGAAATTCAGGACTATCTTTGAATTATTTTTATTTTCTAAGATTCTAATCATGAAATTCAACCCATAGGGCAATTTATTTTTCCTATGCCACCGTCTTAAAATCAGTGGAGCTTTCTAAGGTCCATTGGTTTATTTTGGGCTCCATTTAAATTTCTGGAACATCTGGAATCTTGAGCCTCAAGTTATACAAATGAATGACAAAAGTTTGGAGATTTTCCTATGCTATACTTGGAGTGAAGGATAGTGGAAAAGCAGGGAAGAAGATGGATGAATGCTCGTCTCATAACTGGGAACTCATCCACCAGCTGATAGATACAAGAACAAGCATTTCAAGAAAATTAATCAATTCACTATAACTAAGATTGAGAAATTATTTCCAAGATTTTGTACTTATCTCGGATTACTATTAAATATACCTTTCTGAAATCCTAGTTACTTCTTCATCCTTGTTCTTGCCAGTTACAAGCTTGGAAATAAGTCTTGTTTCACTGGGGATTACTCCAAGGTTTGAGCACAGCCTCCTCTAGTCTATGATTAAAATCCAAAGGAACACATTCCATGATCTGCATTTCCAAGAACTTTTCGAACAGTCTTCTAATAAATCACCTTTAAACCAAATCAACATTGGATAATTTATTTTCAGAAGCACTATGGTGATAAATGTATTTTGATAATGATGAAATCTCTCGTGCAGCTGGAGAGAATGATCCTGAAATTTAAAGTCCTGAATTTTTATCCAAGTGTTTCTCAAGTATTATGAATAAAGTTATTTCCATGGAAACAATTATTTAGATGAAAATAGTCAATACAGTTATATTTTCTGGTTCTTTTCAGACTCTAAATGGTTTCTTTGGAGATTACACATCATTCAATATATTAATGGACATGTTATTTGAAAAGGGCCATTATGAAGGTAAAGGGAAAGATAATATTAATCACATAATAATAAAATTGTCACTGAATAATTTGATCTAATATATTTTGCATGATTACTTTTGGATATTACAGAGCTATAACACATCTCTTAAAATAATTGTAGCTTTCTTAAGTCTCTGTTCATTAGATGTTTGTTTTCATTCAGTGAACATAATGATACTTGATACATTTTTGGAGTTTAAATTTTTTTTACTCTGTGGGGGAGGCAGAATGGAAACTTCTAAGCCTTGACAAGATTGAATTTTGTCAGACCACAACATTAATTTTGCCATGGCACATGACATTGAATGTAAATGTCTTAATAGAAAGGAAGAGTTAACAATAAGACTTAATTCCAAGAAACTCTGCATAGCACTTCAGCTTTATGACATTTAAAACTGAAATTACCACAGCACTTACTTCTAGGTATTCATGGACTTCCAAAATGGAATCAAAATTCTTTTTTTAAAAAAACAATTCCAAATCTCAAGACAAGTTGCCATGAGGTTTTGCAAGATGTCTATCACTTTTAATGTTTTTAATTTTTTATTACACCTTTTAATTATTGAGGATTTTGTAATGACACTGATTTTCTGGCAATATATTTAGCATGATTCAGGTGCAGAATGATGCATCAGGTTTTTTGCTATCACATAGCATATTGTTTTACTATTATGATATATATATGGTTTCCACTGAACTATTGCAATCTTAGAATTTAAGTATAAATGTTCTAATTGCATCCCCAACATGGAGAATAGAGGCTGCATTATTCATAGCCACACACCTTGGCACCTACCAGGTCCCTGCTCCACCCAATGTAATTTTGAATACATTCTTTAATTGCATTGCAGTAACCTGTGGTATCATCTTGGCTTGCAAGAATGCATTTGAATCCCATAGGCATTCTTGGAAAGTAAAAGTGGTAAGCAGATATATTCCAATGATTCCTCTGAAAATATTCTTGCTTATTGAAAGATAGGCCTATTGAAAGTGGGATGCGGTGGCTCAGTGGCTAAGATGCTGAGCTTGTTGGTCAGAAAGGTAATCAGTTTGGCGGTTCGAATCCCTAACACCTCACTACGGAGTAAGCTCCCATTACTTGTCCCAGCTTCTGCCAACCTAGCAGTTCAAAAGGATGTAAAAATGCAAGTAGAAAAATAGGGACCATCTTTGGTGGGAAGGTAGCAATATTCTGTGCGCCTTCGGTGTTTAGTCATGCCGGCCACATGACCATGGAGATATATTTTGAACAGCACTGGCTCTTCGACTTTGAAACGGAGATGAGCACCGCCCCCAAGAGTCGGGAATGACTAACACGTATGTGCAAGGGGAACCTTTACCTTTATTGAGAGATGGGGAAAAGATAACTATAGGAAAAACTTCCCAAGTTTGTCCCCTGCTAAATTGTTATTTTTTAACTGCCTCACCCACCATGGCAAGCATTGTATAAATCAGCTTCTTACTATGGCAGAATTTTTGAATGAGTGTCTATGACAGGCATTCATATGTCCCAAAAGAACCTATTTGCCCAAAAAGTTGGGAATACCTGAGTTAAAATAAAGAATCAAGTGCTGATAGAGGAGTTCATGGTTGAAATGAGGAGTCCTTGATGCTCTCTGAGCTTGGTTGTTTTGTTGCAGATGTTTCATTACTGAAAATAGGCAACATTATCTGATAGTGTGATGGTACCTAGTTTTGGTAATTAAACAAAGCAATCATGCTCGAATAACACCAAGGAACCCTGAAAGAATCTAGTGGTATGTAATTGATTCTCCCAAGTGTTTTTTTAAAAATAAATTTATTTCAGTTACAAATATTATTAACAGTTGGAATATGCGATTAATTATGAATACTGAAGAAAGCTTAAAATTAAAATTATATTCCACAGATGCTCTGAACGTGCTATTAAAAATGGACAGGGAAAATATCAGATTCAATCAAGACACCTACTTGCTTGCATTTGCAATATGCTACAAACTGGTAATAATATATATTGTTTAAATTGTGTTTAATATGATTTTGTGTCTATGTTTCCTCTTTAATTTGGGGGGTTTTTTTAGTCTTTCTTTTTCTTGTGACTAAACGTAAAAAGAATATCATTGAATGGTTGCATTCTTTTTCTCTCTGTCTTGGTGATTTCCCTGGAGTTAAACGGATGGTGTTTTATAGCTACTGAAGTGGAAAGTTGCATATTTTGCATATAGTCCTAGATCAGGGATGTCAAACTCAAGGCCCAGTGGTCAGATCCGACCTGTGGGGTGCTTAGATCTGGCCCGTGGGGCCGTCCTGGAAACAGCAAAGGAGTGGCCCGCAGTGCCTCTGCTAGCAAAAACAGACTTGGGAGGGCCGTGTGCAGCCATTCCAAGCTCTGTTTTCGCATGCAGAGGATTGCAGAAGGCCATCACAGCCAAAAACGGAGCTTGTAAGCAGAGCGCTCGGGCTACCAGAGGCGCCCTCGACACGAGTGACATCGAGCTGGCCATGCCCACCCTGGCCACGCCCATTCTGCCCCCTCTGAGGTGAAACAACCCTGATGTGGCCCTCAATGAAATAAAGCTTGACACCCTTGTCGTAGATTAATCAACAATATAAAATATCTAAATTTGACAAAGAAATAGAAATAAATACGATTTTTAAAAATTAAAACTTAAGGTAAATGCATTTAATATTGTTATCGCATTTGTTATTTTGACATAAGATCATAATAGCCTTGTTGCCTCAGGTTACAACTTAGCAAACCAATGTTTAATGTCACATATAGCCAGTGAGATTTACTCAAAGATGACTCAAGGAGGATAATCTTTATAATCTACGGTGGCGTTGTTATGTGATGTATTAGCTACCTGGAATTCGAGAGGTAATTCTCAGCCATCAAGATAAGTAGCTGCTGACAGCGTGATCCTTCTTCCATTTGTCTTGGAAAAAGGATCATTTCTTTAAATTGCCACATGAGCTGTGAATACCATAGCGCAGATACACAGTGTGTAAAGAGCATCACAGCCATCAATAGTTACATAAAACTATGAGACACAAAAGCAGATATTTTCAGTAATATAAAATCCTGCAGTAGTCTTTATAAAGGATATACCAAAACAGGTATGTATCACAGTCATTTGGTAGGTTTTTTGACTAATATAAAAAATAATGTCCATAGTATCTTAATAATAAATTAAACTTGCTTTCTATGAGGAAAAGTACATAACAGTATTTACATATTTATCTTTCTCCATCCGGATCTCTTCCTCCTTCAAGAAACAATAGACAGTTCAATAGCTTGGAAACAATAGGAGATATGCTTCTTCCTTTACTTGTGTCTGACACAGAGGCTTGCTGAAGTTTGCTACCTATTGATTTCCAGAAATAAATGGCCTTCCATTAGAGAATATTAGCTTACCTGATGTGTTCACAAATCAATTAAACAGACTGTGGTATCCATTGAGCTCCACTTTCCACAGGAGTTTATAAATGGCCTATTTTCAGTTTGGTTTTGCTTTTATAATCAGTGAATGTTTTTTTTAGCACAAAATTTTAAAAGAATTTTGTGCAGTTTTCACAGCCCAAGCACTTAAAATTCAGTAAAGGTCTAACATCTCTGTGTTGTAATTGTACATATATTAAAAATCTTGCACCCTGCAGAACAGTCCAGAAGCTTGGACATTTGTGAATACGTTACTTGAAGATAAACATCTCCATGGACATGAGCTTTCAAGAAGGACACAATATTTTATAGTAGCACTTGGTCTGAAACAGGTACAGGATTATTTATTTCTACTCTCAGTGCAGTTTGATATCTGTATCCTTGGATGTGTGTGTACCAGTGGTGGGTTGCAGGCGGTACACCCCGATACAGGCGTACCGGAGCCAGCCCAGAGCACCGGATACCATTCCGGTACAGTGCTCCAGAGGTCCCACCTGCCTGCCCGAGCTCCTTATCAGTCTTTTAAGTCTTCCACGCATGGCACGTACAGCATCTGCACGACACTCTCCTGAGCAGCTCGAGCATCATGGAGGCTCACGAGACGCTAAGACGCATGCACGCGCCCTGTGTGCGTCCATGTGGATGCCGCCGGGCCCGTTCCAACCATACTGGTTGGAACGGGACCTGGAACCCACCACTGGTATGTACAGTAACTTCACTACTGTGGCTTATGCTTAAAAAGGGATTAACAGTTAAAAAAACCTAAGGAAACAAATTGTAAGAATCCAGCGGGCAAACTCTCTGCAACAGATAAAACATCCAATAGGTGCTTAACCTCATCCTACCTTCCAGGCCTGGAGAACAGACAGGTTTTCAACAACCTTCTGAACATCATCAGTGGGAGGGCATATGGGTTACAACAGGGATGCTGCCCCAGAAAGGCACCCACAAGAAGTTATACTTCCTAGGTCCCAGTAGATAACATAGTTTTATTGAAGGGACTCAAAGCGCACTTACTCTCCTCATTCTCAGCAGATGCATAGACATAGAGATAGGCTGTCTCTTTAACTAGGCATTTATGCCACGAAGGGCTTTTTAGACAGTAACCAGCACCTTGAATTGCATTCAGAAGCCAACTAGTGACTAGTATAGTTTGTGGAGTTTGGGAGTTACATGGACATGTTGTAGTATGCCCATTTTAAACCAGATGTAGCTTCTAACATGGACTTCAAGGGCAGACTTTTGAAGAGTGCACTGCAGTAATGTATTTGTGAGGTGATTAAAACATCAGTAATTGCCTCTGTATCCTAATCCAGGAACTGGTAGAACCAAATGTTTTCTGTTGAAAGGCCCTATGGCCACAACCTCCCTCTACTCTTTAAGTTTAAGATAACCCTCAGATTATGTCCATCTTGAATGGGAAAATGCTTTCCCATCCCAGAATAAAGATGAAAAATCCCCAAAAGCTAGAGGGCCCAAATATTGCCAGTTTGGAGGTGGCCTTAGAGTGAGTTGAACAGCATATAACAGTGATGAATGTGAAAGTCAACCCCTGGACATTGTTGAATTCCAATTCCCAGCAGTTTTAGTCAACATGACTAACTGTGACAGAAAATGGGAGTTCACCATTGGGAGATTCAACATATTGCTCACTGGATGGAGAGTAGAAGGGCATAGAGCAGATTAATACCTTTAAATTGCCAGGGTTGGGGATTTCTATTTGAAAGGCATTTTGAATGCTCATCAGTCTTGGTTGGAAGTCAACAGATTGTCCCAACATGATAGCATATGAATAAATAAGGGTGCATGGGAGTCAGCTTGTGACCTACAAAACTTCACTTTCTCTAAATTGAGATTTTTTAAAGTCAACATTCTTCCATCAGCACTATTCCAAGACAGATAAAACAAAATACCCATACTGGAGCACATTTGTCCATGGTGATAAAGAAGTTGAAACCATCTTACACATATTATTATATTGTAAATTTTAAAGGAAAATAAGGTCTATTTATATGTCAACCCCTTATAGAAATGGTCCTAGCTAGAGTATATAAATTTTATCGGAATTATGTTCTCCAGGATTTGAAACCCACTTTTTCCACTAGTGAAATTTTATGTTGCTGCAATGAAAACAAGACAGCAATTAAAGAAATAATTGGTTTAAGAAGTTTTCACATTTATCCCTAATACTACTTTTAGGTAGTTATTTTTAATGAGTTGCTTTGGGATATTTATATTACATTTTTAAATTTACCATTACTTGGGCAGTTAATGTAGTAATACAGTAATAGAGGTATGAATGTTATATCATGTGATTTGTCTTATATGCTGTATTACTTTGTTTTGTTACTCTTTTAAATTTGCTGGTCATTGACTGAATAAATACTACTTCTGATTTAGAACAATATGTATACTATAAGTCTATTTATTATTGAGATGTTGTGAGAGCCGATTTATTTAGGATTTAAATAAAATGTTAGACAATATTTTAAAGCATTAGTAATTATTCTTTTTTGTTTCCTTCTACAGAATGATTTTTTGAAGGCCCAATACTATTTTTCACAGTTGCAGCCCACTGAAAGTATAGTATATGATAATCTAAAGGTAAATGCAATTAATTTGTGTGTTCTAAGTTCTGATGGTATTTTTTTAAGAGAGGGGATATTCCTTGTCTTAAACAACATATAGTAATTTAGCCTGCTCTATTCAAACGCTAATTAAAATATGTCTGCCATACTGTTTTCTTTATGTCCTTAATTCTTAAAGTGTTTTAATTTGCTTTATGGCAATGCTGGGGAAAAAAACAAGCAGTTCTTCATTGACTGTTCATCAACTCTATATTTAAATTATCAATGGTTAAATTATTCAAATGTGCTGACATTTCTATAAGTCACATCAGTAATAAGGTTCAAAGGAATCTTCTTAAAATCTTTTGTTAATAAAAAAAAATTCCATGGCAGCAAATGTAGGAGTAAATAACACACAAGATGTTGAAAGAACAGTGAAAAGTGGGCAAGCAGAGATAATCTCAGAGAGGATATGCCATTGAAAACAGGAGCCGTTAGTATTCCATTTTTATTTATTTAAATGTGTCTGATTCTCGGCGACAGCCTGGTGGACAAGTCTATACTGTTTTATTGGCAAGGTTACTCAGAAGTAGTTTGCCATTGCCTCCTACATAGGGCTGAGAGAAAGTGATTGACCCAATACGGGGCTAGAACTCAATCTTCCGGTTTCTAGTGGTTTCGATGCCATAGCCACTACGTCAAAATATATTTGCTTAAAATTGAAGATACAAAAATCTATGGGAGTGGTAGGAAGAGGGGCAGATGGAGGAAGGGACAGCAGATACAAGACAATCCGAAATCTAATGCTTATTTAGGAACAAAACAATTTCTTCTTCACATATTCCTTCCCATTCCTCCCTCACATTCATTCCAATTTTATTGGTTTGTGGTAATGTCTTGGACTTAAAGGGCAATGGTGATTTCCATAGTAATAGCAAGAATGTTCCTAAGCAGCCCTTTTAGCATAACATTCACCACTATTTTGGGCCGAATCTCCTGAGGAGGAGATTGTCAACATGGAGAAGGTTGCTGTAAAGTTTCAATTCCAGCATGTTTTTTCCCTTTTTGTTGTTAGTTGCAAAGTTGTATCCAAGTCCGACCCATCGCGACCCTATGGACAATGTTCCTCCAGACCTTCCTGTCCTCTACCATCCTCTGGAGTCCATTTGAGATCACGCCTACTGCTTGGGTTCCTCCATCCAGTCACCTCATTCTCTGTCATCCCCTTCTTCTTTTGCCCTCAATCTTTCCCAGCATTAGGCTCTTCTCCAGTGAGTCCTTTCTTCTCATTAGGTGGCCACAGTATTTGAGTTTCATCTTCAGGATCTGGCCTTCTAAAGAGCAGTCAGGGTTGATCTCTAGGACTAACTGGTTTGATTGCCTTGCAGTCCTAGTTCTGTCTATTATTGTGAATAGAATAATAAAAGAAACAGAAAGGTTCTATATCCCAACTTTTATTGTCACTTTTATAATGCAAGTTTTATATTGAAAAATGTATACCTGGAATTTGCCACAATTGATGATCAGCAATAGCTGTAGAATCCATAAGGGTACCATATTCTCCATCTTTTACGAACAGTGCAGTTGATTGATCATCATCAGGGCTACTGGTACTAAAACTTTTGACCTGGTGCCTGTTTGGAAGATTTTTCTTCTGAAACAATCCAGAACTTGTTAAAGCATTATTCTTTTGCTGTGTTTGTATTGAAGATTCTTCTTTTGGCTGCCTTTGGAAATCTAAAGAATCTTGTGGAAACACTGGAAAAAGCTTCAAAAATTGATACATACTTTGTGAGAAAACCTAATTTTTGTAAGGATGTGGTAAGTGAAAATTATTTGATAGAAGCATGCTTTTTTTATAGCTAGAACTATAGCTCTCTATATTTCCTTTCAGGCGGGGGGGGGGCTATCTTGGTGTGTATGTGTGTGTGTGTGTGTGTGTGTGTGTGTGTGTGTATATATATATATATATATATATATATATATATATATATATATATATATATATATATATATATATACTTAAAGTCACATTTATCAGCATAAATATAACAAATATATATATATATATTTATATATACACATATACATATACACATACGTACGTACGTACGTATATGTATATGTATATGTGTATATATAAATATATATATATATATATATATATATATATATATATATATATATATACACACACACACACACACACACACACACACACACACACACACACACACACACACACATATAAAGTCACAACCCCTGGTATGCCCCAATTATGGGAGGAAGCTAACTGCTTCCATTCTCTGTCCATCAGCTCGTCACAAGAGACCATCCAGACAGACAGCCCAATATTTTACTGTTGCCTTTGTTACATTTAAAATATTGGGCTTTCTGTCTGGATGGTCTCTTGTGACGAGCCGATGGACAGAGAATGGAAGCAGTTAGCTTCCTCCCATAATTGGGGCATACCAGGGGTTGTGACTTTAAATATATACCTTTCTCCCTGGGTCAGCTGATAACGGATCAGAGCCTGTGGCTTAGTGGTTGAAACATCTGCCTAATATGCAATACAGCCCAGGTTCGAATTCCAGTAAGGGTATGGCTAGCTGATGAGAGCTAAATAGCTTGAAATAGATCTATACTAGTCTCCCTTTATTTATTTATCAGCACAAATACTACATACGTACGTATATGTATATGTATATGTGTGTGTGTGTGTATATATATATATATATATATATATATATATATATATATATATATATATATATATATATGTGTGTGTGTGTGTGTGTGTGTGTGTGTGCGTGTATGTATGTATGTATGTATATATGGCTATCTTGATGGTATGTATATTTATATGTGTGTGTGTGTGTGTGTATGTATACACACACACACACCACTTTTGTAGCCTTTTTTGCTGCATACGGAAAGCACTATGAACTATATTACTAATTTCTCTTTTGAGCTGTTTATGTAGCAGGGAAATGTCACCCTAAATGCAGCTCAAAGGAATAAATCACTGGAAATCATTTTATACCAGGAATAAATGTACCTCTGCTGTTGTGCTTATTTCCCACATCTCGCTGAAATTTGCTAGATGATTTGTACTACTGTATACTTTATTTGCTTTATATCAGCTAAAAGTATTACTAATTCAGTAGAAAACACCGCTGTTCCTGATTTTTCAGTCCAAAGTAAATTACACTGTAAATAGTGAGAATCGTTTATTTATAAACAAATCAATCTGAAAAAAAATTGAAATAACCATTTGTTTAAACAGCCTCTTAACATATTGATAGAGCTTGCTGATCATGGTTACCCTTAGGAATGTTTTTCTTATCTACCATAATTAGCCACTATTAACACATATTTTACAGGGATACAGTAGCTCAGTGTCTTAGACGCTGAGCTTGTCGATCAGAAAGGTTTGCAGTTGGAATCCCTAGCACCGCGTAACGGAGTGAGCTCCTGTTACTTGTCCCAGCTTTTGCCAACCTAGCAGTTTGAATGCATGCAAAAATGCAAGTAGAAAAATAGGGACCACCTTTGGTGGGAAGGTAACAGTGTTCCATGCACCGTCAATGTTTAGTCATGCTGGCCACATGAGCACGGAAACGTCTTCAGACAGTGCTGGCTCTTCGGCTTAGAAATGGAGATGAGCACCATTCCCATAGAGTCGGGAACAACTAGCACATATGTGCAAGGGGAACCTTTACCTTTAACAAATATTTTAGGATATGTCTAGCAATCCACAAGTTTAAAACTTCTGCAGCTTGTGGCTTTTAGCTGCCCAAGATATGCATTGATGCATAGTGTTTCCCAGGTGTAGTGCACCTTCGTAACAAATCAACAAGAGGAATTGGATTAGGGCCATGATGGCAAACCTATGGCACACGTGCCACATGTGGCACGTGGAGCCATTTCCGAGGGCATGTGAGGTGTTGCCCTGTCAACTACAATGTGCACTAGCCAGCTGATTTTCGACTGTTTTTCGCCTTCCGGAGGGAGAAAAACGGCCCAAAAGGCAATCCAAAAGTCCATTCCTGAACTTTGAGTTTGCATGTTGGGCCATTTTTTGCCCTTCCCAGGCTCCTAGAAAGCCTCTGGAGCCTGGGGAGAGAGAAGAACGGACCTACAGGGCCCACCAGAAGTCAGAAAATGGGCCATTTCTGGCCTCCGGAGGGAATCGGGGGGGGGGCATTTTTGCCCTCCACAGTCTCCAAGAAAACCATGCGTGGGGCAGTGGGGGGTTTATGCACACAGGGGCACGGCACGAGGGCGGGGCATAAAATTATGGGGGTGGACATGTATGCATGTGATAGTGCGCATGTGTGTGCTTTTGGCACACGAGTCGAAAAAGTTTCACCATCACTGGATTAGGGTCTTGTTTCTGTACATTTGGTCAAAGTTTTTCATGATTTGGCATAGAAAAGAACAATTCTATATTGATCGTGGTTTGTTTGTTGTAATCTTCCAGATAATGTCTGCCAGAGAAAAACTAGAACTCAATCCAGACTTCATTATTCAGTTTGAAGAAATTGTCAACAAGTTAAAAGTCTCAGGACAGATAAATGAACTGACTCTGGATGACCTGCTGTGTGAGGTCCCTCACCCCAAAGGGTACAAAATGCAGCTGTTGAAAGAAACAAAACGGAGTCAACGAACTTTACAGCCTCTTCAGTCGTTTCTGCTAACGGATTGAACGCACTTTCTCCACCAGGAATTCTTTCCTAAAATACGCCTGCCTCTCTTACAAGATTTTCATTTAATATGGGATTTTTTGGAGGAATGTTGATATTCATAAATTATACGAATGGTTTTGCTAGTATATTGCCAAGTAAATAATGTAAAGACCTGACATAACTTCATAGTAGGCATTCTGCAAAAACAGTTAAAACAAACTGCAGGGAAAATTAGAGTTTGACAAGCTCATCAAGGCTTTTCTTGATTCCATATTGTCATGTTCATTGGTTTCTATTGGAGAGAAAGTGGTACGGAGAAGACAGAAAGGACTTTCCCTTGTTCTGTTCTTTTGAGCAATTCACTAAAGGGAAGAACCTCTGTTAAATAGTGTTATATAGTCTTGGGCTAGAGAGATGCAACTTCAGGCCCGCACTTAGCCTCAAATTTCACTGGGCTTTTGGGGGCTATTAACATATCACATTCATCCATGGTCGGATCAGCAAGCAGTTATATATTTTCGAGATTAATTTCTCGTCTGGTCCTATTAAGATTTTATCCAATTCCTGGTCCTTGTCCTGAAAGCCTTCCGGTTTGGCATCACGCCGGTGCGAGCTGCTGACAGATCCTCTGCTCGGTTCGCCCGGCCTTTTGCACGAGCGTGGCTGTAGCAGGCAAGGTCTTTTCGAGGTGCGAGGACCAGTGGAGAGGGGAAGCATCGGAGCAGCGGAGGGAGAAAGGCGATCTCCCCCACAAAGCAAGAGGCTCCCTCAGATCGAGTGCAAAGGAGGTCGGCTGATTAATGGCCGACCAGAAGACGTGACTGCCAGCCTTTAACAAGGAAGGGAAAGACAGCTGCAGGGAACATATCGGATTGAAAGACGGTAAACGAAAGACCTTGATTTAAGAACCTAAATTTGAAGAAATTAATAATTTAATTGTTCTGAGCACGGATACGTAAGTGGGTGCATTGAGCTGAAGCGGCGAGTAAAGACGGACAGGGAAAGATTTAAGAGAGCCGAGTGGCAGATCGGATAGAGAAGGACTGAGTTTTTGAATATTTAAATTTGGAGGATTAACAGTGGGCGAGACGGTGAAGAGAAAGACAGTCGGTTGGATCTGTCCTCCTCGTGGGAAAAAGGGGGGAAAGATCTGCGAGTCACGAGGGTTTGAATCAGCTTTAAAACTCTGGTGAGGCGGTGCCGAGGCATACTGATAGAGACAACAGAAGGGCGACACCTTGAAAGTGAAAACTGAGCGCCGGGGGGAAAAAAACAAACCATCCCCCCCTACTATAAGAAACTATATGAACCGGACGAAATTAGTGAACAAGACATCAGAAAATACCTAATGGAACAGAAACTTCCAGTCTTGCCGGAGGAGATGAGAGAGATGCTTGACAAGGAAATTACACGAGGAATTGAAAAAGGCCATTCAAAAACAAAAAAACAATAAAACACCTGGTCCAGATGGGCTTCCGTCGGAAATCTATAAAAAAACTCCAAAATACCGTAGAAGACAAATTATTAGAATTATTTAATGAGGCACTACAAAACGGTAAGGTTCCAAAATCATGGGGGGAAGCTTTCATTACCCTAATACCAAAGGAAGAGGCGGATAGTAGTAAAATTCAAAACTATAGACCTATATCCTTGTTAAACACGGATTACAAAATTTTTATATCAATTTTGGCGTAAAGATTAAAAATAATATTAAATCAAAACATCCATTCGGACCAAAACGGCTTTCTCCCTAAAAGACACATTCGGAACAATACAAGAATAATAATTAACACCTTGGAATTCTACGAAACAAGATCTGAGAAACAATTAGCATTAATTTTTTTCGACGCGCAGAAAGCATTCGATAACTTAGATTGGAATTTTTTAATCACACAACTAAAAATGATGACATTTGGCGACAAATTTATTAAGATTATAGAAACTATATATTCACAGCAATTAGCAAACATTATAATTAATGGAGAATTAACAGAGAGGGTACGAATCGGAAAGGGTGTTAGACAAGGGTGTCCGCTCTCCCCATTACTATTTATTATGTCGTTAGAAGTACTCCTAAATCAGATAAGATTAAATCAGGAAATTAGGGGTTTGACCATAAAAAAAGAACAATATAAAACACAGGCCTTCGCTGACGACATGGTCTTTATTGTGGAAGACCCTCTAATCTCAGGACCGAAATTAATGAAGGACATTGAGGACTTTGGGCGTGTGGCCGGATTAAAAATAAATAAGGAAAAAACAAAAATGATTATAAAGAACTTTCCCAAAAAACAGATAGAAGAACTAGAGAAAGCAATGGAATTAAAGGTAACTAAAAAGGTCAAATACTTAGGGATTTTGCTATCTGCGAAATGCTCTTCTATAAAAGAAGATAACTATGATAAACTATTACGAAACATCCAAAAAGATTTAAAAAATTGGTCGAAGCTACAAATATCATTGATGGGAAGAATCGCAGTAATCAAGATGAATGTCTTGCCAAAAATACTCTATTTATTTCAAACGGCACCGGTCAAATTAGGAGAAAATTTTTATAACGATTTGGATAAAATGGTACGAAAGTTTGTGTGGAATGGCAAAAAGCCTAGAATAAAATATAAGCATCTTCAAGATAAAAGAGCGCAAGGTGGAATGGGCCTACCGGAATGGAAAGCATATCATCAAGCAGCAACAACAATGTGGATAAAAGAGTGGGTAATGTTAACCAACAAATCAGCGGTTCAAATCTCACCGGCTCAAGGTCGACTCAGCCTTCCATCCTTCCGAGGTGGGTGAAATGAGGACCCGGACTGTGGGGGCAAGTTGCTGACTCAATTTGCTAAAAAAAAATTGTAAACCACTTAGAGAGGGCTGAAAGCCCTATGAAGCGGTATATAAGTCTAATAAGTCTAATAAAATAAAAGAATCCTAACGATAGAGGGCCACGACTTGCAATGGGGGTGGCACAATTACTTATGGTGTGAGGGAAATAAAGTCCACAATTATTTTAGAAGACACCATTTAAGAGGGGTACTGATTAAGGATTGGCTGGAAATTAGAAGGAAATTCTATATCCAACTACCCAAATGGATATCCCCGACGGAAGCCCTGATATACCAAATTTGATAAATTTTGACAAAAATGTTGTTTACAAACAGCTGTTAGATGACCAAAATAGACTAAATTCCAGGGAAAATTTGGCTGAAATGGGAATAAATATTGATTGGTGGCCATACTTTCAAATACAAAATAAATACAAATCAGATCTAGCACAATTTGGCTTTCAGGACAAGGACCAGGAATCATCCATGGTCACTTAAGCATGACTGTGTTAGTAACCAAATTAACTAGATTTATTCAATATGGCAAACTATAATCACAGAGCCTAGGTTTACATAACTATTAAATCAAAGCCAAATAAGACACATTTGGATTGAGTTCACCAAAGTGGTTTGCTAAAATATAATTATTTTGTGAATTATTATGTTTTTATCTTATATTGATCACTTGGTCTCAAACCCCTATCTGTAATTTTCCCCACAATAGCCACCTTATGAGATGAATGGTACTGAGAGTGACTAGCCTACAATCATTCAACTAAGAGAGGCCTACAATTCAGTCTACTGGTTTCTAAAGGAGCACCTTTACCTCTATGGGTAGTCCTCAACTTACAATCACAATTGGGACCAGAATTTATCATAAATTGATATGGTTGTAAAGCAAGTCATTGCATGACTGAATCCAATTTTAAAATCATTTTACCTCAGTGATTGTTGTTCACTGAAAAATTTGGGCATTAAGCCAATCTGGTTTCACCAATTAACTTTGTCAGAAGCCAGCTGGAAATGTCACACAAAAAAATTGTGATCACGTAACCATGGGGTGGGGTGGCAGTCACAACTTTGAGGGTGCGTCTTAGGCAGGGGTTAAATCAACTTAACCTTTGCTACCCGTTCGATAGCAATGTAAGCGAGCACACACCTCTGCACATGCGCAGGACATCCATGCATGCGCAGAGCATAAAAAACGGATGTGGACATCCAGTTGGGTGGGCGGAACCTGCTACCGAGCGCGCCTGCAATTTTTACTACTGGTTTAGGCAAACCAGTTTGAACTGGTAGCATTTCACCCCTGGTCTCAGGTCATATTTAGCACTTTTAGCTTCAAGCTATCATTAGATGAACAAGTCAAGTACTATCTGTACAGCAAACTGGCTCATGATATGGCATTATGCTGTAATATATAGTTTATATCGTTAATTTATGGTTCATTGTATAGTGGGAGCTAAGACCATTGGACTCATTCAGATAGCCATAGTTAGTTATTTTGACATGGGCTTTGTATGCTTTCAAGCAAACCTTTTGGAAACTTCTGTAAAAGATTTGGGAAGACCTTACAAAATGCCTGTCCCCTCTGTTCTTCCCTCCCTCCACTTTTCCCTGAGCCTACCAATTTATAACAAATTCTTCCATCGTCCTGCCTGATTTCAAATTGTCTTGCTAACTTGGATTGAGAGTTCCTTATTTTTTTTAGCACGTATACATCGTTACTTTCATCTGAGTGTGTTTACCAAAATTCAGAATTGCCTCAGTATTGCTTAGGAAACATATTTCATAATATCTTAATAAGGAGTCATCTTCTAGGAAAAGGGATCCTTAACACTCAATGGAGCAAGAGCTGCAGAAACTATAGTGACAGATTGGTAGATATAAATATGATACTAAACATGGAAATATCCAGGAAGCTGAGATCCTAAGCCAGTGTTTCTCAACCTTGGCAACTTGAAGATGTCCGGACTTCAACTCCCAGAATTCCCCAGCCAGCATTCGCTGGCTGCCAAGGTTGAGAAACACTGTCCTAAGCAGTCTTAGGTGGAAATAAGCACTGTTGAACTAAGACTAGTTGGGGGTCAGTCTGAACTATATGTGTAATGTCTGTATCAGACACAAATCAACAAGATTTTATTAATTTCCTCTAGATAGATTTGTATATAGTAACAAAACATATTTCTATGTACTCCTATCTTCAAGTAATGTTTTAAAACTGACTTTAAAAAAAGAGATAATGTAGGAACTGAATTTTTGATTATTTTTTTAATGTCTTGTCAAAATACTGAAACAGACAGTAGAGGGTGCAGTATTCATTCTTTGTAAAACAATTCATCTGATTTGAATGTGAATGCAAATTATATTGGAGGCAATATAAAAAACGTATTATGTGTTATAAACGTGTTACAAAAATTAGTTAAATATAAAATCAGAAATACACTGAGTGTGTTTCTAGGTGTGGAACGATTCTGAATTTCACGTGTGAGACCACATTTTCAGGCAAATAATAACTTTGGTGTCCTATCTGATAGATCTTTTGGACTTGCCATATTACCTGCAAACAGGAATAATGCATTCCCTCAAGAACTAGATTTAGTCCCAATTTTCCACTTTTAAGAGAGAATGAAGACATTCCTTATCAGCCAGGCTTACCGTATTTTTCAGTGTATAAGATGCACCTTTTTCCCTCAAAAAAGAGAGTGAAAATCTGGGTGCGTCTTATACACTGAATACAGCATTTTTTCCCTTCTGAAACCCCACCCCTTCATCAAAATGGCTGCATGTAGCTTGTAGGGGGCTTTCAGAGAGCTCCTGGGGCCTGGGGAGGCCAGAAATGAAGAAAAAAGGGGCATTTTTTGCTCAATTTTGCCCCCCCCAGCCCCCAGGATCACTCTATAAGCTTCCTAATGTCCTTTTTTTGACAAAAAAGGGATCATTTTTACTCAGTGTCCCCCCCACCCTTCCAGGAACATTCTACAAGCCACCTAAGGGCTATTCGTGCCCCCCCTTTTTTTAAACGGGTCCATTTTTGTGAAAAATGGGCCATTTTGGGGAGGTTTGCAGAGTGCAAAACTTTTTAATTTGCCTCTTCAAAATCTTGGTGCGTCTTATATTCCAAAAAATAAGGTAGTTTATTCACCTGCACAAAATATGGTTGGTTCACCCTTTCGACCGACCACAGAAAAGCTACAGCAGTATCTCCCACGCCTATCTCCCCCACCCCATTTTGCTGGGTCCCTACATGTCTTGGGCCTGCTTTCCCCCCTCCCAACTCTCTGCAGCCTTTGGGCCTGCTTCCCAACCCACAGAGTTGCACACCTTCCTCATCACCCTCCATCACTGATCATTCACTTACGGTACCTTCTGTACTGTAAAGCTCCAGAGTTCGCATTGAAAGCAGGCCACTCCACTCCTCAGCTTCCTTAGGCTGCATGGCTCCATCCAGGTAGTGGGCCCCAGTTTTGGAACAGCCACATTTCACATAGGTGAAGCAGCCTGCTCTCCTCTAATGCGAGCCCTGAAGATCTTCAGAAGATAAATGAGAAACTGAGGGGTGGGGAAGAGGGTGTGAGTTGCCACCTACCTTTTGTAGAGCTCTGGAAAAAATGTTGGGGAAGAACACTAGGTTGCTCCACTCCTCAACATTCCTACAGGCTATGAGGCATGGTTCTGCAATGTGGCTTCTCCAAAAATGGCACCCTCGTCCAGGGCCATGTCACGTGACCTGCAGGGATGCTAAGGGGCAGAGTGGCCTGTTGTTCCCCAGTATGAGCTCCAGAGATCTATAAAAAGTGATTGGTGATGGGTAGGAGAGAATATGGGACCCAGAAGGATGGGAAAGCAGGCCCAAGGTCTGCAGGGACCTTGAGGGTGCAAATCGGGTTGCTTCAGGCCCTAGGTATAGCTTAACACATTGTGCAAAGCAAGATAAGTATAATGTATGCTGTAAACCATGATTAAGCAAGCTGTTATTTAGTGTGTTGTATTATCCCATTGCATTTTCAATCTGTTTCCATAATCTTGAAATACCGATCTCAATAGTTTACAAAACATACTAGAGAGCTTTAAAGTCATCCTAAATACTGAATGTTGAGAAACAACATGCATGGCTGCAAAATAACTCCTTTGCCGCTTGCCGCTTATCAGTGTCAATTAATAGTCTTTTTAAAGTAATAACCGAAATAGGTCTGCTTTGGCAGTAATTACCTCCAAAAGAGCAAGCCTATTGTTTCTTGGGACATGAATCAGCTATACAACTGTCTTGAACTACCTTGTAATGTGGTAAGAAGCATTGGAGCATGCTCAGCAAAGATTCCCCAATTCCTAAGAATTGAGTAACATCAAGAACAAAAAGGGCTTTCCTTTCTTCCTCTATTTTCATCTATATTAAATGAAGTATCTGTCCTGTACGTGCAGACTTGAATGCACAGAGGTTCCCATTGTTGTATTTTATTTTGCCCATTAAGACACACTTTATATACGGCCCTAGTAGATAGACCTGGTAAAAAGCAATGTAGCTCCATTGGGCCTAATAAAAGGACTATCTCTATCTTTTTAAACATGATTTCTAACTGAACCAGAGGTAGTGTTCAACAGGTTCTGATTAATTCTGGAGAATTGGTAGCAGAAATTTTGGGTAATTCGTAAATACCACCTCGGACTGGCCCCACCCTCATCTATTCTCTGCCTCCCAAGTCCCAGCTGATTGGGAGGAAATGGGGACTTTGCAGTATCCTTCCCCTGTCACGCCCACCAAGCCATGCCCACCAAGCCATGCCCACCAAGCCATGTGACATTCACCAAGCCACACCCACAGAACTGGTAGTAAAACATTTTGAATCCCATCACTGAACTGAACATAGCCTTTATGTTCATGTGGTAGTTTCTATTTTCATATTTTGTCACCTTGAACTCACAAAGTTCTTTTCCCCCCCATTTATTGCTTTTAGGAGTTCATTCCAAGTAAGAGAAATTTGACATCATCAGTTGATGGTAGTGTTTAAAATAAAGCTGACAAGTCAGATAAAATTCATAAATAAATATTGAGGGGGGGGGTTGAAAGTTCCCCCTCCCAAAATAGAACATCTTAAAAGAGAGACCTTATTTTAAAAACTGATAATTGAGTTTGAACCAAAAGACATAATAATTATACAATTATAGGATTTAGGGCTGGATTTAGATGAAAAGAGGCCCTAGGCTATTCCACTTATGAGGTTCAAAGGTTCAAAGGTTTATTTCACTTGTATGCCGCCCTATTCCCGAAGGGACTCAGGGCGGCTAACAAACCAAGGGGGGGGGGGTAGTACAAAACAAAAAAAACAAAGGACAAGCAACAAAATACAAAAAACAATTTAAAAACAATCAACAGCCACACAATTTGAGTGGGGATGGGAACTCATCAGCCCCAGGCCTGCCGGAACAGCCAGGTTTTAAGGCCCTTTCACCTCCCATTTTTAAGTTTGTAAATTACATGAGAGTCAATAAAATACATCATTACTGTGATATATCAATATATGTAGCTGGCCTCCCGACGGAGGGCGGCTCTGCTCTGCGGCAAAGGCAGCGAGGCCAGCCGCCTCCCCTGCTGCACTCAGCTGCTCGGCTCGGCCCCCTCACCCTCACCTGCATGGCTGCTGGTGGGCTCCGTGTCGACGGGGCGGCTACTGGGAGCGGCCGCGCCTCTTGCCCGACCGCCGATGCCGGGAACATGGGCGGGCTCCCCAACTGCCACTGCGCTGGAACGATCTTAACCAATACATTTGTATGTTTGTTTATTAGTCATACGCGTAGAATTTCTCCTTATTTTCGGTTCAGTGTTTTAGTGTTCACTGTTTTTAGAATAGTGTAATTTTAATTTTGCTAACAATTTGAATGTAGGCCCCTCTTGATCTTGAGGCCCTAGGCTGAAGCCTAGTTAGCCTATAGGAAAATCCGGCCCTGATTATAGTAATATTATTCAGTTGCTTATATACAAAGCAGCAAAAGGTGATATCACAATGAGTTGATCTTTTGTCTCCTTTTGAATTTATCTCTCACTATTTTGGAATGATATTCACTCTTCAGTTGCATCTGTCATTTAAGGAGAGGCTTACGATCAGACAAGCCTACTGTAACAACCCAAGGGCTTCTATATTTCTTCATAATACTAGCCGAGTACTGAGGAGCTAAAATACCTATTTCTTAGCATTGTTTAAAAAACCTGCATGGTTGTTGTCATCAGGAGTCAAGCTTGACCCAAGAACATATTTTATTCATGTACAAATGGAAATGCTTTATTAAAAGGTGAAGGAAAGGGTGGCAATCTGCAAATACATCCCTGGTTTATCCAAGCATATCCATTTAAGGTTAAGGAATACCTTATCTGTTAAAGACTGGCAAGTTGCTGTCAATCACTGGAGACGATACTAAAGTAGATCAACAATATGAAGTAGATTCCTAGATTATTCTGCCATTGCATGTCAGTCTTCTCAAAATTGCAAGAGATAATGTATCAAATGCAGGTAGTGCTCGACTTAACAACAGTTTAATGACCAAAGTTACTAAGGCACTGAAAAAAGTGATTTATGACCGTTTTTCATACAAAGGATGACCTTTGCATCGTCCTTACAGTCACGTGATCAAAATTCAGAAGCTTGGCAATGGTTGCCGTGTCCCAGGGTCATGTGATCACCTTTTGCAAACTTCTGCCAAGCAAAGGCAATGAGGAATCCAGATTCACTTAACAACTGTGCTACTAACTTAACAACTGCAGTGATTCACTTAATTGTGGCAAGAAAGGTCATAAAATGGGGCAAAACTCACTAAAAATTGTCTCACAGACATTTTAGGTTCAACTGTGGTCGTAGGTCAGGGGTGTCAAACTCGATTTCATTGAAGGTTGAATCAGGGTTGTGTTTGACCTTAGGAGGCCAGGGTGGGTGTGGCCAGCTTGATGTCACTCCAGTCAGGGGGACCTGTGGTGGTCCGAGTGCTCTGCCAGCGAAAATGCCAGTGGAGCTCCCAAGCTGGCAGAGGATTGCAGGAAGCCGTGGCAGCCAAAAATGGAGCTTGGGAGCTCATTTTTGCTTGGAGAAGTGCCATGGGCTGGTCTGACACTCTTTCCAGGATGGCTCCATGGGCCAGATCCATCCCCCAGCCCTTGAGTTTGACACCTTGGTCATAGGTCAAGGACTATCCGTCCTTGCTAACAGCTGTCGTCCAACATATTTGGACAGTTGGAAATGATTGATTAATGGGGTAGAGCATAAATATATAAATTTTAACAGAAACTTTGTTTTGCCATTCTAAAAATAATTGCATTGTGGGGAGGAAGAGAAATAAAGCAGCCCATTCTTTGGGAAGAATGCATTTATGTGTCAAACTTTGATAGTTCTCATTTCAGAGTGTGCAAAAAAAGAGAGAACTGGAATAGAAAAGAGAGATGCCTGTATAAAATCCTCCCTGTGGTTAAGCAGTTTCAGGGGAAATTTAGACCACAAAATATGTTCTGTTGTACTTTTACTACCTTTTAGAAAGGAACCAGGATTAGCAATGAAGATAGATTGTGGCTTTGAAGTCTTATGGGTTTTTCTGAAGATTGAAATAAGATTTATTCTTTTAATGTCAAAAAAGGCAGAAGAATATTTTGTAACCCTATTTCTTGATAACAATACAGACGTAGTTTAATATTCTTCAAAATTGGGAGTAGGAGGGGTTGATTTCATAATCTAGTTTATAATCTTGGATGGGTTCCATCCAAATATTAACCAGCTGTTACCTGCAGATCATCCAAGATTGATTTGGTGCTATTATTGCTTAGACAAATAGGGACAAGCTTAGACATAAAAATCTAAGCCTAACTGGTATTTTTGTTTTAATTTAATTTTAAACAATTACAATAAATTTTCTTAAAATGTGTTACATATTGATACTAATGTATAATGAATGTGTGTGCACATACATACATTCATATTATAATCAATAAGAATGAATACACTGTAAGATGAAGACTTCTTCACTGAAAATTATGAGGTCATTATCTACCACACTGGTTCAATATAGGTTGGGAGACAGATGTTTTTTTGACTTCCCAATGTAGGGTTGTGAGAGAAAGACTGGTCCAAACTCCAAAGTCATCCAACCAGCTTCCATGCCTAAGGAAGAACTAGAACCTAAGTCCTTCCCATTCCTAGTGCAGCACCTTAACTGTTATACCACACTGCCTCTCATAATTATTACATAACAGATTATGTTTAAAACAAAATGTAAAGTAATTTAAAAAATGTAAAAGCCTCAAGCAAACAAACAAATTATTATTCCAAATAAAACAGATGAAAAAAAGACAAGAAAAGGAAAGTAACGTTTAAAATCCTATTAATTAAAATACCACATTATTCTAATATACAAATTATATTACTATTATATTGCTATTCTGCAATTTGATAGTATTCATTTTAAATTCGAATCATTACATATTTGAACCATATCAAGTCACACTATTGAATATTATCTCCTTCAAAAGAAGGGCTAAGAAGTGACAAATTTCATTAAACTAATTTTTAAAATCTCTTACAGTGCATAAATATCCTTCTAGAAACGTATCACCTTTTCTCAAAAGAGTTCAACCAAGATATACTTAATGATTTTCATAAACTGAGAGAGTTTAAATTTTTCTTCCAAGAACTGGCTCACTTTTAGCATTTATATCTTGACCAATAAGGAATTAGCAGTTGACATGTTCATGACAAATATTTACTTTTTCAATTTAGAAACCTTTTTTAAAAGGTGGGCCACCTCAAATGAACAGATACATCAATATCTAATTTTAAGTCCTGTGTACTAACTTACTAATGCTTTTATTATCGTTAATGTTTTCTGAAACAGAGTATTTGTAAATGTTAACTCATGACTGGTATGAAAAAATGCCTTAAATGCTTATGTTGTAGACCAGCCTGGCGAGAAATGGCTTGGGCCCCCCAATTCAGATAATTCATAGTAGGCCATTGCAGTCATCTTTAGATTTAACAATTGTCAGCAAATGCACTCAGCTCCAATATTCTGTGTATTTCAAATATCTCCAGTAGAACTTTAAGTACTAGGATTTAAAAGCTAAGATTAAGTCTTGAGATAGGCCTTGAGTCAAAGTAAAACTAACTGCTTATTCAAAATGATGAAGGAAATTTGCTTTATACAAATTAAAAGCCACTATTTAAAAATACTTAAATGTGTCATAGGAATCCAATCATTACTGTATAGTTTCTAAGTCTAAACCGTGGCTTAAGATATTGTGTGAGCCTAGGTAATTATGCCTTATGCAATACCTCACAGTTAGAAAACTGTGACTTAATTTAGAGAGCCATCTTCTCTTGCCCTATCATAGAAACATTGAAATATAGTGATGATTTCCTTTTACATGGTAAGATCACTGAATAGAGTGGTTGGATTTACACAGCATGAAAAACCAGGGTTTTAAAACTGTTTGTTGCCAAAATTATCATATACTACTACTAAGCAAAAATAAACAAGCTTTTTGAATTTAAATAAAACAGATCAGAAAGACTTTCACAAATCCACAATCAGTAATACAACCTGAATCAAACAGGGACACATCCATTTATTTTCCACAAATGGATATTTCTATATTTTTTACCACAAAGGTCAGATCTTTTAATAAGATACAGTGAGTAACATGACATTTAGCTAGCACATTTTCAGGAACTTCATTCAATGAAATAGGTGAAACCAGTAGTATATTTTGGGGGGAAAACACTGCATGAAATGTATCTAGACAGCAAAGCAGTAGGCAGAAACAATTATAGCTAAACTGGCCTATCTTCATATAAATTGAAGGTTAATCATGTTTACCAAGACCAGCATATTGCTATTTAAAATAAATTGCAGTACAAATGTATGTAGCTAACACCAACCACTTCAGTTCTTTTACAATATATGGTTAATTGAGTGCCATTCTTTAATTAGGAAATAACTAATTTTGTTTCCCAGTAAAGTGGCATATAATAATCTTGCTGGATTAATGGTATATAAATAATTTCCATGCTTTTTTTCTAACTAGTATTTATCCATTAGTTCAAAAAGGAAAAGTTTTAGCTTCGATTTAATTATAATATAAATACTTTTGGACTTTACAAGATGGAGATTTAAGAAAATCCAGACTTTCTAAGAACAAAATTCTCTGATCCATAATTGTGTTGTTTTGATAACACCAACACCATTCTCCATATAGTTATTGATTGTCACTATTTCCTATCTATTATGCATCATGACTTTGTGGCATTATGCTGTATTAAACAGATATAACAGATAATTCAAATATTATGTGTAAAAGCTTTTTAGTTGACATTGAATGATTATAATTAAAGAACCAGATGTGAATATGATGGATAATTGTGGATCATTTTGAACAAATAGTCAGGTTTTTCTGCTGTGATTTCAATGGATGGGTTGGAATGAGATGAACAAATTACAGAAAAAGTGATTGGGCAATTGGAGCCTAAGGATAATGACAGTGATGAATGCTGAGAAAAAGTTACATTTGTTTTAAGTATATAATTTAAGACTATATCTATACATATGTAAACAGGATAAAGAATAGATATACTACATCTGAAAACACAATTGCTTTAAATTCCTTAGTAGAGAATATGAGGGAAATTTGAAGTTTTCATTTTGGAACAGTACCAAGAATGGACCTTGAAGGGAAATGGACATGGAAGAAAACTTAAAAAGTGACACCAACAGGAGTGAAAGTGTTTTGACTTCAGGAACAGAAAATGTGAGTCCTGTCTGAAAAAGTGTTAAGTAGATTGATTTCCCAAGAGAATGAACAGAAAGTGGATGTAAGAAAAAAAAGGATGCGAAAGCTACCTAAAACCTATTGGGGGGAAAATTGTGTTGTGCCAGTGGGAAGTATGAAAAACAATGTTTGGTGAAATGTTGAAGTGAAAGAGATTGTGAATAAAAGAACATGCATTTAAGAAAATGCTGGAAGATTGGGGATAAAAAAAGATGACATATAACATTTGTAGAGAGAAAATTATATTTTCTTGTATATAATTTTATTAAAAGTTTTAAAATCAAAGGTAAAAATTAAAACAAATTAATGTAGGATAAAAAAATCAGGGAACTAAAAGTGATGATGAAAATAATAATAATCATAATAATAATAACAACAACAACTCCGCCGTTGCCGGTCCCAAGCCCGGATGAGAAAGGAGGAGGGTTGGGGTCAGGTTGGCATCTGGTCCCATAAAAAAAACCCGCCAACCCATACAATATGGTGAAAAAAACAAATAAGAATTCCATACCGCATCGGTCGTCGCGCGGGTTAACAAGGGCCGCGGCGGATGTTGGGGTCCCTGGACATCCGTCGACAAGTGGGCTACAAGTGGACCAGCCAACAAAACGACAAAAATATAGTGAAGATGAAAACCGTACCATAATGGCCTGTTACTACAACTCAGAGCCAGAAAAAAGAGGCTATTTAAAGCGAATGTATGAATTATGGAAACAACAATATCCAGATTCAAATGTTAGTGAACAACGACTAGCAGACCAAAGGTGATTTATTATACGGAATAAAGTGTTTAGTGAAGTTAAACATGAGGAAATTCAGGCAAATTGCAAAATCCAAAAAAACAATATCACAAGTGGAAATAACTGATATTCAAGACACAACTAAAGACATTATAGTAGAACTCCCAGAAGAAGCTCTCGGGGGAGGAAATAACATCACCACCACTAGAACCAGTTATCATTGAACCAACTGATGAACTAACTCAAAAACAAAAAGAATTGAAGGATAAGATCATGGAGCATTTTCTGCTTAATGAGGAAAGGCAACGTTTACCATCACTAAAAACTGTGCCTAAGAAAATTTTGGCCCCTATCATGAAAATGGTTAATGCAGTGTTTTCAAAAATTGAACCGGGATCCATCTTGGAAACAAACCAGTTAATGTACAGCGCAGCTGTAATAGTCACTAATGAACTAGGCATTAAAATTAAAGTACCTAGTCACACAACAGAAAAAGCATCAAAGCCAAAGTGGAAAATCCGTTTAGAACAAAAAATAAAAAAATTAAGGGCAGATGCTAGTAACTTAAAGAACATGCATGAGCAACGGCTTAAAAACAACAAAATCATAGATCGGCTAATCAGAAGATATAGATTGGATACAAGAAATATCAATGAAGCTGTAGAGATTGTAAAACAGCAGATAACAGCAACAGCTAGAAAAATTGAAAGATATGAGGCACGAATCATCCAATATAAACAAAATCAGCAATTTGGATCAGACCAACGGCATTTTTATCAAAGTCTTAATGTAAATGGTGACACCAAAAGTGAAAAACCTGAAAAACAGGCCACAGTTGAATTCTGGAAAGAATTGTGGGAAAATGTAAAGGACTACAACAAGGAAGCAAAGTGGATACATGACTTTGAGAAAAGCATTGGCAACAAACAAATGCAAGTATTAGAAATAACAACTGAGATGGTCAAAAATCGAGTTAAAAGGGTAAAGAATTGGACATCACCTGGAAAGGACCAATTACATGGTTTCTGGCTCAAATATCTGACCAGTTTACATGCAATATTGGCCAGGCAACTGAATGAAATTTTACAAAAGGGCCAAATTGATGAATGGTTGACAACTGGAAAAACATACCTGATTCAGAAAGATGCAACTAAAGGAACAACACCTGAAAACTACAGACCAATAACATGCTTGCCAACAACCTTCAAATTACTCACAGGCATTATTGCAGATAACATGATGGATTATTTGGAAACAAACAACATCTTGCCAGTAGAGCAAAAAGGCAACAAAAGAAGGAGCAGGGGCACAAAAGATCAGCTCCTAATAGATAAAATGATATTAGAAAATTGTAAGAACAGAAAAACGAACTTGAATATGGTCTGGATTGATTACAAAAAGGCATTTGACTCACTGCCACATAGTTGGATCATAAAATGCTTAGAAACAACTGGCATTAGCAAAAATATTACATCCTTTACTGAAAAGGCGATGAAACAATGGAGAACTGAGTTGGCAGTAGGGAATGAGATCTACGGAATGGTTAATATCAAGCGAGGAATTTTCCAGGGTGACTCACTTTCACCTCTTCTCTTTATCATCGCAATGATCCCACTATCAGTAATCTTTAAAAAAATGAAATTAGGCTACCAAACAGCCAAAAAAGCTGAAAAAATTTCGCATTTACTATATATGGATGATTTGAAACTCTATGGAAAGTCAGAAATAGAAATCCAATCATTGACAAATACAGTCCGAGTATTCAGCACAGATATTTCAATGCAGTTTGGCATGGAAAAATGCGCCACTGTACCCATAAAAAGGGGCAAAATCACTGCATGTGAGGGAATTGAAATGCCCAATGGCCAACTAATTAAATGCAACAAAAATGAAGCCTACAAATACTTAGGCATTCTGCAGTTGGATAACATCAAGCATGGAGAAGTAAAAACTATTGCCAGGGGAGAGTACACCAACAGAGTTAGGAAAATTTTGAAATCTAAATTGAATGGTGGAAATACAATCAAGGCCATAAATACCTGGGCAATACCAGTTATAAAATACACAGCTGGTATAGTTAACTGGACACAAGCTGATTTAGACATTTTGGACCGAAAAACCAGGAAACTAATGACAATGCACTACAGTTTACATCCACGTGGTGATACTGATAGATTATACCTGCCCCGAAAATCAGGTGGCAGAGGATTATTACAAGTGAAGCAAACAGTTGAAGAAGAAAAACATGCACTGGCTGATTATTTAAAAGAAAGTCAAGAACATCTATTAATTGAAGTAAAGAACAAAAAACTACTGAAGGCCTAATAGACGAAACAAGAATACAGAAAACATGTGATAAAATCAAGAATGGAGAGTTGGCAGAACAAAGCACTGCATGGCCAATTTCTGGAAAAAATAAAAGATAAAGTGGACAGTGAACAAACTTGGTTATGGTTAACAACAGGTACATTAAAGAAAGAAACAGAGTCACTAATCCTGGATGCGCAAGAACAAGCTATCCGCACAAATGCCATTAAGGCCAAAATTGAAAAATCCTCTGATGATGCCAAATGCAGACTTTGCAAAGAAGCTGATGAAACTGTTGATCACATACTCAGCTGCTGTAAAAAAATTGCGCAGACTGATTATAAATTGTGGCACAATTCAGTAGCACAAATGATCCATTGGAATCTGTGCAAAAATTATAATATTAAAACAGCAACAAACTGGTGGGAACATCAGCCTGAAAAAGTCACTGAAAATCAGATGGTCAAGATCTTGTGGGATTTTTGCATACAAACAGACAAAATACTGGCACATAATACACCAGACATCACACTGGTTGAGAAAAATAAGGTCACAATCATAGACATCGCAATACCAGGTGATAGCAGGGTCGCTAAGAAGGAACATGAAAAAATCGCAAAATACCAGGACTTAAAAATTGAAATTCAACGACTTTGGCACAAACCATCAGTGGTAATTCCAGTGGTAATTGGCACACTGGGTGCTAATCCAAAAGCACTAGAATTACATTTAAAACAGTTAAAAATTGACAAAATCACCATCAGTCAAATGCAAAAAGCCGCACTGCTTGGAACTGCACGCATATTACGAAAATATGTTACAATGTCCTAGGCCCCTGGGTGGGGCCCGACTAGTAATCAATGCCAAATCCAGCAAAACAACTGGCCGCTGTGATACAATTGTATAATAATAATAATATGATTAAAAGATATGAAAACCAAATAATTCAATTCAAGGAAAACTCACAGTTCAGAGCAAATCAGCACCTGTTTTACAAGAGCTTAGAAAGTGGAGATAGAGTAACAACAAATGAAAAGAAAGTGGAGATAGAGTAACAACAAATGAAAAGCCTGATAAAGAGAAAGCTCTGAAATTCTGGAAGAATTTCTGGGAAAACAACAAGAAGCACAACAGAAATGCAAAACGGATCAAACAGATTGAGGATTCTATTAAAGTGCATAAAATGGAAGAGATGAAAATAACAAAAGAAATGGTGCAAAGACAGTCAAGAAAAGTGAAGAACTGGAGTGCACCTGGACCAGATGAGCTACATGGCTTCTGGTTAAAGGCACTTACAAGTGTGCACAAAAGATTGGCAGGCCAAATGAATGAGTTCTTAAAAATACCTGAAATGAATGGATGACAACTGGAAGGACATTTTTGATCCAAAAAGATAAAGAAAAAGGAAAGGATCCTGGAAACTACAGGCCAATCACCTATTTACCAATAACATACAAGCTCCTTACTGGTATCATTGCAAACCAAATTTATGGATACTTGGAAAGAAATGACTTGCTTCCTGTAGAACAGAAAGGATGCTGCAAAAATTCAAGAGGAACAAAGGACCAACTGCTGATTGACAAATTAATCCTAAAGAATTCAAAGAAAAGACAAACCAACCTGTTCATGGCTTGGATAGACTATAAGAAAGCGTTTGATTCAGTTCCCCATAGCTGGATCAAGAAATGCCTGAAAATCTTTGGCATCAGCAGCAACATACAAAAATTCATGGAAACTTCAATGAACCTCTGGAAAATGAAGCTTATAGCTAATGAAGAAGTACTGGGTGAAGTTGAACTTAAACGAGGCATTTTCCAGGGCAATTCCATTTCACCCCTACTTTTTATACTCTCAATGCTACCCCTGATAATCATTTTGAAGAAGATGAACTATGGATACGAACTTGCAAAGAAAGGACTGAAAATTTCGCACTTGGTGTACATGAATGATTTGAAGCAGTTTGGTAAAACAAAAGCTGAACTGAATTTATTAATTGAAAGCACAAAAGAATTTAGCCAAGACATTGGTATGCAGTTTGGAATTGACAAATGTGCAACAATGGCAACCAAAGGTCATAGAAGATGATGGAATAGAACTTGAGAATGAAGAAATGATAAAGGCAGTAAAACCAGAAGAAGGCTACAAATACTTGGGGATTTTAGAGGCCTCAGACTTAATGCATAATAAAGTCAAGGAATTAACTTCAGACAAGTACATTCGACAAATTCACAAGATAGTAAAAGCCAAATTGAGTGGAGGAAACATCATAAAAGCCATAAATACCTGGGCTATACCTGTGATTCGATACTCTGCAGGAATAATTGACTGGACCCAGATGGAGTTGGACAATTTGGACAGAAAAACAAGGAAGCTTATGACAATGAATCATGCTTTGCACCCTAAAAGTGATATTGATCGATTATATCTACTAAGAGCAGAGGATGGTCGAGGACTCCTACAAGTAAAACAGACTGTGGAAGAAGAAAAACACAGCTTTAATGACTACATCCAGAAAAGTGAAGAACTAATGATTAAGGAAGTAATTAAAGGAGGCCTTTTAAAGACAACTAAGTCAAAAGCTGAATATAAGAAAGAAGTAATTGAGAAGCAAGCTGAAAATTGGAAAAACAAAGCTATGCATAGCCAATACTTGAAAAATATTGAAGGCAAAGCTGACCAAAAGCTAACTTGGAACTGGTTAAGCAATAGCAATAGCAATAGCAGTGGACTTATATACCGCTTCATAGGCCTTTCAGGCCTCTCTAAGCGGTTTACAGAGAGTCAGCATATTGCCCCCAACAATCTGGGTCCTCATTTTACCCACCTCGGAAGGATGGAAGGCTGAGTCAACCCTGAGCCGGTGAGATTTGAACCGCTGACCTGCTGATCTAGCAGTAGCCTGCAGTGCTGCATTTAACCACTGCGCCACCTTGGCTCTTAAGATCAGGAGCACTGAAAAAAGAAATAGAAGGCTTTATTTTGGCAGCTCAAGAACAAGCCTTAGCCACAAACTACATGAAGGCAATAATTCAACATGTTACCACCCCCATCCCCTTTAGTTTGTTAGCCGCCCTGAGTCCCCCTGGGAATAGGGCAGCATACAAGTCTAATAAACTCAACTCAACTCAACAGCAAATGTCGCCTCTTTAATGAGAAAGACGAGACAGTCAACCACTTGATCAGTGGGTGCAGCAAAATTTCACAAACTGACTACCTACAACGCCATGACTGCGTTGCTAAGATCATTCACTGGAGATTGTGCCAAAAGTTTGGATTTGAGTTCAGCAAAAACCACTGGGAACATCCGGTTCAGAAGGTTTTAAAGAATGAGAAAGTTAAGATCTTGTGGGACTTCAGAATTCAGAATGACAGGCACTTGATCCACAACACACCTGACATAACAATAGTTGAAAAGAAAAGAAAAAGTATGGTTCATTGACATTGCAATACCGAGATGCACGAATTGAAGATAAACAGCAAGAAAAAATCACAAAATACTGGGACTTGCAAGTTGAAGTTGAGCAACTGTGGAAAAAGAAATCATGTATTGTCCCGATTGTAATTGGAGCCCTTGGAGCAATACCCAAAGGGCTACCTTGCTATTTGGAATTTTTAAATTTATCAGACTTGAACATTCTGATTCTACAAAAAACCACCCTACTTGGAACAGCTTATATCCTCCGACGTTACCTTAACAGTTCCTAGGTCAGGACTCGAGCTGTTGAGCTACCAACTAGCCCCAAAGGCTGTGAATCTCACCAAAGATTAACCACATAATGTGAGCCGAGGTGGCACAGTGGTTAGAGTGCAGTACTGCAGGCCACTTCAGCTGACTGCTATCTGCAGTTCGGCGGTTCAAATCTTACCGGCTCAAGGTTGACTCAGCCTTCCATCCTTCCGAGGTAGGTGAAATGAAGACCCAGACTGTGGGGGCGATATGCTGACTCTGTAAACCGCTTAGAGAGGGCTGAAAGCCCTATGAAGCGGTATATAAGTCTAACTGCTATTGCTATTGCTATAATAATAATAGAAAATTAGAAAATAAAGGAAAATAGAAAGAGATGGCTTCTCATCTGTACAATAGTTATAAGCACTATTATATATTTATCTCTTTCTCTAAGGTTACATCATGACATTGTATAATCTATCTTATTTAATCTTCAAAACCATACATCATGTTATTTTCCTCATTTAGACAAAAAGTCCAGAAGTGGTTTCCAGTCACAAGAAAAAGACATTTTCAAGTAATATAGTCAAAAAGGATAAGGAACAATGAAAATTAAAACGGGGAAAAAATCTGCAGAGCAGTTTTGATAAAAAGAGAAATTGTTTTAGAAGTGAACAAAGAAAATCAAACAAGACGTCCAGGAGAGTAAAAGGTTTAAAAATAAAACTGGTGAAATGATTGAGGATGAAACTGAAGTGAGGAAATGTTGGGGTATTTTAGAGAAGTGTATTAAGAATTATATGTGTAGAGTAGAAATAAATGAGGAAAGGAAAGTTATAAATGTAGGATGAAGGTGTAGATTTGGGAACTGAACAAATGTTAAAATATTAATCTGGTTTGTTTACAGATGTGTGACCTGCTTAATAAGTATGAGCAGACTCCCCAGACTGTGTGGCGATCAGAAGAGCACTGTTATTGTTTCTCTACACTTTTAAAATTATTTTGCATTTGTCCTATTTTCCCAATATGTTCGACTTGGTCATTTGGAAGTGGAGGGAAGAAACAATGGTTGTAGAAACACCAAAAAGAAATAAGTTAAACCAGTCAAGTATCTTACCACATTTAGTTGGGGACCCCCAAACAAGCATGGACACTTTTCAAGACATTTATTGTGGCCTTAAAATAACTTTCTGGACTGTAAGACACAGCCTAGTAATGTTAGATACACAGACTGGGCCACAATACGAATCCAGCCTAATGTGTCTCCTGGCATTTAATAGTCCTGGTTGGCTGCACTGGGCAATTGTCCTGCTCTGTAGAAAGACCAATTCATTCTCATCCTTCCTGGCAGATCCACCTTCAAGGCAGTGACAAGCATACTGAGCAGGAGCAGGAGCAAGCCTGGCAAGAGAGAATAGACTACAAGGGTGGAACCCTCCCAGGAAGAGGAGAAGGAAGAGGTGTCCCATTACTAGCACCTGGGTGACAAGTGAGAAAGATGGCAAGCAAGATTGGAAGGAGAAGAAGGAGAAGAAAAGATCCAAAGAAAGTAGGGTATGCTTCTGTCCAGCTATTGAACTAGATCCCCAAGTAGCACTCATAATAATTTTGAATATGAGGTTCCTGAATTAGCCCAAAATACTCTCAATCATGCACAAAATAAATTAACCCCATTCAATTAATCATTTATGAGAATGTTTGAATCCTGTGCATCAACCCAATTTTTATACCAGCATTTTTTTAAAAGGAGAGAAAGAGCATTGGTCTATCACAGAGCATGCCTTTCCACTAAAGCAAACAAGCAAACATACAAACAAACAAACAAACAAACAAACAAAAACCTCTAAAACAAAAAAAAATATCTGCCAAGATTAGGCAGGACTTCGCAACCCAACAGGTATTATCTGCAGTAGCCAAGCTCCTCCTCCTCCTGCCTGTCTGGATGCTGAGAAGTGACCAATGATGTCCTGGCCATAACATTTAATGCGAGGGATAAAAAGTCAGTCTTTGAAAAAGTAGATGAGATTTCAGTGGGTCTCAAACCAATGACTCAGATATTATGCATCTATGTTATGGAAATATTTTTTTTTTAAGATTTCAATTTTTTTTATTAAAGGTTGTAAAAAAGGCAAGGTTTACAAAATACAAAAAAAGAAATAGAACTCATTACATGTTTACAACGCAAATGACAAAAATTCATACATATATAGACATAGTTCATCTCACCTTGCCTATCTACATATCTACCTAAGGTAAGTAAGTAAAGGAAAGAGAAAAGAAAAGAGGGAAGAAAAAAAGAAAGAGAAAAAAAGAAAAGAAAAAAAGAAACAGTATGAAGCTAGATTACTAATTCTATGCAGGTATTCATAACTGATTTTTCCTATCAGATCGTCAAAGTTTTTTCAACACTGTAGTCTATTGATATTACTTGTAGGTGAATTCTCATCTCTAATATATATCTTATCTCATTTGTTACTTAGCCTTTGTACATCATAATCTCTTTTAAATTGTTCCCTAAGTCATTTTAAGTCAATAAAATATCTCATTTATATATCTTAATTCTCATTGTCTTTCTTATCAAACCATTTGTACAGTTTCTCGTTATGGGAATATTTGATTTGGTGGCTGGCTGGCTTGTGCATGTTGAAGAAATGAGGCTGTTGTGAGCACGGTTAGTGTACTTTGTACACGGAATGAGAACAGCTCCCCTTTGCTGTATTTATCAGGAGATGTTTCTGGCACTCCACCCCACCCCACCCCACCCCACATGCACTTTACCATATTTTAGGCCAGCAAAAGTTAAGTTGTGAAATTTCAGGAGACCTGAGAATATCAGGATTACAGTTTGAATTGCGGGCCAGCATGTCAGTGTGGCATTGAGATGAATAGCATAATAGCATAAATCACAATTGTTTCAATAGTATAGTTATGCATATATTGACCTATGCACACCAGTCACACTGAATACCTTTATTTGTAACCATTTTGGAACTTTGTACCAAGAGACAATAATCACAGGCTCACCATTACTGGAGAGGCCACGATTTGTTTCAGTCATTTCCTCTTTTTTATCTAAGCATTCCAGCGTTTTCCCCAGGAAATTCTTTCCTATTCATTTTGAGTGTCTTTCAGGGAAGCCAACAACATGAAAGTTCTGAAAAATGTTGTCTTATTTTGACATCATAATCAGATGTTTCCCCTTTCTTTCAGCTTTTAGAGAAACAGCCCAACAGCCTTTGGAGTGAAAAAAAAAATGAGATGGAAAGTGCCAGTGTAACTGTGAGCAATAACCAGAATTCAGCAACCTAGTTCAACTGAAAAAAAGACTTACTAATACAAAGACCATTCATACAACATGCTGAACTGAGTCTTGGATGTGAGACAAATTTGTCATTTGAACGCCAAAATGGAGCTAAGTGACGGTTTCCACAAAACCTGCCATGGCTAAATTTAATTAAAAACAGACCCCACATTGTTTGGAGTTAAACTAACTTTACCCACTGAACTAACTTTGGGTGTTATTTGAACTCCTAACCTCAGGCTGATACCTCCCACCCACCATCTCCTGTATAATAGAGGCAAAGACTATAATCTTTATCTCTGCAGTTGTTCCAGTTTTCATTCCTGGTGCTGAGGCTCTCCAACATGGGATGCACTAGAGCAGTGATGGCTAACTTTTTTGGCGGCAAGGGCCAAAAGCACAAATACACACGCACACCCATAATGCAATGTGTGCCTAACCTCCCCATGTGCCCTGCCCCCTGCACATGCAACCCTCCCAGTGTGTGCCCCTCCCCACAGACATGTAAACGCATCTCTTGCATGCATCTCACCCCCACGCATGCGTAGCAGAGACCCAAAAACCAGCTGGCCAGCGGGAGGTGCATGCACATGCAAAACGGAGCTGAGCTGGGCCGACATATATACATATACATATATATACATATACATATACATATACATATATACATATATACATATATACATATATACATATATACATATATACATATATACATATATACATATATACATATATACATATATACATATATACATATATACATATATACATATATACATATACATATACATATACATATACATATACATATACATATACATATACATATACATATACATATACATATACATATACATATACATATACATATACATATACATATACATATACATATACATATACATATACATATACATATACATATACATATACATATACATATACATATACATATACATATATATATATATATATATATATATATATATATATATATATATGTTTTCGTAGATTTTCACAGGTGTAGGTATGCTGGTCTTGTTGTATTCGGGTCTTTTCCTGTGTAAGATTGAGATTGTCTTGGCAACGTTTTGGCAAGGTCTCACTTAACATCTTCAGGCTGGGTTTGGGGCTTAAAGCATGGTCGGAGCTGCCGTCTTTCTATAAATCTTGGTGGGGGGGTGTGGAGTGCTGGCTTTGTTTCAATAAGTGGAATGATTGGTCGTGTGGTTGTATCATGATTAGTAGATTGGTGCTGGCTGTGTGTCCGTTGTTGTTTTGTGTTGTAATAACCTGGGTGGTGGGTGGGGCTCGTTTGTTGATGAGGGCTGGTTTCCAGATGTCTAGTAGGCAGGAGGTATCATCACGTTTATTCATGTTGTGGGGATGTTTCTCTATTTCGATAGCTTCCATAATTATTCTCTTGTTGAATTGTTCTGTTTTGGAGATTAACTTGATTCCTTCAAAATGAATTTCATGTCCTGTAGTTTTAAAGTGCTGGAAAAGGGAGGAAGTTTTTTCTTTTTTTCTTACTGCGTTCTTGTGTTTTGTGATGCGTGCATTTATTCTCCTGTTTCTTTGTCCTATATATGTTGCAGGGCAGATTTTGCATGGTATTTCGTAGACTCCTTGGGTTTCTAGCTGGATTTTGTCTTTGGGGTTTCTTAAGATGTTGGCTATTTTTTGGTCAGTGTTGAAGGCTGTCTTGATATTGTGTTTGTGGAGAATTTTGCTGATTTTATCTGTGGTGCCTTTGATGTAAGGGAGGAGGGCGATGCCGTTGTCCTGTTCTGTGTCTTGGTTTGGGGTGGGAGTCTCCCTTTGGATTAGGGTTGATTTTTTTTTCTTTGGAATCCGTTGGAGATTAATACGTTTGTGAGTGTGTGTAATTCAGTTAATCAATTTTTCATGAAAACTATAGACAAATTTTAATTTCTTAGCAATAAGTCCTCAATATCTATAACTCTCTTAAATGGAACAAACATAACTACTTTTATATAATGTTAAAGTATTTGCCAAGATTTCAATTTTGCCGAGTAATAACTCCCTGGGCTTGTAACAGTATGTTTTCTATATTATTTTCATTCCAATACATTACTGATAGCAATATCTTACATTCTTTTGCTGATGTCCAAATATCCAGAATGGCCCAGGATGATTTCTTAAATATACCAATGTTTCCAGCACTATGCTAAATAGTAAGAGATAAGGAGCATCTTTGCCAAGTTTTAATATGAAATATTCCCTTTTCATTCAAAAAATAAAATGTGATAGAAATCCTTTTGTTTATAGCCTATGTTGTACTATGCCAAATACTTTTTATATCTCCAAAGAAGCCAGTGCTTCTATTTTATTATTGTAATACAATGCTAAATCACTTAATATTGTTAGAGATTGGATGTGCTTTCATAGATCAAAACTGTGCAACATTAATTGTTGAAAGTAATGCTTTTAGTAATAAACGCAGCTGTCATATCTTAAGATCTACATCTAATAAGGGTAATTTGGATAATAGCTCACAGAACTTTACCAACATTATAATATACTACAGATATCTCTTTTTCAAAAGACCTCTTATATGTTACTACAAGGGAGCAGCCAAATTCCCTTATCGTTTTTATATCACTCTGTGGGGATCCTGTTTGATCCCCTTTAGAGGCCTTTTTAACTTCAATTCTCCAATAGTATAAAATATCATTTGCAATTTTAAGAATGTAGCTAAATCCTACAAATGAATATATTAGATTTTTGGAAGCGTAATTCTGATTTTCAAAATTAATGACAGATCTATCATTCAAAGTATGGTTTCTAGCATGAATACTCAGAGTTTTCATTTGCATCATTTTCTAACCATTCTAACTTTTTTTTAATCAAAAAGTCTGACAATTGCATTTAAATTTAAATGATACCCCAAACTAACCTCACATTTGCTGATCCTTCGTCTGAAAAAAAAAATCAATATCTTTTTTTTAAACTTTGTTCTGGTGTTGTTTGTAATGATCTCCACTTTCCATATGCCACAGTCATCCCAGATGGGCCCATAGATACTGGCATTCTCCCACCATCAAGGCTCTAATCTAGCAAAACTTTAGTATAATCCTTTTTAGTAAGATGCAGAAATTGTAGCAAGGTTACCCTTTCACTGCACTTGTTCCAGAGATGGGTTCCTAGCGGTTCGGTCTGGTTTGGCTGAGTAGGTAGTAACTCGGCCTGCCACGCCCCCGAACTGGTTCTCTTGACGCCATCTTGTTTTTTGCTTCTGCGTACGTGCAGAAGCATTTTTTTTAGTACTGCACATGCACATCTCTGAGCGAACGGCAGTAGCATTAGCCAGAACCCACCTCTGACTTGTTCTACATGCAAATACAGGAAACTTGTAAAGGATGATATCTCTCAAATTATTCCAACTGAGATAACCAGTTGTGTTTGATTTGCGTTGGCTGAAATCTTATTTAAGATATTTACAGGTAACGCTCAACTTACAACTATTTATTTAGCAATCATTCAAAATTACAATGCCATGAAAAACTGATTTACAACCAGCAAACTTCACAATTTAGGGAGGGAGTTGAGATACATCGGGCAGCCAAGTAAGTTAGAACAATTAATCAGTGGAACAACTTGCCTCCAGAAGTTGTGAATGCTCCAACATGGAAGTCTTTAAGAAGATGTTGAATAACCATTTGTCTGAAGTGGTGTAGGGTTTCTTGACTGTGCAGGGGGTTAGACTAGAAGACCTCCAAGATCCCTTCCAACTCTGCTATTATGTTCTATTCTAAGTGCTCGCTTTTTTATCAAGTGTGGAAAAGAAGCATTTTTAACAATGAAGTACCTGAGATTGTTCAAAAAAAAATGCCAATAACAGTCTTAACTAAATATCACAGTTTAGGAAAATCTGTTTCAAATTTTAGCAAGTAACTCTTGCTAAAACCACTGGCAAAAGCACAACTGAAAATAGTAGTTTTTAAATATACAGTTGAGAGAAATAAGCAGTTTCATCTTCCTGACTCTCTTTTAGCTTTATAAACCTGTTCTGACCCCCCTTGTCCCACACCAACACACACTCCGAGCCAAAGATAAGTTACGGCATTTAATTAACAGACAGACAGGTCCTTGGCAGCAAACCGATACAGACAAGCTTGGGCAGCAATCCAGAACAGATAAGGCTTGGCAGCAATCCAGCCTACCAAGCTCACAATAATGTTCTCCAACATTAATTCCTGCGTTGACTTCTGCAAGAGAGGTGTGTGCACAAGCAGTCTTTTTATAGTCTGGAGAGGAGCCTAATGACCACCAGCTGAGTGCAATTACCTCCTGTAACTGCGCAACTGTTCCTGATGCCTATTAGCTCTTCGGTGCCGTGCATCCAGGAACAACTCACTGCTGGCGTCCGGCTCACTCTCCCTTGTTTCCTCCCCACTGGTCCAAGGCTCAGGTGCCTCCTGGTGGCCAACCAGCCTCTCTGCGTCCTGCTCAGAGTCGGAACCCTGTCCAGGGTCCTCCACCTCCTCCAGAGCCAACTCATAGGGCCCCTCACTGTCGGAGTCTGGTGGCAGCTCCAATGGCTCCTGCTGGGCCACAATATAAACCCTAATATTAACAAGTTGGGAAGATCCTAAATGCTGTCTAGAACTTCCTATCCTAACCTCTTAGAGTGATGGCATAAAAGATTAGAACCCACATGAGCTTCCTACAATGGACATTTTTTATTTCTAAAGCGCAGTTTCTTTTACTATATAATATTCATAGATACCTATGATTGTTGCCTGGCTTCAAAAAAAAAAGAAGGAAGTGTGCACATCATAAAAATTGCTTCCTATTGCAGTGCGAATAACTCAACTGGTAGCAAATTGGCTGTTTGCCACTCAACATTTAAATATTGAAGTGTGTCTATAACTAGAACTCTACAACTGTGGTTTGGTTATCACCTGCCGAACTGTGGGATGAGAAGAACAGACCTGACGGAAATATGTCACACAACACATTTGATTGTCTTTTATTATCTGACAGTTGATAGATCTTTCAAGGTTCAAGGGTCTCAGGACACCTTTTTTGGGTGCATCCCGTTCCATAACTAATAGGACAATTGTGTGCTGGGATTTAGTTACTCCTCTGCCCTTAAACTGAAGGATGTTAAAACTTTCTTATAAAATTTCAGGGCACAAAGCTAGATATTACTGTGAGGGGAAGTTACACAAGGAAGCAGCCAGGGTGTAGATAAGAGAAACAAAGGAAGCCGCTTTCTGTCGCTCAGGATATTTCTCTGTCTTGTCCAGTTTTGTCCATCCCAGAGGGGAGCACCCTAAAGCCCTTCAGCTGTTAGATTCCAGTTCCATTAGCTCTATCCAGTATAATAAATACTGAAGCCCAATGGGGTTATAATTGGAAGTGACCCAGACATTAGAACAGACTGTGTTTCTGACATCATCTTTCAATATGCCCATGTTTTAGATGAAGATATCAAGAAATGCATCAGAACCAGTGGTGGGTTCCAGATTCCTTTCCAACAAGTATGGTTGGAACGGCCCCAGCATCACCCACATGGACGCACATGCATCGTACTTGCCTGTGAGTCTTCTGCAAGCCTCTGCGACGCTCCAGCTGCTCGGCGGAATGTCGCACATGGGCCATAAGTACCATGCACGTGCATGGAAGCGCCAAATGCTTAAAGGGCAGGTAAGGTAAGGAGCCCAGGTGGGCGGGTGAGCCCTCCGGAGCACCATACCAGAAAGGTACCTGGTGCTCCCGGCAGGCTCCAGTATGCCCATACCGGGGCGTACCGCCTGTAACCCACCACTGATCTGAACTCTGTGCAAATCATATTCTTTAACTTAGTGGCTCCCAACCTTTCGGGCATCAGGGACCAATTCCATGGAGAGAAGTTTTTCCATGGACCAGAGGTTTTGTGATTTCGTGTGTTACCTGCATCCCACAGATGGGGCTTCAGTTGTTTGTGCATGTTGCGGCCTGGTGCAGGTACACGGACCAGGGTTTGGGGACCCCTGTTGTAACCAATACATTCTCCCCATGCAGACATAGAAAAAAAATGAATGGTAGTGACAGGATGGCTTTATTCTTTTTGTAATCATTTTATTAGATGGTGAGATTTTGATATTGCTTTGGCTGTTAGGTGGGTTGGACTGAGAGAGATATCCGGTCATCAAGTCATCAAGCTGCTTTCATGGCTATGATGGGATTTGAACTCATGGTCTCCTGCTTTCTAGCGTCGGGCCTTAACCACTAGGCAAAAACCAATACGATACATGCCTGTCAGGAGCAAAATAAGTATGCCTTTTTATAGAAAAAGCTTTTTCTTTTTCAGCTTAAAATGTATCTGGATGATGATTATTGCGTTAAGATCAAGCATCTCCACAGAGTTGGAAATGATCCAACAAAGATCTCTGGCTGCGCGCTCCAGTATACAAGTGTAGTGATGCCAATTATTAAGTACAGGCCTCACATACGTCATAGGCTCAGTTTTGCAAAACTCCAGTGGTGGTACCAATCTGGAGGATTGTCCTATGGCTATGGGTGGGATTCATATGTAGTGAGTAACACAATGTGTGTAGTTATATCCTAGTAGGTTGTGTAAACCTTAATGTATGCAATGCAACATGGAGAAGCAAATTATAACAGTGTATTATTTGAACCAATTCTGTGTGTACTGTCTGTTTCTTCACCGAGTGGTTAGACCATAGGGAATTCTCAGAGATGGTCTATTAGGCAAAAGGAACTCAATTCAACTGCCAACAAAGATGCTGAAACAAATATATTATAAAAAGGTCAAGCCTTTTGTACCCCTTTAAAATTTGTTGTTGCATCTAGCAAAGCGGAAACACTAAAAGCCACATGAGAGTATGGTGGTCCCTCCCAGCTATCAAAGGCACAGAGTTTCCTCCACATGCTGGACGAGTTTACAGTGTTTCCAAAGTACACAATCAAAGCCTTTCTCCATTCATGTTGTTCCCTGAAATGAACACTTCACAAAACTACAATTACTAACCTTTGCCTTCCAAATTGTCCTATTGTTGTACATTGTTTTCATGTTGTGTTCCAGTCATTATTTATATTAGTATCATTTTATGTTCACTATTTTTAAGGAGCTCAATCTTTGTTACTTTTAGGAAAAACAGGTCAATAAAGTATTGGCATCTACCAATACTTAGTTAAGATTACAAAATTGCTGCTTTGTTGCTATAGTATAGAGGATTACAACAGAAACTTGAAAACTGTGAGTTTGCCAAACACAATCAAAGCAAGCTTATTTCGATTTTTTTTTGACAGTTTCCCCTATCTCCAGATTTAATGTATATCTTTATCAAAGATTACTCTACATCTAGCATTTCTACTGAAATTTGACTATTTATTTATTTCATCATATTTATATGACTTACCATCTCATAAACAAGTGTTTCTGGATGGTGTTTGTTTGTATGAACAAAGCAAATATATATATATATATATATATGTGTGTGTGTGTGTGTGTGTGTGTGTACGTGTACACACACACACAAACATATTAGTATTATTAAAAATGTGTGTTCCTTTTATAATTTTATAGAACATGTTTATTTTACTGGAATCCCAAAATATTTCATCAGTCCTCTGTTAATATTTAACAAACAATGGTTAGACAAATGTCTTAGTGTGGTAAATTAATCAGATCTATGCATCTTTACAATGATGGCATCAAAAATATTCAGGTCTGTATGCACACAGAGAGAATAATTAACTTCCCAGAAGAATACTGGCATCTGCACAAAGTAATGATGTAGGCAGAATGATCAGTTCTATTCATGGATAGCTCAACAATTTTCTTAAGTCATTCTAATGCTTGGAGCTATAGTTGAGGGCTATAGTTGAGAAGATGACTCATTCCTTCTTGCTTTTCCACCCCCACAGCAAAGGCTGAATTTGGGGTCTATGTGCAGAAAAAAAAAACAATAGGAGCATTTTTAGAAACAAAAGAAACTTTTGTAGAAAGGCTGAGAAAGAGCTTTAGTGCAGACTTCTCTGAATAGATCTTAGATGGACAGTACAATTCATATTGCTTCATATCTCCATCTACCTTCAGTAAATGAACTAAAATATTGTCATAATCTCCTAAATCTCCAATGCTGATGTCACTGATGGAAGATAAAGCCAAGTAAAAGATATCTCTGAATGTGTTTACTTCTCGAAGAAAGCAGTATGGGACATCAAAACTGAGCCTGGTGGTATATCTGGAAGATATCACTGATGTTTCTGTATGTACTTGAAAGAAATTACAGTTGACCAATGATTTGTCTATTTTTTATTTCATTTAAATTAACAAAATATATTTTACATGCAACTCTGAAATGAATTATTAGATATCAAGAGTAAATTGGAACTTTGGCTGAATTCTATTTATAAAGCTCACACTGTGTTACATAGATAAAATATAAATTGTTAATGTTACACCTTATTCAGCTTAGTAAACACAATACAGTGAACAAATAGCAGAATTCTATTCAACATAACATGGGCCTAATATAAATATTATATTTTAAATTACACTTTCAAGATTTGCACCATCACCCACAAAATGGAACAGCACCACAAAACAGTAAGATGTCAGAGATGATACCCCTGGGCAAAAATTTCAACAGAATAAAGGGTTGAAGAAATAGGAATCACCTGATTGCTGAGAAAAATTATATAGATGTATAACTATCAACATCTAATTAACTTATTTAATTCACAATGGTACCATTCTCCTTAATACTTAATAGTGAAAATAAAATTGCAATCTTATACTAGGCAATCAAAAAGATTTGAGATACCTAAATAGGGACTATCTTTCATAGTATGCATTAACTGGGAACACTCTTTTTATCACTTTCTGAATATATCTGAGCTCTCCAAGGTCTGCTGTTTTGAGGCCAATGCCATTTGCTAATTGATCACCAGGCTGCTTGATACTGTTTATTGTCTTAGTTATATCCACTTATAATGAGAGGCAATCAATATTTCTTTCCAATTTTTCACTTGCCTGCTATGTGCCGCTGCATCTTGCAGGATTCTATGCAGCTCCCCAGAATCCCTGTATCACATGCAGGTAGTTCTTGAATTATAATAGCATAGCTGAGCCAGAATTGTGGTTGTAAGTCATTGCATTTTTAAGTTCAGTCATCATATGACAGGACTTGATTTGCAACCGTCTTTATGACAGTTGTAAAGCAAGTCACTGCAGTCATTCAATGAATCCTGTGTTTATAAGTCCAGATTCAACTTATCCAATGGGCATTTTTTGCTAAAAAAAATGGCATTATTTTTTTTACAAAACAAGATAATGTGACTGCAGGATGCTATAACCAGTTGTAAATGCAAGCCAGTTGCCAAGTGCCTGAAATATGATCATGTGACTGCAGGCGGGATGTCATAGTCATAATATCAAGGACGGGTCACAAATGACTTTTCCTGAGACCATGGTAACTTTGAATGGCCATTAAGCAACTTGTCAGGGACTACTGGTACTGCATGTTCTTTTATAACGTATACTTATTTTTAGGGATACCTTTAAGATTTACTATAAAGAATACTGCAACTATAGCTTTGTGAATCTACTCCTCTTACAGAGTGCACAGGAAAACTACAATTACCAAGGATCAAAAGGAACATGATAAGAAAATTAGCTAGTATCTCACATCTTTGCAAGAGGTCAGTCTGTATAGAAAACTTGTGTAATTTAGCCAGGAGGATTGTTTTTGTTTTATGAATAAAATTGTAAGCAAATTTATCACACCTTAATTGTAGGTTAGGGAGGTTTCCATATTACTTAATGGGGGAATTAAGCTGATCTCCCAAGCCTAAGTACAACCGCTGAAGTTTTTCTGCCAAATTGAAATGTTAATGTAATGCTTTATGGAAAATTATTTTGGACATAATGAGAAACCACCATGACAAATTTATTTTGGCCTGTATTTGTCTTCTGCTTGTTATTAGAGTGCATCTCCAAGCACAATGACCAAAGGTCAAATACCATCTCCACTTCTCTAAAAAGTCATACAATCCTAATTGAACAGCTACATTTGAACATGCCCTTAAGCCAGTACAGGTCTGTACAATAAAGTTTTCCAACTTGTATCCAATGAAACGAAAGAAGCATGCCTATTGTTTATTGTTGACGTTTTCACAGACAAGTTCTCATTCTAATATCAAAGTACTGGGATTCAATAAGATGCAGATCATATTATTGCCATAAGCTAAACTAAGGCCATAATCATATTCACACATACTTACATAATGTAAGGAAGGCATACTGAACACAGAAGCAAAGTTACCAATTGAAGAATTGTATTCTAACATAATTCTCATTTCTGTACTTTAAAGCAAACGCCAAATTTGCCCTGATGGTAAATGTAGCTTTACATACAAATACCATATAGATTTTTCAAAATGCAAAAGAAAATAATGGGTGCACGAGTTGATGATTTTTGGGTTCATCAGATAGACAGAGAAGAGCAATTTGCCTTTCCTTGTCCTGTTGCCATTACCAGGGAAATCCTTTCTCTGAAGATATTTGAATGGGGAGGAAATGTATTAGCACCATATAATTTCTAGTTTGTCCCTAAGTCAACTGAACTCTGTATGACTTACTTTCCAAGTCCTAATAGCCATAGGATCCTATAATATCCTAAACCTAGTGACACCAGAGTGATAAAACACGTTCTGTGGTGTTATGTTGCAAATTTCATTATTTCTATTTGCATTGTGATGTAATATATAATAAGTAGGGGCAGAGTTTGTACCCTGACATAATACATACTCTGTTACTTGCCCTCCTCTGATTTACCTATCAACCCAGATGCCTTACACTAATAGTATATGAATCAAATGTCTCTTGAGAATGTTAAATAGCTGAAGTGTTAGAGTAGAGTACATTGCAATCATTACAACAGTTTTCCCCAACCTTTCATGATCAGGTTGCAGGAAGTCTTGCAAAATACTGTTTAAAGGAACTTCTCAAGATGGCTGCTATGGGCAATATTACAAATTGCACCTTATTATGCCAAATTATCTTGGAGAGGGGCCATATGGGCACATGGACACTTCCAAATAATGCTCTGCCCAGCATTTTCATTTTCTTATTGGACCATATCCCAAAGGTGCTTTTTCAAGAGGCAACTGGACTTTCTTGGGTTGTTTTTTTTAAGAGAAAAAAAACAAACAACAACAACAAACCCAAGAAAGTCCAGTTACCCCCTGAAAAAACACCTTTGGGACAACCATGACCAGGATGACTGAGAATATCTACAGACTTTTAGTTATAGGACCATATTTCTGAGTTTTCTGTTGTTGAAAATATTTCCATATTCTTTCAATCAATTATTGTAAAGGGGAAGAGAAAGGGTTACGTTCTTGAATTCCCTCATTATTTCCACCACTTGAGGATCATATTGTGGCAGGATTGAATTATTACTAAGGAGCAGAAATGAGACTTCAGAGATTATAAGGACACTGGTAAAGATTGCCCTCATAAAATGGGAGGTTTAAATACATAAAAAAAATAGTGCTCATCTTTTTACATTAATTTTCTAGTTACTACATCTGAATTAATTAAAGAACATTTGCCCTTTTTATGGCTAGGTTTTGCACAATTTGAAAGAATATGACAATTCCACTTTGCACAGAGATCTGTGTGCAAGTTTCTCCTTATCTGATTACTAAAACAGTATAGAATTTCCTTCTTCATATAATATGTATGAGGTATAGTAAATTTTATAGTCCAGAGATCCCTTAAAATTATTTTAATGGGGGCAATGCTCTTGGGTATGTTTTTGTCTCACTAAATTATTCACCCCAGTATAGCCGTACAAAGTGTTTGAAATTGTGCTCTGCAAAGTATGCTTGCATCTCTTCTCAAAGTGATAAGGCAGTTGTATCATTTCGAAGGCCTATGCAGCTGCTTCTAAGTCTGTCCCAGATGTCTGTCACTTTCCTTCACTGGCAGTTCCACAGAAGTTGTCTGCACAGGCACACACAAATCGTCAAGGACAGTCTTCAATGCAGCTGTGGCAAACCTTCTAGAGGACAAATCTCCTTTATTTATTTGAATAGGAGTGCTTTGCTTGCACATTCAAATGCTGCAAAGGGTCTATTTTGAACACTTCACGTAAGTTCTACTGTCCAGCATAAAGTCCATGTAAAGTCACGACACATTCAGTGATTTGAAACTTCATAATGCAGATCTAGTCAATAGTTGCCTTGATTGTATTTTTGAAGAGTAGAATAAGAAATGTGAAATTTACACAAGCTCAAAATCTGAGAGAAAATTTTTACAAAATGTTCTATAGATGGCATTTAGATCCTAAAAAGTTGGCTTCTATGTATCCGAATGTACAGCCTAAATGTTGGAGGTGTGGTTCTCTTGATGCTACATATTATCATATATGGTGGACCTGCCAAAAGGTTAAGGCATTCTGGATAAAAATATGGTGGATTATGCAAAATATCTTTAAAAGAAGGATAAAGTTTACTCCTCAGTTATTTTTACTAGGTATATGTACTGACTTTACAGTGGTAGAGACTAACTTGATTCTGCACCTAATAACGGCAGCAAGACTGTTGGTGGCGCAATACTGGAAGAAGGAAGACTTGCCTACAATCCAAGAATGGACATTGAAAGTCACAAACTTAGCCGAGATGGCTAAAATATCGGCATATCTTAAAGATCACTCAAATGAGAGATATAAACGAGACTGGAAAAAATGGATTGACTATATACAAAATAAATATGGGACCAAGAAACTCCAGTTAGCCTATGCTTAAGATCAGAAATTATTTAAATTGTTTAAAGTTAGTTCAGCAAGAAGAAGCTAAGGTCAATGTAGAATGTCATTAATTTCTTTATTTCTTTTTTCTCAATAGATTTTAGACTGTGTTTGTTAAAAATCCATACTGTGTACGGGTTCTGGGAAGTCGGGGGGGAGGAGGGGGGGTAGGGGGGTGGAGGGAGGGAGGGGCATACAAAAAAATGTACTTTGATGTTTTAATGATTGACGAATGATGAAATATTTGTGTTTTAAAAGAAATAAAACCTTTGAATCACAATTGTGGAGCCGACCAGAAAATCCGCCCCTCGCCATAGAGTCTCCTCCTGGTGCACCATGCTTCCTCCCCAACCAGAAGGTCCTCTAAAAATTGTGGTGACAACCAGTGACAGGGAATCACATCAGAGAGATGAAAGAGCCACATGCGGCTCCAAAGTCATGGGTTACTGACCCCTAATATAGTAAAAGAGCAATTTTATAACCAACAGCTTTTGTATGAAAAGAAGGCCTTTAAGGGTTATCTGCAGAGTGTGGGTTATTAAACTAGACAGGTTATGGTGAAAGAGTTTGGAAAGATTAACCTCTATCATATTACTGTATAAAAACAGGAAACAAGAACAGATACCACCACCAAGAGTCTAAGCCAGAAATGGGTTTCTGCCAGTTTGCCCCGGATCGGGTGAACTGGTAGTGGTGGTGGTGGGAGGCTCCGCCCACCTGCCCAGATGCTTCTGCACATGTGCAGAAGCTTCTGCACATGCACAGAAGTGTCATGTGAGCCCATATGTGCACACGAGCGAACCGGTAGTAAAATAAATTGAAACCCACCACTGGGCCAAGCCTATTCTTTCAGTGTCTGGAATAAGAAACTGGGTTCTTCATCTCAGGCAGAACTGCTCACGTTCTTGGTTCTTGGCTTTGCCAGAGTGTGACAGAATATTAAGAGCCTGGAACTGAGGCCTGGACTGAGCAACCTAACTGGCAGAATCAAATGGTGGTATCTTGAGTTAGAGACTAAACACTTCAGGTGGCTGATTCACATGTGCTTCCACTTCCTGCAAGCAAAATAAATATACAAACAAAATAAGGATCGTGCAGACTGGAAAAAGTTGTGATGGGAAAAAACTTATCACATAGGGAAACATTTTTTTAAAAGTTTATCTTGTATACCATCTATTATACTTACTACCTCAGGACTCTTCCACTTTGTTCTGTTGAACATGCAGACCAGGTCCAAATACTGGGACAAGGTATTAGGAAGAGAATGACAGATTAAATTAATCTTTAAAATATTACTGTGTAAAAACAGAAAAACTGAAAGAACAAAGGAATATTTGTCTTAAATTACTTTTGCTAGGGTGTTTGGGGTTTTTTTTTTTTTGTTTATAATTTTTGCAATCATTTACCAGTCTTGGTAAATTTTATTGTTCATATTAGCCCAAAATTCTGAAAACCCTTCATTTCACCAGAGATCTGTTCAGTGATGTCCATTTAGATCCCCAGAAAAGCAGCTTGTGACTCCATTTTACTTTCCAGCAGCTCCTTCAAACTCTTGTTCCTATGTTGAAAGTACAAATAGTCAGATAGAGACTGAGTGAATCTATTACTTTCGAAGTGATATTCCTCATTGTTATTCACAAAGTCTCTCTCTACCTGGCTTCGCTCCCTTTTGTTTTCGTGTTTGTCCTCAGTGATGTCTTTGAACTTTTTCTCTTTTCCATCACAGTATGACTCTCTGAAATCCTTAACCTCATTTTCTGTTTCGCTTGGAGGATCCTGCAGTCTGTTTTTGCCTTTGTCATGCATGCGAGGAGAATACTGCTCTGCCCTGTGGCAATTGTCTTCTTCATCATGGCTTGAATTGTCTTTCGCAGTCTCCCTGTCAGAATCAAAGGAAAGTCCTTGCCTGTGATTCTTTTGGGAAAGGTCAAAAGGTTCTTCCTGTTCTAGGCTTCTTGAGGCATCTGTTTGTGATAGTCTCAGTTGTTCCCTTGTAAAACCTAGGATGTTTTTGAAGAAGACAAATGCATTAATGGATACATTTACCATTCCGTGTCAATTCTGTAATTACAGTGACTCTGATCTGCAGTGTTGTGCAGAATAATTCAACGTGTGTCTCATGATTATTTTGCAATTTATGGTAGGGAAGATAAAAAAGGGGTTCTTTGTGATTTCACTTGGCATTCTTGGCAATTTTGAATAGTTTTTAATAGCAGAAATATTGGTTTACTTTGGCTTATTGTAGAAATTCTAGATAATACTTGATTTTATTATATTATTCATGGAACTAACATTATTGGAAAAATCACTTGGCCTTCCAAATGTTAGTTAATTACAGGTGGTCTTTGATTTACAACCATTCATTTAGGGATCATTCAAAGTTACAATAGCACTGAAAAAAGTAACTTATGACCATTTTTCACCTTTGCAACATCCCCATGATGGTCATATGATCAAAATTGGGATGCTTGCAACTGGCTCATATTTATGACTGTTGCAGTGTCATGGGTCATGTGCCCATCTTTTGTGACCTTCTGACAAGCAAAGTCAATGGGAAAGCCAGACTCACTTTACAACTGTGTTGTTAACTATTCAACTGCAGTGATTCGCTTGGCAACTATGACAAAAAAAAGTTTATAAAATTAGACAAAACTCACTTAACTGCCTCATTGAGCACCAGAAATTTTGGGCTCAATCGTGGTCGTCAATCCAGGACTACCTATCCAATTCTCAATATTCAATATCAATAAGAGACCTAGTAAGCATGTTAACTATGACTGCCAGGAGTGAGAGTTCAATATTTTTAATGGAGCAGGATTATTATTTTTTCTCATTAGAACTAATGTCTTTGTAGCTCGAATATCATGAATGTGAGGCATTTGTTGTACACACAGATTTCCAACAATGCTGAAAATCACCTGGGCACCTGAAAATTGAGAGCAAGTCACGTTTTAGGTCATTAACTGCTTTTGGTTCAGATATAATACAATCTTAGCCAAAAGGACAAGACATTATACTCATCTTTCATCAGATTCAACAGGTTACAATTGCTGGATTCAACCCACTGCACTAAGCCTTACTGAATTTCATAGGTTTTGTTTTAGCACAATGTGTGAATCAAGCAATTTCATTATAATTTGTAAACCATGATGGTGCAGTATGTGAAGTCAATCAATTTAACAAATGTGGTAAAGCTAACAATGGCTAAATATAATGAGCTAACCCAGCCAATAGAATTTGCTTCCAACTTTGGACTTTGCTACCTCATAGCCACATAGCTAAGGGGTGTCAAACTTGTGGTCCAAGGGCCAGATGCATCACATGCTGCAGTGGTGGGTTTCAATGTATTTTACTACCAGTTCGCTCGTGCGCTCGCTCATGCTTGCATGCTCGCACGATACTTCTGCGCATGCACAAAAGCGTCCGGGTGGATGGGCAGAGCCCCCCACTGCTGCCACTATCGGTTTACCCGATCCAGGATGAACTGGCAGGAAGCCACCTCTGATGTGCTTGCCACGCCCACCCCCATTTTAGCAAAGGAGGTAAAGTCACGATATATCACGTGACGACATTGTGATGACGCGAGTTTGACACCCCGCCAAACAGCCTCTTCCTATTTGGAAAAATCTGGTTCAACTAAAGACATGATTCTGATTCTGCTACAGAAATGAAATTCAGCAACTTCTAGATGCAAAATAATGTCATTATGTTATTGGATGTAATGCAAATAAACCTAGTTACCTTGAGAACGAAATCCTCTTTCCATGACTCCATGTTTGACTTTCATGTGTCTGGTGAGGTTCCCCTTCAAGGTGAATTTGCTGGGACAGTAGAGGCATTTGAATGGCTTGCTGTCAGAATGCAAGTGCATGTGCCCCATTAAATTATGCATTCGGTTAAATTCTTTTCCACACAGCTGTCAAAAGACCAATGAGAATCAAAGTGAGGCATCTGTTTTTCAAAGAGATTTTGTTTTGTTTTGTTTTTTCAGAGGTAGCCTGTTTACATCAAGTCAACTTCTCCACAGTTCTGCAGTTTCCCTTTCTAAATCATAAATCTGCAACATTTCTTCTATTGCCTCCTTTTAATCTCAATCAAAAAATGAACAGTTCTCTAAATTGTCAGATTAGGCTTTTCTAGTTTTGAAAATAAAATGAATTATTCAAAAAATATGTCTTGAAATTGTTGCCTGTGAAGCTTCTGGTTCTGAGAGGCTTGACAGAAATTACCCCAATGTATTTTTTTTACAATGTGTCAGTTAGGAAATATTTGACCTGGCCAAAAAAGATGAAGTCTGAGATATGAATCTAAGGGCTGACTATAGGGTGTAGATCCCCCCCCAAAAAATGGGGGGATCACTTAATTTCATTCTATAAGGAATGAAATCCAACCATCAAAAATAGATAAGTCTTCAAGGAAAAAGGAATGTCTTTATAGCTAAATTGTATGTGCTTCTCTTTCATTCATTCAAATGTAATGTTGTACTCACTAAAATGGATAGAATAGGGGGCTTTGAATATTCTTTCAGCTGGAAACAAAATTATAGCCTAAAAATATAAATATAGCAGGCAAGTATTCATATTGGAGGCTGGCTGAGTAAATATAAGGACAAACTCAGTTTATTGCAGAGTACTTACTGAATTGTCTTAGGCCTATTTGAGAAATCATACAAGCGTATTCAGATTGCTCTCGTTCTAAAACTATCTTCTTGGAAGTTGTTCCTTCAAGGTTAAATGAACTGCTTCCAACCTGCCTAGTTGCCATTCCTAGTTGGTGTGATGGGAATGCAATATCTGAATATGTCAGGTCGGGAGCTAACCATTCTAGGAGATGGTGTGTGTTTACAATTGGGATTCCTATTGTTTAAGGGAAAATGCATGGAATGCTACAGGAAAACTAAACAGATGAAAAGGAAGTTCTGTATTTCCTCTTCAAGCATGTTTCTGTTTCTTATTTAATCTTTGATTTGCTCATGTTTCTTTCCAGCTAATATTTAATGGACTCTTTAGCAAACGTTTGGATTTACTGGGAAGCCAGAAAAGGAAGGGAGAAAAACTATTATCATACTAAAGCAGTCTAGCTCAATGAGGAAAGTTGACCAGTGAAATGCATTTTGGCTTTTTCTGTTGGAATATTCTGAGAGTAGTTCACACAAAGGCTGTATATTTTATATGAATTGATTGCTTGTTAACTTTTGAGATATTTTAAATAGAAACCGCACTATACTCACTGGCATGTAAGAGCAATTATGTCATTTTAAAGGCTCGTTTTATTCCATCCTAAGTATATGGTAACTGTTCTACTAAACAAATTTGTAGAAGGTAAATTGTTCAGCAGAAGTTTGTCAGTCTAGCAGTAGTGTTTTAATTCTTTTTAGAACAATTCAAAGCCAACTATGATATTGGTACACATTTTGCAAAATGAAACAATGTATATCTAGGTAATTTTAGGCATCCTAAGTATAATAGCAGTGTTCCAGTATCTCAGGGTCTGCCACAAAGAAGAGGGAGTCAAGCTATTCTCCAAGGCATCTGAGGATAGAAAAAGAAGCAATGGGTGGAAACTAATCAAGGAGAAAAGCAACTAAGGAGAAATTTCCTGACAGAACAATTAATGAGTGGAATGACTTGCCTCCAGAAGCTGTGAATGCTCCAACACTGGAAGTTTTTAAGAAGAGAATGGATAACCATTTGTCTGAAATGGTGTAGAGTTTCTGCCTAAGCAGGGGGTTGGACTAGAAGACCTCCAAGGTCCCTTCCAACTCTGTTATTCTATTCTATTCTTTATAGACAACCCATTCTAATCGGTCCTATTGCTATGAAATGTTGTTTAAAACGGAGGAAAGGGGAAAAAAGATGCTGTGCCAAGCAACATCACTCATGGTATAACTTGATATATCTTTGTGAACATTTGGCACCATCTTCTGCTGCTTTCCTGATTATTTACCATTCTCTTAAAGGTCATTTGAGGCCCTTCTTAATTGCTAAACCATGAAGTCTTCACTTTGCTTCACAACTGAAACTAACCCAAGCACATTTTGGACAAATTAGTAGCTTATGATGGAACCCCATGGTTATTATAAAAGTTGTCCCAGATTGTTCAGTACATTTTGAGGGACATTGCTGAATATAATTCAGCATTCTATTTTAGAAAATATTACTCTAGCAATTATAGAATAAAGACTCATTCTAGCATCAGCCTGAACGTCTGGAATTATAATCCTTTTGCAAATTAGCAAACAAAGAATCTCAAATGTTTGACAACAGTTAAGATGAGTCAACAGCAAAGGACATGTGTTTGTGGGTGGGGAGGGGTTGTTACACGTGCACAAATGTGTGTATTGACATGGACGGGGGACAGTTGTTTTAGTACATTCAAGCATTAGCTACATGGGTGCACTTGGAAAGAAAGTTTGTGTAATTATTTGTAAGCTAAACACTGCAATCTCTGGCTGGATTAGTATGAGATCCAGCAGATAGCACTGCTCCTTGGAGAAGGAAAAAAATCCCAGTAATGAGGAAATATTCGCGACAGAGTCTTTCTTCTGCCCTCAGGCCACATCTGGTCTTTGTGATCAGCTCTGTAGGAAAGCAGGCTGTTTTGTTTTGCTCTGAGAAACAAGTCCAAGAAAGCCCAAGCCTGCAGAGAGGTAGAAAGGCCACTGCTGTGCTCTCTTACCCTTGTTTTCTTTCTTCTTTTTAAAAAGACAGTTTAAGAAGAAGGGTGTTCCTTTCCTGAAAGTAAGAGAGAGAGAGAGGGAGAGGGAGAAAGACTGCAAAGTGTCCAAAAGGGCCGTGAGAAAACAGGAAGCTCCGAAAAGTACAAGAGAAAGCAAGATGAAATCTATTTGCAGGCCATTCCCTGGGGACATGCAAGCCATTGTTAAGCAAGCCACTCATACAGCGATATCCTTCCTTCTGTTCAGGAGGAGCATGGTGCCAAAAAGCGGCTATCTGGTCACTGCCTGAACTTGCTGAAGGCCAGCCAAACAGCGCCAATTCTCCAGGGGTTCTTGAAAGCAGGCCGATCCCCTTCTCCAAGTGGCCAGTTTCTGCCTGTTGAAACTCTTCAGGAACAAAACTCTCAGGGTTTAAAATCAGTCCATGGGATTTCCTTCTCTCTATTGACTATCTTAGGTTTGTCTCCATCTGACCCAGAGGTCCCCAAACTTGGCAACTTTAAGATTTGTGGACTTCAATTCCCAGAATTCTCCAGCCAGCATAGCTGGGAGTTGAAGTCCATGTAGATGGCTGGAGAATTCTTGGAGTTGATGTCCACAAGTCTTTAAGTTGCCAAGTTTGGGACCACTGATCTGACCATTCAGTGCAACAAAGATCAGATGGTTGATTCTATGCTTTTTTTCCCCTCCCTCAAAAAGGTAAAAGTCCAGTTATGTTTGACTCTAGGGGGTGGTGTTCATCTCCATTTTTTAGCCCAGGGAGCCAGGTTTGTCCAAAGACCCTTCCATGGTCATGTGACTAGCATGACTATATGTCAAGACACATGGAGCACTGTTACCTTCTTAACAAAGTGGTACCTATTTATCTACTTGCATATGCATATGCCTTCAAACTGCTAGGTGGGCAGGAAGTGGTGCATAATGGGAACTTGCCCCGTCACACGGTGCTCAGGTCTCAAACCTGGACTGTTAACTTTCTAGCCAGCAAAACTAGTATCTTAACTACTGAGCCATCGCGCTCCTCTTCTCTCCTGCACAGATATCTTTATCCAATGCATGATTCACAAGGATATAAGTACCTTACATAAGAAGTAATACAAGGAATATTGTTTTTAAAGTGATGAAATTATACTTTTAAAAACATTAGTCCCAATCCAGGGTTGAGGATGTTCTAGACAAGAGTTGATATTGATATAGTATGCATCTTCTCATACCAGTAGACCATGGTGAGTTTGCTAACAATGGATAACTTTGATGGTAGCAGCAATGTTGGCTAGCTAGATCCTTCTCCAATTAAAAATCATTGCAAGTATTTCTGTCCTAGTATTGTTTAAACTGCTGTGGAACAGCTGCAGTGGTTATGCCCAGCTGCCTGGAATTGCTTAAAGTGCACAGCCAGGTAGATTCCAGGTAGGCATTATGAATGGACTGCGTAAGTTTTTTGGAGCCTCAGAAATTGCCCCCCACTGGATATCCATTTTATCTCTGCATAAGCCACTATCCTTCTTAATTATTTGACAAAGTTAATTGTGCAATATAGATATATTCAAAAGGCTGATTATTTTCTGGTTTTTCTATAGTTAAGTCATTACTTGTGGTTTCATGTGTAGTAGAGAACAGAAATGTCCTCAAAAGTAGGTAACAAAACATGAAATTAGACAAGGTAAACAGAAAATTGCAAGGAATAAACTCACGACTGACCTCGTTTAGTGTAAGAAGGAAGGATAAATGCTATCAAGCTTTGAAAAGTCTGCTATTATAGCATCTATCAATATAGTAAACTACAGTTGCAGTATATCTTGTGCTTTCTGTTTCCCAACTGTCTGCTTCAAAAGCAAACATCAGAGTTTCATATGACTTTCTAAAGTTCCTCCATGGTGCGAGTGATTATCATAGAATCAAAGCCTTAGAAAAGGGCATTTAGGACTTTAGATAGGACTTTGGTTCTCATTTCAATATGGGAATCTGGTTTAAAACATCTCTAAAGAAAGTTGTTTAGCCTTTCTGTGAACAACTCCAGGAAAGGAAAACCCACCATTCTCTTCTTTTCATTATTAGTATTTTTTTCTGTCACATTCAGATTAAATTTGCCCCCCTGTAATTAAAACCATTATCTCATTTCAGGATAATAGCAAACACACCATGGATTACCTCTGACACCATATGGCAGGGATGGCTAACCTTTCTGTCATTGCATGCCAACCCCCCGTGTGCACCCCGACACCCCCTATGCATGCATGCCTGACTGCCCCATCTATGCCCCGCCCCCCACGCATATGCACACGACCCACCCACGCTTCTACACGCATGCACTCTGCCCCTCCGGTCCATTTTTGGCTTCCAGGTTGGCACAGGAGGCTTTCAAGGCTCAAAATGGGGCACGGGGGGGCCGTGTGCCCCTCGTGCCCCATTTTGGGCCTGGAAGACCTCCTGCACCAACCTGGAAGCCAAAATGGGGCACAGAGGTGCTGCACAAGGTCCCAAAATGCAATGTGAGCACCTCCCATGCAGGCAGCTCTCCGCATGTATGGCAGAGACACGAAAACCAACTGGCCAGCGGGAGGTGCACGCACATGCGCAGTGCAGCTGGGCTGGGGCAATGGCTGCCGTGCTGGCAAAGAGGGCTCTGCATGCCATAGGTTCTCCATCATGGCCGCATGGTGTTTTGGTGGGGGGGGGAATGGTGTTTTATCATCCTATCCCAGTGGCTCCCTGCATAATTTGGTTCCACCACAAAATCGCGGAGGACAAAATTGCGCTTGACGAAAGCGCGCATTTGATGTCATCACAGCGCGACGAAAACATCGCGCTGTGATCGAAAAATCGTAAAAATAAAGCTAAAACCTTACCCTAACCCCCCCAAACCTAACCCTAAACCTAACCCTTAACCTAACCCTAAATGTAACCCTAAACCTAACCGTTAACGTAACGCTAAACCTAACGCTAACCCTTAACCTAACGCTAAACCTAACGCTAACGCTCTAAACCTGACCCTAACCCTTAACCTAACCCTAACCCTAACCCTAACCCTAACCCTTACCTTTATGTGAATCGGCTTGCTTTAATTTTAATTTTATTTCAATTTTTAATTTTTTTCGTCGCGCTGTGATGACATCACATGCGCGCTTTCGTCGAGCGCGATTTTGTCCTCCGCGCTTTTGACGGGTCACGCATAATTTTGCTTCCTGTCCTTAAGCCTCTTCATGGCCTTTCTTTGCACCTCCTCTAGTGTGCCTGAACATTTCTTAGCTTTGATGCCCACCCCTGGATATAATACTCAAAGAACCTGATCACTGCAGAATACAGTAGGACTATTATTTTCCCAATTTATGGTACAATGTTTAATATCCTGGAAGGTGGAATTGATTAGGTACAAGAAGATCAATCCTGTGTGTTTAATTAATTTAATTTGCATATGAATTTTAGGTTTTGCCTTGCTTATTTTTTGAGGTGGGCGAGCACTTCTCCCCAACCTTGTAGCCATTCTCTTATGAAGGTGGTAACATAGGATAAGTGTAATTCATTCTATTGCTTGAATCCCTATGAAAAACTGAAAAAGTGATTAGTTTTGACAGGACTACAAGCAATGGATGTTTTTAGAGCATCAATTAGGATGAGGGGCAAATGATGCATTCATGATGATAATCCCATCAATGACACAAATATATAATTGCAGTACTTGCACTATTAAATCTTCATCTATCTTCCATCATTTTTTTTGTGTCATCCCACTCTGCTACTCAAAACAGCCCATTGTTTTGAATTAAATATACCTGTCAAAGCTACCATGCTAGAAAACTCCACTAAAGTTTGCTTTGTTCTGCTTTGCTCTTCTTTGCTTCACTTCTGGGGCCTCCCAAAGCAAGTCCAGTTGAAAAAGTCTCACCCAAAAAGCAATTCCAGGACCTCCAGGAGCAAACCAGAGGCCTCCTGTCAACAGACCAGACTGAGGAGAAGCCAAAAATGAAGCAATGAGATGATTGTTGCACCCCAGGATGGCATTGAAATAGTGTTGGCTTTGGAGCCAAAGGAGCAGAGTCTGGCCTGTTCACAAAAGCCTAATGAGAATTCCATTCCTGCAATGTATTTCCCCTTTTCCTGAAGGAGAGAAATGATGAAAGTGTGTCACCAATGCCCTAGTAACAATTCATATTTATTTCTTCTTACAGCCATGTGCTCATCCTGGGCACATGGCTGCGAGGGCAAAAAAAGTGGGGGAGTAAAGCAATCCTAACCTGAACTCACAGTTGAGGTAAAAGGGATTTTTTTTTTACCTCATTCAATAAACAGGGGATTGAGTGGCACTGGAGGTCTTTGGAAACATGACTACTTTAGAAAAAATTACTTTTTTTTACTTTAAAATTTACGTTAAAAGTTACTTTAGAAAAATGACTACTTCAGCTTCAACCACAATAATACATGAGCAAACAATAGATACAAATTCAAGGTAAACCGCTCCAAATTCGATTGCAGAAAATATGACTTCAGCAACTGAGCGGTCAATGCCTGGAATGCACTACCTGACTCTGTTACATCCCCAAACCCTTACAGCTTCAATCTTTTACTGTCTACTGTTGACCTCACCCAGTGGTGGGTTTCAAAGTTTTTTAGAACCTCTTCTGTAGGTATGGCCTGCTTTGTGGGAGTGGTGTGCCAGTCATGTGACAGGGTGGAAGTGGCTTGTCAGTCATGTGACTGGGTGGGCATGGCCAACTTGTAAACTGTGGTGAAACTCACTTAACAACTCTCTTGCTTAGCAACCAAAATGTTGGCTCAGGAACTCTGGCATTGAGTGTGCAAGTCTTAAAGCTGTCAAGTTACAAGACCATTACACCCCTAACCCTTTAGAAAAAAAACCCAGGGGTGTTCAAACTTGACAGCTTTAAGACTTGTGGACTTCAACTCCCAGAATTCCTCCTCTCGCTCTTCATCTTGATGATGTGCGGACGGGCGGGGAGAGGGAGCTAGAACTGGTTCTAAACGGCGCTGCAGATTTGTGGAACCTCTTCTATAGAAAAGGTTAGAACTGGCAGGAACCCACCCCTGACCTCACCTCACTCCTAAGAGATCTGTAAGGGGCATGCATAAACGCACCAGCGTGCCTACCATCCCTGTCCTACGGTCTCCATTTATTCGTACACATTTACTGTGTTCATATTTATGTTTATACTTATACCTGTTATCTTTTACATGTTTGACAAACTAAAATAAATAAACAAAATAAAAAAACAGCTGCCATCCAAGAGGGTGCTGATGATGAAAGATGAAGACAGGGAATGTTCTGCAGCTTGCCAGAAGATTCAGCTATTTCCTTGAAAACCTAATGGCATTTGCAATAGAGTCATTTTGACATGGTTGTGCGAGTTATGCTGGAATTCAATTAATATTATCCTACTTAAAATGTGACATTGTGTCCTCTAGTGTTGCTAATATATTTTCTGTCTTTAGGTATAGGCATAATTGATATTTTGTATTGATAAAAAGGCAACAAGCACAGACTGATTCATGTGTTTAGCCAGTATATCAAATTGTTAAATATCCTTGACCTCCCTTTGGAATGAAATGTGCAATACAAATGTCAGATATATTTATCATCAGCAGACTAGCAATTACACTAAGTGCTATGAAATGCAATCTCAAGATGAAGAATAAAACCAAATTCAAAGACAAAGTCTACATTCCAGTTTTAATGCTTTCTCATTTCAGTCCGTCTTCTCCTATTTGATATTTGATTAATATATTATTAATGTAGCTCCCAGCATACCTAGCAAATAGGGCCTTAAACACTTAGAATTCTGGGAACAGCAAACCCAACACTGCAGAAGAGTGGAGAAAGCTGATTTAGTGCAGCAACAGGAGAGTCAAAGAATGACACAATGAAACTATGGCTCTATTTCGTGAGTCCACTTCATCTCCAAAAAAGTGGAAAAAAATTAAATTATCACCTACATAACAGATTAACATTATCTATTGATCATGCTAAGTAGTATATAATCTTTCTCTTTGCCTATGTATTCCAGAAGTGAATATTTTTTGGAAAATCAAATTAATAGTATAACCGTGTGTTCTGACCCCCCGGCCTGTGAATAAACCAGAACACAGGCTTGGCTGTTTGCCACTGTTCAATTACTGAGATAATGAATCCTTTGGCTGAGAGCCCAGGTAACTCACATTCAATAGAGTAGCTCTGCAGCAAACCCAGATAGTTCAAACGAAGCAACGCAGATAGTTCAAATGAACATACACAGCTAGAATACACAGATAGATTTTCTTAACTACTAACTCGAACGGTTGTTTCCTGCAAATGTCCCCTCCCAACGCCTCACCTATAATCGCTCTTGGGAGGGGCCAATCAACAACCACCTGTGCTTAATCATCTTTTGTGAGTCTGCCTACAGAGTTGCTGCTTCCGTTTCTCAGCCCTTCTCAATCTAGCATCAGGGACAAACTCCCTTTGATCCTCCCCACTGTTCCATGCCTCAGGTGCCTCCTGGTGGCCAACCAGCCTCTCTAGTCCCTCTCTGAGTCTAAACCCTGCCCAGGATCCTCCACATCTCCAGGGCAGACTCATGGTTTCTCGCTATTCGAGTCCATCAGCAGCTCAACCGGATCCTGCTGGGCCACAACAACTGTGTATAACACATGTCTTTGTAGGTTTCATTTCTTGTATTGTAGATTTGAATGTCATGCCACAGTCCAGAATAGGAGTGGGACTTTACCTGGCAAATTATGATGGCAGCTGTTTGTAACTCCCTCAAATGCCCCAAAGAAACCACTGCTTGTTCTGTTGACCCTTAGCTGTGGATTGGCACTGAATGACAAACACAACAAGTGGATTATCCTGGTCTAGTATAAGTACTTCTTTTGTTATTAGTAAAATAGTAGTTCGGCTTCTGCTCCCAACCTTTTGATATGAGAAATTGCTCAGATTTGTTTCTTTTATATACTTCTTTTAAATACTTAAAGATCACTCACACCAGATGATAAGGAAGAAAGTTCATAAATATGTTAGCTTAAGATTCATTAATGTCTCTTTTCTAATAATGAAGAATGAACTCCCATATTGGATGGGGAATTCTGGAAGTTGAAGTCTTATAGTTGCTAAGGTTGAGAAGCAATGCACTGACTTTCTCCTGCTTCTGTTGCTTTATAGATCTCTATCCTGTCACACAATGTTAATAGCAAATTAACAATGATCTGCTGTAATATCCTAGGTCTATTTCCACAGTGCTGTGTGTGGGGAAAAGGTTTTTTTTTAATGTCATCTACAGTGACACTTATCCTGTTTTAGTAAATCCATTTTGGGAAAAGATTTCAAATGCAGTGTATCGCTAAATGTCTATGGAGGTTCTCAGTCATCCAGGTCATGGTTGATCCAAAGGTGCTTTTTCAAGAGGCAACTGGACTTTCTGATCTTTCTCTGAAGATGTTTCACTTCTCATCCAACCTTCTTGAACCATCTTCAAAGAAAAACTGGAAAGTCCAGTTGCCTCTTGAAAAAGCACCATTGGGATTTCAAATGTAGCTTTGCTGCTTGATCCATAATCAGGAGTTTCTTGGACAAAGTATTTTTCAGGCCTTGCTAGAATAATAGCACCATTATATACCAAACAAATATTTTTTTAAAGAGTGAGTGAGGGGCTGTTGTTGATTATTGGAGTGCTGGGAAGGGAGGATGCTCAGGCATGGACAGCAAGTGAACAATGACTGGCTAGTCTTTTTAGTGTTCTGGTATTGGCTAGCTTTCTCTGAACAATGGTTGGTTGAAAGTACAGTAGTTCCTGTAAACTACAAATTCACACCAAAGTGGAGGACTTATTGGTTAGATTTAAATCAGAGGTCTCCAACCTTGGCAACTTTAAGCCTGGCAAACTTCAACTCTCATAATTCCCCAGCCAGGCTTAAAGTTGCCAAGGTTGGAGACCCCTGATTTAAAGCATGGTGAGAGTTATTGGAAACAAATGCTGTGTGGTACAGCTCAACAAACTGTCTTCATTCTAATTTTCTTAAACATGAATTTATCTCCTTCCTTTTAAAAGAGTCAAACTTACCAGCAAGCATAGGAAAGCAGATGTGGGGCGTCATGAAAGTGAATCATACTGGTTTGTATGATGATGTATGAAAAGCGCTATTTTGAGGTCTTATTAAATCATCTATGTGCTCTGAATTCAATAATATTGATATTTACATATCTGTATTAGTGCAAATGTCAGCTAGCCACAGACATAATAATATTTATGACAAGTTGTTTTTGCTGTTTATCATGCAACTTATAATGAATGTCTCAGGTCCTTCTCCACCAGTGACTTAAAAAAAACATTTTGGTACCTTTTTGTTCATTTGATTATGTACCTAGGTAAAAAAAATACTCACCTTACACTTGAAAGGTTTGACGTCTGAATGGACAATCATATGGGCTTTGAGAGTTTGTTTCTGCACAAAACTTTTAAAGCAGAGGTGACATTGGTAGGCTCTGATATTGGTGTGAATTAAGACATGTCTTTTCATATTGGCAAGTAGCGTAAACTCCCGGCCACAGATTCCACACTTGTGCTCTTTCACACCCTTGAAAAACATAAGAATGAAGTAAGTGACGATTCCTAACCCTTAAAATTTTTCTATTTTAAATTTGATCTTGGTTTTTACTAGGGTTGCTTTTTATTTCAGTTCTGTGATCATGATTGCCCTTTAGTCTGCAATAATAATGTCTGGTGGGGAAAAAAACTAAGAAATATGTCGACTCCAGTCAATGATATGCTAATTCAAACTTTTTAATAACTCACCCGTTACATATATCAAGATGTTACTTCTTTTTCATGACTTCTTATTAACATGTTTCTAGTTCTAATGGTAGCATTTGGTGTCTGTGTACCAAGCATTATTTTGGAAATGTATCCAAAGTGCTTCCCAGCCTTAATTTGAAATCAGAACCTGATTTCCCTTGCATCAGAACAAATCGGAACTACAGAACCAATATTCCCTTGTATTCGTATTCATTTCATGTAATCGTAATCATGTTTATACTTATATCTGTTATCTAATCCATTCTTGATGAAATAAATAAATAAAATAAACTATGGATGGCAGATCAGATAAGACTGATATCTATTATGCTGGCTGGTTGTTTAGTTTCTGAAAAATAAACATATTAAATAAATAAGTAGTGTATTCTCAGAAAAATAATTTCGAGCTCCAACTTAAGCCAGAGTTGCACTAGAATAAATAAAAATGAACTCCAGAAAATTGTGAGGTAAGATAATTATTTATTTCTAAAAGCAAAAATGTTTGCCTAAAGGTGACACTTGATGGGTGTGGGTAGGTACATGTCATCTATGATGTTTATTTTTGGAAACATGCAGTTCCTCTGGGAGACCATTTTAATTAACTCTGTATTTACAGACTTTCTCCTTTGATATGCGGACTAGGTCTGGATAATTATTTGGCAGTTTAAGAAAATCTGAGGAAACGTTTTCCCCCCATTTGCTATTTTTACTTGATTAACTTAGTTTCAGCTTGACTGTCAATTATTCAGTGGAGTAACATGGATTCTACTAATGTTTAAGGGGAAATGGAAACAGTGTTAGAAATAAAATATAAAACTTCCCACAGTATTGACAAATGTCACAAGTCTTTGTGCTAAAATAGCCCAAGTTCTGCTTGTTTTTGTTTGTTGTTGTTATTGTTTTATTGTTATTAATATTGTTGTTGTTATTATTATTGCAAAAGTACAATATAAAGAAATAAACTTTTTACCTTGGCTCAAAAACTCATAACTATAGTTAGAAAATAATACTGACTAATGAGAATTATAATATTATTGTCCCTAAGCTTTCCATCAATTCTACTTTAAAATTATTCTATAAACCAAAAAAAGAAGCAATTTAATTATCACTCACAATTACCTGTTTCTATAATGAATATTTATTTTAATTCAATTATTACAGAACATATTTGGAATGTTATCGTATCCTACTGCCTGATTCGCTCAATAATTATTGTTTTAATTCACAGGATCACCAATAGGAAATACTATCCAAATGGATAGTATTCACTTCCGGTGGTCATAGCTATAAGTTTTAAGTTTTTTCTCTCTCCCTCCCTCCCGCTCTCTCTCCCACTCTCTCTCCCTCTCTCTCCCCCCCTAGACAAAACTAGGTCTTGATGAATTTTCTGAACATTAATAGGAATGGAGCTAACCTAGCTTCAGGAGGGAGAATGTTCTATAAAGTGGGTATCAAGGCAGAGGAGGTCCACTCTCTGGCACCTATCAAAGTAGGTCTTTTATTATTTTATGTTATTTTTGTATTGATTTATATCCCATCTTTATTATTTTTAAAAATAACTCAAGGGAGCAAACATATGCAATACATTCTCTTTCTATTTTTTTTCTTCACAAAACCCCACACAGCTGGTTTTCGTGGCCAAGGCACAACTTGTCTTGAACTCATTCTTTTGCAGATGGATCTTGCAAAGCATGTCCTCTCTGCTGGATCTAATGGGACATGCTCAGATCTTTTGGATTGTGTGAAGCTTTCTACCAGATATGTGGGCAAAGTTGGAGCCTCAAGTGGCTTCCACATGTGGTACCTATGCCAAACCTGAATTGGCTGTGCTTGTCATCAAGATCATCTCCTCTGTTGGGCAGCTGAGAATATTCACTTTGGCTCAACCACAGTGGAAAAGGAATCTATCTTTGCAAACCTTGGGGTTTGGGTTCAGTTGTTTTCCCTTAAGGCAACTCTTATTTTATCTACCTTAGCGCTCCTTCACTCTCTTCCTTTCCCATAGCGGGCTTGCTGCTGTGATGCTGTGCTGTGTTTTGTTTTGGGTTTTAATTGAGTTTAGATGGCTTCTCTTTTATGATACAATTAAAAGCACAGTCAGGTGTTTCAAAAAAATTGTCAAATAAGCAGACTGGCATATAAAGACAGAGGGTGAAATTGTCCAGATATCAATTTGTAGACATCTATTGGACAGCAGCCGCAAGTATGCTGTTCTTGAAATTTCAAGATTGGTTGCAGTGAGGATCACTGCTACTGAGACTGAAAGTGTTTCTGAGGTTAGGGAGAAGTAAACATGGTGGTAATCTGGAAGTGACTTCTCTGTTTAGAAGTGCTTAAAAATATTTGCATTTTAGCAGGTCCTTAAAAAAGTGTTGTTCCCTCCCCTCCAGCACAACTATTGGAGAATCCCTGGCATTAGCTTACCTTGTGAGTTAAGGCATGCTGCTTCAGGTGATGTGGCTGCACAAATTCCATGCCACATTCAGTGCAAATATAAGGGCGAATATCCTTGTGCTTCATCATGTGATTCTGCAGCTGACTTGGATACTGGAATATCTTGTCACACTCGATGCAAGTGTATTGAACAGGACCTCGGTGGGTGGTTAGGTGCCTCTTCAGCTGAGATAAAGTCGGGAAGTCAAGGCCGCACTCAATGCAGATATTTTCTCTGCCACTCTCATGCTTGGATTCATGAGCTTTCAACTCACTGGGGTAGGCAAAACCCCTTCCACAAATCCTGCAGCTGTAAGGTTTGACGTCACTGTGCTGCATCATGTGTCTCTTCAGGTGGCTAGTTTGGGTGAAGGCCTTGTGACACACTTGGCACTTATGGGGTCGAGTGCCTTGATGAGTCAGCATATGGGTATGCAGATGACTCAACTGCTTGAAAAGCTTGCCACACCGAGAGCAAGCATGGGGCTTGATGCCACTGTGCCCCAAGATGTGGGTGACCAAGTTGTATTTGGATGTGTAAGACTTGTCACACATGGGGCACTGCCAGCGTTTCTGCTCCCCTCCTACGTCAATGTAATAGCTGTCATCGATCTGAATGTTGACGTCTACTCTTTCCACCTTTTGCTTCTTTTCAGCTTGCTCATTTAACTCAACCCTTTTAAAGGGAGGCTCTGGGGGCCTTTTCAATGGGAAAGGATTTCTAAAATGCAAATCTGGGGGAATCATAAAAGGAAACATTAGAGTAGGATGAATTTTGGGATAGTATGAATAGGGAGCCTGCAGAAAAGTGGTGGGGCCAGGCCATAGAACCTGGGGCTTCATTGGTTCTTCTTTGATAGGCTGTGTCCCAAAATGTTCCAGAGTCCTATAAAAGTGATAGCCAAGGTTGCAGAGGTCGATCATGTGACCATTGTACTTTGGCTGTGTGGATTCGTGCTGAAATATTGAAGGGGGGCTGGGAGAACCTCCATCAACATTTTCTTCCGGTTTCTCCAATTGAGATGTGGGATCTCCTGGAGGGGCAGTGGAAGACACTTTTGTTGGCATACTTTTACGTTTACGAGATCCCCCTTCCAGAGAGCTTTTGAAGTTTTCTAAGTCTGTGGGAGGGCTGTATCCAAATTGGGCAAGCTGTGTCCTGAATTCCTCACTGAGGGGCGAAGCTATATTGGTGTTTACGATAGGATCCAAGCAATGAGCAAAGGAAAAGGTTTGTACATTGTCCATCTTGCAATGTGTGTCCTCTTTCTTCATTGCATTGAAGTTCTCCTGGATGATCTAGCTTCCTTCAAATAATAAATAACATTTTAAAAAAACCAATCCTGTTCTTGCTTGCTGTTATTTGATGTGACATGTAACTGAGTGGAATCACAGTTTAACACAAAATATGGTGTTCTATCCTGTTTTGTTTGCTTTCTCTTTTTAGCCCCAGGTTTCCTTTTTTAGGCCAGAAACCTGGGTTCAATCATTTGTCAGTCTTTGTGTTTTTTAATGAAAAATCTGGTCAACCTTATGCAGTTGTTTATTATAGCTATATGCCATGTAACCCCACACGATTCTTCCATGCATTAAAAAATGAGGACAAGCCGATAAGAGCTATTCCTATTGCTGATAAGGACTGATTGATAAGGGTTACTTCTACTGCCCCACTATGGCTGCATTTAGATGTGCTTTTCAATGTCAAAAGAGTTCACACATACTCAGCTTCCTGTTCATTAAGATCATAGAATTGGAAATAACTATTTTAGGCCACCATCCTGCTCCTCAATTCATGCTGTATATTCCTTTTGGGCCGAGAACCATCCTTAGGCTCTGACTACTATCCTAGGGACACAGGAAAAAGGGCGTGACAGTCCTAAACAAAATACCCAAATGCTATTTGATTGAATTAAATGTCAGTTGCAATTAATTAAATATAGTTCATATGACTATTAGCAAGCACTTCGTAGCTTGCCTTACCCCATCAGTTAAAACTCAGTATTCAGTGGCAAAATGTGTCACAGCTCTGGGGAGGTGTGGGGGGAGATCACACTCAAAATATCCTAGTGTGGCCAGTTGCAATTTGCCTTAATTACTAAGCTGTAACTGATTTGCTAGCTGGTGGATTAGTTAGTAATGCTAGTTTCAGATAAAGTAAGTCATGTCCTGAAACCTGTTAAGTTTCATCCATAGCTAGATGTTTCTTTTGTATGCAGAACATGTCAAGGTCTACACTCTCCAGGTAAAACTTGGGAAAAACCTCTCTTGGAATCCCCTTAAGATCTGCCATCACATTATGTGGGTTGCTTTTAGTCTTTGAGTAGTAGAAGAGTAGAAGGTCACAGTCCCCAAATATAAGAATAACAAAAATTAAAAAAATGGACCGAGCAGGGCAGAAACAATACTATCAAATAAATGGCATTCATACCATGTGTTTATTCCCCATGTATGTCATTATTTCTACTTTTTTTCTATCACTGTAACATTTATAATTTAGTAATTTTGAGAAGGATCACATGTACCAAAAGTTTAATTCAGTGAAAGGTAAAGGTAAGAGCCGAGGTGGCACAGTGGTTAGGGTGCAGTATTGCAGGCCACTTCAGCTGACTGTTATCTGCAGTTCAGCAGTTCAAATCTCACCGGCTCAAGGTTGACTCAGCCTTCCATCCTTCCGAGGTGGGTGAACCCAGACTGTGGGGGCAATTTGCTGACTCAATTTGCTAAAATGTCCTACGTGCCTAAGTATTGATTTTGCAGATTCTTACCAGCTGCAGAAACTAGCAAGCAGACAATGAAAGATGGGTGCTGTGTGCTTCAATTGGTGCCCTGAATTTAGGACCTTTGGGTATTCCTTTCAGTGCTATACTCTGCCCAACAAATTCATTCAGACCTTTTTATCCACTAGTTATTTAGCCTCTTTTATGTTTGTTCAATAAATGTATAACAAATACATAACCTTAAGGTTTAAGGATCAATAGTGCAGCATCTGTACTCACATTAAATCATCACCTTTGGGCCAAATGGGCTTTAAATGCATCTGCATGAGCTCTAGACATCTGTGCATAATAAACAGAGAAAAGAAAGATCATTCTTTAAATATGTCATGGTAGAGATAGAAATGTATACATTCAAAGTTCCATGCTGGTTTCTAGTGCATAGCTGGGGGGGAAAAAATTGAGGTCACTGTTCTTTGCAGATGACAGACAGATGAGGTACATAGCTAACTAACTAAAATAGCTATTATTATTATTATTATTATTATTATTATTATTATTATTATTAATAATAATAATAATTAAATGTATAGGCTGCCCAATCCTGGAGGACTCCGGGCGGCTTACATAGAAGGAGGGGAAAAAAGAAAAGAAAAACAAAAAGAATAGATTAAAATTCACAACACGCATTCGTTCTAATCAGGGCTGGACCTTAACAATAAGGTCAACAGCCCCAGGCCTGCCGGAACAGCCAGGTTTTAACAGCTTTCCTGAAGGCCATGAGAGTGGGTAAGGTCCGGACCTCTGAGGGTAGCTGATTCCACAGGGTCAGAGCAGCCACAGAGAAGGCTCACGTCTCCACTGGCCCGAGAGAAATACGAGGTTGAGTGTGTGTCCTGGTCTGTGAGTTGGACCCTGAACTACTTGGGTCAAGTCCAAGCTAGTTAACTAGTTAGAGGGAGGGAGGGAAAGAGAGAGGGGGAGGGAGAGGGGGGAGAGAGTTTAAAACATTAAACAACCGTACAAAGGTAGTGTACTATATGCATGCCAGAGGTGGTATTCAGTCAGTTCTGACTGGTTCTGGAGAACCAGTAGCGGAAATTTTGAACAGTTCGGCTCTGCCCCCAGCTATTCACTGCCTCTCTAGTCCCAGCTGATCACAGTCCCAGCTGATCGGCAGGGTCTTCTGTTGCTCTGCACAGGAGAATGGAGCTGGAAAGCAGGCTAGTGGGGTGGGGAGGGAATGGGGATTTTACAGTATCCTTGCCCTGGAGTGGGGAGGGAATGGGGATTTTGCAGTATCTTTCCCCTGCCATGTCCACCAAGCCACATCATGCCATGCCCACAGAACCAGTAGTAAAAAAAAAATTGAATCCCACCACTGCATGCCCTTTGTTGAAGTGGAAATTACAATATGTAAACCTGCTCTACTATGTATATAACTTCCCATGCCAAAGAGTAAACCTGATGTGACTACTGCAACCAAAGATTCTCACCATTGTACCATGTTTCTAAAATAGATACTGCATTTGCTTCCACTTCATACTAAATTGGAGCTTTTGTAGAAGAGAGCATATTGTTTTTCTTACTCTTTATTATATTATTATGTACCCCAATAGACAGCTGGAGGACAAAGTCTGAGAAATTTTATGGGCTTTCTGCATGCTTGTCTATAATTCTATTCTTTACATAGAATTAGAAAATAGAGACAAAGAAACAGTTTGGTGTAGTGGTTAAGGCATCAAGATAGGCACCAGGGGGCTGTGATTTTAGTCACTTAGGCACAAAGCCAGCCAGATGTCCTTGGGCAACTCCAGGAAAAAGGCAATGGCAAACCATCCAAAAATCTTGACAAGAAAATGGCAGCACTTTCCCAGGCAGCCACCAGGATTTGCTGAGTTTCATGTATATTTTTATTAGCATATTTTCTCTGCCATGTTAACTTTGGGGCAAATCCTTTACTTCTGTCCTTTGGGCTGACAGCCCCCCCACCACCATCCAAATCAATGTTTTCTACAGTTGCTTTCTGAGATGGAAAGAGAGAGAAAGAGACGGGGATCTCCACTCAAAGTGAAGTCCCTAATAGTATATAGCTGTGATGGCAAACCTATGGCACACATGCCACAGGTGGCATGTGGAGCCATATTTGCTGGCATGGAAGCCCTCGTCAGCCCTCAACTTCGGTGTGCATGCGCGTGCTGGCCAGCTAATTCTCGACCTTCTGGAGGACCGGGAGAGGCTGTTTTTGCCCTCCCCAGGCTTCAGGAAAGCCTCCAGAGCTTGGGGAGGGTGAAAATTCCCCAGTGGGTGGTCCCTCGTGCATGCGCAGGTGAGTGGGCATGCGTGCATGCGCGATAGCACGCACACACACACACTTTTGGCACATCTTTAGGAAAATATTAGCCATCACTGGTATATAGTTTAGCCCTTCAAGGCTGCAGGTTGGTGTGTTTATCTATGCATGTTGCATATTGTTAGAGAGAAGTGTAAAATGAGGAATGGCTTTTGTGCACTTTGAGTTGTTTTTAACTTTATGTGGTTTGTCATCCTTTTAAAAGAATAGTAGCGACATCCACATTAAATTTTAATGTATTTTAAACTATGAGCAACACCACAGAAGTGGGAATAGCAGTTGACTTCAGCATGAATCACATTTATCTTGGATAACAAGAAGAAAATGTTGTATCTACACTGAAAATGTTGTTTTATTATACTTTTTCAAAAGAAAAGGTAATTATTTATCATTTTTAGAGGACTGGAACTCCATTCTCTCCTTTTGTACACAACGTTCTTATTTCTAAGTGTAGGAAGTAAGTGTTAAATACTAAAAATGCTGCCAAGTGCAATAGCAAGGGAAGACCAGCTTCCTGTACCTTGAAAAGTTAGCAGTGAGATACAACAGCTTTTCTTATGCTTCTTGATAAAATCATATCTCCAAAATCATTATCTGCAGTAGAATGATTTAAAGTACAAGAGTCCATGCGTGATCTTTTGTTTCAAGTTTTCTGAAGTATACAGAAGAGGAATCTTTATATATATATATATCTTACTACTATGAGAAATCAAATGTTATGGGACATAGCAATCCTGCCTTCCATTTCACCCGAAATTCACAGTCATTTAATTCTAAAGCCATCACTCAATGCACTTTAGCCTGAACCAAGCATAAAGGAGATATCAATTGTACGAAATCATTTCTACGAAGGCAAAGTCAATACTGAACCACTGTGACATCGATAAATGAAGGCAAATATACATGTCCTATGATAATGTTGCAGGACTCAATCTAGATCAGTCACAGGGACAGGAGGTTTAGTTTTCCAAGCTTTCAGGCCAGTGGTGGGATTCAAAATATATACTAAAGGTTCTGTGGGTGTGGCTTGATGAGCGTGACAGGAGAAGGATACTATAAAATCTCCATTCCCTCCTCACTCTAGGGGAAGGATACTGTAAAATCTCCATTCCCTCCCCACTCCATGTGAAGGATACAGAAAAATCTCCATTCCCTCCTCACTCCAGGGGAAGGATACTGCAAAATCTCCATTCCCTCCTCACTCCATGTGAAGGATACTGCAAAATCTCCATTCCCTCCCCACTTCAGGGAAAGGTTATTGCAAAATTCCCATTTCCTCCTGATCAGCTGGGACTCAGGTGGCAGAGAACAGATACAGATGGGGCCAATCAGAGGTGGTATTTACTGGCTCTCTGAACTACTCAAAATTTCCACTACCAGTTCTCTAAAACTGGTCAGAACCTGCTGAATACCACCTCTGTTTCAGACTCATATTGGAGCCATCCTCAAATGCTTTCTCTCTACTGGAATGTGCCACATACATTCAAGTAGAGAGAAGTTTTCTTAGGATGGGCGCCAGCTTGAGTCCGGAAACTCAAAAGACTAAACCTCTGGTTCCGGTGATGGACCCAGATTGAGTCTACAAGTGTGATGTTTTTAGCGGCTGTCTTAAGGGTGATAAATGTGAGGAGCTTGAGCAGTCTCCTCTTTTTGCTGCCTTGAGCTTCCAGACAAACAGCAGAACACAAATGCATTGCATAAATAACATTAAGTATATGCTACCACAATCCCTACATTTGTTTAATATAAAATAAAAGACAAATAAAAAGAGTCAGTTTGGTGTAGTGTACCGGGCTAGGAAACCAGGAGACCATGAGTTCTAGTCGTGACTTAAGCACAAAGCCAGCTTGTTAGCAATAGCAGGCAGGCAATAGCAAACTGTTTCTAAAAATCTTGCCAAGAAAACCACAGGGCCTTATCCAGGCAGTTGCTAGGAGTCAAGACTGATTTATCCTCAAATAAACAAATAAACTGCATTATGGTTTAATAGGGGGTGAAACAGATCTGAATGTGGATATTCATACTCTCATTTCTGTTGCTGAACAACGTTCTCTCTTCATCCGTATTTGACAGTGCATAAAATAACACACATCCTCAATCTTCTTTCTGCCTCTGTTGTTTTGAAACAGATTAAATCATGCACTAAATACATAATTCAAATTAAATATATGCTGGATAGGGAATGGAGCCTTTCTGTATCTCCCTCAAATTTCAGGAAATAAGAAAATGCATTCTTTATTATTAAGTAATAAATATAATGTAAATTATTAAAATAATATTTTGCTATAGATTACTTAATTCAAAATATTCAGATCTGAGAAATATACAAAATTAAAGCAGAACCTTACTTTTTTCTCCCCACCTCATCTATTTTCATAAAAGTAATGGCACTGTTCCTACAACATGCTTCCTTAAAAAACCAAATTTGTATTGTAAATTGTGTAAAGCATGATGAACAAGGGAAACTAACGTGACCAAAGTGGCAGGGATAAAGAATAGCTTGATATTGGTAGCATTGTTTCATAAGAGAAATTGTTAATCCCTTTCCCAGCAGAATGGAATGGAACGGGAGAGGGGGGGGTCTAATGGTTGTGGGGTGGGTGGGTGTGGGTGTGGGTCAGTGGTGGGTTTCAAAAATTGTTAGAACCTCTTCTGTAGGTGTGGTCTGCTTTGTGGGAGTGGCTTGCCGGCCATGTGACCGAGTGGGAGTGGCTTGCCAGTCATGTGACTTGGTGGGCGTGGCCAGCTTGTAAAATGTGGTGAAAATCACTTAACAATGCTTTTTCTTAGCAACCAAAATGTTGGCTCAGAAACTGGCATTTGAAGCACGCAAGTCTTAAAGCTGTCAAGTTACAAGACCCTTGCACCCCTAACCCTATAGAAAAAAAACCCCAGGGATGTTAAAAGTGGCAGCTTTAAGAATATAAGGTTTAGATAGGACTCTTAGAGGTGGGTGGGGCAATTGGTGAACTAGCCAATCAGTGAGCAGCGGGCACGGCAAGTGTGGTGCGGATGGGCTGGGGAAGGGAGATGGAACCGGTTCTAAACGGCACGGTAGATTTGTGGAACCTCTTTTATAGAACAGGTTAGAACTGGCAGGAACCCACCCCTGGTGTGGGTGTAGATAACTAATGTTGTGGCACTATGTGCAATCAATCATGTAAAGGAGTATAACTTTGATCATGTGGTCACAACAGCCATCTTGACTTTTTGTACCCCCACCTTCCATTCTGAGATATGGGATGTCTCCAATTTTATTTTTTGTTTGAAAATCCTTTTCAATTTTGAAAATGTCTCTGCCAGTCTCCAAAGAGAATCTCAGTCATTTTGTGCAAGATATGGACAAATGATGCAACACTCTAACTCTATGGCAAAATAGTTCCAGAATTGGAACTGAGACACTGGTTAGTTCCTTCCACTCGTTTTCAAAGAGATTTCCGCTCTCCAGAGCCCCTGGAACTTTTGTCAGGAGTTCTAGGTTTACAGAAATTAATAGTAATATTAAAGGTAAAGGTTCCCCTCACACATATGTGCTAGTCGTTCCTGACTCTAGGGGGCAGTGCTCATCTCCATTTCAAAGCCAAAGAGCCAGCGCTGTCCAAAGACGTCTCCATGGTCATGTGGCCGGCATGACTAAACACTGAAGGCACACAGAAACGCTGTTACTTTCCCACCTAAAGTGGTTCCTATTTTTCTACTTGCACTTTTACATGCTTTCGAACTGCCGGGTTGGCAGAAGCTGAGACAAGTAACGGGAGTTCACTCTGTTAGGCAGCGCTAGGGATTTGAACCACAGAATTGCCGACCTTTCTGATCGACAAGCTCAGAGTCTTAGCCACTGAGCCACTGCATCCCTAATAGTAATATTAGCACTGCTAATAAGAACCTGTCAGGTGCAAAGAAACAGAACAATTCGGTGAATAGGCCAAAGTAGTTTCTTTATTGTTATTCTTCTATTTACAAGAATTTCACCAGGCTAACTGCATTCTCTTGGGAAAGGTAGATAAAGGCTTCAAGAGTCTGGTCTCTGTCATTTCCTCCCATGGAGCAGCTCCAAGCTAGACAGCCTCTTTACACTGCCCCTCTTGTCTGGCTAGAAATCCCACCAGAGAACCCGTAATCCTGAATGGACATATCTTGCATCTATTTAAACAGATTAAAAATTCTATTCTTGTTTGACCTCAACTCAGCCTGAGAATGTATGAACGTAAGAATTCTATTTTCTTTTCATTAATCCAGATGTGCTTCGCTCAAGTTTTCCAACTTCTGACCATAGCTCACAGTGTTAGAATTCCTGATGTCTTCCCATCCTAATATTAACGAAGTCTGAAGCTGCTTTCCTGCACAACATAGGCCAAGTTAGCCAGGTGTTGTCCTGAGCTTTTCTTAAAAAATAGAAAAATTTTCCAGCAAGTGTAGGCGGTAAAGATTACAGCAAAGATTCTATTTTATCTAAAGAAATAAGAATAGCTGCAGATATGCACATTCATTAGGTACGTGTTATCATATTGAAGTGTGTTCTGCATTAGCAGCCATAAAAATATTGGCCCCAGTCACTAGGATGCCCCAAACTTTCAAAGCTTAACTTACTGCTGTTGTATAAGAAATATCACTAGAAGACAGTTATGCTACATTCTTCCTACAAAGTAATTCTAAAACTGATTGGATCAGAAATTTAACTCTTTTTAGCCATTTAGCTACCGTACATAAGGGCTGAAAAAGTCAGAAGGAGGAGGATGTACAGGTAATCCTTGTTTAGTGACCCTAATTTTGGACCAGCAACTCAGTCATTAAATGGGGCAGTATCTAATAGAAACCCTGATTGCACTTAAAATTTTATTTCAGTTTGCTTTGCTTTATAGAGCTATGAAAATTGTAATAGCAAAGATTCATCAGGAAATTACTTTTTCATCACCGTCATAACTGTGAACAGTCAATAAACAAGGCAGTTGGTAAATGAGGACCACCTATAATCCTAATGGCTTTGTAAGTCAGTTGACCAAGCATCCTTTATTACGACAAACCTGGTTACACTGGAGTTTCTGATTATGGCAAAGTCGCAGGTGGATTTGCACCCAATGTATGAACATCCATGGAGGACATGGGCCTTATCACTGCCTCTCACTTTATACTTAAATGCATGCATGGATTTTATAGCCAGACAGGAAAAATAGACAAAATAATAACTCAACAATGTGTCTAAATCTCTGAAAAGTAATTACACGAAGTGTTATAAGCATACCGTATTTTTCAGAGTATAAGACACACCTTTTTTCCTCAAAAAAGAGGCTGAAAATCTGGGTGCGTCTTATACACCGAATACAGCATTTTTTGCCACCCAAAGCCACGCCCCTTGACCAAAATGGCTGTGAATACCCTTATGGAGGCTTTCAGAGAGCTCCTGGGGGCTGGGGAGGGCAGAAATGAGCAAAAAACAGGCTGTTTTTGTCCCCCCCCCAGCTCACAGCAGCACTCTATAAGCCTATAAGGCTATGCATGCAAATTTTTTATTTGAGCCCCCATAGCAACTTAGTCTGTATTGTCTTAAACTACAGGTAGTCCTTATTCTGTGACCATAAATGGAACTGACAACTTGATAGTTAAGCGAAGCAGTTGCTAAGTGAATCAGCTGCTATGCTTCTGATTTTACTTCCACTTTTGTTTGCATTAAAAGCTGCCAATAATCATTACCTGCAATGAATTGAAAGTAACAAAAGAGTCCACCACTCAGCCATGTCTTAGATGTGCACATAGGAAGACTAACATCTCAGTTCTCTATGGGAAATTACCTTCAGGTATTGATTCAGGCTACAGCATAAAGTATTTTCCCAGCATAAATCACTTCCTTTTTTTCTTTTACTTTATATGTAAGTTACTAAAGTGGAAGCGAAGATCTGAAAACCCTTTTAAAGTTTGACATAGAACATGGCCAAATTTATATAAGATGAATAACTACTTTGGCAATTCAATAACCCCATGAATTTGGGCTCTGCAGAGCTTCACATTTAGAGGGAAATGGGTGTTTTAGAAAAGGGGTCCCCAACCCTTGGTCTGTGGACCAGCATGCCAGAAACCGGGTCCTGGAAACAAGCAAAGCCCCATTTATGGAATGCAGGCAGCACATGATACCATGCTTCCTCTGGTCCTCAGAAAACCTCTCTCCACAGAACCGGTCCCTGGTGCCAGAAGGTTGGGGGCCACTGTTTTAGAACATACTGAGTGTATTAGGGCTCCCAGACCATCTGTCTTTAGAGTAGTTGCCTCTTTTTCTGGAATTTCCTGGTGACCCTCAACAAATAGAGTGTTTCCTATTCAGAGGAAAATGTGAGCTTGGTTTAAGAAGATGCAGAAGCTTTCTGACTTCAGTTTGGAGTTTTGCACAGCCCTGATGTTCATGGTTGGGTCTATGTGCAGAAGAGCAAAGCTATCACCCATAGAGTTCAAGATATACAAGCCTGTATTGTACTGCTTCTTGGAAGGACAGCTACTGACACAAAGTGAATATACCAGCCACAATCTAAAATGTTTTAGACATCTCTGGGCCAAGCTGAGCTAGGATGAGCAGTGGCTTTTTTCAACATTTTTACACGTCGCAAAACAATGTATTTTGGTCATCTATGAAGAATGAATTATAGGCAGGCGCAGAAATGATTAATCTCTAACAGCAATTCAAAGAAAAGGAATGTTTCTATCATTCTCTTGAAGTAGAATTTGTTTTTTGGAATGATTCCACATAGCCAAGTTCAAGAGATGGAAAATTACTGCTCTCATTCTCAACCAACTTCATCCTATCCTAATATAGCCATTGTTATGAAGACAATTCAGAGTAAGGACAATAGATGCTGTCCTCATTTGACACTGCAATATCATATATTAAGGACATGATCCCCACTGAGTTGCTTGCAAGTATTATCCCAGCTAAGGGGATAAAAAGAGTTACTTTTTAGAAAATCAAGAAAATTCCAAATTTAAAAAAGTATAAAACCATGATAGGAAAACAAACAATCATAAACAGTTAGTAAACAGAATCTTGAAAAAATGAACCACAGGCTATTCATTATTCCCCCATTCCCCCACCCACCCACCTGGTGTCCCTTTTATATGGAAGTTTTTTTCCTGAGTTTTACAGGATACATTCCATTTCTGTAAGGAGCTTGTGTACTGTCTGATGTAATTTCCAGATTCATGTAGCAACTTGGGAGACTCTGAGGAAGACTAAAGCCACATCTACATAACCCGTCTGCTGTGGCATAAGGACAGCTCACTTAACATTCGTGGAAAGCATGACTGTGCTTCATACTGCAGTGCCCATCTTGTACCAGCTAGGCACTCGGGGTACGACAAAGTCTAGCTGAGGCACTCCAATATGAAAACAGTCTTTTTCCTCTCGCAGTGGCATAGTGCTAGCTATGTCAATACTGATATGCACATGGATGCAGAGTAGCGGTGAGATTCACTTATCTTCCCTACTGGTTCGTAAATGTGAGCATATGTGCATCTGCACATGTGCATTGCCGTGTGCACTGCTCGTGCATTAGGTTGGGGTGGGTGAGCGGTGCCTGAACTGGAGAGAACTGGCTGAACACCATCTCTGATGCAGAGGTTAGCCCTGTGACCACGTCTAAGACTATTCCTTCTTACATAGATCATATACATATCACTTCTGCCCATCATTCACTGATTATATTGTAGTTGTGACTTGATTGCCTGGTCTCTGATCTCCAGGTATCATCATTGCCAATGTTTAAGAAAGCTCCTCCTCTTAAATATTATTCACAATCAGGATTTGTCTGAATTTTTGCAGTCCAGATTTGGTAACCCTAAAGAAGACTCCAATGATATAATGGCATAGTCTCTTCATACTCTGATGCAGTTCTATTGCTCACCAACATGACTAATTCAGGGGAAGTGAAACCTACACCAGAAGGTAATTACTTACATGGATCTTCAGAGAATTTCCTAAAACATCTGCCAATTTAACCTCAAATGTGGTTCTCACTTTTATGGAAATTCATCTAGTTCTTGGTTTATCTTCCTCTTCCTTTAAGCACAATCTTCTTCTTTCTGTTTAATGGACTCATTTCAGGGTTGACTCAAGGCCAAATTATTTAAAATAGACTCTCTACTACAGTTCTGCTTAGGTCCAATATAACACTAGCTGATCATGATTTTAAGTAGGAAGGTTGTTAGAGGTTTTATCATTAGCAGTGTGAGTTTTCAGAGAACTCTCACCATCATCTTCTTGTAATCATTTTAAGAATGCTTTATGGTATTATTTTTCAAACTATTCATCATGACTCGTTAACAAGGAATATGTGGGCTAGAAATTGTATTGATAAATAACCATTATCAAGAACACTGGGAATTGCCACTGCTCTGGCTTATACATTGTGCTAAACTGTGTTTTGCTTAAGCCTAATTTATTGAATAAGTTTTAATCAGTTGGGTTCATCCAAGGTATAAAGACCAACTCTCCAAGCAGCTTTAACTATAAGTGTGCAAATCCAAAAAAGCATTACCTTTGAAGATTACTATGAATTAACTGAAAACAACATTGTTTGAAAGAGCCTTTCCTATTCACTAAATAATTAAATATTGCATGTAATACTGAACATTCTCTCTCGCTCTCTCTGCTATTTGATATGGCTTTGTATTTTGGACTTTATTTCAATTAACATTTATATACTGTATTTTTATTGCTCATTTAAAAGTTTCCAATGTTTGCTCATTTTTTAAAATTTCTAATTTTGTATTTTTGAACTTTTAAAGGTACAAAGGCATGATAGCACATCTTTCAGCAAAAAAGCACACTAAATTGTCTGCCTGAAGAAGTTATCCTTTCCTTATAACATAATAATTGAATGTTTTATTTTATTTCTATTCTGATTGTCATTGAATTGTCAATTCTCACTCTAAAACAACCTGCAGAATGAATCACACGAAGCACTAGCTACCAGAATATTTTTTTACTTTATATTTAAAAATATAAAATATGATCTAAAGATTAATATAACGCTTAATAGATTAAGCACTGACCCATATATGAACTTTTCCAAAGATTACAGTTATTTTGAATTATGCCTCAGGTCATAATTATGCGTCTGAGAATGTTAACTTCTCCTGTATCGCTTACCTCAACCAAAGGAAATTTCATTAGAAAGACAGCCAATAAGTCCATCAATTAAATAGGCATACATACCTTTAAAAATTCCAACAAATATGTTAAAACATTGTAGATAATAGAAAAATGCATATGATGTCATATGTGGAAAAAACCCTCCCACTTTGCCATGGACTTGATTTTAATCCCAAACTTTGGGGAGATTTATTTATTTATTTAAAAATATTTCTATATTTGCTCATGGAAGAGCAAAACTGATGTATGAAATAAAAGAAACAATTAATAAAACCAACATTAAAACAAAAACCCAGCAAAGCACTTGTTAAAAATGCACAGAAGTCACAGTTCAGATAAAATCTCAGTCAGTACAATCAAATGCATTCTTGTTGTGAATAAATTGTTTTTGAAGTCTTTCTTGCAAATTGGCAGTTACGAATGCTTGACAAACTTTAGGCAACAAAATATGAAAAGGATTCTGGAAAAGGGCTCATTTTAGAAGCACAGATTTAGTTAAGACCAGAAAGTGTAGGCTGGAAAAATCTAGACAATCACTAAGAAGTAAGTGTGGAATTAAAGTTTTCTTGTATCTCTTTGCTTAGTGGCAATTCAGACTTTTGCAACCCAATTCTGATATCCCCAAATATCATAGTACATAGTGCATAGTACAATTCTAGGTATGTTTCTTCAGAACTGTTGCAATTGGTTCAACAATGATTAGCCTGAACAGGATTGGAGCTTGAGAAAGAGGGCTCTTCACTTAAAATATTGAGGCTGGTAACAACATATCCTTATTGAGAAATAACCACAATTTTGTACAATGGAACGCATTTCGAAAATGGATAAATATTATATAATTTCCAGACAGCTTAGATGTGAGAAAACTGGGTCTTCGGTATGCTATGAAAACTTCACATTTAAACCTAAGTACCAACATTGCTCTGCCTTCAGAATGAAGGAAAGGAAGTTACTGCACCTTAGTATGAAAGTAAGGCTTACTCCTAGGTGTCTCGGCGTATAATTTAAAAAATACAGCTAAAATTGCAGTCAACAAGATACTGGGAGGATACAATACATGACTGAACAGAACAAACTTGTAACTGGAATTTACTTAACAGAAATGTTGCCTAGATTTTGGGGCATTTGTTTCTAAAATAGGTTCTAGAATCTTTTGCTCCTTATGATGCAAAGTGGCTGGGCCATCGGTGTTGTACACTTTCAGGAAAGAGAGCACTTGAGATATTAACACTTTATACACAAGGCCCTCTTCATGTAATTATAGCTTCCACCTTCTGCTTAAAAATAGAAAATTTTAAAGAGATCATTCAGGCCCCCTATGCAGCCCAGCTAAATGAATTAGCTACTAAGGGCCACAAGCAAGTGCATTTTTCGGATGAATTATTTTGAGATTTCATGAAGATCTGAAGCATGTCATTCGCATCAGGAAATGCACTAAAACAAAAAGGGTTGCAGCTTTTAGGAGGCTCTAAAATGTTTACTGTAGTTGTAAAAATTGTCACCTCTTTCTTAAATTTCAGACTGTTTGATCTGGCATCTAGAAAATGGAGTACTGCATAGCTATTTGCAGAATGCACACATACATTCATAAACACACATACTAAGTTCCTGCCAAATTGAATTGCTTGGGACCCACAAAGAAGCATGTATTTGATCTTTCAACTTTCATTTATTAAGAGTTTACATGCTGCCTTAAGAAATTTTGGAAGTTTAACTTACCAGATGCTGACCGGACAATGGTAATGACCCAATGCTTGTAATTGCTCCCTAATTGGCAAAGTTGTCACTTCTCGTGTGGCAGCTGCAGTGCATTTAGAAAACGTGGAGGGAGAGTGTTCCAAATGACTTAAGAAAGAGAACAGGAACAATCAATTCATTCTGGGTTTTTTTCTTCTTTTCTCAGATGAGTTCTGTACCTTCAGAAAGAAGGAAGGAAGGGAGGGGAGAGGAAGTCAACAACCCTTAGCTTTCCTGCAAAAAAATAAGGAAACGGCAGATAGCCATCTCATTTTCTCAAAATGTTTGGAAAAATAAACCAAAGGAAAAGAAATTCCTCAAGTATTATATCTTTATGATGGATTTCATAGGGTGAAATTTATAATTCAATGGATGGAATGTCATCAAAACAAACACAATGTTCCAAATACAGAGCCTTGTTTTGGAAGTCAGATGCCCGTATCTGCAAAATGCTGCTTGCTTAAGAATATAAACAATGAGAGAGAGAGAGAGATGTGTCAGCCACTCCACCTTTCCTACACACAGTTGAAATACCATTCTCAGTATCCATTAAAGTGTACATAAATGTGTATAAAGAGATAAATGTGTGTATAGAAAGAAAACGATGTTTTGTGATAATTATAAGCCAGAGTTACATATGTTACCATTCAATAATTTTCTATTAATTTTTCTGATCTGGAACTTCCAGAAGCACCAATTATATTGAAAAACTGAAATGTAATTAGGTCAACACTGAAAAGTATCTATTGGAAAGAAAGCTTGGCTCTAGAAATTCAGATTATTCCCTATCAAGCTCTACTTCTCTTAAAAGAGAAATTGGCAGTGCTAGATATCACATACAAAGCCTTATGGTATATGGTTCAGCCCTAGAAAGCCTCTTGAAGATCTAACTGCAAATCTTTCTGTAACATATAGATGATGCATCTGTCAAAGGACAGGTGCTTGCTGAAGGTCCTCACCTATCAGGAGATGTGACAGCAGGGAGCCAAAAGAAGACATTCTTTTGGAGAGGCTCCCTTGCTTTGAAACAAGTGGCCCCCCAACTGGCCTGCTAGGACTTGTAAACACATTACTGCAGAAAGCCTTTGGGCCTTAGGTGCTATAGGACTCCCAGTTACAGGAATAGCATACAACTTGTAATTTTTACCATAACTTTATTGTGCATTTCTGTTTTGTGTGTTATTATATTGTAGATTTAGAGCAACATTAACCAAAATGCTTTTAAAATTCATTACTAAATGAATGGATATGTTGACTATGGTCTATACATAACCCTTGAACTGCAACTATTTCTAGATCTCCAGATGATGGTGATAGCATGAAGTACATTTTCAAAACTATATTTAGAGTTTTAGCTGTTTCCATTCATAGACTATTGCAATTCACTCCGCATAGGTCTTGCCTTGATGAAAGTACAGAATTTTCATATAACACAAAGTCAGCAATCCAAAGAAAGCACGGTGATGAGATCAAATCATGCTATAATGAAAAATCTGGTTTGGTTGCTCATTGTTGTCTTAGCACAAATCACAGGATTGTAGCCGTTAGAATTTAGATTGTGTAGGGATTGACTAGCTGATAGACTACTACTCCAATTATAATCTTTTCTGGGCACTTAAATACTCAGTGGAGTATTTATCTATCCATCTATTTGTATTTTCAAAGGTCTTTCGTTCAGCACTTGGTAGACAGATTTCGCCTATCTTCCTTCCAAATTATAAAACATATTCTTGTGATCTTTCTAAACTCTGTTAACAGTAGCAACAACAATAACACTTACATGTATATACTGCTCCATAGTGCTTTACAGCACTCTGAATGATTTACAATGTTAGCACATTGCCCCCAACAATCTGGGTACTCATTTTACCTCATTTTACCTTTCTTTTAGGAAATAAAATTTACCTCTTTAGCCAGGGATTTAAATATGTTTTGGTTTAATTTTAATAGTGATGTATTTGGTGTGTGTGTGTGTGTGTGTGTGTTGGATGGAATGGTGGAATATAAATGAAATAAATACAAATGATATAAATCTAAAAATATATTTCATATAGTCAAGACTATGGGATATGCAATAATGACTACTAGAAATAGTTTCATCTTCCTGATAGTCCAGTGAGTTGCCACCACTTTAAAATTAGTTCATCTTCACTTCATATGGAGTAATCAACTTCAAAGCAGGATAGGCCCTTAGACAGAACAGTTACGTACATAGGTCAGTGATGGCGAACCATTTTGGCACCGAGTACTGAAAAGGTCAAGCGGAAATGTTGTGTGCATGCGCGTGCGCTCATTGGGGCTGCGCTCTGGAAAAGCCAAACTTCCTGGTTCTAGCACACATGTGCACTCGATGATCAGCTGGCCGCCGTGCATGAACTGCCACATATGCACTGCCACACATGCACTGCCAAACATGCAAAGGGACCACACTCTGGAAAAGCCGGACTTCTGGATTCTGGCGTGCATGCACGCCCAACAATCAGCTGGATGGTGCACATGTGCATACTGGTTTTTGGCACTGTTGTACGTGCGAAGGACAGTTGATGGTCGTGCACGCATGCATGTCAGAAACCTAGAAAACCATGCCTGCCAGGCAACATGGCTTCATGTGCCATAGTTCACCACCATAGACATAGGTGAACATCAGCAGAGCTCTTCAGTCTGTAGCATTTCCATATCCAAAAGGAGAAAACAAGTGTAAAGGTTTTTTTTTAGCATAGTTTGCTTAACTTGCACTGTTGAATAGAACATTTTCCAGAATAATACATGGGGTGGATGGAGCAGAAAGAATAGAGACAGAATTAGGGATACTTAACACAGGGGTTTTTAAGTATACCTTTTCTCCATAATGATTAGGATGATTGTGAATAAATATACCCCATTTTATTTTATACCAAGCAGCTCTAGCTCTTTTTAAAAGCAAAATCAGAATCTTTATAAATAGAAAAAAGAAAGGAAACAGAGCCTTTGGGAAGTAGCTATGGCTATCATTTTTTTCCTTTGATAAGCTAGCTTTCCAGAACTAGTAGGATTCTCATAAAAAAGGAACATTTAATCTCATGGTTTTGTCATGTTTCTTTTCAAGACTGTTGAATAGATAATGGTTTTTTAATCTTTAAAGTTGTTCACTGCATGAAACCAGGGTTAGAATATAAATACTAGAAGATGAAAAAATGTGGACTATAAGACAGAAATGGCAGTTAAAGTGGAAATACAAATGATAAGCCAAGAGAATGACTTGCATAGTTAATCCTTATTGGTTTTACAAAAGAAGTTTGTTAAAACTTTGAGAAAGATTCTGAGATGGAAAAAAATGTGAAGAGAAATCAAATCCTACAACAATATCTGAATAAAATAAATATTCCTGGAAGTAAAAGGAAGGAATACAATGTTGGTTTATTTGACCAATGCTAAAGATGACCAATGCAAAGGGACACCTTTGACCGGGGGGGGGGGGCTTGATTAAAAATGTCATACAATGCAAAAATAGTATTGTAATTTTTTTTATTTCAACATAACTACAATTTACAAATATAAATTGTAACTGTTGCCAAACATCAAAATTTTGATCACGTGACCATGAGGATGCTGAATGGTCGCTAAGTGTGAAAATGGTCGCTAAGTGTGAAAAATGGTCATCAGTCACTTTTTTCAATGACATTGTAACTTTGGTCACTATACCACCTTTCTTGCCACAGTTCTTAAGTGAATAACTGCAGCTGATAAGTTAGTAACATAAGTGAATCTGGTTTCCCCATTTGACTTTGTCAAAATTCACAAAAGGCAATTAAAGTGACCCCAGGACACTGAAACCATCATAAATATGAATCTGTTGCCAAACATCAAAATTTTGATCGTGTGACCATGAGGATGCTGCAACGGTTGCTAAGTGTGAAAATGGTCACTAAGTGTGAAAAATGGTCATCAGTCACTTTTTTCAATGCCATTGTAACTTTGGTCACTATACCACCTTTCTTGCCACAGTTCTTAAGTGAATAACTGCAGCTGATAAGTTAGTAACATAAGTGAATCTAGTTTCCCCATTTGACTTTGTCAAAAGGTGATTATATGACCCCAGAACACTGAAACCATCATAAATACAAATCTGTTGCCAAACATCAAAATTTTGATCGCGTGACCATGAGGATGCTGCAACGGTTGCTAAGTGTGAAAATGGTCGCTAAGTGTGAAAAATTGTCATCAGTCACTTTTTTCAATGCCATTGTAACTTTGGTCACTAAGCCCATTATACCACCTTTCTTGCCACAGTTCTTAAGTGAATAACTGCAGCTGGTATTTTGTATTTTGGATAGAATCTTTTTTAAAATAGTCTAAGACAATTTAAAAAGAGAATCCACACAGAATAAATTGAAGTAAAACATTTCAAACTATTCCACACAGAACAAATTGAAGTAAAACTATTTTTAAAAATTCTATGCACAATATATTTCAAAGTATTGTGCATTGAATTTTTTTAATGGTTTATTTCAATTTAGGGGGGTCCAGTTGTGGGGTTAATAAATTCTGGGGAAATATTTTGTACTTCACAATTGGGCTTTAGATGGGCAGAACCAAGGGTGGGATTTAAGAGTTCATGTGAAACGGATGGTAATTTTCCATCTGGTTCACTGAACAGGTTGTTGCAAGGACTGCTAGCTTTGCCCACCCCTCCCCTCCAAGAAGTCTCCACATGACCCATTAATATTGGGTAAGTACAGGGCCCACGCAGAGGGTCTGGGAGAGCAGAAAATGGGCCTTCCGGAAGTTCCAGAAGTCCAAAAATGTGCCTGTTTCTGGCCTCCGGAGGGTCTCTGGAGCCCTGGGGAGCCCGTTTTTGCCCTCCTAGAGGCTCGGGGAAGCCTCTGGAGGATGAAAAACGGGCCTTCCAGAAGTCCAGAAATAGGCCCGTTTCCGGCTTCCTGAGAGTCTCCGGAGCCCGGGGAAGGCCTTTTTCGCTTTCCAGGAGGCTTAGGGAAAGTCTCTGGCACCTGGGGAGGGCAAAACCGCCCCCCTCTGCCATGGTGCAGGAAGCTGAGCAGGCCACGCCCACCATAACCATGCCCACTCGGCAACAGGGCAGAGAACCGGTTGATAACATTTTTTAATCCCAACACTGGGCAGAACTAAAAAGCCCCATCAGGCTGAATCTGGGTGGAAAAATCAAGGCAGCTGAATGTGAATTATTAGGCTAGAAGATTCCGATGTATTGGGCAAATCTACCTCTGTCTACTCAGAAATAATTTCTGTTAGGTTCAGACGGATTTGTCTCAGGGAAATGTCTATAAGGTGGCAAACCTAGCCAGAGAGTTAACCTTAAAAAGCATTGGCTGCATTTTACATTTCCTCAATTTGCAATTCAGTTAAATAATTCACTGGCAAGAAAACACATCTGATTTAAAAGTGGTTCTTTTCTGCTTTATATTCCACACTAGCAGTACTGAGAAGTGATTCATCCAAACCAAAAGGTGTCATTTCTTATGAAAAGAATAATTCTCATGTAAGAAGACAGTGCTAATAAGGTCACCACTTAATAGTTCAAGGACAGAGTGCCATCTATTGACTTTAAATTTAGCAAGCACTTAGTAGTATCACAATAAGATGAATATTTCAAGTCTGTTTAAGATAAAAATGACTCTAGGAATATTTTGATTGCCTTTAAGTTGAAGACGAATGTAGGAATGTAGCAGCTTCCTTTTTCAATATTCAATATTGAGGGGCATAAAGTCTATGATACTGAAGGTAAAATATGGCCAAATAATTAATAATAATAATGACTGGCAGTTTTATTCCTAATTAATTTGCCCATTGAAAACGCATCCCAGTAGATGGCCATCTGGTGGTGATATGCATTTCACGAGTAAAGGAAGCAGTACTTCCTTTTTATCTGTTCTGAAATCCCCTACCAATCAGATGAATGACATTGGGTTCTGGTGTTATGAGAATGATTCTTCCATATCTGCTTTTTCAAGTTTTCATACATTATTTTGTGTGCCTTTATTGGCATCTCTCCCCCGCCCTCCATGTTCATTTTATCTTATAGGGAAAAATCCCTAAATATTATAGGCTTTCTCTGTATCAAATTAAACTTTATCCATTTCAGTTACTCATTTAGGCATCTGTCCTTTTTGAGGAACATGACATATACATATATAATGTGCGATCATTGATGCAAAGACATCATGAAATTGGCAATATGGCCATTTATTTTAACGTATTTTTATAGCAGTTATACACTGAGTAGATGTTATCCATTAGAAACTCAAAATCTGCAAATAAATGTATGTAGGCAAAAGAAAAGAATAGATATGTGACTCCTCGGCTGGTAAATGTTTATCAAGATGCCTTCCTGCATAACCTTAGGTAAGTTCATTGTGCTAACTGGTTATCTAAATGTGACACCTAGTGTTCAACTTTAGAGGTAATGATTTAAAAAAAGAGAAATTTATGGAACAGCTAATCATTTCATGGGATGCGGTACCTCAGTGGCTAAGACACTGAGCTTGTCAATCAGAAAATCGGCAGTTTGAATCCCTAGTGCCACGTAATGGAGTAAGCACCTGTTACTTGTGCCAGCTTCTGCCAACCTAGCAGTTCAAAAGCACGTAAAAAATTCAAGTAGAAAAATAGGGACCCCCTTGGTGGGAAGGTAACAGTGCTCTGTGCGCCTTCGCCGTTTAGTCATGCCAATCACATGACCGCAGAGACTCTTCGGACAGTGCTGTCTCCTTGGCTTAGAAACAGAGATGAGCACCGTCTCCTAGAGCTAGAAGCGACTAGCATGCATGTGCGAGGGAAACTTTACCTTTACTGTAATCATTTCTACAGCAAACCTACACTCCACATGTGACAGGTTATATTATCATCATGTATGATAGGTATTCCTCGACACAATTGAGCCCAAAATTTCTGTTGCTAAACAGAACAGTTGTTAAGTGAATTTTGCCCCATTTTATGACTTTTCTTGCCACAGTTGTTAAGTGAATCACTGCAGTTGTTAAATTATTAACACGGTTCTTAAGTGAATCTGGCTTCCGAGGTGAGAGCCGAGGTGGCGCAGTGGTTAGAGTGCAGCACTGCAGGCTACTTCAGCTGACTGCAGTTCAGCAGTTCGGCTGTTCAAATCTCACCGGCTCAAGGTTGACTCAGCCTTCCATCCTTCCGAGATGGGTAAAATGAGGACCCGGATTGTTGTTGGGGGCAATATGCTGACTCTGTAAACCGCTTAGAGAGAGCTGAAAGCCCTATGAAGCGGTATATAAGTCTAATTGCTATTGCTATATTGCTATTCCCCGGTTGACTTTTTGTCAGAAAGTCACAAAAGGGGATCATGTGACCCTGGGACACTGAAACTGTCATAAATATGAGTCAATCACCAAACGCCTGAATTTCGATCACGCAGATGCTGCAATGGTTGTACGTGTGGAAAAAAAACCACCGTGTCACTTTTTTCAATATCGTCATAATTTCAAAGGGTCACTAAATGAACTGTTATATGTCAAGGACTACCTGTACTACCATGTGACTATTTGTTTTCTATTTCACTAATGGAATAATTCCTATTTTGGAGAGAAAAGGGGGCACTGCAGGAATAACTGATACAAAGCAGAAAAAGCCAGGGGAATGAGCTTTAATAAAAAGGCTTGTTTTTAGTCTAGGCAGGATGCTTTATCATCTGTACGACTGGCATTTGGCAAGACCGAGATCTGAAATATGTCTGATCCAAAGTGATTATGTTCTGAAAACAGATGAAAAGTAGAAGAGAGTAGACTATAAGTGTAATTAGACAAATATGCAATGATTTCAGATATATAGAATTTGGTTTAACTAGGAAATTATTTCAGATGCAACTTTGCATACGTGAATTTTAAACCAGAATCTGAGGGAAGAATGAATCAAATGTTATTTAGATGAACAGAGTGGTACTTTCCCCAGACTTATAGACTAATGGTTTTATTTTAGAATGCTTATGATAAATGTTTAAGGCATCGCATTGGTCTGTTGCTTTTTCGCAGAGTGATGTATGACGGGTATCCAGTGACAGAAAAGCAAATAATTTTCACCCGCCTGCCCGAGCTCCTTACCGGTCTTTTAAGTCTTAGGCGTTTCCGCACATGCGCATGGCATGTACAGCACCTGTGCTCTGTTCCGCTGAGCAGCTGGAGTGTCGCAGAGGCCTGTGGAAGCAGTAAGATGCATGCGCGCACTGTGCACATGCACACGCTGTGTGCATATGAGCGTATGCTGCGTGCATCCATGTGGACGATGCCGGGCCCGTTCCAACCATAGCGGTTGGAATGGGATCCAGAACCCGTCACTGGTCAAGAGCTATCTGTACTATTTTCAGCCTACTTACTTTAGAGGAGGGGTGTCAAACGTTAGGCCCAGGGGCCAGATCCAGCCTTCAGGGAGTTAGATCTGGCCAGCAGGCCACCCTAGAAACAGTGAAGGACCAGCTCGCAGTGCCTCTGCCAATGATAACAGAGCTTGCAAGGGCTGCACGTGGCCCTCCTGAGCTCTGTTTTTGCTGGCTGAGGGTTGTAGGAGGCCATCCCAGCCAAAAACAGAGCTCAGAAGCCTGTTTTCGCTGGCAGAGTGCTCAGACCACCACAGGTGCCCCCAACACAGGTGATGTCATGCTGGCCAGGCCTACCCTGTCCCTGTCCTCCCCAGGTCAAACACAACCCTGATGTGGCCCTCAATGACATCGAGTTTGATATCGATTTAGAGCCTTTTCTGAGAATAAATGAGAACTCTTTGCACAGCTTTGAAATCTGCCGAGAAGAAATAATCCTAACAATAATGATAATAAAATATTTATAAAATAGTTGGGACAAATAAGGAATCTATAAACCTTGGTTGACATGAAAAGAATGGCTACATTTGAAAATGTGAAAAAGCGCCTTTGAAATTCAGTTTGATGTTCAGTATATGCTTTTCATATGTTCTGAGCAATGTTCTTATCTATGTTACCTTATTCCCAGGTTATTCTCTTGTCTTTTAATATGGCAGAATATTAATAGTCCATGATGGTTCGTGGTTTTTTAAACAACCAAGGAAAGATTTTCCTCTCCAGTTCTTTAGGAGGCTAGAATGACATATTATAATTCAAAAGTGTTTCAGAACTACTGGGTGGTAAATGGTTCACTGGGAAATTAAGCTGTGATATAAGGCTGACTCATTCAGGTTTGCATAGTAACAGTTGCTCATCACAGCTAGTGAGTGCAAAATATGCATGTTTATCATTACCAAAAGAGAAAACAAAACCTAATGATTTGAAGCACCAGGTACAATGCCTGCCAGAATCAATCAACAACACCTTAATAAATTAATGAAACCAGTAGGCAGCTTGTGCTGCATTATGCATAGAAATGGAATAGTTGTTTCTCTTGTCACCTCTATGTGCCTTGATTAAATGTTCTGTTTGCATGAATCATCTAGCTGAGCTGAACATTTTGTTCCCTAAAATCATCTCCCCCAGTGCCACATTGTTAAGGCTGAGACATAAAATAACATGGAAAAAGCACAGTAAAAGTGAACCTAAGCCAAGTGAGATTTGAGATGAAACTTGTAAAGGAGAGAACCCTGATTTTGACTGATGGGAAGAAGAAAATGAAAAGCATGAAGCCTGAATAAATGCAAGACCTAGAATAGCAATAGCAATAGCAGTTAGACTTATATACCGCTTCATAGGGCTTTCAGCCCTCTCTAAGCGGTTTACAGAGTCGGCATATTGCCCCCACAGTCTGGGTCCTCATTTCACCCACCTCGGAAGGATGGAAGGCTGAGTCAACCTTGAGCCGGTGAGATTTGAACCGCCGAACTGCAGATAACAGTCAGCTGAAGTGGCCTGCAGTACTGCACCCTAACCACTGTGCCACCTCGGCTCATAGAAGACTTTATCAGATACTTTGCGGTGCAAAAAGAAACATTTCACATTCCTACCACATTCCACTTTTAAAATTATATCCAAAGCTAGGGAAGAATGCTTTTAGAAATTAATTCACAGGTTGCTACAACAGTATGCCGTTAGATGAGTTTCCTGACTATTAAATGGAAGAGTACAAAGAATGTATCAAGCGCTATTTGAGAGAGGGAGGGAGAGGGGGGGAGAGAGGGGGGGAGAGAGGGAGGGAGAGAGAGGATATACAGAATAGGTTGTAAAAGTTAATGATTTTGAAAAATTAAATTAGAAAGAAAATAGATAGAATCCCATATTTGATTTTTGAAAGAGAAACTTTGCTGAGTTATGTCATTCAGTACATATTAGACTACAGTGGCCAGCGCCAACAACTAGCATTTTCTTGGCATCAGCACAGAGAAGTTCCTTTCATTTGGAAAGCAGATTTAAAATGAAAGAAAAATTGCAGCCTTGAAAATTCACCTTTTTCTAAACTGCTTTGCACCAAGAATAGAATAGAATAGAATAGAATAGAATAGAATAGAATTCTTTATTGGCCAAGTGTGAAATGGACACACAAGGAATTTGTCTTTGGTGCATATGCTCTCAGTGTACATATAAAGACAAAAATACATTCATCAAGAATCATAAGGTACAACAGGTACATAAGGTATAAGGTACAAAGAGGAGGGACAGCAAAGATCAACAGACCTTTCTCTTCCGCTCATTTACAGTAGGCTCTCTCATGCCTCCTGTGCTCCCTGCTGTTTGTTGAACTTCTCCAGTTCCTCTAGTATCCAAATTTGAAATCCTTCTACTATTCCAGGAAAGAAATCCCACCGTTTCCTCTCCAGATTTCTGCTTCCATGTTCTTTTATCAGAAACCCAGTCATTAATGCTCAGTTTCACACCGATGCATTCCAGCCAACCTCTTAAATTGGGATAGTTGGCAAGATTTTGAACTTCTAACCAGTTGGACAATTGTAGATTTAAAATAATGCTAGTCTGTAAAATGGTTGGTTGGTCATCCTAGTTTGATAGAAGCACTTATCACACGTCATTCTGAATGGCTGTTAAAGTTTAAAAAAACTCAAAAACAAAACAAAAAATAACAAAAACCATAACAAAAAGCATTAATAAATCAATAAAAATTATTTAACTATGTCTATGGAGATTATCAGTCAACCAGGTCATGGTTGTCCCAAAGGTGCTTTTTCAAGAGGCAATTGGACTTCCTTTCCTGGCTTTTTTCTTGAAAACATTTTGCTTCTCATCCAAGGAGCTTCTTCAGTTTTGACTGAATGGTGGGGAATGGAAGGATTTATATACCACCACCTACTTCCTGTTTACAACACAGTCTTTTCAGTAGTTCCAAAGCATTCCGCACCCATTCGCACAATTCACATGGCTCTAAACCTCCAAGTGGCCTCAACAACTCTCAGAAAAAGTGCTAACAACCAGATGACTGCAAATCTTTCCATTCCCCACCATTCAATCAGACCTTTGGGACAACAATGGAGTGTATCTACAAAATTTCAAGATAGTATTGTAGAGATTAGTGGACTATGGTCTTTCAGCATGGCATAATTGATGTGAATTTTTTAAAACTATTACATATTGTAGTTGTGGCCTTGACACATAAGAGCTACACAAGTGTACAAAGCAAGCTTTCACGAAGACCTCAAGGCTATAAGATTTGTCAAGACAATGATCTTTTTTAGAATATTTTAGAATTGGGGTGTGTGTGTGTGCATAAGCACACCAGCGTGCCTATCGTCCCTGTCCTACTGTCCCCATTTTATTTGTATTCATTTCCTTTGTTAATGTCCACGTTCATACTTATACCTGCTATTTAATACATGTTTGACAAACTAATAAAATATATAAAAATAAATAAATAAGATATGTCAAGACAATTATCTTTTTAAGAATTTGTTAACTATCTTAACAGACTTCTATCAAATTTAACTAGAGTCTCTTACATTTTGAATGCCTTACTATAAATAGGGAGGGAATCGCGGTTGATAAAACAGCACAAAGAAGCTTTTACAGCAGCAAAGAAAATAACACAGGGCTCAGAGAATGTAACCTACACTTACCAAGGAAGAGAGCTGTTCCATCATAATTATCACACTTTTCACTGAGCAAACTCTGCTAGTGAGAGACTATAGAGGAAATTATAATGGGCAACAGAAAAAAATAAAGGACCTCTCTTATATTGCAGAGATTGTTCCTGATAACACATTGACTAGGTAAAGAGAACCACATTACTGAAAGAAGCTGATATGGTTGGAGTTTCATCTGTAATTCCTGATTTGTCACTAAATTTGTAAACTACCCACTTAGGTGAGATAGGCAGTGTAGAAATTTGATGAATAAATAAAGCAGATACACAGCAAGTAGTCACTCCACACTCACTGATACCTTTGTGGTGACAAATGTTATCGATTTGCATAACAAATACATAGAGTCTACGTTTGTGAATATAATATGGGTTTGCATCGTCATGAAGAAAGGTGCAGATATTGTATTATTATTGTTGTTATTTATTTAGCATGCCTCTTATCTGGAACTCTTGATCAGTTACCAGGAGCAGTGCTTCCCAGCCTTGACAATTTTATTCTGGGAGTTAAAGTCCACATATCTTAAAGTTGTTGAGATTAAGAAATATTGCATTGGAGTTCCTTTATTAACTTCAGTAAAGCAGACAACAGGAAAAAAACCAGCCTTCTTCTTTAAAAAAAAACCCCAAACCCTAAAAGATACTACCAAAAGTTAGTATCTTTTGTCCCAAATGAAGCAACTGGACTTTCTGGTTTTTCTTTGAAGATATTTCACTTCTCATCCAAGAAGCTTCTTCAGCTCTCCATGACAACCAGGACCTGAATGACTGAAAATCTCCATAAACATCTAGTATCTTTTGTTTAAGCATAGACTAATAGACACAACAAAATTTATTAGAATGGTCTTGAAAGACTAAAGGCAAACTCTCATATAAAAGCAACCAACACACACATTTCAGCAGAGATGAGGATAATTCCCACACACCTCCTACTTACACATTCATTTCTAAAAGGGACAATTACCGGTACTTAAAAGGCAGATTTGAAAGAAAAGTACACCTACACAAAATGAAGTGTGCTTTATCACCTATATTCCCCTGAAATGAGAATAAAAGCATTAAAAAGTCTGGACTGAATCACTACTGTTAATTAGTCCATTCCTTCGCATACTCCCTGTGTCTGCAAGGCTCCAAACCTTGTGCAAGAACCATCTTTAAAATATTCTTTTCTGCTTTTCTGCCATTGCTTAGAGCATCTTTAGGGGTTTTTTTAAATGACAATTATTTGGTGGCATAATTATTGGTATTATAGGACTTGTGTTACCTTAGGAACAAGAGACAATCTTCTTGAGTTGGTAGCATGATTGGAATTTGGGAATTAGATGGTAGGCATAGCTACTCACAAAATATCTATATCGTAGAAGATTAAATTTCCTCCAGGATGCTTTCCACTTTCCCAGTGAAGTTTGTAGCTTAAAGGCATTCCTACAAACAAATATATTAGAAACTAGCATTTTGTTTTGAAGCATAGCAGTTTTATATGTATTCATTTTTTTAAAATAATATTTAAATAAAAGTTAGGTGAGTCACAAGACTATAATCCAGTGGATGGCAAACCTTTTCAGCACCGAGTGCCCAAACCTGAACATGCATGCATGGGTGTGCATGTGCACGCACTGGAGCACCGGAAACCCGAAGACCAGCTGGCCATTACACACGCCTGTTTTTGGGCTGGTTTTGGCTGTTTTATGGGCCATTTTCAGGCTGTTTTTTGGGGTGTTTTCAGGCCATTTTCCAGTGCTCCAGCCCCTGCGAAGACCAGCTGGCTGTCGTGCATGTGTACACCAGAATTCAAAGAGCAGCTGACAACAGTACGCGTGCCCATAGAGAGGGCTATGTGTGCCACCTCTGGCACCCATGCCTTAGGTTCACCATCATATCACTATAATCCAAGATCTATAATCCATAATTTACTAATCACAATGTTTGGATTCATATCTTATGCTAAGAGTAGTCTAGTAGATACAAAGATATTTGCAGGCATCAGAGTGCTTACCTCTGTCTTGGGAATCTGGCCCAAATAAATTAGAGCTTAATATTTTAGGTTTGTTTTCTTAAATCATAAATAATCTTGGAGGATGGCTGTGTTCATATTTCACATTTACCCATGACTTAACTATGGTTTATTTATAGGGACAATTTTCCCAAGGTCAGCAAATGCAGTTTGTTTCTTGTTTCACCAATATTTTTATAGGCAGCCTCAATGGAAGAGTGGTGATATCATAAAAAAGGACAAGATTAATACTTTTTTGTTTTCAATCTTTTTTAAAAGAAGGTTTTAAGGATGGGAACAGAACTAAGATGATTTTAGATGAAAAGTGATTTTATTTTTCCCCTTAAAATTAGTCCATCCTTCCCAAATAGCTTGAAACTGCAAAACTGCAGAATATTTATAGTGTTGGGCTCTTTAAAGTTGATCATGCCTTCCAAAATAGTTTGCCCTATCCACCTATAATTTAGATAAGGGAAGGAAAAGAAAATTGCATCACTGAAAATTGGCCATTTTGCTGCTGAGTATCAGTGATACAAGTTTAGGGTATATTGCATCCCTGATTATTCAGCCTATTTTTTTTCCTTCTAGGTTTATATAATAAAATATGATTAATTTGTAGCCCAGCCTGTTATGGGAACATAATGGGTAAGAATGATTGAAAAGTCCATTTGGCAAGGCCAAGTAAGACTACTATAAGTCACAGAGTGTAAACTAATACTTATACTGAGACTATAATGTAGAGTCGAGAAAATGGGGAATTAACTCTTATCTTTGGCTTCAGTCCTGAGAATCTGTCTCCTCCAATTCAAATTGCAATTTTGTACTTACTCTGCTCAGCATTTTGGACTTTAAAGTGCTCTTCTAGATTGGTGAAACAGAAAGTGGGAAAGAGAAGTTGAAAAAGAATAGATCCAATATTCCAGTTCCAATAAAAGCAATAGATTCCTCTGCCCACTTTAATTTACTCCCCAAACCATTTCTTACTGCATGAGTACAACTATCAGTGAAACTACAGACTTACTATACTTGCTGAATAAACCACAATCAGGTGGATTCATATAACATGCTAAACCATAAAACATGGTTTATAAATCAATAGAGCTGATTCACATAATAGGTTTGCTGTATCAAGTAGCATACATTTTTCTGGTAATATATAAATACAAATACTTAAAATGTCTAATCCTGGCTAAGAAAAGTGAACCCAGCATTCCCAAAAAGTATAATAGAGCTATTTCATTTCATTTCTTCTTGACTGACATTCTTTGGAAAAATGAAGGGGGGGGGACAAAGATATAGATAACAAATTAAAATAAGATTTTCTGTCCCCTTTATGAATAAGAGCAATGGCACTAAACACCTCAGTTCTCCCATTTAGCAATTGAGAGTCTTCTTCCAGACCAAGGAAGAAACTTGAAAAATGTTTATTTCTGTAACAAATGTATATGAGCACAGGCCACCAGTCTTTTTAATTTAAGGTACAAAATTGCTACAACATTGCAATCTTTTCTGATGCCTTTTTTTGTTGAGACCAGTAAATTTAGAGATAAATGTTTTGCAGAAATTATTTCCCTAATTGGAAATGCTTCTGTTATGTTGATATAGGAATCTACTGTTGCCTTCAGGCTTAAAATATGGCATTTGGAAGCAATTATAAATATTTACTTGGATATTCCATTCTACATCAGCTGGACAGAATGTCATCATAGTAAGTTTAAACATTTTTTACAGAAAGTACAGTAGAACCTCTGGTCACGATCATAATTCGTTCCATAACTTTGGTCGCAAATCCATTTGGTTGTGACCCAAACCTCATTTTGGAAATTTGGCACTTACCAAAAAAAAATTGGTGCGGAAGGGGAAATCGGCCATGAAAAAAAATAATGATTTTTGGGGGTCGGAATCTGATTTGGTCGTGGTCAGAAGGGTTCATGAGCAGAAGTTCTACTGTAAGAAGTTTGTCCTACTTCCAGTATTCTTATTCTAATCCCCACCCACTTCAAACCAATCACTTACTGGGACAGTGAGAATGTTTGTTTGAACTATTTTATTAGATATGCATAAAGGAAGTTTCTGTAATCCTACACCAAAGGTGGACAACTTTCCCAAAGCTGAAGACCTCCAACTTCTTCCCCTCCACCACCAAGTGGAAATTGTAGGTATTACCACTGGTAGTGTGCTAAGCCAGATGAAAGGGCAGGTTTGATTTTTATCCTCCTTTTCCTGTTTGTTTTGGCAGTTTTGTGGCTGGAATAGACATGGGAAGTCTCCAGGGATAGAACTGCTCCATTTCCCACTTTTAAAATCCTCTAAATATTACCCAACCACGCCACTGAAATTGATAACAAAATGGCCAAATTACTGGGGTGTGATTAAATTTTTTGGGGAGTAGAGTAGAAAAACAGACAAACAATTGTTTTGCCTCTCGGATGCCTTCCACTTTCATTTATCACCCTTACTTTAAAAAAAAAAAGTCAAAGTCACATCAATCAGATCAAGCATTTTGCCACTGGATTTTTGGTTAATTTTTGGTGATGCCACTTGGGGATTTTGGAAGAATACTGAGAGCTGCCCGTGGCTTGAGATCTTTTAATTGGCAATTCTATCCTAGAGTGTTATGTTGAATAATGTAAATAGATTGTACATTTGTTCCATTTTTTTACCCTTGTTATTAAAGGAAAGCTAGTATTTTCCCAAAAGCACTGAATCATCATTCCTGTACTCCACTTTCATTAAATCTACTCTTATCCTGAAATCTACACAATATGTTCTAAAATTTGCAGACGACTTTAGAAGAGAAAAAGGTTATTTGGGATAACTTTCTATTGTTCCACAGATCATAATGTACATTGTGTTCTATGATGTATTTGCTGTATGATGTATATCACAAACCAAACTCAACTTTTACTTTATTAAAAAAGGATTTTACATATTTAAATAAAATATTGAAGTATATGTCCCATTAGTCCACAAAGAAGATGCTTATGTTTTCTTCTCATGTTAAGTTCTTTGATAGTTTGAAACCAAAGGGAGAACGGAATAATAACCTTACCGTTAATAAGGAGAGAGCAGAAGAGAAGAGAAAGAATCAGAGAAAAATCACAAAATGCAAAGACCTGCAAATAAAAGTAGAATGACTGTGGCAAGAGAAACCAGTAGTAATTAGTATCTTGGATACAGTCCAGAAAACATAGAATCATCATCTGTCAATAGCAAAAGGCAGCTTTACTTGGAACACATTATATACTATCCTGCAACAAAATCTTTAACAACGTCAAGCAACAAAATCTGCCCATCCCAGATCCATGGAAAAACCTCAATAGGGGGATAAAAATGTGAAATTTTAATGAGTCTAAGCATGAGTCTAATGAGTCTAAACATCTGGCTGACTGTGTGGCCAACCATAATAATAATAAGAGTGGTGCATGCCCTCCTTCTGCCCTCCAAAACAGGAATTCTCTGAAAGAGAGTTCTGGAAACAACCCCTCCCAAGGCTGTACTTTTATATCACTTGTGAAATTATGCAAGTATGCAGTTAGGTAGTTTTAGGTAGGTAGGTAGTTTTATTTATATGCCGCCTTTTTCCCTGGGGGGACTCAGGGCAGCTTACAGTTCAAAAGGAAGGGAGGACATACAAATTAAACACATAAGACAGTACATCGTTAATTGGCTTCATAACTATTGGCACCCCAGTTATAATTATCTGTTTATATTGTTGGTCATATCAGTATTCATATTCTTAATTACTTCAGAATTCAGACAATGTGATGGCCCACCAACAATATGTCTAATATTTAGATTGTGTTTTGTTGTTAAAATTATTTCTAATAATTATTATTTCTAATTATTCTAAAATACAGGTTAATTTCCCCAGCCTGTATTGCTTTATAATACAGAGATCAACAAATTACTTAAAAGTACTGAATCTCAGAAATGAATATTGTTGAATAATTTGGCTAGTAAGGCTTCCCTATTAATGTAACATAAAAACTCTTTAATTACCTATACATGAACCCATATATATTAGTGTAGGCAAACTGGATCCCTTATGCATATGTATTAAATTAGAAGGTGGCAATTTCTTCTAGTTAGGAATCCTTCAATCTTCTATTTCTTTGGGCAAAATATTGTTTTAAATTATGAATTATCCCACTCAGATTTTAGATTGTTCAGTTCAGTAGATGTTCAGTTTTCCTGCAAAAATATGTAGATCCTTTTTTGGGAGGTGAGTGGGGGGGGGGGGGTAACGAGCCTACTGTCTACTATAGAAATGGTAAAACTTCACTAGAGTAAGAGAAGGAGAAGCTGTAGGAATTAGATAATCATGGACACCTTGATTAAGAATGAGGGCTGTTGTAAGCACTGTGCATATGACAAAAAGTCACCTATTTAGGAACAAAGACGTCCAGGTTCTCTGCATAAAACTTGATGCAATTCCATCTTCTTTTTACAAAGAAAATATACTTTGAAGACCCTGAAATTCCACCAAGGTTCACCGTTAAATACAAAGCTAAATACACCAAGGTGTGTATTTGTATTTCATACTGAATAATTTTCATGTCATTGTGTATAGATTGTATGCCATCTATATATCTATTTTTGAACTTTGCTGGAATGAGTTGCCAACCACAACACTTTTGCCAGTGATACTTTTAGTTATCCTTAAAACTTCAGCTTTGGATGCCCAATACTTTTAACTATTAAATAAAATATAACATGTTCTTTGCAACAATATTTATGGAAGTTGCTATAAATGTAATTTCATTCCTGGGTATTTTTGTTTTAAATAATCAATGCACCTTATAGCAGAGCTTCCAGACTAGTGATTTGGAGTGGCTCCAATGTGGGGATAATGTACTAATGGAACTGCATCAGGTTTCAAAATTCCATTAGGTTTCACAGACTGGTATTGGATGTCCCAGCTTCTATCTGAATCTCATTTCAATGAGCTAGGACACTATTAAAGCCCCAGGCATGCTTTGATTGCTGCCTGTGAAATCTACATGCTGTCCGGAATTCTTGCACCTGTTAAAAATAGTCAAAATCCAATATGCTATACTGTCACAGTATATAACATTTCAGACAAGTAAAGCATATAGAGATTCACAAAATGCGATCTGATACTTATATGGGGGAGTTGTATTTGTTTTGCATTCATATTCATATCATATTGTAATCTTTCTGATTTCACAGCATCCTTACATTTAAGGTGTCATAATATTGTGAAAGATTGTGATTTCATTCTACCAATCTAACCCACTGTTGCTGGGGCACTTGTAGTCTATATCTACAACAGGAAGACTGAAATTTGCCAGGAGAAAATGAAGGATATAATAATAACCTTACTGTCTAGGTCAGGGGTCTCCAACCTTGTCAACTTTAAGCCTGGTGGACTTCAACTCCCAGAATTCCCCAGCCAAAACTGGCTGGGGAATTCTGGGAATTGAAGTCTGTCAGACTTAAAGTTGCCAAGGTTGGAGACCCCTGGACTATGTAAGACAGCATGTTTCCAAGATCATAAAATATTTAGCAACCCTCCATATTTTGAGGGAGGATCTGTTATATGTTTTTTTACATGACTTAGTCTGACTGAAACTAGGATGGCTTCCCTTTAGATACTATTATTCAGATTTTATAAGTTTTATCTGATCTCTTAACGCCATTTGACACTTGGCACCCAGCTATTAGAATACCTTTACAGCAGGTTAGGCAGGTTAGGAAGCTAAATGAAATAACTCTAAAAGTGAGGAGCAGTGATTAATTATGTGTTGGGAGTTACAAATTAGGATGTCCTTTATCTGATTCTTGTCTCTGCTTTTGACAAGCTGTTTAAACTTCAGCTAGTACATACTGGGTTATTCACCAGGACGGTAAGTCAAATAATCTATAGAACAATACGTAGTGACATCAGTCATATCATTTGCCTGTTAAAAATTAAGCAGATACACTATATGCACTATTTCGTGGTCGTATATTGTTAGCAAGAATAAATATTTAAAGGAAAAGCTGATTTTGATGGGTTGCAAATAACATTTTTTTAAGTGTTACTTTTCCTTTTGGCAAACTATTTCCCAGAGCAACATTATTTGAGGGTTGTCTAAATGAAAAGTTTTTAGATGTTCCCATATAGCAATACGAATCACTCATCCAATAGTAAATAGTTCACTAAAACAGAAGGATAGGGATTGGGGTAATTTAAGGTGAAAAGGAGATGATTAATTGTTGAAATATGCATCAGTACAACAAATTTCTTTCAGTGGAAACAGTAATCTTGCTGATGCAACTTCATGGCCAGGTTTGCAGCAGTTCCTACATAAAACTCCAGAGTGATTTCAAGTGACAATAGCACTGAGTTCCCTGGATCCCATCCAGAAATGAAACTTAAACTATTTTATGTGGAAGAACACAAATTCCACAGACCAGTAATTAAAGACAAGCAAAATGCTGATCGTGTGAGTGTTGACATGTTTAAGAGGTTTGTAAATATGTCTATTTTATTTCAATTTGAACAAAGCTTTAGCAGAATTCAAGATTACAAATGCTTCTATATCGACTTACCGTAGTCTAAAGTTTAGATGCATGGCTGCTTTTTCAAAATTTAATTTTTATTTAATACATTACTTATAGTGGAAATAACCATAACCTGACATAAGTCAAAACTATCTAAGCGCTAGAAATTCTTTTATTTCCATGTTCATCCAATCACATTTGGAATAAAACAATTTACCTTCTATTAGCTCTTTGTTTTTGCATATATTGCAATGCAGTGTATAGATTTAGAATGAATTCCCTGTGGGACTTGCACATCTCTTAGTTTTACACTGCTTATGATATAGGGTTATAACACAGAACAAATAACAGTATTTTTAAAATTATTTTTTAAGATGGGCTTCATAAATGTTAAGTTAATGCATATAACTATGCTAAGCAATATAGTAGATATACAGTCTTTCCATTATAATATGTGGAATATGCAAAACAAGTAGGGGAAGATTTATAAATTATTTATGCCTAGTATTGTGTTACAATGCTTGCTATCATTTTAAAATATAATTTTATTGAAGTTGTTAGCAAACATAGTGAAAACAAATACAAACAAACAGCTCTTATATTTGACAGCAGAAGAGTTCTTCAAATTTAAGGGGTTGTATAATCTCTCATGACTTGAAATAGACACTCAACATTAGAACCATCATTTAAAAAGCACAACAATGAATGTTCTTCCTTACTAATATAGTAAGTCTTCACCCTCTTAAAATTAAAACTAAAAACCCTGCCTTATTTATCATGAGGAAATTTTGTTTGAGCTACGATTCTCAAAACAATGTAATGTTTATTACTGCTTAATTCCTATTTTCTTTTAGTAGGTATCAGGGCTGGGTTTCTCCCGGTACACACTGGTACGCCGTTCATGAAATTTAGCGTACCTTTTGGAACCTGTTCATCCAGTGGCACAGTACCGGGACGCTCCCTCCTGCCTGCCCCCCATTCGCTCCCCCCGCCCACCCGCCCGCCCACCTGTCCGGTCGCCGCTTGCTTGCTTGCCCCACCCATCCGGTCACCGCTCACTCACTTGCCCTGCCTGTCCACACCATGCTTGCCCCACCCACCCACTTCCTTTGCCCGCCCAGCCAAGGCTCTAAGGCTGCAGGCAGACAGAGAAGTGGGGGGGGGAATGCTGCCCATCTACCTGCCCCTTCCAGAAGAAACCTGGCAGGCCCTGGGATGGTCAGCAGCCCACATGCCACTGCCATGTGATCGCTCTGGGGGCACAGCACCTGTCCGGATACGGCTGCAGCCAGCAACAGGACACAAAGGAGAGGCCGTCCAGCAAAGTGTTCTGAGGTCAGTGGGTTGGCAGGGAGATTGCGTGGGGAGGGACTGGAGGCAGCAGGAAGACAGGGGTCCATGGTTAGGGTACAAGTGGAAAAAATATATTGATTCCCTCCATCCCAGAACTGTGCCACGAGGTAAGGGAAGCAGGTCTTGGGAGAGACCTTCCCTTTCCCTTCAAAGTACCCATGTGTGGAGATAGGAGGTAGCTTGGTTTGAACACGGGTGGGCGGCAGTGAAGATGGTGTGAAAGAAAGCCGCCCCCCCACTGCCTGAATGTGTGAAGAAAGGAATCTGCAGGCTCCTTTGCCTCAACTACGCAACCTCCTTTCATTCTCTGTCTGCCTCCTTCACTCATTCGGGCAGCAGAGAACGAAAAGAGGCCGCATAGCTGAGGCAAAGGAGCCTGCATCTTCCTTCATTCCTTCCTTCCCTCAGCACCCACCAAAGCGCTGCCCCCGTTCAACTGCCCTCGCTGTCACCACACACCCTCTGCGTGCCCGGCCTCTGGCCTGAGTGGTAGCGAGCAATGGCAGCACGGGATGGCTGGTGGCAGCAGCGGCTACTGTTCCTGGGCTAGTTGTGGGTTGCGCTGCTCAGCGGGCAGCACCCTGACTTCCCTGCCGCCAACTCTGCACCACCTCATCAACAGCACCTCTTGCCCGCAGAACCGAGGTGGGGAAGAGAGACGTGGAGCCACAGACTTTCTCTTTTCCCGCACCCCATAGCTCGCCTCCTTGGTGGGACAAGGGCGCACGCAGGGTGAGTGGTGTTTGCGGCCAACTTTAAAGTGAATGGGGATGTTTGTGACTAAATGGGACAGAGAACAATGATGCAAGGGAACATGTAGGTAATCTAGTCCAACCCCTTCCTCCTTCTCTTTGGGAGCTGTCAGTGGCAGACATGAGGTAAATGGTGTGTGGTTGTGGGTGTATGAGAGAGAGAAAGAAAGAAAGAAGGAAGGAAGGAAGAGAAAGAAAGAAAGAAAGAAAATAAGTGCGGGAGAGAGACACAAGAAGGAAAGAAAGAAGGAAGGAAGGAAGGAAGGAAGGAAGGAAGGAAGGAAGGAAGGAAGGAAGGAAGGAAGGAAGGAAGGAAGGGATTGAGGCCAGAATTTTGGTTGCTAAGCAAGAGCGCTGTAAAGTGAGTTTCACTATATTTTCCAACTTGGACATGCCCATCCGGTCACACAACCGCCAAGCCACTCCTACCCGGTCACATGACCACCGAGCCACTGCCACAAAACAGGCCACACCTACAGAATAGGTTCTAAAAAAATTTGAAACCCACACTGATAGGTATATAATCTTGTTTTAGACATCAACATTTTATTTTCTTAAGCAACAGAGTTTCAGAGATGCTTATTCTAAAAATATGGCACATTTTATTGTTAGACACAATCATTGAAAAAATATTGAAACAGGGCTTTATAGTAGCTTTTCCCAATCTGTTCCCTATCAGTTGGACTTAAATCTCCATAAATCTGGAGATTATGGATCCTAAAGTTCAGTGTATATTAGGGTTGACTACAATGAATTAGAATTCTGGTTAACATTTGTTTTGTAGAATGATGAGAGTTACTTTTCCTTCATTTTATTAGAACTTTGCTATGGTATATAATTATTGTGAATTGTTTTAGACAGGTTCTTTCTATTTCTTAAAATAGAACAGTTAGCATATAAATGTTTGAAGATGTTGTCTTCTAAATGCATTAACTAAATGCACTCTAAACATGTTTATTACTTTTTAAAAGCTTTACAAAAAGACGGTGCAAGTTATTTTTTCCCTAGCAAATATCTGTGTGAATTCCTGGTTTTTAAAATGTCTTTAGAAATGTCTTATCTTTGATGTAAGTGTATACTTTGGTTGTCTTTAGATTTTTTTCCCCTCATAAAGTCCCTCCTGAAATCTGTAACTATTAATAGTCCTATCATCTACATTGACATAAATACTAAAATCTTTGCAAGAGATTGTAAATGCATAGGTTGGATCTGGCAATGTTTTCTACTGAGCAATGGAAACGTATCTGTTAGATTTTGTTACTCACTTCAATTATTTTTTACTCAAAAATTATACAAGCAAGATTTTGTGGTATACACAGGGAACTGAAATTTGTATAAATCTAGGGAGGGGACAAAGTTATTCATATGTAAATTCTAAGACAGGTTAAAGTGAAAGAACAAGTCAATCAATTCTCACAATATGATATTGAGCATTTTATTTATTTATTTTTATTTAGTTAGTTAGTCATGTACAAGATAACAGGTATAAGTATAAACATGGAACACAGGAAATGGGTAGGAATAAATGGGGACAGTAGAACAGGGACAGTAGGCATGCTGGTGCGGTTATGCACCCCCCCCCCTTACGGACCTCTTAGGAATGGGGTAAGGTCCATGGTAGACAGTTTGAGGTTGAACTTGGGGGCGGGGGTTGAATATATAACAAGAGAATTATTAAAAAGCATATCCCACCATTTTCATGGAAATTATCAAGAATCACTGTGCTAAATCCCAGGCTTATATTCTTTTTTATATTTCAGTGATTTGTGATTTTCCTCCTAAATTAAACATTTCTGGGTATTATTCAGCTAAACTCCTATGTTCCAGGTTAGATCTTGCACCGACAGAGAAGGGCAACTCACAGCTCATAGTCTAAATGTGATCCCCACAGCCCCAAATTAGCCAAAGTAGATATTTTTGTTTTTGCTATAGTGGTGTGGATTAGAAGACTTTAAGGATAAACCAAGTTCTTCAAAGGAGGTTTAAACAGCATTTCACTTATTAAAATTTTATCATCCCAAATCATGTTGCTTTTTGTCACTGGGGAGACTTCAGGAGCAAAGTAGGTGCCTTTACTGTCTGAAGTTTTACAATATGAAAGGGGAAATCTCCTGGTCACAAGAAACTGGAAGGTAGTCAGCTTGCTGTATGAAAAAAATACAGTTTTATAAGTAATGTCACCAACTATAAACAATATTGCGTGATTCGTAACCTTACATATTCAGCATAAGTTCATTTCTTTCCTCCTGGTGCTATTTAAAGATTTTGCTGTCCTTTATTGTCAGATCACTGCTGTTGCACAAATGCTTTTTTGTATGGGTAGCATCTAAAGTAACAGTCTGATCAGGAGAAAGGTAGCTGTGATATTTCCTCAGGATAATCTTTATTCAGATTTTTAAAATTAAGATATAATCAACTTCCAGAATTTGTCTGCATGCCCTGTCTTACAATAGTGCACATGCTTTTATATGCACATATAAAATGATAGTTTGAGTGAAAAATAGCTTGAATGAAAAATCTGGTTGCCCCAATTTAAGAGAATTATGATGTGAAATAAGGGATGTGGTGCCTCAGTGGCTAAGACACTGACCTTGTCAATCAGAAAGATTGGCAGTTCAGTGGTTCGAATCTTTAGCACTGCGTAACGGAGTGAGCTCTGTTACTTGTCCTAGCTTCTGCCAACCTAGCAGTTTGAAAGCATGTAAAAAATGCAAGTAGAAAAATAGGGACCACCTTTGGTGAGAAGGTAACATTGTTCCGTGCGCCTTCGGCATTGAGTCATGCCAGCCACATGACCATAGAGATGTCTTTGGACAGCACTGGCTCTTTGGCTTTGAAACAAGGATGAGGACCACCCCCTAGAGTCGGGAACAACTAGCACATATAACCGTTACCTTTTTATGATGTTAAAACTTTGGCTTCAATAACCTCACTGGTTACTTTTGGCAAATGACACCGGGAATGGAGCATCTAAACCAGTGGTTCCCAATGGCCAAAAAGGTTGGGAACCACTGATCTAAACAGATCCAGCAGACATGACTACTCAGGAAAAAAGGTGGAATTAAAACAAATTCTATAAAAGAAAAGAAGACATATAGATTATGTTAGGGAACAAATTAGTAAGGATACAGGTATCGTTGCTGTAACTTGAGAAATGTTAAAATAAGATGTGACTTGCTTATGGAGCGGCTGTGCAATTTGCTTAATGTATGTGTGAAGACTGCAACTGTGTTTAGTGGTTGGAAGAATAGTCTTATTCCCTGTCATATAAGCATAAAAGGTAGCACTGATAATGTTACATAGTTTGGATAAAGAAATATCTTCAAGAAAACAACCAAGCTCAGAGAGCACCAAAGATCCCTCATTTCAGATTGAATCAAACTGTGAAAGACTCCATTGGACCACAGCATGAGAACAGGGGCAATAGGAGCTTTGTAGGAAAAGAAATATTGGTTGTATAGAAAATCCATATATAGCCACTTTTTGTTGGGGGTGGGAAGGTACTCTGAAAGATTGATTGATAGATGAATTGATATTTATTTATTTATTTACTTATTTATTTATTTATTTATTTATTTGTAAGAATAGCAGATATAGCCAGTCTTGTTGAGATTATAATTTATTCTTTGACAAAATAGATGAATTGATATTTATTTATTTATTTATTTATTTATTTATTTATTTATTTATTTGTAAGAATAGCAGATATAGCCAGTCTTGTTGAGATTATAATTTATTCTTTGACAAAATAGATGAATTGATATTTATTTATTTATTTATTTATTTGTTTGTTTGTTTGTTTGTTTGTTTGTAAGAATAGCAGATACAGCCAGTCTTGTTGAGATTATAATTTATTCTTTGACAAAATAGACCACAGGCTATTTCTCAGAAAGATAGAACAATATAGGACAATGCCATTACCAGATACCATCAGCCACAATTGGCTGATGAACCACACTCAGCATGTGGAAATACATCTACATGGAGGGAAGAAGGTTCTGTCTTAGGTCCAGTATTCTTCAACATCTTCATAAATAATCTAGATGAGGGATTAGAAGGAGTACTCATTAAATTCGCAGACAACATTAAGCTGGAGGGAATAACTAACACTCTGGAAAATAGATTCAAGATTCCAGAGGATCTTTACAAACTTGAACAATGGGCCCTATCCAACAAAATGCAATTTAGTGGTGAGAAAACTGACTTAACAACTGTCTTGCTTAGCAATGGAAATTTTGGACTGAAATGTTATAAGTCAAGGACTACCTGTACATATTTGTCAGGAACTTGACAACATCTATCATTTAACAAGGAGCTCCTATGAGGGCCTTGTGCTCCTTCTAGCACTCCCCTGAAAAGAATTGTCACAATATGAGAGTTGTATAGCTCCATACAATTGATTTTTATAGTATTGTCACATTTATGCTCCTTTGGTTTTGACTAGGTTGCTAGTCCTGTCTGAGGGACCATTTTCTCTCATATTTGCCTGCCTGTCTGAGCAGATTGAATAGGAGCAGCTCTGTCCAGGTCTTGTCCCTTTATAATTGCCAGCTGACAGGATTTCAGAAGGGGCTTTCTTCATAGCTACCCCCATACTTTGAAGCTCCTTTACTAGGATATTTGTTGGTGTCTTTCTCTCTCCTGTGGCCAGATTTAGAGGCGCTGTTAAGATCCACCTATTTCATTAGGCACAGGAAAATTGTTGCTTTTACTGGAAATGAGATTGTGAGTGGGAGACTGCTGAAATGTTCTGCTTTTATTTTTTGACTTTGATTAGTTTCTTTGTATTCTAGGGTTATTTCTTTTCTTCTTTTTGTTTTAATCAGGGATGGATTTTATTGTGAGATTGTTAGCTTCCTGCAGCCTTTTGGGATTGGGTGACACATGAATTAAGAAAACACATAAACAACCGCTGAAAGTTCTTTTTGAAAATGTGATCTCCTGTCACCAACATCCTGAATTTAACTGGGACTTTTCCTCTCAAAATGATCAGAAAATGATACGATTCAACCTCACCTGAAACCCACCCACCCACCCCCACAAACTATACACATACATTTTAATACATCTTTTATATTGATTTATTAGGACAAAACAGAGCTTTTATTTGTTGGCTGCTATTTTTATTTATTTATTAGCTTTATATCTAATTCAGGAGCTCAGGAAAATTATTTCTCCTCTTGTTTTGTTCCATAGTGTCCAAAGTTTACAGAGGTTTGCTCCAAGGTCCATTGGAGTTGGGCAGCCATTAAATTTAAATAAATATAATCTCTGTGAGGTAGGTTGGATTGACAGCCAGCTTCCATGATTGAAGTGGATCTTTCTGCTCCTAATCGAACACCTTAATCATTGCACCAAATTATGATATATTAGTAAAGTACATATGTTTTAGTACACATGTTTCTGGAAAAATCATCTGTACAATGACTGATTAAAAGAAACTATAATGTGCAGATTGTTCAGTACAGGGTACAGCAACATCACTATAGTTTAAAGCAAATACAATTTATTGCATTCATTATTTATCCATTAGATATTGAGCTTTTCTCAACACTAAAATGTAGGGCAGATCATCCACCTTGTGTATGTATGTGATATCTGCAGTTTTAGACTAATATATTTTACAATAGAAAACACCTAAAGAAATATCTTCTGTATTATTGGTGGTAGGGGAGGATGATTACACCCTGGAATTCTATTACCTGTCTCCTGGAGTATTTATTATTTATGTTTGTTTACTAAATTGATATGACTATTCACTAACCATGTGATGCTAACAACCAATTAAAATTATAGAAAAATAACCAACAAAAATCAAAACACATCATGACTGAGGTAATACATATAGCTACGTAGATAACACACCCACACATGCTAAAATGAAGGGATCTATAATGGGCAGAATAATCTTGAGGAACAGAAAGAAATGCTTCAACTAAGAAAACTGTCAGAGAAAAGAAAACTGAGTCCAAGCAGGATTGTAATTTGAGAAAGCATCTCAGACCTCATCCTCCATAGTTCTCTTGAATCTAAAGGCAGAAGTGGAAGTGGCACATTCAGATTTCAAGTGTCTGTTAATTTATAAAAAACTTATAAAAAAGAAGACATATTAGCATTCATAACTTGGGTTTCCTAGTTTGACTACTTTGAAGGGCTAACACCATCTAACTTTATGGCCCAAGGAAGGAAACAGGTTGCTGTTGTAAAATGCCTGATCTGAACAGCAGAAATAAACTATATTAGCCCCAGGGAAAATAGCAGGCCTAGCCCATTCTAAAGCTTCCCAAAGTTAAATTCATTGTTGGTGTTAGGTTAGCTCCCCATTGGAAGAGAGAGTACATTCAGAGAAGCGTTGTTAGAGTTGTGTTGGAGAACACACAAACCAGCATACAGAGACACTGCAGTTTAAATAGACTTTTACTTTTGTGGAAAATATAGGTATCAGAGTCCATCAAACAGTCCAAGTCATACACCGATAAGACAGTCAGTCATCAATGTCTTTCAGGTAAGGGATAATCCAAATAACATAGTCCAGTATCATATAATCAGTTCAGTACACAAGGTTTGCTAGCAGTTGCAAAACTTACAATAGCTCACGGCACTTCCAGATCAGATCAGTCCAAAATCTAACGAACAGAGAGCTAACAGTCATTCTGGCTCCCTCTTATGGCCGATTGAGGAAAACAGCAACCAATCACATTTTACAGTATGATTTAAAGAAACAGGTACAGCATTGCTACATGATTTTTATATAACCAACCCAACCGTTAGAATTATATTCCTAACAGTTGGTTATGCCAACAATTTCCCTTTCCATTTAATTATTAACTTTCTGCCAATAGGATCTGTCTATTTATCCTCAGAGTATTAATTAAAACCAGTAATTCTTTAAAATCTACCAGTCCACCTGCTATAATGCCACTCAAAATGTCACTTCACTATGCTGCAAAGAATAGCCTCGGTCTACGTCTTGGTTATCTGTGGGGTTCTTTTGGATCAAGAATCAACCAGAATCTATCAGGAATCAAAGACAAGCAAGGACAATGGTCAGGAAGGTATGTTCAAAACAATATATGGATAAACCCAGAGGAAAGAACATAGTTATACATTGATTTTCCCCTTTAGCACACTATGTAAGAGTTGTTTCTCATCCTGATAGATGTTCAATAAGTGTTCTCTAAACAAACCACAGCACAGATCATTCCAGTGTATCCAAAACAAACAACACACACAAAAAAAGAGAAAAAGAATTGGGGGAAAAGGCCAGCTTCTTTTCTGTTACATTACGAGTTTTGTGAGAATCTAAAAGAGAATATGTTTCCCCTAAGATACATAAATATGCAGTATGCTAGCTCTAATAGGAGATTGTTGGGATTCTTGTATCATTTCTACTTTCATTGTAATGAAACTGGCTACTGAAAATGCTGTGAAATTTGGCCTTGAGAGAAATATTTATATAGGATTCAGGCAGCTCTTAATAGCCGAACATGCTGTCTCCCACCATATCAACTAAACCCTTAAAACCTCTAAAGCTATTTTCCATATTAAGCAAAAGGATAACAGCTAATGGTATGGCTTCATCCTTCCTCAGTGTATCAAGTTATACAAGGTAAGGTAAAGGTAAGTGTTCCTCTCGCACATATGTGCTAGTTGTTCCAGACTCTAGGGGGCAGTGCTCATCTCTGTTTCAAAGAGCTGTCCAAAGACGTCTCCATGGTCATGTGGCCAGCAAGACTAAATGCCGAAGAAGCACAGAACGCTGTTACCTTTCCACCAAAGGTGGTCCCCATTTTTCTACTTGCATTTTTACATGCTTTCGAACTGCTAGGCTGGCGGAAGCTGGGACAAGTAACAGGAGCTCACTCTGTTATGCAGCGCTAGGGATTCAAACTGCCAAACTGCCGACCTTTCTGATCGACAAGCTCAGGGTCTTAGCCACTGAGCCACCATGTCCCTTTAAGTTGTACAAACATCCACTTAATTAGCTTTTAAAGGTTCTAAAACTGGGCAGAATAAGAATTACAAAAGGACTGTGCTTAGACATAATTTAACCTTCTATTTATAAAAAGATACCTTTTAAATGGCTCAGCCTATCGCCAAAGGATTTATATTGACACCAATATCTGAGTTCTTGAGCGCTGGAATATTAATATTGATTGGCATCAGGTATTGACTGATATGTTTTCTTATAGTAGGTAAAATATTATGTAGTATATTATATTTATTGTGACAATATTATAATTCTTTACCTCTGTTGGACAAACAGCAGCTTGGGCCCAGGTATGTATGAGATTAAAACAAAGGCTGCAGCATTCACTGATTTAATAAACCTTATATAAAATCAGTGCATACCAAGTATGGAAAACATATTTTCAATGTGATATTTATAATCATGGGCAAGATACTGAATTGCACAGAAATTAGTGCAATCCTATTAATGTCTGAGTATTTTTCAATGTGGGGATCTCCAGATATATTGGAATTTTCAACTAGTTTGGTAAACTAGTTTGGTAACTAGTTGGTGAAAATGTTTTACATCAGCTGTTATTTAATTGTTTTAAAATTGATAATGCCAATGACTGAAATTGAGATCATCAGAATGCAAAGTGTGTGCTCTGCCATTCAGCTCCATGTTGCCTTAAAAGGATGGAGGGATGCCTTTGTGCATCTAAAATGAGAATCTTACATGTGTTACTGCAAAAAAAAAAAAAAAAACATGAGGAGCTGAATTGACACAGTATGAGATGAAGCAAATCTCCTTTTTTATCATATTAGAAAGATAGGCCAGGTGCTTACATCAGCTAATACATCAGCTAATTTTATCTGCGAATTAGGCAATGAGCCAGATTCATTTTACATCTGTAATACCAGCATCAGAATTAGAATTACCCAATGAAAGTATTGAAGTGGTGGATAGCTTCATCCTTTTAGGATCAATAGTAAAGTAAATAGTAAAGGAATAAGCAGTCAAGAAATATGCCATAGGTTTGCATTTGGTAGAGCAGTAACAGTGGTGGGTTGCAGGCGGTACGCCCCAGTATGGGCATACTGGAGCCTGCCTGGAACACCGGGTACCGTTCCAGTGCGGTGCTCTGGAGGGCCCACCCGCCCATCCAAGTTCCTTACCGTGTTTTAAAGCTTTTGCTGCTTCTGCGCATGTGCATAGTGTGTACAGCACCTGCACGACGCTCCACCGAGCAGCTGGAGTGTCGTGGAGGCTTGCAGAAGCATAATTTGCAGCTACAACGCATGCACGCACCACATACATGTGCGCACACGCCACACACGTCTATGTGAACAATGCCGGGCCCGTTCCAACCGTACTGTTTGGAATGGAATCCGCAACCCACCACTGAGCAGTAATGAAGGCATTGGAAAAGATATTCAAATGCTGTGATATGTATATACCTTCAAAGAACAGATTATGCCAGTCATAATATTTCCTGAGATACTCTATGGAAATGGAAGACGGACTTTAAAGAAGCAGGATAGGAAGAATATTGATGCCTCTGAACTTTGTTAAAAAAAGACTCCTGATATTATCATGGGCAGCCCAAAAAACCAAAACTGATGGATCACTGAACAAATCAACCCAGCGTTCTTATATGAGGCACAAATGACCATGCTCAAATTATCCTATTTCAGACACATTACTCTGAAAAAGGCTCTAATGCTAAGAAAGGTGGAAGGAAAGAGAAGAGGTGAATGACCAGCAGCAAAATGGATGGATTCATTTACAGTGGCAATGAGTGCCCTGTTGGGAGACTTGAAAGAACAGGTTAGGGACAGCCATGTAGAAAATCCGTTTATATGATTGCTGGGAGTCAAAAATGACTTAATGGTACATAATCAATCAATCAAATACCAACAAATGGTAGGCATTTGCATTCTTCCACAACCTGTCCACAAGTGAAAAATAAGTGAGAGTTCTCACAATGGCTATACCATGTCTTCTTTTTTAATACTCTGAGGATATTTTGGACATTAAAAAAAATATGAAAACTAGTTTTCAACAGGCTATTCTATGGAAATTTTATTATATACACACCCACATGTGTGTTAGAAAAACAACAAACATGGGGCAGTAAGTTTATGGCATACCCACTTAAGAACAGGATTACTAATAGGAATTTCAGGGTAGCATACCCCAACAATACATACCACACTAGTTCACCAGGCCTCAGATTCTCCTTATATCTTCTAAGGTCAGTCAGTAGCATCCTCAACATCATCCTCTATAAGTCTTGCTGGACTTACATGATGGTCTCCAGTTATATGTTCAGCAATCCTGTGAGATTGTAACTGAGTCATGTTACCTATTATCTCCATGGCTAAACCTGAGTCTTCTCAGTCCTAAAATGACCCCTTGAATCACTACAATAACTCTCATCTTCGGCAATATGGAAAAAAATGGAAATTGTGATTTTGTTGATTTATGATTCGTTATTCTTTAATATTTTTTTTATGTGAACAGAACTTTTTTATTTTTCTTTAAAAAAAACCCAAATATGTCATCATTTGTCAATCATTAAGACATTGAAGTACAATTTTTTTTGTTGTGTGTACCCCTCCCTCCCTCCACCCCCCCACCCCCCCTCCTCCTCCCCCCCCCGACTTCCCAGAACCCGTACACGGTATGGATTTTTAACTAACACAGTCTAAAATCTATTGAGAAAAAAGAAATAAAGAAATTAATGACATTCTAGATTGACCTTAGCTTCTTCTTACTGAACTGACTTTTAACAGTTTAAATCATTTCTGATCTTAAGCATAGGCTAACTGGAATTTCTTAGTCCCGTATTTATTTTGTATATAGTCAATCCATTTTTTCCAGTCTCGTTTATATCTCTCATTTGAATGATCTTTGAGATATGCCGATATTTTAGCCATTTCAGCTAAGTTTGTTACTTTCAATGTCCATTCTTGGATTGTAGGCAAGTCTTCCTTCTTCCAATATTGCGCCACCAACAGTCTTGCTGCAGTTATCAGGTGCAGAATCAAATTGGTCTCTACCACTGTAAAGTCAGTACATATACCTAGTAAAAATAACTGAGGACTAAACTTTATCCTTCTTTTAAAAACATTTTGCATGACCCACCATATTTTTATCCAACATGCCTTAACCTTTTGGCAGGTCCACCATATATGATAGTATGTAGCATCGAGAGAACCACACCTCCAACATTTAGGCTGTACATTCGGATACATAGAAGCCAACTTTTAAGGATCTAAATGCCATCTATAGAACATCTTATAAAAATTTTCTCTCAGATTTTGAGCTTGTGTAAATTTCACATTTCTTACCCAGATTCTTTCCCATGTATCCAACATTATTGGTTCCTCAATATTTTGAGCCCATTTTATCATACAATCTTTAACTAATTCTGTTTCCGAATCCATCTGTATTAATACATTATATATCCTCTTTATATGCATTAAGCTTTGATCTCTTATTTGTTTAAACAGATTATCCTCAACTTGAATAAAACCAATTTTTTGATCTATTTTCCACCTAGCCTGTAATTGCCCATACTGGAACCATGTTTGAACTACCTTCTCCTCTTTTAATACCTCTAAAGATTTTAATTGTAATACCCCCCTTTCCGAGGTAAGAAGCTGTCTGTAGGTAATTCTGTCATGTTTTTGTGCTGTATTCATATTTTCAATTGCGTGTCTAGGAATTGCCCACATGGGTATCTTGTCATTTAATTTATATTGATATTTCTTCCAGACCCGCAATAAAGCATTTCTTAAAATATGACTTTTAAAGTTCTTATCCAATTTTTTGTTGAATAACAGGTAAGCATGCCAACCAAATACCAGATCGTGTCCCTCAATATTCAATATTCTATCATTGGTTAAATGAGTCCAATCACTAATTACAGATAATGCCACTGCATCATAATATAGTTTTAAATTAGGTAGTTTCAATCCTCCTCTCTCACGTACATCTTGCATTATTTTCATCTTTACCCTCGGCTTCTTTCCTGCCCACACAAATTTGTTGATACCCTTCTGCCATTCTAAAAGGTTCGCATCTTTTTTAAGTATAGGTAACATTTGGAAGAGAAATAAAAATTTTGGTAAAATGTTCATTTTCACTGCCGCTATCCTACCCAGCAAAGATAAGTGCAATTTCTCCCATTTTTTCATCTCTGTCTGTATGCTATGCCAAAGTGGTTCATAATTATGCTTATATAATTTCCCATTTGAAGTTATTCTTTAATTTTTATATGCCCGATAGAAGCTAGGTACACATTATTATTGTGTTTTAAAGCTATTTTTTACATCCCTTGAGTTAAGAGCTCCATTTATTCCTTAGTAAAATTGATATGAGGTTTTTTCCCCAGTAGTTGGCTTGAAAAATATACCTTTCTATTTTATATCTAGTTTTTCAGCAGAAATAAGCTCTGTAAAAGACATTATTTCTCCCCAAGCAGGGGTGGGTTCCTGCCAGTTCTAACCTCTTCTATAGAAGAAGTTCCACAAATCTACAGTGCCATTTAGAACCAGTTCCAGCCCCCCCCCCCGGCCGCCCATCTGCACATCATCAAGATGAAGAGTGAGAGGAGGAATTCTGGGAGTTGAAGTCCACAAGTCTTAAAGCTGTTAAGTTTGAACACCCCTGGGGTTTTTTTCTAAAGGGTTAGGGGTGCAAGAGTCTTGTAACTTGACAGCTTTAAGACTTGCTTGCTTCAAATGCCAGAGTTTCTGAGCCAATATTTTGGTTGCTAAGTAAGAGTGTTGTTAAGTGAGTTTCACCACATTTTACAAGTTGGCCCTGCCTACCCAGTCACATGGCCAGCAAGCAAGCCACTCCCACCTGGCCACATGGCCAGCAAGCCACCCCCCACCCGGTCACATGGCCAGCATGTTTGCATTCACATTAGAATATTCTTATAATGCAGTATGATTATTTATGGAAGAGAAAAGAAGTTTGTAAAATACAACATAGACCTAGTTGGTCTACTACAATTGCTGGCAATATTGCAAATGCAATATAGAAATTAACAGGATTTGACAACTTGGATTTTTAGAGGCTCTTCGTCCTTTTTAATGGACCTTGAAACTCTCGCCAATATCCAGCAGTGTAATTGTTGAAAATAAACAGTTTGAAATGAGAAATGCATGAAAACTGTATCATAATCCCTAAAAAGATGTGACATAACTTTAAAAAGTCAACTGCTTTTTTTAAAAAAGTGAGAAAAGAAAGGAAAACTCTAGTTTCTGCCATGCACATATTGTGACAATCCAAATTTTGTGACATCACTCTACCTACCACGGCTTTTGTCCCTTTCAATTACCTTATGCACAGCCTCTGGTCTCTAAAAAGCTGCTCATCCAGAAACTGAAAATAGAAGACGACACAAACAATGGCTGTGTTGGCACTACATGCTAGACTAGATTAAAATGGACCTGCCTCGTTCATGATTCAGTACAGCATAGAAACCCTGATGTTGTCCTACCTGCATGTGAACAAGGTCATTATACAAAGTCATTATTTATATGATTGGTTGGTTTTTGGCACATCATGTTATGCAACCATAGCAATTGTGTCTTGTTAACCCAGGTTTAAGATTTAATGTCTTGTATGAGCCCAGAATTAAAGTGTCTTGAATTACATTAGCATGGATATTGGTGATACAATGACATGCTAACAAGCAAAAGTCTCACCATGGCGGAACAAAAATCTACAAATACAATACAATTCTGGGGAACCAATCTGCCAAGGAGGAGTGGAGTTACCTGCCTTCTAAGTGAACTAGGCAATCCAGAAGATCAATGGTATAAAAGGCTATTGAGAGATCCTGGAAAATTAATAAGCTTGTATACCCTGCCTTTTCTTCATTATATGCAATCCACTAGAACAATCAAAGCTGGTTTAGTCCCCAAACTGAGAGATTCTGGAAAATTAACAAACTTGTATCCCATGTCCTTGCTTTGTTGAGTTCAATCCACAAGGTGCCAAGAACAATCAAAACTGGTTTAGTCCCAAAATCAGACATGTACTCCAAAGGAATAAATGAGTTAAATAAATTAATGTCTTCCAAAATTAGGTGAAATTCATAAATTAATCTGGTTTAAAACATTGTTCAAGAGTGGACAATTAAACATAGATAACTCTTCTAAAATATATATGGTAATATGTATTATTTTTGTGCATTGACTTTTTAAAAGGTTATGCCTTACTTTTACCAACCTATATGCTTCTTTTAGCCTTCCTTCTTATTTCACAGTCATTAATTTGATATAATCTCCAGAAATTAATACATTTTATTCATAAGACAGCATTTTTGGACAAACCTAAAATACACTAAACAAAATACACTAATTTGAACTTAATACCTTTTTCAAAAGATGGTTTGGGAGCATTTAATATTGAACACTTGATTGCTTTTTAAAAAGAATTTTAAAATAACGAAGCAAAAAAGCAATTAACAACTTTTTAGGATCTCTCTCTGTTCTGCTTTGTGTACAGCTATTGTTTCATTGTACCACCAGTATACATATTTGTTGGATTTATTACTGAGTCCATGCCAACTGAATTATGCATGTCAGCCAAGAGATGTTTGAGCTCAGAACACTTGGAATGTCTCCCTTGTGCTGGTTCAGAGGCAATGAACTACATTAGGATTCAACACTGGCACAAGCAAAACAGCAACTGCTCCATTCCTGAACCCTTTACTTTAGTGCGGAATAATTTTTAAAGGTAGATTCATCACTAAACCTATGGTTTTCATTTATTTTATTTTATTTAGATTTATAAGGTTTCCCAACTCAGTGCAGATTTTATCTACATGCTGCAAAGTTGTTGCAGTATTGGAAGAGTGGCTATTGCCAATTTTCTAAGTGGATTAATGTGCTTTTGAGTGAGACTACCAAAACTATTCAATCAGAAAGTCATTCTTTCATAATCTTTGGGAAAAGAGCCAAATATGGAAATCAGGGTTGTTCCCTTTCCCCTCAAACATATCTTAGAAATTTATAGTTCAGTTGGAGATAATCAGAGAACCACAATCAACTTCTGTTTCCTGAGAATGAGCAATTGATGAAAGGAGGTATTTTCATTCTGCTACCCTTCAACTCCTCAGCCTCTTAAAAACTATTTGGAGATAGTCAACAATTAGCTAAGAAACCATTTGACCTCAAATTGCAGAAAACAAGAAGCAAGAAACATTTCTCCACCAGGAGCTGCCTGGCACAAATCCTACAAGAAAACATGATTACTTCCCCTCTTAACAGGGAAGATTAAATTGCCAGTTGTCCCCTTAACTTCATACTGATTTTTTTTTAAAAATTATTTGCAGTAGAAAAAGTATATACTCCATTGGTTACTATGAAGGAAATACATCTTTCCTTTTGAAGTACCTGCTAAGGCAGCTAAAGTCCCTGGATTCTGGAGGTAGATCCAACAATTTGTGAAACTAAGAAAATGGGTGGCCATAAATTTCCATAACTTTTGAAAGAAAATACAAGTTTTATTGCTGTTTTAAATATAGTTGAGCCAAAGGTAAATCAGCTTAGGAAATGAATGCAACTGAATTGTAGAATTAGGGAAGTCTGCATATAGCACAGTCTTGTATGAAAATGCCTCCCTCCCTCCCTCCTTAGATTATGGCTAGAATTAGATAAGATCTTAAAGGCATAAGTGGCTAAGGTTATTCAGGTTAAGGGTCAGGGTTCACAAATATTTTTATCCCTCTTTCCAATCTGAGATCAGCACACTGAGAGAGAAAAAACTAGGAGAGTAAATTGTTTGCAATGAAGATAGTATAGTCTGGGAAAGATTATTTTGAAGACTGTAACCTACAGTGCCACTACAAAGGATTAGGAGTTCACCTCATAAAGCGAGAAAGTAATGTGCTTACCTGATACCTCATAATCCTCGGCAAGTCAGCTTTCAACCTGATACTGGAGAGTAGGATGACTACGTGCTGAGATATTTGGACAAAAATCACAATCAAGAAGTTGATTGAAGCATAGCAGAATATACAATATTCAAGAATTCAAGAAGTATTCAAGAATATACAGAAATATATTGAAGGGAATGGGGAAAGTGCATACATGTCTTTAGTGTCTAAATATGGAGCATAAGAAATAAACAAGATATCATAAATTCTAATTTTGCATGATAAATGTCAGCCCAGGAAGCCATCTTTACTGTTGGAGCTTCAGGGCTGTGACATGTAGTGCCTGGGAAAATGGGAGGAGGTGTTGCACGGAGTGGTGGAGGATTAGCCATAACAACATTCCTTTCTCGGGGAGTCAAGGGCATTCAGCCTGCACCTGGATGGGAGTGACTGGGGATTGTCTTGCAGGTGCAGGAGATGGATCTTTGGCTTTCTTTTGGGTGGGAAAACCCAGAACTCTCAGATTTGGGTTTCCCCAGATGTGCCAATATGACATCTATAATAAAATGGAACTTTGAGGAACTTCAAGCCTTGGAGACTTCTTTCATTGGGGGTGTTACTTGGAACCCTGACAGTAAACATTATTTAATAGGCATCATTGAAATTTGATGAGGTGACATTCGGATTCCTAACATATGTTGCTCAAAAAGAGTAAGACAATAAAAATGTAGATATTTGAAGAATTGATGCATCAGTAAGAAATAGATGAATCAGTACAAGAAGCAAGCACCTTGGGTAAGGACAGGAGTGAGAAACAAAAGTTATATTGTTGTGAAAATATGCTATAGATTGTATAGCCATCAAAAGACATAGGTGGCACTTTTCTAGAGCAGATGACAAAGCTTTTACAGAAATAACCGTAAATTGCAGGAAACAGCAGGAAGTGGAAGTTTCAATTATATTGATGAAAATGTAACTTTACCCTAAAATAATCTCTTTCTAAATATATGCAGACAATTGAAAAAAGAAAAGGAATTTACTGTCCTCAATTCATTTCTGACCAACAGGGACTGGAGATTCTCAGTCATCTAGGTCACAGTTGTCTCAAAGGTTCTTTTTCAAAAGGCAACGGGATTGTTTTTTTCCTTGAGGAAGAGGAAGAAAACTGACAGTTGGGACTGGATGGTGGGGGATGGACAGGATGGACGTGCTTAATGAGGTAGAAGTAGCAGAAATACAGGTAGACCTCAAGTGACTTATGACCATTTTTACTCTTACAACAGTTGTAGCATTTCCATGATCATGTGATCAAAATTCAGATGCTTGGCAACTGACTCATATCTATCATGGTTGCAGTGTCACAGGGTCATATGATCCCCTTTTGTGACCTTCTGACAAGAAAGACAAGCAAAGTATCACCTCTCCTGCAGCAGCTGTATTGGTTGCCGATTTGCTTCCAGGTGCAATTCAAGGTGTTGGTTGTCATCTTTAAAGCCCTTCATGGTTTGGGACCAGGTTATCTGAGGGACCATCTCTTGCTGGTCACATCTATCCGACCTACCCCAAAGGAGGCAAAGAAGTTGTGGGTCCATCCCCTAGGGAGATACACCTGGTAAGACCCAGAAGAATGGTCTCCTCCGTGGTGGTTCCCTCTCTCTGGAACATCATTCCCGCAGAGATTTATCCCTGCTCTAACACTCTTCCAGAAGGCACTGAAGACCTGGTTCTGCCAGGAAACACAGAGTGGGATGGAGCCAATTAAAGGGCTCATGTGATATGTTGTCACCAGAGCAGGGGGTGGGGGTGGGTTTTATTTTATTATGTTATTTCATTAATTTATGATTGACTCTCTTTTTTTATTAGTTTGTGTGTGTGTGTGTGTGTGTGTGTGCATATGTGTGTGTGTGTGTGTGTGTGTGTGTGTGTGTGTGTGTGTGTATGTATGTATGTATGTATTCGCACATGATGACTCAAGACAATATATATGTGCGAATAGGCGGATATATATATATCCGCTTATTCGCACATATATATTGCCTTGAGTCGTCATGTGCGAATAGGCAGCAATATAAATTGCCAAATAAATAAATTAAATAAAGTCAATGGGGAGGCCAAATTCACTTAACTACCAGGCTACTAACTACCAGGCTACTAACTTAACAACTGCAGTGTTCACTTAACAACTGTGACCAGAAGGGTCATAAAATGGAACAAAACTTACTTAATAACTATCTCGCTGAGCAACAGAAATTTTGGGCTCAATTGTCATAAGTCAAGAACTACCTGTATTAAGTATAAAAAGTTAATGCAGTCTTAAGTTACATTAACCAAGTAATTATATCCTGGTCTCAAGAAGTAGTACAGTAGTTCTGCTCTGTCTTGCTTTAGTCAGAGCAATTTGGAATATTTGGTCCAGATTTCAGCAATGTATTTTTAATTGGACATTAACAGATTGCAGCAAAATTGCAGTCCAGAGAAGAATGACTAGATTCATAATGACTCTATTTAGCCTGGAGGTGACTATGAGTCTTCAGATGCCCGAAATGCAGTTCTAAAGCAGATGGATCAGAGTCCTCTATTTTACCAGAGGACAGGGTAAATAGATGGAAATTGTAAGGAATCAGACTACAGATGGTTTGCAACTTAAAACCATTCATTTACTGACTGTTCAAAGTTACAACAGCATTGAAAAAACTGACATGACTGGTTTTCACACTTACAACTGTAGCAGGCTCCCCATGATCATGTGATAAAAATCTGGATGCTTGGCAACCGGCATGTATTTATGACAATTGCACTGTCCCAGTTCCTGTGATCATCATGTGTAACATTTCCAGCCAGCTTCTGACAAGCAACGTCAATGGGGGAAACCAGAATCACTTAATGACTGAATGATTCACAGTGGCAAGAAAGACTGTAAAATGAGGCAATATTCACTTAACTGTCTTGCTTAGCAACAGAAATGTTGAGTTCTATTGTGGTCATAAGTCAAGGACTCTCTGCATAGATTTCAGTTGAAACAGATTGTTTTTTGTGTTCACAACTGCATGTCCATTTTTAAAGAAAGGTACAAATATTACAGAAAATCACTACTATCTTGCGGGTAAATAACTATTTCTTTTGGGTACCAGCTCTTCATGACATATGGATATGGCCCAACCATCTGAGGAACTGCTTTACTTTCAATTGCTTCTTTTCATCTGCTATGATCAAGCCGAGTACTCCAGGTTCCCTTGATTACATAATGTCATTTTACAAGACGAGAAAGATCCTACTCTGCTGCAGTACCTTTCCTCTTGCTTTTCTTTTTATCCGTAAGCTGCCCAGAATTATTAAGGAGTTGAGTAGCCTTGAAACTGAATAAATAAAAGTAAATAAATCTATTTTTAATCTGTGACGAAATATTTAATTAAAAACTACAGTGCTACAGAAGAGAAGGCATCTATGGAGTCCTTGGTGTTCACAGAGTTTGGTTGGTTGAAGATATTTCATCATCTGACTAGGTAACATCATCACAGCTGGTGAATGTGAAGTTTGCTCTGTGATTATATACAGTGGCTTGTCCTGCCATGTGGGTGGTAATGTGATGTTCCCCTTGGTACTTCTTAGATTAAGATATTGTTTTCTGCTTGTTTGTGTAAAGGTTGCGGGAGAAAGTGTGGGATTTTGTTTGGTTTGTTCTTAGCCTTTTGTCTCTTTTGAGTGGCATGTAAATATGGTCTATCTCTGCGTCTCTTCAGAGCTTATTTTTCTAAGTGCCAAGCTTCTGGGAATGCCCTAGTATTTTTGGATTTAATTTGGTCTAGAACAGAGTTGGCGAATCTTTTTGGCACTGAGTGCCGAAATGGGGAGAGCGCGCACGCGTCAGAAACCAGAAGAGCAGCCACCCGGTGCAAAGATGATCTTCCAGTTTTTGGTGCACCCATATGCACTGGCCACCTGGTCTTCCAGTTTCTGGCATGCATTGCACACAAACAGCAACTGGCCGGTGTGCATACGCGCACCAGAAACTGGAAGATCATCTTCCCGGCACACAGATGCACACCAGGAGACTGCTCTTCCTGTTTCCAGCATTCCCACACAGGTGAAGATCAGCTGGCTGGCATGCCAGAACCAGGAAGAGCAACAGGTGACAGCTGGCGTGCCCAGAGAGATGGCTCTGTGTGCCACTTCTGGCACGCGCGCCATAGATTTGCCATCACGAGTCTAGAATGTTCAGTTTACCCTTGGAAACTATGGTTGTCTGTCCATGTGTTGTGAGATTAAGGAATTTTCATCATGTCTTTTGACTGCTAGTTGGTGTTCAGGAATAGCCTTTGCTAGTCTGCTGCTTGTCTGTCCTGCATAGTGAATGTTGCAGTCCTTACAGATGTTAATGAAACATGCAAACAACCAAGTTCAGAGGACACCAAGGGCTCTGCAGTTGAATCCCGAGCTTCAGGCATTCTTCTATTGATAGTTTATTAATTTCATGACACTATCTTTTGATAAAAGATAGCCAGAAAGATTAATCCTGCATGCAAAAATATGGCCTGATAGCATCCTTTTTCTGCCCTTCCATGTGGGATCAAAATATCTTCCTAATTTTTTTGTTGGGGGGCGGGGGGCGGCGGAGGTTAGTGGAAGGAATGTAAAGGACATAGAAATTCCTTAAATTATGCAAATGTTTAAAACCCATGACACCCCCGCTCCAAAAGGGGGAACTATGCTTCTTGAATTTGAATGTCTCCTTTACATTTATTTATTCATTTATTCTTTTAGAGCTTTTACAAATCACACCAATCAAAGTATTTTGGTTGGGTTACGAAAGAGAAAGCTATAAAAGAATACAAACAACATACGAATTTTAAATCTCTCCGTCAATACAGATGTCTCTTGTAAAAACCGAGGGATAGAAATGGGAGAATAGGGCCATTTTGGTTGCTTCCCATGTAGGAGGGAGTTGCAGACCTCCAGATTTGAGAGTTCCAAAGTATCTGCCATTGAGTGCTCATCCCTCTAATACTGGTTAGTGGAGAACTCTTACTTGGAAGAAGTTATGCATCTATGGAAAAAGACTTCATAAAAACAGACAGCAGTAAATCTCTGTTGCTCATCCCTCTAATACTGGTTAGTGGAGAACTCTTACTTGGAAGAAGTTATGCATCTATGGAAAAAGACTTCATAAAAACAGACAGCAGTAAATCTCTGTTGTCCAGACCTTTAATCCCTTATTTGATAACTGATATAACTTGGTAGAATAAGGCAGTGATGACGAACCTTTTTCTTACGGTGTGCCCAAATTGTGCGCATGTGCGTGCCCACTCAATCCTCTCCGCCCACCTGCGTATACACGTGCAACACCCCTGCGCATGCACGCATGACCCCTCCCCAGGCTCTGGAGGCTTTGTTGAAGCCTGGGGAGGACGAAAACAGCCTCCCTGGGGCCCCTGGAGGCCCTCCAGAAACCAATCGTTTCCAAATGTCTGGTTGGGCCATTGGGGCCATTTTTCGCCCTTCCCAGGCTTCAGGAAAGCCCTGAGCCTGGGGAGGGCGAAAAAAAGGCCCCCAACAGGCCACCCCTTGGCAGTGATATCTGTGACTCCTGCCAGTTACTTCCCCCTTTTTTTTCTGTAAATATTTTTTATTTCCATTTTCATTTTCATAACACACACTCACATATATACTATACATAGCCCGTATCATATAGTATTAAATAATAATTACATCAGTTAACTTAACTAGGCAGCAACAGGTCTATTTCTCTGCTCATAAGTATTAGTATAATTATTGGATAACAGTTTAAGAAAATAAAACAATAGTAAACAAAGAAAAAAGAAGAAAGGAATGTTCTCAGATGTGAAGCACTGGGATAACATAACTAAAGCCAGCTGTGTAAAGAGGGTAAAATATGCAAATCCAAATTGGACTATTTTCTCTGGTGCAGAGGCACAGGACCACACCCAGTTTTCTGGCACAGGAAAAAAAAACTTGTTTTTGGAGTCTAGTGAACTCTCTGTACAGTAAGGCAATATTTCTTGCATTTTTCAGCTGCACAAATAGTTTAGAATTCAGCTAAGTATAGTAATGGGTACTATGCACTGTTTTCACCTCTGATAAGGTACCATATTAGCCTCTCTATATTGAGCAAGACAATGGACACTAATTGTACTGTATCTGTTGCAAACAGAAATTACAGGTAGATGTGGGACTATAGCTATTTGGATCATTAAATTTGATCTGAATTCTGTTTGTAACTGAAATACAGTACAGTTAGTGTCTTGCTTAATATTGAGAGGCTAATATTATGATTTAAATTCTGTATACAGCAAATATACTTTGAAGATTATTTCTCTATACCCACAGGTTGCTTAGATCTGGCCTGCACGGCTGCCCTGGAAATAGCGAAGGACCAGCTTCCAGTGCCTCTGCCAGCGAAAACGGAGCCTGCAGTCCTTCCGAGCTTCGTTTTCACTGGCAAAGGGTTGCAGGAGGCTGTCATAGCCAAAAATGGAATTCGGGAGCCAGTTTTTGCTGGCAGAGCGCTCAGGCCACCACAGGCATCCTGACACGAATGACGTCTTGCTGGCCACCCCCACCTAGCCACCCCCACCTGCAGGTCAAACACAACCCTGATGTGGCCCTCAATGAAATCCAGTTTGACACCCTTGCTCTATACAATCTGACGACTAGATTCCATGCAGTTAAATGATTTCTGCTTTGAAAATAAAAATGTTCAAGGCAAGAATATCTGGGAGCCTCCTGATTTTGAATATTTCTGCAGGAATTTGTTCCTGTGTTCTCCATGTCCACTCACTTCGGTCAGAAGGAATTGTACAGAAAGCAAAAGCAATCTTTAGAATGTGATTTGAAGTGTTTGTTGATCGTTTTCTAACAGAATAGCCATAAAGATAGCTCAGAAAAAAACCAGTAAACTGTACTCAGAAAATATCCATTTAAATGTGGCTTGTGGTATACTATATAAACCTTGCCACAGTGTCTTGCAAATCATGGTTTATGTGGCTGGTGTAGTCAGCAAATGATGGCTTATTCAATAAATCATGGGTACCTTGTAATTATGCTGGGTGCAGATACTTAATTTTGTAAATACCACTAGGCTCCGATTTATTATAATTAATATGTTGGACTGTTAGAAGGTACAAGGGAATGAAGATGCCACCAAGTATGAAAACTTTAAAAAAATTACAGTTTATGAAATAGTAATGTACTGGGTAATATTAAATCAATGATTCAAATGTGTGGACATCTGGAGAGGGCCGGGGAATTCTGGGAGTTGGACCACACAAGTGGCCAAGTTTAAAAAACACTGGATTAAATGGTGTGAATTAGACATTGGTTCTGCTTTAACTTCAGCAAACACTGAACAATTACAGCTACTATTTAAGCATTAATTTTCTCAAAGGATCCCACGGATTCACTTTTTAAACGTTCACACGGCGCCACCGGGTTTTCTTTCTTCTGACTTCGGCGTCTACCTAGCTCGAGCAACCAGCCCGCCGTTTCTAAGGTTAGAAGTCCCAGCAAAAACCCTGCAAGCTTCCACCATGCCTCGCTTTCTGACTTAAAAACGAACGCCGGGAATCTCATTTTTTCTCTCTTGAATTTCCGTGAGGCTTGGGGGGGGGGGGAAAGGGGGCGACGCTGCAAGTGGGCTGATCTCTTCCCGCTCTGTTGGGGCAGATTGGCACGGCGTGGGTTGGAGAAGCGCATGAGGTCAGGCGGAGGCCACGGGAGAGGGCGGAGACTGGTTCGTGTTTCGGGGTTAACTTTTGACGCGGCTGCCTGGGGATTCTCGAGAGCGGCCAGATGCCTCCCGACGCTTTTGCAAGCCGATCGGCCATTAGCTCTCTGATGAGACGCCCTCTGTTCCCCCTTCAAGCTGAGCCTGTGTCTTTTACTCTTCCGCAGGCGAGATGCAGATTTTCGTTGTCAAACATGAATTTGTCGAATTAAACTAGAGCTCGCCGATGCCTTCAGTGACGCTACGGTTAAGCTCGGTAGGGCAAAGTTTTGAGAGGGTTTTCCAGTCCAAAACGTCAGTTGAACAAGGAAAGGATCACCCCACACGGCTCCAGCATTTTTGGCCTGCATTATTTTCCAGTATTTGGATTGCTGAAGATGTGAACCCCGATTGTGTATAATCCAGCAGTCATGCCCAAAGATATAAGGAAGCTTGACAGCCTTGGGTTTAGCTGTGGACTTTTCAAAACGCCTTTGAAAAGAGAAAATTGGGTATATCCACAGTAGATTGTATATGTCAATTTTCCTTCTGGGTATTTTTTTTCCAGATCGTTTCTTTTTTTCAGAGAAAATTATCTTATTCATTATAAGATGGAATAAATATTTCATGTTTCAATTAGTTGCCTTCTGTCTGGAGGTAATCATAAGCCTCCATCAGGATTAAAACGAAATGCAGGGATAATATGACAGCTTCACAACTGGAATCTCAAAACTAGACTTTTTGAATTATTTTTTTGCTTTCTGCCTTGCTTTTAAACATACAAATATCCTCAAGATGGTTTTCATGAACTGAGGCTGTTTCTGTCTGATTTTTTTTAAAAGTATTTCTCTAGAGTAGTATATCTTTCCAATTTATAGACTAGCCTCTAATGTTATAAGATGTAACTTGAATACTTCGCAGATGACTATATTAATATATTAACATTAATAAATATATTAATCATGCCAAATACAGTACAACATTTTTCTTCATTATCGTCCAGTGCTTTTACTAGTGTTTTACCAAACATAACATATTTCAGCCAACTTACTGCATATTCTTTACAATAGCTTCATCATGGAGAACTACTGATGGAAATTTTGGAAGAATAAATTTTTGTTAGCAGAAAATTTTGCTATGGAAATTAGGCCAATAAAAAAGATGTGACTAAGTTTATCATCCAAGCATGGGTATTTGACATTCTCAATGTCATGTCCGTGTTCCCATATGGATAAGTTAAATGTAGTTACTGGTACCTTCATGGTTGTGTGTTGTAAGAATCTACTTATGTTAATTTCGTGAATAGTTAACTAAGATGAGCATGACAGATCCAACTTTTTGCAGCTCCATCGATAGTCCCATAGAGCTTAATGATGTTTTTTTGCTGTATGAAGATTTGTTTATTAAATCAGCTTTTCTGAACAAGGAGTCACATTTTAGAAATCACTTTTTAATATTTGACTTCATAAATCATTTTAACTTCAGAATTATCAAACTAAATATCAAAATATTGTCAAATTCCTAAAGATTTGCTAATATATTCATAAAATATTTATATGGTCAGGATATTATAATGAAAAAACATTACAAAACATTTAACAGTGGAAGTTGTATAAAGTAAATAAAACCCTATTGTACCTTAGGGGGAAAAGTTTGATGGTTCATAATTCCGATGACATAAACATTCCAGAAATTTTGGAGCATGATTTTTTTTTTCAGTTTCAGAGGAAAACGAACACATATAAGGAAAATATAAACTATAATTGATATTTCATTTTGGCACCATTAACAGGTGTATATTCATTTTGTTACACTATAAAATGTAATGAATATCAAGGTTTGGTCTCAAAATAATAAAAACTATATTTGAACTATAATACTAAAATTCTACTTTATTTAGATAATGATTATAAGTATTAATTTTGTTATAAAGGAAACTGCAATGTGTAGCTCTTAAAAATGTGGAGTTTTTCATGTTTGCATGTTTGTAAGAAACAGATATGCATTTACAATGAAGAGAATAATGCACCAACATACTAAAGCCAGAGGAACTCTGTATGATTTTTTTTCCTTTGGAATGGGGAAGGTAAAAAAGGATCGGCTACTTTCTCCAAAGTTGGTGGAGACAGCGGTCATGCATGGGTTAACTCAATCAGTAACCAATAGAACTGAGTCTACCAAAGTGATGTCATCGCCTCTGAGGAGCATGCTCCCGCTTTTTTAGACTCAGTTCGATTGGAACTGGCTGTGCTAATCGCTTTTTCCTCAACCAATACTTAATAATTGACTATTCTAATTGGATTTAATTGGCTTTTACTCAAAGAAAAAAATTTTTTCATCTAGATTGGAAACTGAGAATAAGCTCCTACTGGATCTTTGGAGGCAGGACTCTGAATAGCCCCTGGGCGGCTGGAGAGACATTGTCAGGGCTTTTTTGACACTTTTGCCTCCGAATTTGCCTATGGGCTTCTGAGGCTTCCTGACTAACAGCGCAGGTTGCAATAGCCATTGGAGGCTCTGCTTAGCGCTGTTGCCTCTAGTGACTCCCCCTGGCTCTGCCTTGCCTCGGGGGCCGCTGACTGCCGCCGCCTCCAAAAGCCGTCGGATGCCGCAGGGAGCAGCGAAAAGCCGCTGCTGTTGGGAAGCGCCGCCACTGCCGCCGCACCTTGCTGCCGTTGGACCACTGCAGCTTTGCCCTTAGCTCCACAGCCTTGCCACAGGGCCTCAAACACCCGCGCTCACCTTGCGGCCTCGGCTACCTCGTGGTGCCGGCCCATAGGCTCTGTAGCCTCAGTAGCCATTTTGTTTGGGCAAGAAAATCATCTGGTGGCCATTTTAAGTGTCTTCAAGAGCCGTGAGTACAGGCTATGGCCTCTTCTCCTAATCCTGAGCCTCAACTGCCTCCAGTCTCCTTAACCCCTGCTCCCACCACCGAACCCCCTTCATCTCGGACCCGCGGGCGCAGGCCTGCTCCTGAAAATAACCCCACTGAGTCCCCTTCCAGGAACCCCAGGCCTAGTCAGGGGGGGCGAGAGCGGTATCTCTCATGGAATCTGCCTTTTGCCTAGGAACCTGCGCGGAAGCCAACCTTCTATCTCTCCACGCCGAACACATCTCGGGGTCAGACAACACCAGAGCAGACTGGTTGAGCCACACAACGATCGACCCGGCAGAGTGGAGCCTTAATCGTCGCATATTCCACCAGCTATCGTCCAGGTACGGGACTCCGACTCTGGATCTCTTCGCAACGGCATCCAACAACCAGCTGCCCAGGTACCTGTTTCACTACACGACACCAGGTGCGGAGGGGACGGACGCTCTAAGGTGCAGGTGGCCTCACGGTCTCCTGTACGCCTTCCCTCTGATACAGAGGGTGATTCAGAAATGATAGAGGAAGAGGCCGAGCTCATTCTAATCGCTCCCCATTGGCCGCGTCGACCACGGTATGCAGACCTGGTCAATCTTTCCATGGAACCTCAGTGGCTTCTACCACTGATACCGTCCCTCCTTCATCAGGGCTCCATTCACCATCCCGTCCTGCGCTGGCTCCGCCTAACCTTGGAGGCTGAGCGGGCAGTCTTGAGGGCGGCTAACCTTTCTGAGACAGTAATCCATACTGTTCAGGCCTCCCGCCGCCCAGCCACTATTAGAATCTACGTGGCAGACCTTCGTGGCTTGGTGCCTGTCTCGTGGGGAGGACCCTTTGAAGGCTTCGGTAGCCCAGCTTTTGGAATTCTTGCAAGAGGGACTTGATAAGGGACTCTCCCCAAACACCTTACAGCAGCAGGTGTCGGCTCTCTCCTCAGTTCTCTCACTTCACCGGGACGAACCCTCACTTTGCACCCTCACGTCTGCAGTTTCCTTAAAGGGGCTTCTAATCTCTGTCCTCCTGTCATGCACCTATTTCCCTCCTGGGATCTGACCAAAGTCCTCGACTTTCTCACTGACCCACCCTTTGAACCTCTCAGGTCGGCCTCCTTTCATCACCTTACACTCAAAACATTTCTGGTGGCCATAACATTGGCGTGGAGGGTTTCAGAGCTGGCGGCTATTTCCATCCAGACTGTGTGGTCCTTCACATTGACCCCACCTTTGTCCCGAAAGTGAATTCAGCATTCCATTGCTCTCTGGATCTCACTCTTCCAAATTTCTGTCCGGTTCCATCTCACAGTCTGGAGCACAAATGGCACAAACTAGACATCAGGCGTGCTCTTAAAATCTACATCGCCATGATAGCAGTCTTCAGATGCAGCGAAGCCCTTTTTGTATCTTTCCACCCTACCAACAAAGGGCTGAAAGCTTCTCCATCCATGATTGGCCGATGGATCAGGTTTGCCATTGCTCAAACTTACATCACGCATCATCTTACTTCTCCACCCAACATTATGGCTCATTCCACGTGCAGCGCGGCTACGTCAGTGGCGTGGGCGCGGCAGGCCTCAGTGGAAGAGATCTGCAAGGCAGCTACCTGGTCTACTCCTAATTTGTTTATATGACATTACAAGGTGGATCGGTATGCATCGGCGAGTCCTCCAACAGGTTCTTCCTTCTTCCATCTCCTAGGCCAGTCTCATTCCCTCCCGGGGACATGCCAGCTTTGGTACGTCCCATGCATGACCGCTGTCTCCACCAACTTTGGAGAATGGGGTGTTGGTTCTTACCTGATACGCCCCTTCTTTGGGCAGGTGGAGACAGCGGTCATCCCCACCCTTTGGGGTCCTGGCCTATTTCGCAAGGGAGATCTGGGAGCATGTTGTGTAATCACAGGACGGAAAGCAATTGTTCACCGCACAGCAGTCTACTTATCTCCTTTGTCAAGAAAAGCAGGAGCATGCTCTTCAGAGGCAATGACATCATTTTGGTAGACTCAGTTCTATTGGTTACTGACTGAATTAATCCATGCATGACCTCTATCTCCACCTGCCCAGAGAAGGGCAGATAAGAACCAACGCCCCATTTGACATATACACCAACAGAAAAAAAAGCATACAAAGGGGAAGTAGCTGTAACTTAAAGGAATATAATGCTGGAATTCTTGATTTTAAGAGAAACAGAAGGTGAGTCTAGTGAAATGCTTATCTAGAATTTCAAGAAGATGTATTTTAATCAAGTCAGCTCCAATAAAAATTAATAGAAGGATATCAAGATGGATGAGAATTCCCAAAAGTAAACATTAAAAGTACAACTGCAAAAATATTAACGAGAAAAAATGAATGCCCACATGGCTGCATAATTAGTATAATTAAGGTTTGAAAACCAAAAGGACAAAAGTGGAAAGAAAGACAAATAACCAAGGAATCATTTTCTTTATGACCTAGGAATGCTTCAAAGAAGCTTGGAATTATAGAAATGTTAGAAAAATTAAAAGCTGAGAAGCAGCTGATAAATGATACATTTAAGAACCAAAAAGGTTGTATATTCAAAAGGAAAAGAATGTATCAGCAATGCAATCAAGACAGGAAAATATTAACTGGTGATAAAAGGTAGAATTTCTGACAGAGAAAGAAAAAGAAAGAAAGAAAAAAATAAAAAAAATAAAAAAAGAAAGAAAAACCCTGCATAAAGATTTTAAAAGATGAGGCCATTTCAGTTCCCTGAGCAGCAGGTTCATTCCAGATCATATCTGCAGTAGTGTCATAGATCTGGACTCACTCAGTATTGTCATCTAATGCAGATTGCTGTACATGTGAAAGCTTATTAAGATAATAGGATTATTCAGAAACATTCAGCAACAGGTCAAACTGAAGAATACACACACACACACACACACACACATATACTGAATGCAAAAATAGAATAGTAGCACTGTACTATTGGGGCTCTAAAGTCAATAATTAAACTTACACATCTGGCAGGGGAAATGTCCTGTTAAAAGCATGAGCGCATATAAACGCATGTGTCCAGAAGATTTAGGCAATAGTGTGTTACTGGAAATGTAAGTGGCAGTTTTAACACCATGCTTCCTTACTCTCATTTGCAAACTGCTGAAAGAAAACAGCAATGAAAATAAGCACTGTTAGCCTGGAAGCTTTATCTATCCATCTTATACATTGTGCCTTATAAATACAGATATGTAACACTATATTGGTAATTTTTAATAGTGTATCTAAAGAAAGTTTAAACCTGCAGTCCTCTGTATATCCAACCAGTACATGGTTTGTTAGGAACTGGTCTGCACAGCTGGAGGTGAGTGGCGGGCAAGCAAACCTTCATCTGTATTTGCAGCTGCTCCCCAGCACTAGCATCACCACCTCAGCTCCATCTCAGGTCATTAGGCATTATATTCTCATAGCACAAACCCTACTATGAAATGTGCATAGGGGAGATCTAGGTTGTGTGTTCTTCCTCCCGCTCTCCCAGTCCATGGGGAAATTGTCTTCCATAAAACCAGTCCTTGGCGACAAAAAGGTTGGGGAATCCCTGTTCTAGGATATATAGTATAGCTATATGCAAAGATTTAGCATCCTAGTCAAAATTGTTCAGAGTAAAGAAACTAATACTGAAATGCTAGATGCTGATTGACAAGGGAGTCTCCAAAAGAATGTACAGCTTTGGATGTAGTCTAAACTGATAAAAGTATGTTTTATGTTATAAAGTATTTTCATGTTACATTTCATGTTTCATTTCATTTTATGTTCTATATAGTTGGAGATTTGTCACAGAAATAAAAAAAGATTGTGACATACAGTTACAATTACAATTTGGGGGGGAGGTGGGGAGGAACAATTTTGTCCAAAACAGATGGAGCCCAGTCTCCTGAGCAGACAAGTCTCAACCAAGAGTGAGTCTCAAACGTTGCTCATAGATTTAATCTCAGAAGTATTTTTCTATTGGAAGCATTCAGTGCTTAATTTATATTTTAGTCAGATCCACTGCAGAAAAAAATGTAATTGATTAAAAAGAAGTTATTCAAATACTTCATCCAAGGAAAAGTGCTTGTCAATGTGAAAAGAATATAAATTAAGCAATATGTTCATTAGTAAAACATGAAGTTGCCTTCCTGTCAGTATTGCCAATATTATTTGGCCTCTAGTATTAGAAATAGATTAATCAATGAGAAAATGAACACAATTGTGTTATTGAAAATACACATCTATTATTTGTTCTGTTACTCGAAGTCTAATGTTGCTTTTCAACACCTGATAACTGATTTTTTCCTTTTAAACAGGAGTCTGGAGTATCATAGATGATTGAGGTTGGGATAACCATGTCCTGTAATTTTTAAATCATATGTATTATATACATTTTATGATACACATTTGAATTATAAATGTAATAATGTAATATATACCTTAAAATTTCAAATAAAATTAAAACTTGCTTAGCTTGAAATACATCAATTGAGCAGAAATGTAATTGCAAACTTCAGTATAAAGTAAATAAACAGTATAAAAGCTTTCTGTGCTGAAAACTAATAATAATTTTTAAATTATAATTAAAACAGCTTAAATTTTGTGACAGAAGCCAAAAGACCAGGTGACTGGCATGCATGCACACGCTAGAAACTAGAAGCTCAGCTTCCCAGTGCATGCATGCACGCCAGACAACTGCTCTTCTGGTTTTTGGTGCTCCCAAGCATGCACGCCGGGAAACTGCTCTTTCAGTTTCTGGTGCTCCCCAGTGCTGAAAAGGTTTGCCAACACTGCTTTAAACATTTCTGAATATGGATACTCCAGATTAGCTCCGCTCCAAAAATATATGGAATGAATTACATTTATAAAAAGTTAAACTATATCATATATAGATTCAGCTTGCTTATTATCAGGTGCTTTCCTTACAATTTTTACTAGACAACCCATGATTCACTGGGTCAACATTTCAGAGAGATTAATTCCTTACCAGATTCTTCAATGCCTTCAATAATGGCAGAGCTTCTAATGCAGTTGAAAAGTCCTTAAAAATTCAGGGAGATATTCAGAGATGTATCTGCCTTGAATGTGGTCACTGTTGAACTGTAGAACATCAGGAGTTGACCACAAGTAATGTTTAATCACAATTTTTATTATGTCACACACTTTTATAATAATTTTTAGATCATAACATGTTTTATAAAATTCACCAAGTTTCAATTTTATGGGAGTCATAATTCTTAGTTTTTGGACACATTCGGTAACTTAGCTCATTTGAGGTATCTTGGTTGAACACGTTTTGAAAGGTAGTGTGGACTGGCACTGGGGATACTCAAGTTCAAATTCACTTTAACAATTTACAAATTTACACTGGGAAACTAATTTATCAGGTTGCGGGGTAAAATGGAAAATGGGAGGGGTGCTATGCCACTTCGAGTCCTGAAGGAAATGTGGAATATAAATTAACAAGCTAATAAAAACACGGAAAAGTATCTCTAAAATACATACTATTAAAAATGGATTACAATAATTATAAAAGGCAATCCAAAATAAAGTAAAATGCATTATTATAGGTAGTCCTTGCTTAGTGATCATTGTAAAACTGTAATGAAAAACTTTTAGACCAATCTTGCATTTATGATCTCTAGATCTGAAAAGCAAAAGAAAGCTGAAATAAGACCATAAGCACACGCAGGTTTCAAGTAGAATTGTTTCATCTAGTGACCTAGTTTCCAATTGTAGCTAAAGGAGGACTACCTGAACATAGCGCATTGTGTTGCTGAACTCAGTTGTTAGGCTTGGCTTGTACTTCAAAGTGTTATTTAAATGGAGAATTTAAGTTGAATAGACTATGATTAAATAGACTACAGACAGACATTGTGTGACTGTAGCCAGAGAAAAGCACTTTACTTAAGGGATAGTTTTCAGTAACCTGAAACGCATGAAGGCCCAACCTCTGTGACCATTTCCCCCAAACCTCTATAATAAAGCTGAAATCCTCTGTCTTGTTTTATGTTTTTGTATTGCTTTTTGGTTTAACATATTTTTAGCAATTGTAAACCATCCGGAGTGTCTGGGAGTCAGGTGGCATATAAATTTAATAAGTTATATTATGATCATATCTAATGATCTAAGTGCCAGAGCCCACTTTAACAACATTGCCAAAATGGTATTATGAGTTGTTAACCTAATCTTGCGTAGCTTCTTCTTTGGCAATATTGTACTGCTAACCAGAGCATACAAAACATTTGCTAGACCAATTCTTGAATACAGCTCATCTGTCTGGAACCCTTGCTGCATATTGGACATTAATACAATTAAGCGAGTCTAGAGATATTTCACGAGAAGAGTCCTCCACTTCTCTGCTCGCAACAGAATGCCTTATGCCACCAGGCTCGAAATTTTGGGTTTAGACAACTTAGAACTACGCTGCCTTCAGTCTGACCTAGGCATAGTACATAAAATTATCTGCTACAATGTCCTGCTTGTCAATGACTACTTCAGCTTCAACCACAACAATATAAGGAGCACACGATAGATACAAACTTAAGGTAAACCAGTTCAAACTCGATTGCAGAAAATACGACTTCAGCAACAGAGTGGTCAATGCCTGGAATGCACTATCTGACTCTGGTTTCTTCCCCAAACCCCCAAAACTTTAACCTTAGAGTGTCGACCTCATCCCATTCCCAAGAGGTCTCTAAGGGACATGCATAAGCGCACCAACGTGCCTACCATCCCTGTCTTGATGTTCCCTTTTTATTCGTATCCATTTCATGCATTCAAAATCATGTTTATGCTTATATGTTATTTAATACAAGCTTGATGAAATAAATAAATAAATAAATAAAATAAATGATCTTTCTTGGAAGCAGGTCACACAGAACAAACGCAATGTGGCCCACAGAGCAGACAACTGCATTGCACAGGAAAGAGTTAAAAATCTCAGCCCTCTATTAAAGTGAAGCGTTTTCCCTATTGGGATGGAATTACTAATTTCACAATAAAATTAAAGACTCTGCTGGAGAAGACGGAAGAGCTGGTGTGTGTGGGGGGGGGAGGGGAATGCTTTCTCTTCCATTGAGCCTGCCCCAAGTGTTCGAGCCCCACCACCAGGGCTATGGCATACATAGGGGGCATTGGTTCAAACGACTTAGAGACTTCCTCCCTCGGCTGTTAAGGAAGAGGTGCGCGCGCGTGTTATTCAATCGGCTCCGGCGTTTCCCTTCCTGAGCTGCCTTAACCAGCCTGCCCTGGCGCAGCTGAGGCGACGAACAACCTTGGGTGGTGCGGAGTGCTCTAGGACCCAGGGGAACACGGGCAGCCGGGCTCTGGGAGCCAGATTGCAAATTCTTCTCCGTGACTCAGTCGGCTCCGCGCAGCGCATAGTAGGCGGCAGCGGCGGCCGAAGCGGAGACTACCGAGCAGCAGGTCCGTCCGGCTCGCGGGAACAACGGGCCGAGCTTAGGGAGGGGGGCTGGGCGTGGGTAACGAAGAGGACCGGAAGGACCGGGCGCCGCGCTTCCCTTCTAGTTTGGGCCTAGCATCACCCGCCGCGACTGCCGCTAAACGGCGGCTCCTGCCTGTTGTCTTTGCAGAGCGCCAAGATGGAGTACGAGTGGAAACCCGACGAGCAGGGGCTTCAGCAGATCCTGCAGCTGCTCAAAGAATCGCAGTCCCCGGACACTACAACGCAGAGGGCCGTGCAACAAGTATCCTGCACAAGAGGAGCCAGGCAGGGGCAAGCGGGCGGGCCAGGCCGGCACCGGAGATAGCGAGGCCCAGCGGCTGGGTCGGTTTGCCGCATGACTCCGAATCCCGCCGGAGGCGGGGAAGGAAGGGCTTAAGGCAAAGCGGGCCGCTCCGCTTTGTCGTTTGGGGGTGAGGGAGAGGAGGGTTAAAGCCCTGGAGAGGATAACGGCCTCTGGGCCTCCGCTAAGGCGACCGGCCGTAGCGGTAATCCAGGCCCAGCCCCCGCCTGGCCTGGCGCGGGCTTTGAATCGCGAAGGAAGCTTGTAGGCGGCGGCGGCGGCAGCCAAGCCTTCGCTCTGCCTCCCCCTCCCTGCGCCCAGGCCCGGCACCTGTTGCGAGTCTGGCGCCAAACCCCGTTTTTCTTTACAAGGCTTGGCCCGCCTTTATCAGCTCCGGTGTCGGTCGCTTTCCCAGGCTCTCGCTCGGCCACTCTCCTTGGGCCTGTGTCTCAGGCTGGTCATAGTGGAGCGGCCATCTGTGCCATTAAATTCCTTTCCGAAAACCCCAACTGGCTCCTTTTCTCTCGAATGATCTTTGCCGATCATCTAGAAACCTGGTAGAATTAAGTCTTTTAGCTATCTCTTTCTGTTGGGACATTTTAACTTATATCACCCTGAGCCATCTGTGAGGTTCTTGTTGGCCCTTCACTTTCATACTGATCATATTCAGGATAAGGAAAATAATAAACGAATTTTTAGGCTTCTTAAATCGTTTTCCTTTGGTGTATTGAGTCTTTGAAGGCAATAGAGAAGTGAGTGAAGCATTAAGTTTCTGTATATAGAAAATAGTTGTAAACTATGCATAGCTTTTGGTAATTGCTGAAAGTATTCACATCAAAGAAGCTTGCTGTTATTTGTTTCAGACTTGTAGTTTTTACATGTTTTTGTATATGTAGAATTTTAAGATCTAAATTGTTTTTGCTGCTCCATTTTGGTACAAATTAGATGTAAATGCATCTTCTGTATCAGTAATTATACTGTGCATTTTGTTTGTGCATGCATTTTTAAAGCCAGGTAATTTAATTTAAAAAATTATTTAATGCTAATTAGGGCATATTTAAATTTTTAGTTTTTACTCCTGCTAAATAAAATTCCATTTGAATAATCTCACATCCTAAAGAATTAGTTTAAAATGAAATTTAAGTGTAAATATGAGAGTGAATACACAGGAAAATACAAAAGTATGAAAATATCATCTAGACATTCTCCCATATCATATGGTATGACTTATTATTTACCATTTTTCTTTTTTCTAGCATATATTCCTTCGGCTGTTGATGGGAATACAAAATTAATAGGATTTTGCAAAGCTTTACAATATGCTTATTAAAATGCTTGTGCCTGCATAACCATATGAAGAAAGCTAGAAGAGCTGTTAAAACAACTTTGCAAAAGACATGGCTGCTTTAAAGATCCAAAGAAAAGCAATTTATTTGCAATCCTGTGTCATTTCTTTTGAAAGCGATGCATGACCATAGGTTTTTTTTAGGTTTCCTAAATGATAAAATTGTGTTACTTTATGTAAAGTACAAAACAGATAGTATATGTTACTGTTGGGTAAAGTACTTTTTTTTTTTTTATTTAATCATTCCAGCATAAATCTTGAAAAAGAGTTTTTCTTAGCAGTTTTATATTTACTGAGTTATATATAGATAGTGCTCAACTTAAAACCATTTGTTCAGTGACCATTCAAAGTTACAATGGCATTGAAAAAAAAACTTATGATCAGTTTTCACACGACCATTGCAGCATCTCCATGGTCATGTGATCAAAATTTGGATACTTGGCAGCAAATTTTGCTTATGACGATGCTTATGACAGTTGCACTATCCCAGGATAGCACTAGCACTTCAACTTACATACCACTTCAACATGTGATCATTAGATCATTGTTTGTAACCTTCCCAGCTGGCTTCCAACAAGCAAAGACAATGAGGGAAGCAAGAATCATTTAACGACTGAATGTTTCACTTAATAACCAGTGATTTGCTTAACAACTATGGCAAACATTTGAAAAATCAGACATGACTTACTTAAAACCACCTTGCCTAACAATGGAAATTCTAGTTCCAATTGTGGTTGTAAGAAGAAAATTACCTACATAGCTAAATTTTGTTTAAATGGATATTTTTATTATTATTATTATTATTATTATTATTATTATTATTAAATTGCCAACTATGACACCTTATGACTACTCTAGATAGATTACAACAATAAAAACACAAAGAAATAAAAAGAAAGTTTAAGCAAAATGAAAGTAAAATAGTGGAATAATAAATAAAAAGAAAATGAAAAATACATCAATATAGTTAATAAAAAAGGTGATTAGGAAGCAGAGAAGGGAGGGAGGGGGGAGAGAGCCTGTTGTCACATGCCCATAACTGCATTGATTAATTGAACGACTGCAGTGTTTGCATAACGACCACAGGTTTGCTTAAGGATTGCTTCAAAAAGATTATAAAAGTTAGGTCAGTTGTGTGGGTGCCTCAATTTAAAAACCATAACGATGGTAATTCTGGGTTTCATTACAGTCTTAAGTTGAGGACTATATCTGTATTCTAGAAATAGCTTGGAATGTGTTACATGTAATATGCCCCTGCTTTAAAAAAAGTGACTGTCAGGTATGTTGATAAAGCATATTCTGCCCCTTGATTATTTAATATAGCGAGGCCTGGTAGGCAATATAGCAGACCATGCTCTCAAAAAATCTTCTGTCAGGATACTTTCTGTTACTAAAACCCAGACCTCAAATATTTTATAGTAGACAGGTCTTGAATCCAACCTGTTTGCTAGACTGCTTTTCTCCTTTGATTTCTGTATTCTGAGTTGTTTAATCAATGGAAAAATTACACTTTATTGTTTGCAGCTTACTTTTGGGTGACATGGTTCAGAAAATACTGTAATCATATATTTATGTTATAAATACACACATTGATGTCTGCTCCAAAGTAACTTCATTTGGATTCTCACCTCTATAAGGCTGTATAGAATCACGGGATTTAAGTTAACACAGCATTTTATTAAGTTAGACTTTATGTAAATACTAGCTTGCTTTGTTTTTGAATTTCAGATAGTAATTTTAGATATTTAGACAAAATGTAAACTTTATTAACATATGTACAGAGTTCCTCAAGCCTTACCAGTGTCTGTACCAGGAGGCAATTAAGAATCAGTCTGTTTACTACAGACTGTTGCACTTTACTACTAACATTTGAAAATAATATATTACAGGAGATAGATTGATATTATTTATATTAAATTCATTCTGCTTGAAAGTTCCCTGAATATATCTGCCATCTTAAATAGGAGAAGTAATTGAGAAGAGTTTTATGTGCATACAATAGAGAACAGTGCTATATACTAAACAGCTGCTATGCTGTAGTGGTTAAGGCATGGGATTGTCAGTGGGAAGACCCTGGTTCTAGTCTTAAGTCTGACCCATGATGTATTGCGTGTTTTTGGATTAGTCTCACTCTCAACCTAATCTATCTCAGAGGATTGTTATTGCAGGGTGGTGATGGAGGTGAAAGAGTTACATGTTGAATTCCTGAAGGCAAAATGGGTTAGAATGTAGTATTCCACGCTAACTCTGCCCACAGCTTGAAGTTCAATCCCGACTGGCTTTAGGTTGACTCAGCCTTCCATCCTTCCCAGGTCGGTGAAATGAGGACCCAAATTGTTGGGTGTAATGTGCTGGCATTTGTAAACTGCTCAGAGTACTGTAAAAAACTATGGAGCAGTATATAAGTGTACGTGATATTGCTATTATTAATTATAAAGATAATTCTTTATAGGAAAAGGGAGAGACGGAATCAGTTTTGCATTCTGCTTGGAACTTTGCCATTTCTACTGTTACTAATAGCTTTGGGATAAAAAATAGCAGTCATTTGCAAGTAAGAATATATGAGATCTATTTTGAATTAGCTTTTTATATGGGAGTTATGGTCCTGATTACATTTAGTTGGTAATTAGATTGCTGAATTTCTACTAATGGTGTTTTGGAAAAACAATTAGTTTCACTCATATTTAATACAATTTTGCAGTGTTTCATATCTTACATGAAATACCTTTAACAAAACTTTAGAAACTGGAACAACTCAATCAGTATCCAGACTTCAATAACTACCTGATATTTGTTCTTACAAAGTTAAAAACTGAAGGTGAGTTTTATGTTACTTGTACCCAGTAATTACATAACTAGAAAAATTAGGTCAGAATTCCAAAGGTCTCTATGTATTTTATTCACCAAGATTTCATTGATTGTTCAGTTCACCAGACTAAAATATTTTTCTTTATTCTGTGAACAAGAACAATTGATCAGAAATAAATGGAATTCATTTTCAAATAAATCTGTTTTGAATAATATAATACATATATTGGACAGTACCAACCTGAATTCTAATAATTGTTAAAATTGTGCTAAAATATCCTTCCATGATCAGGTGTTCTGAAACCCTGGATGTAATCCAAAACCATATTATTCCTGTTATATAAGAAAGTAGATTCTAATGGATATGGTTTATGATGATGATGGAATTAATTATACAGTTGTAGCCTGAGTCCAAATCTTGAAACATTTTCCAAAATAAGTCTATTTTGTTCAGGTTGTCTAAAATAACAGTTTAATATTATATATATATATATATATATATATATATATATATATATATATATATATATATATATATATATATATATATATATATATATATATATATATATATATATATATATATATATATATATATATATATATATATATATAAATATAAATATAATTTTCATATACATTAAATTGGATTATGTATATTAAATATATATAAAATTTTCATATACATTAAATTGGATTATGTATATTAAATATATATAAAATTTTCATATACATTAAATTGGATTATGTATATTAAATATATATAAAATTTTCATATACATTAAATTGGATTATGTATATTAAATAACATTGCATCTATGTGCTACAATTCATATCACTTGATAATGCAGTTATAAGTCATTTTTGTAATTTTGTGTAATGAATCTATGAAATAATTTGCATAATGATACAGTAATAAATAAAAATGAATTAAATCAGTGAAAAAATAGTCCATTCCACTTGAAGATAGTGCATCAAGATCTGGTAAATTGAAATTTAATTATTGTTTTTGTTTTGTATATGATTGAAAATTAAATTTTAATTGTATTTTTTTAAGTGTATGCATAATGTCTTGATTTTGAATTGGAACTTAAAATAGCTCTTTTGATTTTACTGTAAATACTGATTATATTGCAACCATTCTGGAAACATTTGGCGCTTCAACTGTAGGTTGGAATATAATTTTAAACAATCCTGACAAGAGTGGAGCAATCCATTTCAAGCTTGAAATGTTATCTATATCTCAAAGTCTAAATAGAGCATTGTGTTTGAGGAGATACTGTAGTAAAAGGATATCCATTCTTTTCTGAAAACTGCCACAGAAAACTGGATATATGTGCTTGGTAGTATGAATGCTGTCACAGAATACCTTGATAAAGCAGAAAGCACATTGCAAGACAAAGTGTTCTTGTTTTTATAAAATAAATTTTTTAACTTGCTTTTTTTTTGGTATAATGATCTCAGCGGTCATAGTTCCTATCAGGTTCCTTTAACATAATCTTGGGAATCCTAAAGGTGCTTTTTCAAGAAGCAACTGGACTTTCTGGTTTTTCTTTGAAGACGTTTCGCTTTCTTCCAAGTTTCTTAGATGAGAATCAAAACATCTTCAAAGAAAAACCAGAAAGTCCAGTTGCCTCTTGAAAAAGCATATTTGGGACAACCATGACCTGGATGACTGAGAATCTCCAAGACATAATCTTGGGAAATACTGGCAAACTGTAATATACCTACAGAGTGATACAATTTAATGTTATATTGTAATATTAAATAGTGTAAGTGTGTGTTTGAGTTGGTACTTGCACTTCGTGAAATCAAGCATTTCATGTTTTGAATTGTGCTGGCTCTTAAGTAGGTATATGGAATATATAACCCAAATGACTTTTCTTTAAACTTACTACAGATGAACCAACAAGATCACTAAGTGGTCTTATTTTGAAGAATAATGTCAAAGCTCACTTTCACAACTTTCCTAATGGAGTAACTGACTTCATTAAAAGTGAATGCTTAAATAATATTGGTGATTCCTCTCCACTAATCAGAGCCACTGTAGGTGAGTCATGAATATTTATATTATGTTTATGCTAAATAAACAAATTGTAAAATACAAACGGTAACAGTTTTTAAGTGTGATGTTATAAAGGACTGAGTCTTTTTGTTTTGTTTTAAAATAATTGAGTAATCAATTGGTTCAGATATAGGCATGTTAGATGGCTAGTATAGTATATATAATCATCATTTATTTAATATTTATTTCCAACAAATGTATTCCAAGTCTTCTGCTTTTAATTTGTTTCATGATAAAAGTGTAGATAATTATTTTAGCTATTTTAGATATAGGATAACATGACAATATGAAATACTCATGTATATTATCAGAAAGAATATTTTTAATCTTAAAAAATCTTCAGTATAAAAAGCTGTCTTCATTGACACAGGATCACTGTTCTGCTTCAGGGAATATGATTTGAAGATAGGAGACTGAGTCTTTTTGTTTTGTTTTAAAATAATTGAGTAATCAATTGGTTCAGATATAGGCATGTTAGAATCAGATGGCTAGTATAGTATATATAATCATCATTTATTTAATATTTATTTCCAACAAATGTATTCCAAGTCTTCTGCTTTTAATTTGTTTCATGATAAAAGTGTAGATAATTATTTTAGCTATTTTAGATATAGGATAACATGACAATATGAAATACTCATGCATATTATCAGAAAGAATATTTTTAATCTTAAAAAATCTTCAGTATAAAAAGCTGTCTTCATTGACACAGGATCACTGTTCTGCTTCAGGGAATATGATTTGAAGATAGGAGAACCTTAAAAGAAATATATGAAAACATAGGAAAGGACTTGTTACAAACATAGATGCAAAGATTAGCTTTAATGTTACTACCTTGGGATTTATGATGTGGTTTTCATGCAAAATTTTCCTTTATAATATTTCAATTTGGTGTCTTCCAGTCTCATTGATAATAAGGAAGTTTTAGTTTGCAATACATGAAAACCGTATGTTCTCCACTCTTGTCTTAAATAAGCAACAGTTTTCCTCTGTATTTATGTCAGCAGATCTACCTAAACATTCTACAAATTCCCAAATCTTTGGGGAAAGTGAGAGGTATTTTGGAGAAAATTTGGATATGTTTGTGGGAATTAACAACAAGGAAATCCCTGTTGCACGAACAGAAATTATTTTATATGCTTATTTCATTGCCATAATGGTTTCTACCTCCAGAATATAGAATTCGAGTATCTCTGCTTATCAATAGATGAGAAAGACAACCTTTGACCATTCAGATGCTGCTGTATTAAATCAGCTATATTAACGATAGTAGAATTGGAGACTTGATATATTTGAAGGGTGAAAGTTGATCGCCAAAGAACTGCCTTTGGTTCTTAGCTTCAGCCATTGAGCAGATTTTCCCATTCCTAATAGTGCTTCCGGGCGGGAGGGCAGAGCATCTTGCTGCCGCTACTACCGGTTCACCCGATCTATGCTGACCCGGGAGCAACCCACCTCTGCTTAAGTGTATATTCTAACCCTATAAGTAGAATTGCATATGTCATCAATTTGTCTACTGTTAAGGTAATGTTTTATGGCTTTAAGAAATCTGAGAAGAATACCAGGACATTTTTTTTTGCAGATTAGGTTTTCACTCAGCTTGAATATCAGTCTACACTTACGTCTAAAATGTATGTGTGTATATACATCTTTACAAGCAGACATGCTTTATCGAGTCACTTAAAGAGAGAAGTTTTTAAATCTTTTCTGCTGGTCATTCTTATTTATGTATTAATGTTTATATTGTTACATTAAAGCAACTTATCAATAACTTTTTAAAATTTCTTCAAACAAATTCAAGGTATCTTGATTACAACTATTGCCTCAAAAGGAGAATTGCAGAACTGGCCTGAACTTTTACCAAAGCTTTGTAGCCTGCTTGATTCTGAAGACTACAATACTTGTGAGGTTAGAGTTTGCTTTTTCTAATTAAATATGTAATTTTATTTTATTTGGAATAGGTCAACAGTATGGTAATTACTATTTTTGCTAATTTTATTTCTTTCTACCTGGAACTCTTGAGGGTGTGTTGGGCTTAGAAAGAGTGACTGGTTCAAAATCACCCAAGCAGCTTTCATGCCTGAGGCAGGACTAGAACTCGCTGTTTTCCAGTTTCTAGCCTGGAGCCTTATCAACTAAACCAACCTGGCTCTCAGTGATCTTTTACAGCAGATATGGGAATATTTTCTTAGATTCTGTCATGAACCTTGTTTCTATCTTTTTTACCAGCAACAATGCTTCTTTGAAAAGAAGAGGTATACTCTTTCTTCCATCTGTTAATGGAAATGTATGATTAGAATTAAATCATAGGCAGCTTCTCCCCAAATGGTCATAGTGTTCAGTATATTATTAAGCTATTTTTGACTTTTTGATTAATTTTCTAACAATTCTTATTGAAGAAAGTAACATGTATTAGCAAGAGCCCAGCTAGATTAGGGCCTAGCGCTGTGTTTCAATACCATATCGCCATCTAATAGGATCTAGCGTGTCTTTTCCGTCTTTTCACTGCTCTGTGGATCATCCTTCTGCTGGGGATCTGGCAATCTTTCCCTTTTAGTCTTTTGGAAGTCTGAAGAGGGCTTAAGTGAGATGGCTGTGCCTTTTTCTTTTGGTTTTATAGTTTTTATTGTTTCTTGGTTTTATTGTTGTTTTAAGCTGTTTTAATTCTGTTCTAAGTGGGGTAGCCATAGATACCTTTTAAGTAAATAAGATGTCAGTTGTATTTGGAATTCAGCCGGCAGTGAAAAAAGGAGGTAATTTTTGAAAATAACAATGAGTCTGATATCATTATATAAATATCAACAAGACACATTTATCTTGTAGGGTGCATTTGGAGCTCTTCAGAAGATATGTGAAGATTCAGCTGAAATCTTAGACAGTGATGCTTTAGATCGTCCCCTTAATATCATGATCCCCAAGTTTCTACAATTCTTCAAACACAGCAGTCCAAAAATAAGGTAAAGTTCTCTAGTCAATTCTTTGAAAAGTTTTCAGGAAAGAATTTTGTTGAACTGTTGAAATTTATTTATTTTAGTTTTTCCGATCATACATTTATACACAACTCGGGGTAGTTTACAAAAGTTGAAAAAATAATAGGAATCAATTAAAGCACAAATAGGTATGGCCAGGCCAAGCAAACCAAGTAGTGGGCTGAAAGGCCTATGAAATAAGCAGGGTGTTCATGGCTCTTTTGAAGGCAGGCCAGCATAAGGCTACGTAGACCTTGGAAGAAAGGTATTCTAGAGGGCAGCCTCCACAGCAGAAAAAGCATCCTCCTATGCTCCATTAGATGACATTTTAAATATAGATAGGACCTGAAATGCCTATCCTGTTGGATCTTACCAAACGGCAGAGACAATTGGAGATAGGTGATCCTTGAAATATCCATGCCCTGTGCCTTACAGAGTTTTTTAGATGGCAATCAGCACTTTGAATTGTACCCAGAAACCCAGTAATAACCTATACATTTTTCCTAGCTTTCCGAGTTATTTTCTTTGCATAATCCTACTTATTTTAATCTAGGTTTGGGGCATGAATATAATTCTTTGCTTTTACTTTTCAGATCTCAACATATTGTAAAAATATTTCTATTGACATAACTGTAAATATTTTTTTTCTGAACTGGAAAAATCATTTCATCATTGTCTTTAAGACAGTTCGTGTTTCACAAGTTATTCTTGTGACATATGATATTGAACTGTTTACCTGAAAGGTGACTAAATATGCATTCTGGATATTATCAGACAGTAATAACTTGAACTTTAGATGACAGCATCTACCATTTTATTAGCTCTTAGAGATCAATAAATCTATCTATATATCTATATCTACCTATCTAAAAATGTCTCTGTGTGTATGTTCCAACATAACTCTGAAACACCTCAAGCAATTTCAGCCAAACTTGGTACACAGATGATTTACTCTCTGGAAACAAATACCATGAGGATAAGACCCCCCATAACATCCCTTGGGGTGTGTTTTCTGTTTTCTTGTGCCTTAAAATGGCTTCTACTGTACTGCTGTAAAATGGATTCTACTGTACAGCGCAGTAGAGTTGCCATGGTAACAGTTTCACAGTACTCCACAAGGGGGCTCCCTCTGATAAGGGGGAAAATCCAACATTAGAAATTACATTTGGTCTGGAAATTTTCCCCCTATAAATAAATACCCAGACAATGCCAGGTTATCAGTACTAGTACTTGATAAAAAGGAAGGTATCCAACCAGAGTTTCTTCTACTAAGTAAGACTAATATCATAGAGGTGCTCTCCTAATAAATAACAGTATGGCTATAAAACTACAAGTAGTCCTTAAGTTACAACAGTAATTAGGCTTAATATTTCCATCGTTAAGCATATAAGTTTAATACAGGAATAAGATGCAAAGAAGTATGACATCAGAGGATTGCATCACTTAGCAACCACAATTCCAGGCATTTTCATTGCTGCTGTTAATTGAATTCCATTGGTCATTATCCAAGGACAAACCACAATGCAAGCCACTCCACGCTTAGTCCCTCCCAAGGCCTGAACTTCAGTTTTTTCAAGATAAGGACTGCCTCTCCTTCCACTCACCTCAACTGTCTATTTCCCCCATCTATGCATTTTTAGCTGCCCTGCACCTCACAGGGCAGCAAACAGCACCAGAATTTCATGACTGTGGTGCTGTTTGCCACTCTGCAACTCAGGCTTCTTGGCTCACTCCTGAATCACAGTACAAAGCTGCAGCCATCCCAGGAACCCCCATCGCTTCAGGCTGGCCCAGTAGCATGGTGTGTGCAGCTACTTCAGGAAGCCCCAGCCTGTCCCAGCAAAGTAGTGCAGACTTGCAGCCCCAGCCAATACCTCTGTTGATAAGGTATGCTTGCCCTGGCCCTTTGTGAGGTACAAACTGCCTTATGAAGGGCCAGGCCAGCCCAGCCATTTTTGTCACCAATAGGAGCAAGAAGACTGCAAAGGTCAGCTAGTGTGCAAGGGCCATGAAGTGTGGGGTACTAAAAGAGCCTAGATGGAGCAAGAAGGTAGAGGGGTGGGGAAGTTTAAGGGGACCTGCAGTTCTAAGTGTGGGCAGGCTGCCAAGTGCCCAAATTTTAATCACATGGCCACAGGTTGCTTCAATGGTTGTAACTTCAGGGACTGGTTGTAACTCCTTCATTCAGCACTACCGTAAGTTTGGCCATTGAACACATGATTGTCAAGTGAAAACTACCTATATAACTAATACAGATTGTTTTTGATATTTCTGAAACTTCCAGACATGCAATAAAGCTACATGCTTTATTCACAATATTAAATATCAAGTTATTTTTTCCTTTGCAAAAAGATTGATGTTGAGTTTAATTCTAAGTAGTGGTAAATTTATTCCTTCAGCTTTTTACAGTAATGTATAAATTTTTTTTACATTATGTTTATAGGTCCCATGCAGTTGCTTGTGTCAATCAGTTTATCATCAGTAGAACTCAAGCCCTTATGCTGCACATTGATGGATTTATTGAGGTGGGTGATTCATATTTGAGTGTACCTCTTTTAGATAATTAAAATGTATTTCTCTTTTTCTGAATGCCATTTTCCATTGCTTCAAAATAGTTCCATTTGGATTGAAGAGAGAGCAAGTGGACAGTAATATTCCTTTTATTTTCCTTGATAAAGTGTGGCAACAATTACAAAAAAACCACTTAAAAATCCATGCCAGTAACTATAAAAATTGAGAATTTTCTTTCAGTTAATAATTGAGATGTTTTTTAGATATTTCTAGAGTCCAAATTTTCTGACTTTTTATTAATGTCTAGCCAAACAAATGGCCTAAACAGTATCCATTTCTCTGACTTCCAGCTATGCTGGTGTCTGGTTGGTGAGGGTAATAAAGGTAACATCACTTTGTCTACTTTTAAACTTCCTATTTTCTGTGCTGGCAGGATTGATTGGTATAGTTGTTTGCTTGTAAATAAATGTGTCTGCAATACATAGCAACCACTTTTATTTGTAATTAGCTGATCTGAATGATGTTGAGCATTAGAAGAGACAGCTTCCTATATAAATTAATACAGTTCTGTCTCATCTACTAAAAGTATCTAAGCTGATAAAGCTTTATTCATAGTTTAGATTTGGTTATGTTTATAATGCCGTAAAATGTATGCATTGTTGAATTAAAAGAATGAATATTATTCTACAACAGTGAGATCTAGAAAACTTAAGTCCATCATTTTTTCCAAATCATGTAGATCACTGAAAGAATGATGTTGGTTTTATGAATTTTAGTTCATAGTTTATCTATCTATCCATTCATCCATCCATTAAACACTTCTTGGGGTTTTTATTTTTTTTAACAGAACAGTTAACAGTTTTTATTCCCCTTTAACAGAATCTGTTTGCGTTGGCTGGAGATGAGGAGCCTGAAGTACGTAAAAATGTTTGTCGGGCTCTGGTAATGCTGCTGGAAGTTAGAATGGACCGTTTACTTCCTCATATGATTAGTATTGTTGAGGTAACATATTGCACGTATTTTATAAAATGTTTTAAGATGATAACGTTCTTTGACTTAGAAATTTTTGGCAGAGGCAACTTTTCCATTATTAAATATATGAAAATGCTTGAAAATCAAATTATGTTTGCCTATTAGTCTATTTTCTCTTAAGAGCATATGCATGTGTCTGTTGTTTATTGTTTTAGTATACAGCACAAAAGTATACAAAAAGAATAGAAAATCAGTCATTTTTCAAATATTGTTGATCACAAAATTATGTCATAAACAAACAGTAAAAATATCTAATTACTAAAACTGATCTAATATTATAAATCCAAGAGGCCCTTATCTTTCCATCATAAAAGAATACTCATTTGCTATAAACTGTAATCGGTAAATCCTAGTGCTTCCTACTGGTTCTTTCTACTATATCTTTCAAAATCACATTCACATATTTTTCTTACCAAAACCATATTAACAAATATGGAAATAAAAAATAAGAAGCCAAGATAGTATAATAGTGAAGAAGTCCCATAGCAAGTGACATGTTCATTGTTTTCTTTTTCCAGTATAATGAAGTTGACTGTTTCGGACATTCTCAGTAAGGGTGGAGATAGCATCCATGCATGGGTTGACACTCTCGGGGCTCTGATTGGACTGAGTCTGAATATTAATTAGCCAATGTACTATATAACCCACCCCTGTGAGTGTTACCACCTAGTTTCCGATTCAGCTCACTGTGGGACAGTCGTGTTATACCTTGCATGCATTAGCAGTTTACTTCACCTTACTGGTTTGACAATTTGCATCCTTGTCAGAAGGGAGAGCAATCTATTTGAAGGGTCGTGAGTATTTTGAGACTGATCTGGGGGTCCGTCTCTGTCTGGCCACGGGGCTCCAGCCCACAGATCTGTGTTCTCGACACCTCTCGGGGAGATCTGCTCACTGCAGAGGACAAAGAAGGCAATCTGTCAAAAGAGTACTGTCGGATAGCCGCTTAGCAGATTGCCTAAGAGGCTTGTCTTTTGCAGCCGAAAAGCATTTCACACACCAGTGTTGAGACGGCAGAGCGTGCACGTGCATCATGCTATTACGGAGAGCCGGGTGCGCTGTAGACAAGCCGGACAGGAGTCTCCTGCCTTGGAAAGTCACAGTGAGGCAGCGAGTTCTATGGACCGGGTGTGGGTGGCCCAGATGGTCAGATCAAAGCCAGGCGGCAGCAGGAAACCACCTCCTGTCACTGGAGCCCTACACGCCTCCAGAAAAAGAGCGGGAGTGCCATTTTGGGCAGTGGGTGGAGCCGCGTCGCGGTTGTCATTTTGAATCAACGCCTCTGTTAGCGACATGGCAAATGGCAGCATGTCTGACCTGGGCCCAGAGACCAGCAGGCCCTCTAGTCAAGCCGGCGGATCGCTTGCGGTAGGAGAGAGTCCCATGTCCCCCATTGGGCAGCCTTCTTCCCTAGCACAATCGGACAAGGCATTGAGCAAAGACTCCTCTTCCTCCAGCAAGGCCTCAGAAAAGAAGGCCTCTAAGTCCTCATCCAAAGACAAGAGCCGAGAGGACCCAGGGTCATCCTGCCAACGGTCTGAAAAGATTCCTGCCATCCCGGCCAGGCCCAGCCCACTACCACCACTGCAGCTAGAAGTGGCCCACGGGCCATTTAACCCTATGCGCCCAATTGATACGTCCACCCTTTGGGGCAGTACAATCTCGCGACCACCAAGAAGGCCGATGGAGGCCACCTTCACCCCCACTGCGGCGGGGCTCCACCAGGAGGGTCAGCTGCCTGTCTTGCCCACTGCCTTGCTGCTACAGTCTATGGCTTCTGGGCTCCGGGACATAATAGCCGAGGCCATTAAACAAGGCATCGTGGCAGGTCTCCAGGAGAAGAGCCAAGGGGTGACAGCAGGGGTCTCTCGTTCCACTCCACGACCAGGGTCGGCCCCAGAACTGATGGATCACCTGTCTCCGGCTGAACTGGATAGCCCTTCCCTCGCCTCAGAAGAAGGGAGATCAGGGACGCCAACATCTCTGAGGAGGAAGATGCTGCACCAGACAAGCCCGCCTGTTTGGGTCTCTTCCCTCCAGCATTGTTCAAACCGCTGTTGGCTAAGGCCAAGGTCTCCTCAGACTTCGAAAGCCAGGCCGCAACCCCGGCAGCCCTGATACAGAGTCCATTGGTGAGCGCGCTGTTCAAGGAGCACAAGGTGGAGGCGGACATCATACCCATTCTTCAGCTCTTCGTTGACACGGTCAGATGCCAATGGACCATGCCAACATCAGGCCCGACGCCCTCGGCCAATGACAAACAGTTCTACAATGTTGTGGAACAACTGGACAAGAACCTCATCTAGCCGACCATCGGCGTGCCTGTAGCAGTGCTCCATACCAACACCATGCTGCCGGGCACCCAGGAAGACATCCTCAAACCCAAGGATAGGCACGCCGATCAGGTCCTACAGCGGGGGCATCAGGTATCAGTGTGTGCCATGCGGGCCTCAACAGCAGCTTCCTTTTTCTCGCGTTCAAGTCTTTTCTGGCTGCAGCAACTGCAGGAACACATCCCCACAGGGGATTCTAGGGCCCACCAGGACCTTAATAAAATGATCGCCGCAGTGCAGTTTTCAGCTGATGCAACGCTGAACGCAACCCGGTTCGCTTCCAGGGCCATGACCTCATCGGTGGCCTCCCGCAGACTCCTGTGGCTCCGACAATGGCAATCTGACTTGAGACACAAGTGGCGCCTGGTGTTGGAGCCATACCAAGAGGGGACCCTCTTCGGGGATTCTTTGACACCCCTATTGATCGAGGGCAAGGACAAGCATAAGATCCTGCTCTCTAACCCTAAGAAAGGGTTCGCCCGAGCTTCCCCATACACCAAGAGACAATCCTTCAGACAGGAGTACAGGGGGTCCTTTAGAAATAATGCTTATTCCCCATCAGGGTTCTGCCAGTAGGGTGGTTTTTCCCAGCGCCCTAGACAACAGCAGTATCGGCAGCAACGGGGGCGGGGGGATGACAGTCCAAATGTCCCTTTCGTGGAGGCAGTAACCAATACTACCGCAAATCCTAACCAGTCACAGGATCGGGCTTCCATTGTGGGGCGGCTACGGCACTTCGCCGACCAGTCTGGGTTAGAGCCATGGTCAGGTTCTGTCTGACCCTGGAATTTGTCTCCCACCCTCCCGGTTTCTTCCTCCAGTGCCCTATTTCTGCTAACCTCCAAAGGTGGTTATTGATGGCGGAGGTTATTGAAGCCATCCAGAAGGTACCCAACGACTAGACCAACCACGGGTTTTATTCCTTGTTATTTGTCATTCCCAAGGCTTCTGAAGGGTGGAGGGCCATCCTTGAAGCAGTTGAATAGGTTTATTGCATATAAACGTTTTAAGTTTCACTCCTTGCAGACCATCTTGGAGGGCGTGAGGGAGGATGATTACTTATTTCCATTGACCTCATGGAAGTGTACTTAAACATATCCATTCTACAGTAGCATCGCCAGTTTCTATGTTTTTGTTATGGTTCTTATCATTACCAATACATGGCTTTCTCTTTTGGCCTTTCTTCTGCTCCCCGTGTCTTTACTAAGGTTTTGGCCGCCTTGGCGGCTCATGCACAGTGCCTGTCAGAGTTCAACTATACCTTGATGACATATTGGTACAGTCCACTTCCCCGGACAGGGACAGGGCAGACCTCCAAATCGCAACACAGGTGTTGTGGGCCCATTGGTTTTCCATTAACGAGGCTAAGAGCCATTTCACACCTACCACCAGGATTCTCCATCTTGGGGCTTTGATAGATTCCAGGGCTGGACAGGTCTTCCTATCTGAGGAGCAGACTATCAGCCTTAGACAACTGGTAACGGAGGTGTTCAGCAGTCGGGAAGTTTCGCTGACGACCTTATCTAAACTTGGGAAGATGATCTCAACCATTTCCATAGTACCCTGGGCTAGGCTACACACGAGGGACCTCCAATGGTTCTTGCTACCTTTCCAGAAGAAGAGAGTCAACACGTCGTTGAGATGGGTACACCTCATCAAGGAGGTCCGGCAATCCCTTAATTGGTGGCACACCCCGGCCATAGACAAAGGATGTCATTTCAGGGTCAGGCACTGAATCACCATCACCACTGATGCCACTCTATACGGCTGGAGGGCACACATGAATGCACATATGGCCCAGGGTCGGTGGACGCAGGAAGAGGCAAGCAGGAGTATTAACTGGCTAGAGCTCAGGGCCATTAGATTGGCTCTATTGGAATTTCATTGGTATATCGAGGGCCGGCACGTGCTGGTCCTCACAGACAACATCACGGCCAAGGCCCACGTCAACAGGCAAGGGGGAACCAGATAGAGTGATCTCATGCTAGAGGCCAACGTCGTGGGGATGTGGGCAGAGAATAATCTTTCCCTCGTGGCTGAGCACATTTTAGGGGAGGCTAATGTGCGGGCTGACTGGTTAAGTAGAGCTACAGTATATCAGACCGAATGGCAATTGCATCCTTCTCTCTTTCAGGAGATCACACACCAGTTCAGAGTCCCGATTGCGGATCTGTTCCCCAGCCCCTGCTATGCTCAACTCCCCAGATTTTTCACGAGATTCCGCACACCAGGAGCGGAGGGAATGGACGCTCTTTGCTGCCCGTGGCCCAGAGGTCTCCTCTATGCTTTCCCCCCAGTGCCTCTCCTTCCCAGGGTTGTCCACAGGATCATTGAGGACAGAGCGGAGGTCATACTCTTGGCCTCACACTAGCCGAGGCGTCCTTGGTTTGCCAACCTCCAGATGTCAGTGAAGAGGCCCTGGAGGATTCCAGAGGACAAGATTGTCCTCCGCCAGGGAGCTCTACAACACCCGGAGCCACAATGGCTCCAGCTGGCCGCGTGGTGGTTGAGCGGCTCATGCTAAGGGGGGATCAGTTCTCAGCCAGAGTTATTGATACTATACAGGCCTCCAGGAGACCCTTGATGATGCGCATTTATGATGCCACCTGGAGAATCTTCTATAAATGGTGGCTGCCTAAACAGATTAATCCCTTAAATCCTGGAATTTTTACAGGACGGCCTTGATGATAAGGGGTTGTCTCCCAACACCATCAAGAGGCAGGTAGAGGCCTTGGGCAGGACCCCAGGGTGAAAAGGTTTTTACAAGGTGCTACCAACCTTTGTCCGCCAGCAGTACACCGTTACCCAACTTGGTATCTGGCCAGGGTCCTTGGGGCTCTTACCAAGCCACCATTCAAACCCTTGAGAGAGATTTCCATGGAGCTACTTACCTGGAAAGTTGCCTTCCTGGTGGTGATAACTTCCGCCAGGAGAATTTTGGAACTGCACGCTCTCTCCGTTAGGGAGGACCTATGCAGGTTCCATAGTAATAGGGTGGTCCGTAGGATGGACCCTTCCTTTGTGCCGAAGGTGGGATCATGGTTCCATAGGTCATAGAAGGTGGTGCTCCCTAATTTCTGCCGCACCCAACTCACCAGCTTGAGAAGCAATGGCACAATCTTGATGTCCGTAAGGCACTGAAGATTTACATCGCGCGGACGTCTGAGATTAGATGCCGGAGGCGCTATGTCCCATGCATGGATGCTATTTCCACCCTTATTGAGAAAGAGCATTGGTACCTACCTGATACACCTCTTCTAATAGGGTGGAAATAGCATCCAGCCCCATCCCTTACCTTTTTTGGAGGCTACCTCTTTTACCTGCCGTAGGTGTATTTTCGTAGTTGATGAATGCATTTGGTTTTGTTCTGTTTACCTGTGTCACTAAAGATTGGCTTTTTGGGGGATAACATGTGGAGTCTGTGTCTTCATTTCCTTTGCCGGAAATTGGGTGGTAACACTCACAGGGGTGGGTTATGTAGTACATTGGCTAATTAATATTCAGACTCAGTTGAATCAGCACGGGCAGTGTCAACCCATGCATGGATGCTATCTCCACCCTATTAGAAGAAGAGTATCAGGTAGGTACCAACGCTCTTTCTCTGAGATGTCCAATAAATATATTTTGTTAACTAAAATTCATCTTAAATTCATTAGAACTATATGCCATATTCTTTAAAATACGTAACCGATATTTGCTTAAAATGCAGTATTTATATAATTTGTTCCAAATATTTGCAGATAATTTTGTACACCTTAGCAACACATTTTAATCCTACTCCCACTCCCAGCGAGATGAACAGCAAACAAATTTAAAGAAAGAAGGAAATTTATTGTGTAAAAATGAGTTTCCTGTTAAAGATACAGCATCAGGTTTATACTGTCAGTTAAATAAATATTATTTACTCTTGGAAGTACCCTAAGTATGATATCTGGAAAAAAAAAGTGCATGTAAAACCTAATTTGCTGTATTTTGTGGAAAAAAAGGATTTTTGTGTCAGCAATCTGAAATCACATGCACACACAAAAGAAAAAAAAATGTAAAGACTTCAAAAAACAAAACAAACCCCCAAAAAGAAATTGGAAAAGAGAACAAATTTGCAACAAATGGACATGCTTTGTAGTTTTATATAAAATGTGCATGAAAACAATGTTTGTGACAAAACACAATTTTTCTTGCAAAATTTAAAAACTATTCTTAGTTGGAAATTGGAGAAACTCTACTTAAGTTTAAAAAGTGAAAAACTAAGGAAACAAATACTGACCTATATGAGAACCATCACAAAACATTCCACTTTTCAAACGTCATAATATAATAATAGCAGGCATCAAGAAAATCAGTTTGTAATATAATAAATATTTTAAAATTACCAATATAGTAAAGGGCACATGTGGTATTTGATTATTCAGTAATAAAATGGAGGAGTCTAAGAAAACAAACAATACTGATTGCTGCTTCTAGGAGAATTGGCAGTATTCTGGAAAAAAATGTTTTATTAAGTATTGAGGAATTGGAAATTGAATGCCAAAATATTATTCTACTGGGACAAATTTGCATAAGGCAAAGGGAGAGTTGTATTTTTAGCAGCCGCAATACAGAGAAAAGTATCTGATCTATAATTATTCATATATTAAAAACCCATTTTTCAAATTATCCATATGATAATAGAATGTTATGAAAGAATTTTAATTACATTGTATTTTCAAATGTACCCAGTTTCTGTTTCTTTTTACTTTCTTACCATAACATGTAGTACATGCTGCAAAGAACTCAGGACCAAGATGAAAATGTGGCTTTAGAGGCTTGTGAATTCTGGCTGACTTTGGCTGAACAGCCAATTTGTAAAGATGTATTGTATCGACATCTTACAAAGTAAGTTTATTTTCCCTTTTATATTATGTTGGCTTATTTGAAATGTATGTGCATGGTTATCTCATTATGTCTTTAAAAACTTAAAATTGTTTCATGAATCTTCTATAGTCATTTGGAATATTTAAATTGAGATGGTAATTGTACCTACTGTATATACTCGAGTATAAGCCTAGTTTTTCAGCCCACTTTTTGGGCTGAAAAAAGCCGCCTCGGCTTATACTCGAGTCAGTGAAAAATTTGCCCGAAATGGAGGAGAAAAAGGGGCGGGGCCATGCCGCTGGGTGACACTCGTGAATGGCCCAGTGCCCCTGTGAGTTTCCCCTCCCTCTGTGTCAGTTTGCCGCGCAGCGCGCACCGCACCATCCCCCCTCCTCACGTTCTAATGTAATGCAGGGCTGTCTTACGATTCCCCTTCCTCCCCCTCCTGCCGCTCTGCAACGATGTCCCACCTCCTCCTTGTTATGGCAAGCAGCCACATAGCGATGTCCCACCTCCTCTGGTACAGTGATCCAATGATAGGAATCACTGTGCCGTGTGTCATAGGAGGCGGGACATCGCTCCCGCGGCTGCACGGGACATCATCATCACAGCGGGACATCAGCATCATGAGGTGAGTGAAGTATTTCATTGAATACACCGCTAGTTTACTGTTTTTCTTTGAAATAAATATTCAAAAACATTATTGGTATCTATTTTTATTTTTGAAATTTACCGGTAGCTGCTGCATTTCCCACCCTAGGCTTATACTCGAGTCAATAACTTTTCCAGTTTTTTGTGGTAAAATTAGGTGCCTTGGCTTATATTCGGGTCGGCCTATACTCGAGTATATACGGGTATGTACCCATGGACACATACTAACTTGACACATATTTTTGCTTGCTAATAGTTTTTATGAAAGTTGTAAAAACTAGTAATAGCAGTGAGATCTTTCATGTGGCACAATCAAGGGAATGTCTGTTTCTCCATGAAAATACTTCATGCTTTTTCATACTGTATAACACAACTGCAGACCATTTCACTCTTGTTTGTTTTAAAAATGTCTGTGTTGTATAAACTGAATATAATTGCTTCTTTTGTCCAGGGAAAGAAGCCATATTTGTGAGGGAGTCAAATTTTCTTTTACCATTTATTTAGCAAATGTGTGATTCCTACTGGTTTAACAGTATAAATAAATTCTCAATCAAACATAACAGTAAATATAATCAAGCCAAAGTATCCATTTCCTTCTTTCCCTGAAAGCTCTCCAGGACAATTCCATGTTTATTAGTTATTGGAAAATCATTAGATAAAATACCTGATAGGTGGCCCAGGGAAGAGATGGGGGCCATCTCTGAAATCCCTGTTGCTGCACTCTCACTTTGCTAAAATTTTGGATTCATTAATAATTTATGCAGCAAGAAGTGTATTAGATTACACTTCAAATAAATTATCCTGAAAACAACTGATAGCCAAGCTTTACATGGATATAAATTAAAGCTATCACTTTGATTTGTACCTATCAACCAATTAGAAACAAATGTGGGGCCTGCAACAGGCAGCAAAATGACTATGATTGCTTTTGCGGACTAGATATAGCCCATTTGACTGAAATGTATGTATATCTGTGCATATATATAATCAAAGAAACACTTTAGTATCCTGAAATATTTTACATTTCAAATATTCTAAATTTGATAGTTCATGATTTTAAAACATGCTAATTTTAATTTGATTTAAAATAAATCCATGTCTTTTATCTAGGCTCAAATCTTTGACTATTAAAGTGAGCGAACATTATCTCAGCATTTTCTCTTAAATAATTTGCATGGATTTGATTGGTATTTGAAAATTTTAAAGAATGTGAACTCCTGCTTATTCAACTTTAGGATTTGATATTCAATTATTTAATTTTTTTTCTATGTAGGTTGATACCTGTCCTTGTAAATGGTATGAAGTATTCAGAAATAGATATCATTCTGCTGAAGGTAGGAATAACTATACTTTGCCTCCAATACCAGTGATTTTTTAAAGATTTCTATACTTCAAGAAAAATGTGACATGTTTCAATACAGAGCTATATCCATTTTATTTGAAATTAGCACCTTTATATACCCAATAAACGAATATCTTCTGAGGAGATACTGTTGTACGTAGAACTAATAATTTCTGATCAAAATACATGATTCGTTGATTGTCTAAATGAACCAGAGTTGAGACAACTTCTATATAATAAAAAGTGAAACCAATATCTATCAATTTGATTGCATACTTGTTTTTTATTTACATTTCCTTACAAATACAAATCAGGGATGCTGTGTCTCAGTGGCTAAGACGCTGAGCTTGTTGATCAGAAAAGTCAGCAATTCAGCGGTTTGAATCCCTAGTGCTTCTTAACAGAGTGAGCTCCCATTACCTGTCCCAGCTTCTGTCAACCTAGCAGTTCGAAAGCATTTAAAAATGCAAGTAGAAAAATAGGGACCACCTTGGTGGGAAGATAACAGCGTTCCATACATCTTCAGCGTTTAGTCATGCTGGCCACATGACCATGGAGGAGATGTCTTCGGACAGCGCTGGCTCTTTGGCTTTGAAACCAAACGGAGATGAGCACTCCCCCCTAGAGTCAGAAACGACTAGCACATATGTGCGAGGGGAACGTTTACCTTCACAAATACAAAATAAAGATTATATACTATGTACAGGTTGTGCCAATTTTGATTCATTTAGAGATTATCAGAAGTATATAATCTGACCAGATTATCCAAATTTTTGCCTATAACTTTTAAGTGCAGAATTGTATTATTAATAATTATTAGTGCTTTTTAGTAACATTTTGGTAAGTTATTTGCTACTTTCTACTACTTCACCATTGCAAATTTAAACATACATTTGGTATTTTAATTGAGCGTATAAAAGTTTGATATAGCATAGAAAGGGCCAGGCTTTTGCTGAAACATCTCTTTCTCTTCATATTTTCCTCTTTGGTTTGATAATAGGGAGATGTTGAGGAAGATGAAGCAATTCCAGATAGTGAACAAGATATCAGACCTCGGTTTCACCGTTCACGAACAGTAGCTCAGCAGCATGAAGAAGATGGTATTGAAGATGAGGAAGATGAGGAAGATGAGCTTGATGATGACGACACTATTTCTGACTGGAATTTAAGTATGCCACTTTTCCAAATGAAATAATGTAAAACTTATGAATATACCTTAAGCTTAATTTAAGAATTGTTCAGAAGTTAGGTCTGTTATATGGTTGCATTGTACATAAAATTTGGGTGCCATTATCTTATATTTAATGCCTCGACTCTTCTTCACATTAAAGGATTACAAAGTTGTAATTGTTGGTTGCATTATATACTGCCCAGATTTATGTTAGTGAGATCGGTAACTGATCGATAAATAAATAAAATATTGACTGCAAAGTTATAAGGGTTTAAACTCCCTTAACAAAAAAACCTGGAGCACTTTTCCCAACTGCAATATTTAAAAAGCATATGTTTGTGTGCTTTTTTTTGCCATTTAATAAAATCTGGTAGTCTGAAAATGGGCTACCAGGCTCCTTCTGAATGATTTACCAGCACAGACATATAGGCCTCCTCATACAGTGTTTAGAATAGTAGCTTAATTTTAAGTCCTTTGTATTTTATTCTTTGTTACAATTTCTTCATAATTTTCAACAAATAGCAAATTTGCTAATACTGCAAAATGAAGTGAAGTTTTGAAAGCATAATAGACTATACAAAAATGTATGTTACTTTTCTTAGGGAAATGTTCAGCTGCTGCCCTTGATGTTCTTGCCAATGTATTCCGTGATGACCTGCTGCCACATATTTTGCCCCTTCTAAAAGAATTGCTTTTTCATCCAGAATGGGTGGTGAAAGAATCAGGCATCCTTGTTCTAGGAGCAATTGCTGAAGGTAAATGATGTTTGAGGTTCATGTTGTACCTTGTTACTATACTTAGTGTGAAAGAAACTGATAAATCTAAACATGGTGCATCACACACAACATATTCTTGCTGCAAGAAATATGAGAATGAGACATGCAAGGATAAGTGATGCGATGGCTTCATTTATATGTAATATATAAAATTTAATAACAGTTTAGTGACTAAACTTATTAAATTTTATATATTACATATAAATGAAGCCATCAGATCACTTATTCTAGTGGTATACTACAGAGTCTTATTTTCTTTTGCCCCACGAAATATGGTCTTGGGCTTATTATAGGGGAAGGGCTTATTATTTTCTGGAGCAGGTGAGAAGCGAGGTGCGCCTTTTACCTTTCCAGCTCCGTTGCGTTCCTTGCCATTGTGTTCAGGAAGTCACTAGTAAAAACTAGTGAACTTCTCACGAGTTCAATCAAACTTCTTGAACTTGCGAGAGGGTTTTGTTTTTTTTTAACCAGGGCTTTCCTGGACACAATGGTGAGGACCGCGACAGACCTGGAAAGGTAAGAGGCGCACCTCACGGCCCAAAACCACCCACCTCACCCCAATGGTAAAGGCAGCCTGCCTGGTTCCCTTCCCCGCCGCTTCTTTATTTCTGTAAATACTGTGTGCATTCTAAAGTCTAGAATAGTGATGGCGAATCTTTTCAGCATCAAGTGACCAAACCGCAATGAATGCACATGCATGCACATGCGCCAGAGTACCCAAACCCTAAAGACTAGTTGCCCCTTGCACGTGCATGCGCTGGCAAGCTGTTTTTTGTGTTCCGGCATGCACATGCGCACCGGCCAGCTGGTCTTCAGCTTTCTGGCGCTCCAGTGCACGGAAAGACCAGAAGAGCAGCACGCAACAGTGTGCGTGCCCACAGAAAGGGCTCTGCGTGCCATCTCTGGCATGGGTGCCATAGGTTCGCCATCACAGGTCTAGAAGCAGGAAAAAAATAAAAAAAATAGGGAAGTAATTTTGTTTCTTTCCAATTCCACATCAGAATTGTTTTCAACTAGGTTATTTTTCAGCATCTTGATCCTTGGTTGAAGATATTAATAAATACAATGTTTATGGATTAATATATTTTTTCAATTTGTTCAGTCATGTTTGTTCTTGGACACTGCATGGACAGGTTCCTGCAATTTTCTTGGCAAGGTTTGAATATGGATTAATATGGATTAATATTTTTTTTCATTCTGTTCAGTGATGTCTGATTCTCGAACACTGCATAAACAGGTCCCTGCAATTTTCTTGGCAAGGTTTTTTTCAGAAGTGGTTTATCATTGCTCCTTTCCTAGGTTTTTTTTCTTAAACTGGGATTAGAGTTTGCAACCCTGCAAATTGACAATCAATTTTCTTTGAAATTGATGATGCAGAAATGTGAACAGTGGCCCTTACAGACAATTAATTTTATTCCCTAGCCAACTCTATTTAGATTACTAACGGACATTCTGGATATACATTCAGAATAACTTAAATCAGCATTGGTAGGATTGTTGGATGCCGAAGAGGCATTTGATCTGGTTCAATTGAAATTTTGAAACAAATTTTTAAATATGGACTTTCTGCATTTCTATTACGTGAATTACTATAGGCTTCAGTTACTACAAAGAATTGTATCTTGTTCTGTTCAGAATCGTATTAAATCGTATTAAATTTGTCATCTTTATCTGTTGATTTTTGATTTCATAGTGGAACTGGTTGTCTGCCATTTCAGAAAAATGGAAGACACATTGGGTATAAGAATGTCTGACCTTGAACCCAAATTGTTATTGTCCTTTGGAATGATTATGGTGTTGGGATAATTAGCAAAAAGAGAATTAATGTTTATGTTTACATTCATCGGAGAGAAAGGGATTAAAAGCTGGTAGTCCTTGCAACCATTTGTTTAGCAAGCATTTGAAGTTAAAATGGCACTGAAAAAAAGTTACATACATCTGGTTCTTGCGCTTATGTCCATTGCAGTATCCCCATAGTTACATGATCAGAATTCAGGCTCTGGGCAATAGACATGTATATACAACAGTTGCAGTATCCTGTAATCATGTGATTACCATTTGCAACCTTTCCAGTAGGGTTCTGACAAGCAAAATCAATAGGGGAATCAGTATTTGCTTAATAACTGCTTAGCTGTGTATCTTTGCCCCTCCCTCCATTCCAACAGTTCTCTATATTTTTTCTATAAAAATTATGGCTGTGATAGACTTTATTTTTCAAATTGTCTAGAAAATTCTGTAACAAAATCTATAACCACAACTAGAAAGGCATGTGATTCATCTGATATTACAGTAGGGGCTTAGGTCTATTTGTCAAAAATAGTTGTACTGTATTTCCAGCATTAAAGGTCACTTGGTACATTTGAATATTATGGCAATATATGAAATTGGTTATGCATGAAATTAAAAGTAAAATATGAAAATATTACTTAATAATATACAAACTTGTTATTTTACTAGTCTGTTTTGGTTTAATAATACATTTGGCAATGTTTAGTACAACATTGTGCAGTACATTTTATTATATATTTTAATATAAGCTGCCTAGAATTGCCTTGCAGTGAGATGTGCAGCAACTTTACTAAGTTGGTATATCAAGGACTACCTTTAATATTAGTAGTAATAGCAACTGTATGATTACCAGATTGTTAAACTATTTCTTATTTCTTTCTTATTTCATTTCGTATTGCTATAGGTTGTATGCAGGGTATGATTCCATATCTTCCCGAGCTAATTCCTCACCTTATTCAGTGCCTCTCTGATAAAAAGGCTCTTGTGCGCTCCATTACTTGCTGGACTCTTAGTCGCTATGCACATTGGGTAGTCAGTCAACCCCCAGACACATACTTGAAGCCATTAATGACTGAGTTGCTAAAGCGTATCCTTGATAGTAACAAGAGAGTACAAGAAGCTGCCTGCAGGTAGGTCACAATATAGAAATGCTAGCCATGGCTCCCAAGGTACATATTGCAGTCTACAGTATTGTTTCATTTATTTTTGTTGAGTAGCTCCTTTCTAGTTGACTGGAAAAGCCATTTGAGACCATTTTTAGCCATTCTCTTGTAATTATATTTGCTTTTAACAGTTATGTTGTATTTGTTTTCTAAAGAAATTATAACTTTGTTTGTGTTACATATATAAAACTTTGAATTCCCTATATACTGTTAATAGATTTTTTAAAAGCGTTTATTTAGAGGAAAAAGTACATTCCTTCATTCTGTAGACTAATGTTTTCTTTTGCCTTTTAGTGCCTTTGCTACTCTAGAAGAGGAGGCTTGTACAGAGCTTGTTCCTTATCTTGCTTATATACTTGATACTTTGGTATTTGCGTTTAGTAAATACCAACATAAAAATCTGCTCATTCTTTATGATGCCATAGGAACTTTAGCAGATTCTGTAGGCCATCATCTAAACAAGCCAGTAAGTATCACCCATAATTACCTTGAGGTAAGATGGTCACCCTATAAATGATATAAATAAATAAATTGCATCTCTCAATTCTACAAAAAGTCAAATTCTTGACTTTTTATTCATTTCTTTATCAAGCATCCATTCTAGATAAGTTTTTTTAGATTTGTTGCCCAAGTTATTCACTGCTTTATTTATGAATATTCCATTTTTTCTTTAAATTAGGCTCTTAAGAAACATTATAAAATCTGACTTAAAAGTTCATGAATAAAATGCTACATACCTAAATAAAGCTTTAAAAAGTATGCCTAGATATTTTCCTTATAATTGTTAAAATGCTTCAATGATAGTATCTCCATTATTTTGTCATAACTACAAGGAAGAAAGCACAAGGCAGGAACCAGTGATTCTTGGTGATTCCTGTTCCAGTCATTCCTGGAATAGATAGGACCATTTTGTAAACATATCTTTCCTGCCCAGGGCCAACAAGTGACAACTATATGTTCATTTGGGAGTGGGAGTGGGAGAAGAATTCTAGAGTCTAAATTGCTAACAATGTTGTTGGGGAGTGGGCACTCAACTGCTGTCAATTCAAGGGAATCTACATAAATGCCAAAAAAAACCTAAATAAAGTTTTGTAGAGCATAAATTCTGTGAAATTTTGATTGTCTACAGGAATACATCCAAATGCTTATGCCTCCATTAATCCAAAAATGGAACATGTTAAAGGATGAAGATAAAGATCTTTTCCCTTTATTAGAGGTAATTCATGCTGTTGTTATAAATAGTTCTCTGACCTTTGTAAATCATCACTGTTTATATTTTCTTCCTTATGATGCCAGCTTCTAACAGGGGAATTGAGGTATCCTAATTCTGCATCCATATAATTAGGGCTAAGCCCATTAGCTTCGTGAAGATCTTTGGACAAGACCTGATATGATTGCACCATAATGTGGCAGTTCTGGGGATTTTCTAGGAATTAGCTTTCTGTGAACTTGTAAGAATGTGTTTCTGAAGGAATTGTAGGATTAAACTGCAAAGATTCAATGGACTGTTTCTCTGGTCTTGTGTGTTTAAGCGTTATAATTGTGTCCCCGTACCGTTTCTTAATCTGTGAATACATGAGTTTATTTTATCTTTCAATAGTTTCCCTTTTAAACAGAACTAAGATAGTAAATATCTTTGACATACTATGTAATTGGTATACATGGTCCTTAATGTCTCTCCTGTATTTCAGTGCCTGTCTTCGGTTGCCACTGCCTTGCAATCTGGCTTCCTTCCATACTGTGAACCTGTCTACCAGCGCTGTGTGAATCTGGTACAAAAGACTCTTGCACAAGCCATGGTATTTTCCGTTACCAGTTTTCATAGCATTAGAAAATGTAGTGTCAGTGGAATTTAAACTCCCTGATTGATTATAAAATTCTTTGATTAATTTGCTGGTTTGGGAAGTAAAAAGTAATGAAAATTATGTATTGTAATATTGCATACTTAAAATTTTTAAACAATGATTGTTTTCTTTTTTTTTTTAGTTGCATAATGCTCAACCAGATCAATATGAAGCTCCAGATAAAGACTTCATGATTGTGGCTCTTGATTTACTAAGTGGTTTAGCTGAAGGACTTGGAGGCAACATTGAACAATTAGTGGCTCGGAGCAATATCCTGACACTGATGTACCAGTGTATGCAGGTGAGATAAATAATCTCATTCTCTTGTCTTGGTGCTGTTTTTATTTTCTAAATAAAAACAAAGGCTTCTTTCTTTTCTCTTAGGATAAAATGCCTGAGGTACGACAGAGTTCTTTTGCCTTGCTAGGGGATTTGACCAAGGCATGTTTTCAGCATGTGAAGCCCTGCATTGGTAGGTAACTTAATACTGCAATCTGTTATCATGTATAGATTGAACTGCCAACTCATACTCATTGTGTTTTTTAATTTGATATTAAAAGTCTTTTATACTGTAAGTTGATAATGATGGCTGAAGTAATAGAAAATTGCCACAAATATATGTATACATTTATGGCTTGGATCTGTTTATAGTGCTTTTATAACCAATATGCCATGTTGGGGAGAAATATTTTGTGGATTATTTCAATTAATAATTTCTTATCTAGAATGATAGGAAAGTGGTTCTTGGTTCCTATTTGTTTGCTTCACCGTCTTTCTGCCTTGACTTTAAAAAAAAAATCTAGTTTAAAAACTGATGCATATTTTCTTCACTGTAGAATTTTCCTATCCCCTAATCCAGAGGTGTCAAACTTGCGACATCACAGCAGCATCATGTGATGTATTGGGACTTTTTCCCCCTTCGCTAAACCAGGTGTGGGCGTGGCCAGCACATAACACATCCAGCCCATGGGCTGGGAGTTTGACAGCCGTGCCCTAATCCATATAATATTGTTAACTGTCCATCCTGCAGTACTGTGGCTTACAATGTGATCTGAGTTTCATCTGCATTCTGCTAATAAATAAATAAATAAATTCTCATAAAACAAACAACATACAAGGTGCTATAAATATGTCTGTATTGAATATGTAATACTCACTATCTTTGTTGGAAAATCTTTATGAAGTTTTAGTTTATTAACCGGTATAAATTGGTTGAGATACTGTAAGTGACAGTTTTCTAGAGAATATTCTTTCCTCCTGGATATCCTCCCAGTCACACAACTTTTATTCAGTGCTTCCCTAGTATTTATGAACAGTTGACATTAAGCCTGACATCTGACAATACAAAATTGGTCTGCTGGTCCTTTGTTATAATCCTGGGATTTGGGGTAGGAATCTCTCATAGTGTTGTATATTTTGACACCACACAGTTCTCTCTTACTGGCCTGAATTCGCTTACAAAAATGTGTTGTGAAGAGCAAGTTCCAGTAATGGAATTCAGTATGTGTGCATTTTAATGAGGTGACCTGGATTATCATCTGATTGACTTGTACATACAACTCAAGATATTTAATAGGAAATTCACATCTTTTTTTCCATGTAAACGATGAATATTAGCTCAGTGTGTTCAGTAAAGGCATGGAGTTATTTTGTATGGTTGTATGTTAATCAGAATCTCTTATGACTTGGATCTGATCAGTGCAGGTGACAGTACTGATTACAAGGAAGATTACAGACAGTTTTCAAGGATTACATGCAAGTTTATAAATAGTTTTTAAGGGTCTACGAGTTTTCTCTTACAACTGTATATGGGTTATGTGTTCAGAGACATTTCTCATAGAAATGGATGTATAATTTTGCTTGACAGTTCTTTCTTGGCAGTAGAAGAGTAAAGCATGGGCTATGTGAATTGTCACATGTTAGGTCAGCGGTTCTCAACCTGTGGGTTGCAACCCCTTTCACAGGGGTTGCCTAACACCATTGGAAAACACATATTTTCGATGGTCTTAGGAACCGAGACACCTGCATGCCAGTGTTTGGAGCCAGGGGAGCAGCGGCAGCAGGCGCTACCTTGCGAAAGGGGGGGCTATCTGACAAGAGCGGTGGTGTGAGGACAGCCGGTACCCAGCCAATTGCAACACGAGAGGCACCAGCGGGTGGATCGGATGGCTGTGCTTGACGAGGGGAGGGGGGAGAATGGAGCGCCAGCGAGGCAGCACCCTGAGGGGTGCCGGGCCGAGCTCGGTCTCCCAGCGGGGAGCGGACGCTGGGAAGAAGGAGCCGAGAACCGTGGCGGGAAGGGTGGCAATGATGTGCCTTCAGTCCGCAGCCGCCTCCTTCTCAGAGACTCGGAAGTGCACTCTGCACTGGACACTCTGCAGCAGTTGGCTCCAGATTTAGAATTTAGAATTTAATAACATTTATATGCCGCCCAATCCCGTAGGACTCCGGGCGGCTTACAGATGTTTGGGTTTTCCCTTTTCTGTAAAAACCTCTGTTCATTCACAAGGAGACCCGCCTTCGTTTCCTTCCCGTAATATTTATGAATGAATGAGTGGTTGGAAAACGTGGGATCGAGAGGATTCCAGGAGTTTAGGGGTGGAGGGGAAAAAGGTAGCTGTCACAAAACATCTTCAGCAGCCACCTTGAAAAAAAATAAAGTACTACATCTTTTTAGTTTTAAGTTTCCATGCTTAGAATAGAATGGAATGGAACAGGAAAATGGAATAGGAATGAAATAGGAATGAAATAGGAATATGATGGAATAGAATAGAATGAAATAGGAATAGAATGAAATAGAAATAGAAATGTTTATTGGTGTGATAAGACACACAAGGAATTTGTCCCCAGTGCACCAACTCACTATACATATAAACAGCAAGTAATAGGTCATAGGTCATAATAATAATTACAATCAACAATTTATAAATCATAAAGAACCAGTAGGACAAGATGAAAAATAGGAGGGGATATCCAACCTAGTACTGTATTTCTCTTTGACCCATTTTTTACTGTCTGTCTTCTCTGTTTTATTTTTATTTTGTTACCAACTGAAATGTTTCATGGACTTTTTGTAACAAGGTTAGAGATTATATTATATATATTATTTTCATTAGCAAACCATTTCACAATATATAATTACATATTGTTTTTGTGATCAATCACTATGCTTTAATTATGTTCAATTTGTAATAATGAAAATACATCCTGCATATCAGATATTTACATTACAATTCATAACAATAGCAAAATTACAGTTATGAAGTAGCAATGAAAATAATTTTATGGTTGGGGGTCACAACAACATGAGGAACTGTATTAAAGGGCATTGGGAAGGTTGAGAACCACTGTGTTAGATAATTTAACTGAGAACTTCACGTCATTTAGTTCAATAGTTAATTTTTTCTTCAGTGGAGGGAGGTATCCTAAAAGCAGAGTTGCTTCTCTCACTTGTTCTAGTAGGTATTAGTAAGAGATGGCAACAGTTGATAAATGAGATAGAACCAACTCCTCCTTCCAGTTAAATTTCTGCCATGTTCCTATGCCCAGGACTGCTGAAGACTGAGAAAACAATAAGAATAAATCCAAACATAAACACGTGTACTTCTTCCATCTATAGTGTTTATTGCCCAAAACAAAATAAATAATTAGTACTTATAATACAGTTTACTGTCCTGTTATCTTTTTAATGGGTGTGAATATATCTTAATTAAATAACATACAATCTTGTTTATTTTAATGTTTTCTTTACAGTAATCACATAACTGTTTCACTTGGCCCATTCCTTATCTACACAGTTTTGAGACCTGATCACTGAACTTTGTTATGTTAAATCCTCTAATTAGCTTTGCTTTTCTTAAATGTTTACAGGGCACATCTAGTGCATTTGGCAAAAAGACAAATCTCCATCTTCAGACAAATTACAATACCGTCAAAATCAGGCAGCACATCTTGTAACAAGGACCTTGAGGAGATTAAGCTTTTTTTCCATTGTATTTTGAGATTTTTAAATGGAAGGAGAAAACAGTCAGTTGTGAAGGGGAGGAAGGGAAGGAAAGGAAGGAAGGATGCAGGTGATGGCAAGAGTGTTGGTTCTCTCTTCTTGCAATCTCAAGAATCCTTAATAACCAAATCATCATCACTAGCAGGCTTGTTTCACTGGTTTTCTTTATATTGGTGTCATTTTCCGATACATCTTTATCCAACAGAGAAACGTTCTCTGTCTCTCTAGGTATTGTTACAAAATTTTGTTAGTCCTGCCTATTGGACAAATGGAAGAAGCAGCCCAGTTTCCAAGATATCTTCTTTCCATTTTAGAAAATGACTCTCTGTTGTAAGCCCCGTGTTGCCTTCTCCTCCTGTTTAGATTTTAAAGAAAATGCCTTATTTCCATTAGTAGTGACTAATATTTAAATCTCAATTTTTACCCTGTTCTCTCATTTCCATACATATATTTTTCCTTTGGATTGCTGTGTGGTAGATTGTAAATGCCTGTTTTGATCAGATTTAGAATTTTCATCTATCTTCTGGCTGGATCCTAATAAATACTATACTTGTTCCACTTCAGAAACTGCTATTGCATTTTTTTAAAAACCCAAATGTACCCATATTCCCCTTCTCTGGAAGGAAGATTAATACATTGATATGTTTATAATGGACTTTCCTATTTGGAATCTGAACTTTTTTATTGGAATGGTTTTATAAATATTGGGGAGATTAAAATGTCAAAGAATTTTCTGCTAAAATTATATTATGCTGAAGTTTTATGCTATGTTCTAGCAAAGGATAAATTTTAATGACAGGGCTTATTTGTGTTTTTTCAGCTGATTTCATGCCAATTTTGGGAACAAACCTAAACCCTGAGTTCATTTCTGTGTGTAACAATGCCACATGGGCAATTGGAGAAATTTCAATTCAGATGGGTGAGATTGACTTTTTTTTTAATGCTAGTTTCAATTTTCAATTGTGTAGAATTTTCTTTGGTCTTGTAACCACTTACAAATTCTGTTAGCTGTGTTAATGTGCCTAAAATGAAAAGTGATTTTTAATATATTTCTTGTGTGTTGTTGTTGTTTTTCTAGGTATAGAGATGCAGCCTTACGTCGCTATGGTTTTGCACCAGCTTGTAGAAATCATTAACAGACCCAACACACCAAAGACTTTGTTAGAAAACACAGGTACCCTACAACTGATCTGTTTGCAGTGACTTTTAAAATGTATTATACAAAATTGTAGGAAAACTCCATCAGTGTTAAAAGCAAGATGAATTTTTGATGCTTATTCAATCCAGTTGGTTTAATAAAGGTAATCCTTGGCTTACAACTATTTGAAGTTACAACGTCACTGAAAAAAGTTACATATGACTTTTTTTCCACACATAGGACTATTGCAGTATCCCCATGGTCACATGATCAAGATTTGGTACCCTCTTTCCCTGAAAATAAGACCAATCAGGATTTTGAGCACATACACTAAAATAAGTCCTCCCCTGAAAATAAGCCCTCCCTGAAAATATTGCAACACGGCAGCAGCCATGAGGTGACCACGCTCACCTCCTCCTGCACGTCAAAAATAATAAGACCTCCCTGAAAATAAGGCCAAGCGCTTATTTCAGGGGTCAAAAGAAAATAAGATCCTGTCTTATATTCAGGGAAACACAAAGACTGCTGGCTTGTGTTTATTATGGTTGCAGTGTCCCAAGATCATCTTTTGCAATCTTCAGACAAGCAAAGTCAGTGAGGAAGCCAGATTAACATAACAAACCTGTTACTAAGTTAACATCTGTAGTGATTCACTTAACAACTGTGGTAAGAAAGAACATAAAATGGGGCAAAAATCACTTTTTGTGTTTCTGAGCAATAGAATTTTTTGTGTTCCTGAGCAATAGAAATTTTGGGCTCAATTCACAGGTCTGCAAAAAAAAATTCGAGAGCTGTTTTGGTTATTCCACGTAATCTTTATGTTTTTTGGTGCGCTGAATCCGAAAATGACCTCCATTTTGTCATAAGACATCATGTTTCCTGACAATTTAGGTAACTATGTTAAATAAGGCAATACCTCAAAATAAATGGAAATAGACTTATAAAATTAAAGTTTTATTACAATATTTTCATGAAAATCCTTTTTTGAACTGAAATGAGCTTACCTTCACACACTAAACTCGATTCTTCTTCCTTGTGAAGCTCCTCTTGGTGCATTTACGCTTGTGAGTAGCATTTGGAATGTCTCTCTGAAGCATCCAACAGTAGTCTGCCATCATTGTAATGCTCCATTTTCCCTGGTATCTCCTTTCCATCTCTTTAATGTCTTGGTGAAGTCGTTCACCTTGTTCCTCACTCACAGCTCCCAAATTTTCAGGAATGTAGTCAAGGTGGGACTGGAGGAAATGCACTTTCAAACTCATCAGGCAATCTAAAGCTTGAAATGCTTTCAGCATTCTTCTGACTATCTTTTTGTAGTGAAGATCTTTTATTGCCTAAAAATTTCTGTACGACTTCTTTAAATGCAATCCACCTTCTTTTTGAGGATCCATCATGGTATTGACAAACTCTTGATCAACTATAAGCCTTCTAATGTCTGGGCCGACGAGCACACCTTCCTTCAATTTTGCCTCTGACCGGCATGGAAACTTGGTGACCAAGTATTTGAAGCATTCTCCAGCTCTTGGAAGTGTAAAAACCGTTGTGGAGTAAAACTGCTTTGAGACTTCTTTTTGAAGAATCTATAAAAAGACGCCATTGCTCTGAATCATATTGGATTTTAAATTGATCCATCAGACCTTCAACATCGCTGCAATAAACTAACTTGTCTTCCTGGGTGAAGTAAGGAGTGAACTCCTTTTCACGATGTTTGAACCACGAAGATGACACTCCTGGTAACAATAAATTCCTGCTTTTCAGCCTTTATCCGAGTAACTCAGCCCCAGCTTTGGGAAGATTCAAGTCTCTTACAAATCATTCATCTCCTCCTAAGAAAACAATTTTGGTCTTGTATCATCTTCAAAGTCAGAACTTGATTCGTCATCTGGTTCAGGTATGACTTCACCTTCATCGGAGCTAGGTATCTCTTCCAAGGTAGCAGGGGGCTTGGATACTGGTATATCTATGCCATGAGGGATGGGACGAATTTCTGAGTGAAGATTGGGGTATGAAATGGAATGCTTCCATTTGGAATTAAACCCTTTCACATTGCATGAACAAAAGTAATAGTCATCACTATGGTTCTTTTGCTCTTGCCATACCATAGGAATCCCATAACGGAAAGATTTTTTCTTACCCTTCAATCAGTTTTGGAGGTCCTCAACACACAGTTTGCACACTTTATGAGGTGCCCAAACTTTATCTTGATCTCCAATTTTTAGTCCAAATTATGCAAAGTATACTTTTTTCACAAAGTCTGTAATATTCTGTTGCTTCAACACTGTGTATTCACCACAGATGACACAGAAACTGTATGGCGAATTAATACACTTTCGTGGAGCCATAACAACGGTTGAAGAATGATGAGCTAACATGAATTGCGATGAAAAAGTGAACAGCCTAGAACCAAGAACCTGATGATGATTCGTGCACAAGTGTGGCATGCAGGAGAGAGCAGCTCTGTGTCTGTACACGAGATGTCACAGTGCTGGCCACGCCCCCTGCACTGACCAGAGATGCTGCTATCTGCCCTGTGTCTCCCTCCCACTGGATTCTTCAGGAAAGATTAACCCCTTCTACCATTAGAAGCACAGACTTAAAACTTGCTTAGCTTATGTATATATTGTTGACCATCAGATTTACAGTGCTATATTTTTTTTACATAACTTGGACAAACCCTTTAAGCTTTTTTTTTGACATTTTATATCTTAAATGCACATGTAAATTAATTAATAGTAATTTGGACTTTACATTTGGTTAAAAACCCATAATATAAAAAAATACCATTTTTTTTAAAAAAATGATAAATTTGAAGACAATTTTGCATGTTGTGGCAAATCATGACGTCTAGGAGTTTTTTTCAATATTTTATTTGTTTACAGCACACCAAAATACATAGAAATTAGATGAAAAATAATCAAACAGCTTTTTAGTCGCAGACCTGTGTTATGGTTGTAAGGTGACAACTACCTATAAATAGCTTCTGCCAAATTAATTAATTAGCTTCAGTTGCCTTTGCTTCTCTGATGTTGGGATTCTTATCGTTGAGCAAGTGAGCTATTCTGAAGCTGTGTTGGTAGGGGAGAGATCTTCCATTAATGAATAATTTTTCAACAGCACTCCCAAAAGTAGGTTTGTGGCAAATTTGGAGGTAGGGTAATTAATTCCCTACAATTGAGACTAATGGGAAGGATTTTTTTGTGTTAAGAAAGAGCAAATTGGTTTTTCTTTATCTTGCTGCCATGAAATTTTCCCCAAAAATTTCCAATAGGGTTGTTTTGTAACAGTGCATAAGACCTCAAAATGTTTAGCTAAATTATTAAAATTGGGTTATATTTATAGTTAAAATAATCCAGTTGACTTTTTTTAATATGAAACAAATTATCAGATCTTTGCATGTAGCTTACTTGAAGTCTTCATAATTGTAATTGACAATATGATGAAACCAAACAGATTTAAGTGACTCGGCATTATACATTGTGCAAACATACACAATTTAATTGATGTATATAATGATATTAGAATTGAAGGAAGCTCTACAATGGAATTGAATCTTGTCCTACACACCATGGAACATGTTTTAAACAAATTTTCCAGTATTCTAGAAAATTCTGTTTACCTATCTAGCTGCTTATTTGTTTATTTTTATTAGATTTTACCTCAATTTTTTAAACTTAATAATTAACTCAGAGTGGTGAACATATATTCACCTTCCTTCTCCTAGCTTCCCTGCAACATAACCCTGTGAGGTGGAATGGGCTAGAGAGAATGAGTGGCCCAAAGTCACTCAGCTGGCTTTCATGGCTAAGGACCAAACCAAATTGGCACTCTAAGTGTATATTTAAAATCATAGTCTGCTACAGAAATGGCTGGTTATCAGAGTTTCAGTTTAAACCAATTTTGGCTGATTTTTAAGAATGTAGGTCAAGTTTCATTCTATGCATGTTTGTTAAAATGCAGTATAGTAGTACATTTATTTCTGTAATGGAAATGAATTATACCTGTGATTTGGCACCATACCAGCATTGCAGTATTCAGGAAGAGCTTGTCAATAATTTTATCTTTTGGAATGATCCTTTTCAATGAAAGAAACCTCCCAATCATTACAGGAAATGAAGACACTTTTAAATCATTACTGCTGCACTAGGTTTCTCTATGCAGAAATTAAAATTCCTGAAAATTACAATTTAAATTTTCTAAAATGGATACCCCAGCCATACTATATACTATAAATAAATGTTGAATGTATTGCACATTAGATTTGTTGTGGGATATTCTGCTAAAGTAATATAATACCTGAAATCACAATTCAGAATTTATAGGCTTAATTATCCTGACACAATACAGTATTACAAATACAAAGTAAAAATACCTGCTAAACATAAGTGGTACATACGACTACTCAGCCAGTATATAAATTTTGGCCAATGTTACCGTAAAAAAGTTTATCCAATTTGGTTTTTTAAACAAAAAAACAATTTGATTACTGATACCAAGGTTTCATGTTCAGCGTGATTTAAAAATAAAGCTGAATATTCCATTTTATCCATATAGTTTTATAGAAAAATTCATTTTTTATAATGTTGGTATATCCTACACCAAACCTTACAGTGAAAAAGAGCATCATCAGCTTTACTGCATGTGTTCATGAAATTTGTTCACACAAATGCCTGTTTTGGAGTGTTGCATAATGTCTTTTAAGCATAGGCTTCTCTGCTTCATACAAATCTGCTGGATTTTAGTATTCATGTAGTTTGCTTCAAATAATCCTTAAACATACCCACACTTTCCCTTTTCTGAAGAATTGCTATGTGAATTGAGAGAACACCATTAAAACATGTCAAGGAAAATTTTCATACTAAAGCCAAGACAATGTTCAGATGAAGCAGGTTTCTTTTATTATAGTTTGTCATATCTTTAGCTTTGAAACATTTCAGAAATAAATAATGTAATATTGACATTATTATTAATATTTAATATCTACAATAACCTAATCAAACACATATTATTGTGAGGAGCTATGTGCATATTATCCTCTTTCTTATTAAATTTAGTTTTATATAATAAAAATATCCCTAGGAAATGACTAATCACTTCAGATTTAATTCTGTTTGGATTTGCAAATGAATATTTATCCCATTAAATGTTAATTTGAAATATTACACAAAAATATTCATTAGTATGTTAATAAATGTTTCAAATTCCCTAAATAGAGATAGTTGTTGCAATTAAACAGTGTTAAGATACTGAGTGAAACTATTCATTTGATTTTAATCATAATTTTGGTGTTCTCTCATTCACTTTATTCCTTTTTCCTTTATTTCCCTGCCCTCCGCCAAATAGTATGCCACATATTGCTGCCCCTTATTTTTAGGGGTGGTAATGAACAGCACTGGTGAAATCTTATGTTTATTATCATACACAGGTTCTGTTGGTTTCTGTTTCTGAGTTATTTGTTGTTTTTTCTTTATTTTTCTCCTTCCCCCCTCATTTGCTCATGTCTTGGTTGGCGTTTGGTGGTGTATAACCGTGATTGCGTTACCTTAGCAATAACAATTGGTCGTCTTGGTTACGTTTGTCCTCAAGAGGTGGCCCCCATGCTACAGCAGTTTATAAGACCCTGGTGTGTATTATTCAATCTTTTTTTAATTCATTTTTCTTCACTTTCTTCTTTCTTTCTTTCTTTCTTCCTTTCCTCTATTCTCACTTCTAGATATACTTTTCAGTTGGTTACAAATATCACTATTCTTAATCATTGCCAACCATGTGACTAATCTTGTCCTATCAGGTTTGTGAGGTTTTTTAGCAGTACTGTTGTGTATATATTTCATGTTGTGGCTAACAACTAATTGATGCATGGGATAAGATTGTCACATGCTTGATGTGTCAAAGCTTGATTATTAAAAGCATTTAAAATCCACCAGAATGATAATATGCATGCAAATAGCATAAAACATGAAACACCGCATTACATTACTTCAAATCATTTGCAATTTGACTTGCTGTTTGAGATACATGTTTCTAGATTTGTACCAAATTGCTTGCTTGCTGCTGTAACAAGTTAAAGATGTTTTGTTATGATACATCATAAATTTTATATTGTTGCAGTATAAACTGCTTTTACTGATGGATAATTCTATACGTACGTATATATATAGCACAAATATAACAAACATATATATATATATATATATATATATATATATATATATATATATATATATATATATATATATATATATATATATATATATATATATATATATATAAATATATGGGTGTATTTATATTAACAGAAGTATTTAATGGAATACAGGTCACATTTAATATCAGCTGTGGAACATAGAAAAGTAGCTGATTTAATATTGACCACCCTTGGAGAATTAAATAGGGATATATATATATATAATGTAGAACGTTTGTAAGATTAATGATGTTTTTTGTGGCTTAGTCTTCAAGGTATTTTAGCTGTGACACTTATTCCATCAAATACTATTAAAATTGAAATTTAAAAAAAATCTAAAACTTAGGTTTTTTATTGTATTAGGTGCACCTCTCTACGAAACATAAGGGACAATGAGGAAAAGGATTCTGCATTCCGTGGGATTTGTACCATGATTACCGTCAACCCTAGTGGAGTAGTCCAAGTAAGTCTTGCTTTGGTCTGGGGGGGTGGGGAGAAGGGAATTGAATTGAATTTAAATATTTCAATAATCAAATATGAGTGATTAACAAAGATATATATATTAGTTTGTTTGTTTTTTACAACCCCCGGTATGCCCAAATATGGGAGGAAGATCACTACTTCCATTCTCTGTCCTTCGGCTCGTCACAAGAGACCATCCAGGCAGAAACCCAATATTTTTACTGTTGCCTTTTTGTTACATTTTTGTTGTATTTGTGCTGATAAATAAATAAATAAAGGGAGACTAGTATAGATCTATTTCAAGCTATTTAGCTCTCATCAGCTAGCCATACCCTTACTGGGTATATTGACTAATGTTTTGAAAGGGGAATGTGCTAAGTATACAAGATATGAATATGAAAGATAATTGCAATTTATTTGGAATGTATTTCTGATATTTGACAATGTGGGGCAGAAAACTATAATCTTACTTTTTAAATAATTTATTGCATTTCTGTTAATGGATATTTCTAATTTATAATTTCTATCAACATTTTCAGGACTTTATATTTTTTTGTGATGCTGTTGCATCATGGATTAGCCCAAAAGATGATCTCCGAGACATGTTCTGTAAGGTAATATTTTTTTCAAAGGAGTGTGTGTGTGTGTGTGTGTGTGTGTGTGTAGATAGATAGATAGATAGATAGATAGATAGATAGATAGATAGATAGATAGATAGTATATGTACATTTTTCCTCCTGCTATTGCTAAAATATTTCTTCAGTTAGCTTGCTTTTCCCCTCGCACCAGTAGGCAGGACCAAAGAATGTTTCTTGTGTAATTGTAGTTGGCAACAAACAATACTTCCCCCTAGGTCCTTGGTGCGAACTGTTTTGGTAAGAGCTTTTGGGAAAATGTTCTGTTTACTTTTTGTCTCCATTCCTCTTCATTTTTTCCCTTACAATTTGGCTTTTCCTTTCCTTTCTTCTGTATGAGGGACCATCATGGGTTATGATGGTCCAGAAAGCCTCTCACATATACATGCAGGGATAACTAGGGGCAGCTTCCAAACAGCTATAGCAGTTCTGCAAAAATAATTGGATGCTTTAAAATGTATCATGCATTCCAAAACATATCTTCCAAAGGATTAACAAGCCCCTACTATTTGGGCACTTCTGCCTTTATTTCATAACCATTTAAATATTTATTTTTGAAAAAAGTTAACTTTCATTTAATTTTCAGATCCTTCACGGATTTAAAAATCAAGTGGGAGATGAAAACTGGAGGCGTTTCTCCGACCAGTTTCCTGTTCCTCTAAAAGAGCGCCTTGCAGCTTACTATGGAGTTTAATCTCATGTATTCAAGCTGCAGTACCATAATTAGAGGTAAATCATTTATCTTTCAACTATCTATGAGCTGCCTGTAGAACTTTTCCAATACATGAATTGTTCTGTTGTCTTTTTAGTGAGCACTCTGTTTAACTACAGGTAGTCCTCAACTTACAACTGTTTAATGATGGTTTAAAATAATGATGGCCTCAGAAATAATATTTTATGGCCTATAAAACACTTTTAATTGTCACAAAACATTGCGGCCTGGAGTCGTGTTTGTGATTTGAGTTTTTGACAACCATTTGCATTTATGATCAGTTGCCAACTCCCCTGTAAACGGGATCACCATTTACAATCTTCACTATCAGCCTCCGTAAAAAGTCAATAGGGAAGCTGGCAAAAAACGTTGCAAACTGCTGCTGCCTGCCAAGAGGACTCCTACTCTTGTCTGGTTGCTGGCTGAAAGAGTTCCTTGTTAAAATCCAAGCAGGCAAAGAATTGAAGTCCTTTGGCACACAGCTCTTTCAGCCAGCCCAAAGAGTTGAGAGGGAGTTGAAACACAAGTAAGATTTTTCAGCTTCTTGAGAGCGTAGATGCATGCAGTAAAAGGAGTGCAGGATGCTTCAGGGCACTCAAGCACAGGCTGCACATAATTGTCTTTCAACACAAGGGCGGAAAGTCCTACTTCGAGTTTCATCTCCTAGCAGAGGGGCAGTGCAGTAAGGTACAGAGTGCAGGGTGTCTCAGAGGTGAGGTGGGGGCCCTGGAGGCCCACAGCAGACCACACATAAGTATATTTCTGCTGAGAGGCTGAATTTCTGCTTGGATTTTGGCAAAGAAGATTATCAGCTCCTGAGCAGAAAGACATTCACACATCCTGCGCTAGGCCTCCAGGGCCTCTCTTGCCCCACTGGGGTATCCTTACTGTCCTTACCGATCTGTTTAACAACCACAATATCGTTTTAACAACCAAAACTGGAAGTGTCGGGGTAACCATTGTTGAGTGAAAGAGTTTTGTGATGTTTCTCTTAACAACCCTTCACTCAGGGACCAAGATTTCAGTTGTAATTATGGTTGTATGACAAGGACTACCTGTATGGATTTTCTACTACAAGTGAGCACTAATTTCTTCAGCAGTTGTTTTTCAGGAGTCAGTGGAAGATCCTCATTTTGTTACTTTGACAACCCGATAAAATTTTAAACTAGTTTTAACAGATTCAAATCACTGCGTGTATCTAATGTGCTATACAGTAGGCCTTGGTATGGTTTAATGCAATGGTTTGCTTCACGCAGCATACTGAATCAACATTAGATTCTCACAATATTCAAAAACACAAGCTAAGTAACTACATTTTAGCTTATTCTGTTGTTCCGACACAGTCCATGGAAGTTCCTGGAACTTTGCCAGAGCCTATGAAATTTAGTGGATTAGCCAAGTGGTTTCTGGTTCTCCCATCTGCAGTACAGCAAAGCATTGAGTGTACACATTAAATTGAAGCAGCCTGAATATGCAAAGATTTGTGTATTTTGAAAGCTCATCATATACAACCTACCATCACCTACTCTTAGCATTTCGAATTGGACTAGATCAGGAAACCCCTTCATGAAAGGGATTCAAATTCTTTATTGCTATGAGCTATAACAGAATCTTCAAAACCTGCTAGCATTTTCTCTCCTTAACCTTCACTTATTTTAATATTCAACAGAGCTAAGGCAGAGTATTAACAGATTTGAGTTTTTAATTTAACTTTTTCTTCCTTAAATCATGTTTTTCTCCAAGGTTATCTAGGGTTATGTAGTTTCTCCAAAGTTACCTTAGGGTTTGCTATACCAGTGTTTTTCAACCACTGTGCCGCGGCACACTAGTGTGCCGTGACATAGTGTAAGGTGTGCCGTGGGAAAAACACCCGCCGGGTGTTTTTGCCTCGGGACATCTCTGTGTCCCGAAAGTTGCTTTCGGGACACAGGGATGCCTCTATTAAGTCCCTGCGGCCCCGCATTTACTTTAAAAACGCGGGGACCGCCGGGAGGTAGCGCACGCAGGGACGTCACTGACGTCCCATGCGTGCGCCCATAGCAACAATCGCGGAGGACCGGAGCAGCGAGGAGAATTTTTTTTAACATTTTCTAATGGTGGTGTGCCTCGTGATTTTTTTCATGAAAAAAGTGTGCCTTTGCACAAAAAAGGTTGAAAAACACTGTGCTATACTATCCAGAAGAATGTTCTATTCTCCTTAAAGATGACTGTAGGATTTTAGTCTAGTAGGATTCTTTTTCATCCATTAATGCAATGATGTCTAAGTAGACAACACTGAACAATAAATAAATCAATAAGACAGCTAATCTGTTGGGTTTTTTTCACATTTAGTTTTTTTTTAAACAATTTCAATTATTTTCAGTTCAGTTATGAAGACATCTGCAAATTTTTGCACTCATTTAAAAAAAAACATACATAATGAAAACTATCCCTGTGTGTACTTTATTACCAGTAGTTCTCTAGAACTGAATTTGGGAGGTAAAAAAGTGATACTTGAATTGTAATTTTTGTGCATGTTACATAAGCTTTAATAAACTTACAGTTGGGACTCCTCAAATTAACACATACAGTAGCGGAGATCATGCACCTACCCACACAATGTTATCCCTAAGATTTAATTGAGCTTATTATTTCAGGTATAAATGGAACTAGAAATATTATGGGGTCTCTTGATGAAGATATAATACAAAAAAATTCAAGAAATAGCAATTAACTTCACTCTGAAAATAATATGCTGGTGCTTTGTTTTGCAGAATGCTACAGAGCAACATTAATTTGTATTTCCTATCTTAAGTGTGTATTGATCATAATAATATTAAACAACTTGCTTTTGAAGAAAAACTCGTATTTGTTTCTTTCAGGTCCTTCAGTCTGGAAGACTGGGAGGAAGCCTCTGCACCCAGGGAAAAATGTTACCCTTTACTGGGGGGAAGGGTAAACCAGTAGGGAATACAGTACAATCCCAAGCCTACTGGGAGGGGCGGGAGGGAGGTGTTGCCGTCACTGTATTAAGCCGATGTTGGGAAATGTTTTAACATCTGGAGCTTTTGTGGGTGGAAATCTGTCTCCTGTTACAATTCTGCACTGGATGTGAAGATGCGCAAAAAAGTTTGTTCACAACAGCACATTCTACAATATTATGGGGAATTGTACCAAAATGAAATTATAAAATAGATCTATAGGGGATATGTAAAGAGAAAATACATTGTGTTCATGCGATAAAGGAAACAGAAGAATGGCAATTACAGACAGTTAATGATATAACAAGGGGTTTCTGCATTGTTTCATCTTGATGGGATTCCTAAGTATTGCATGTTGATGAAGAACTAAACAAATGAAGTTAGTACAGTTAAGGTGAAGCTTGCTCCCTGTATTAGGAGTAAGCACTTGCAGTATACAAATTTAAATAACCCCATAATGAAGTAATAAAAGCTAAAACAAACAAATGAAGCAACCTGCAAGATGCCAAATGAGTCACTCCTTTTCATTTCTAGTGGGCGGGGGGAAACGGGCATTTCAGAAGAAAGATTAATCTTTTTAATTTTCCATTTAAAGGGTAGTAGATATGATTTGATGGTTGTGCTTCATTAGATTTAATTTCTAGAGTAAGTCATAATTCTTAATGTGCAGTTTAAGGTTCAGGCATGCATTTTGGGTCATAGTGATCAAGCATATTTTTAGTGGGAAAGTTAGCATGCTTGCATCAAGGAGTGAGAGTGGTAAACATTAATTACCTTGCGCCAGTTTTGTGTTGCAGTTTACCAATTCGTGCAGTATAACCCTGCATTTAAAATTCCTTTAAAATTCCTTGGATTTTATTTTTATTAAGATATAAGTATAAAATACTGTAGTGACAATTAGGCCTCAAAATAATTTTTAGGATCTCTTAGGAATATGATTGATATTGTAATGTGTAACCTGCACAATGTGGAAAGCAGATATAGCTGTGCAAAATATTGACTGTGCTGTCAGTGTGATGTGCTTTCTGCATGGTTATACTATTAGTGATTTTTATCAAATCTTCTAAAACGAGTTATAAAGTAAGACCTTAGTTAAAGGTTACATAAATGTTAGTTGATGCCTAAAGACAATTGTAGAAAATTGATGATATGATTGCTACATTTCAGTGTTTATTCACACCCAACATATTTTATTATTCCCTCCTCCACAAAGCATGATCTTAAGAGATGAATAAGTTAGTATATATAAAGCAGGGTATCTACACTGTTGGCGCATGTTGGGGGCCCATTGTGTCCTAGAGAGACCACAGAAGGGTGCAGGTTAAAAGCTATAGAGTGAATGTTCGTTTGGATCCTTTTCATTTCATTTGTTTAGCTTTTCTGCTTCCCTTTTCTATTTGCTTGTATTTCTGTGAATAAATCCTTGTTAAGTTTACCTTTTACTTTTCTTTCCATGTGTATTTTCTTATGTACTGTGAATGTGAAAATCTAACTGGTACACTTGATTTTGTGTTACTATAAAAGTGAAAGTGTGATTAATTTAGACTGCATAAAGAGTATCCCATGATGATAAAGGAAAAATGGAAAGACAATAACTCTGCGGGTCAGAGAAAAAGCCACACTTTTCCATTTTCCCTTAAGTGCTGCAAAATTAATCTGTGCAAAAAAAGAAAAGAAAAGCCATAACAACCGCCTTACATTTTAGCTTCTCACCTTTACATTGAAAAAAAAAAAACATACTGGATAACCGTTTTCTAGGGAATGAGTGTATGATTTTGATTCTTTTTAAGGTCTATTGTATGATTTAGCCATTGCACTGAAGATCAACCTTGTATGAGTGTGAATTTATGAAATGTTATTTCAGGCTTTTTTAATGCATGGGAGCATGCACAAGTCCTATACATTCCTTTTTTTCCTTTGTAAATTTCATTGGGGTCAAATATGTTTGAAAATGATTTATTACAATATGTCCTGTATAAACGTCTTATGAACAGGTTTATGCTACTATGCCATTAAAACCACTGGAATAAAATTGCATATAGTGATCTACTTTCAACTAACTTGTTGTATTGGAAGCCAGAACTTTCAGCTGACCTTTGCTCTAGCTTTTTCAATTAAGGAAGTAGATTCGAATTCCGAAGAAAGTAAATCTTAACATTTATTAAAGCCAGAACTTGACTTTTGGCAAGACTTTACATTTCTATATGGAATTCTCAAAGACAAAATGTTATTTATTTTGGCCCTTCTGTTGTTGAATTTGATAGTTGTCGATAACATTAAAGATTAGCGCATAGAAGCTACTTATATAGAGAGATAATTTTATTACATGGGTTAATATAAAGGGACGTGACTGTTTATTGTAATTTAGCTGATCTCACAGAAAAGTAACAAAGCAATACTGCAGTTAGAATTAACAAATTAAAGCTTCATAGCAAACAATATTCATAATGAATAAAATTACAATATACTTGCAGAAGCTGCTTGGTATAGAATTTGAGGTAAGGAGAATTTAATACAACACTAAGTTGTAAATCAAATATATTGCATCATGGGATATATAAAACATCTTAATTCTTTTTGTGTATTCTCGACAGTTTTGAATGTTGGTTGAATGTTGTTCTGTAGAATTGTATGTTTGTCTTTGTTACATTCCAGTGTTCTCTGCCTCTTGGCATGCTACAGGCACGGCTTACTAAATCTGCTCTTTACACAGTGAATTAAGTGCTTAGTGTGCTAAACTACAGAAATAGCCGCTGCTAAGTGATGTAGATTTTCTACTTGAATATTTTTGTTGTAGAAACCTCAGGAGGTCAGTGTTTACTGTTTTATGTATGGCTTTGTTTTCGTGTTGAAGGCCCCTTTGCTTTTTGAAGGATTCTAACAATGAACAAAGCTGCTGATCAACCTAAGTTGGTAACAGAAAGTATATTTAAATATATATATAAATAAAACTATCTCCTTTGCAGTTCAACTTGGTTAATGTAGAAAGAGTTTTTGATGGTTGAATTTGTGACTATTAAGGGAAAAAGTCTTACCTAACGTCTTTGTTGCATTTCTTTAAATTGAAGGGGAATGGATAACGTTTTGTAAGATTTTTATCTTTTTTTTTCTAAGCTGGTATGTAGAAATCAGGTCTTTGATCTAGATTTCAGTGTTTAATGGTATTTAATTTGAAGTACTATACATTTCAGAGGACTCATTTCCAAGTAAGTATGCTTAGGACTGTAGTCTTGGTTTATTGCCATGCTGAAGATGAAGTTGTGGTAACTTTCATAAAATACATAGCCAATAGATTTTTTTTAAGTAATGTTACTTTTGTAATAAACAATATTGACACTGTGATACTTCTTTTTCTTTAGCATTGGCATTGAAGTATTTAAGCTACATAAATACTGTGTAATTTAGATTTATACTATTGTAAGAGGATTTCCAAAGCTGAAATTTCTGTTATTTAGATAAGAAATATTCATACTAGTTTTATCTCAGGTAAATAATCTTGTACCCTTTTATTTAGATAGAGGCTTATTTCATAAGAGTACCAGTTTGTTCTTCATATAGAACTGCCTGATGTCTTAAACTTTCATATCTAAATTGAGTTACTATGGGACAGCAATTACTTATTTTATTCATATTGAATGTATTAACAAGGATGTATAACATTCTTTTTAAGAGATGAATGCATCTGTATGAATAGTACCCAGTAATCACCATAAAAGAGACTTTGTATTGTGCAGTGCAAAGTTATGTTCCTGATGTAAAACAAAAGAGATTATGACCTGGAATATGTTCATATCTAAGTAGCCTAGGCTTTTTGGGAATAATGCATGCCTAGAGAAAAAACATGAAAATTATCCTTTTTTCTGATATAAACTACTATATGCCAAGCAGTAATCTCTTAAATTAACATTGCTGTTTGTATGTGAATGGTGTACTGTGGTAAACATTTGGCTCTATGATATTTTGATTTTGAGGTGATTAGATTAACAACGTGACAGTTTAATACTGCACGGAAATTTCTGATGTTCTTAATTTAAAATGTCTGCAATTTAAAGCTATACTCTTTATACTTGCTTGTCAAATCAAATCAGTGTTTAGGCTGTCCTGATTGAAATTTTAATATGGGCATATACAGTGCAGTTTCATCACTAAAAGACAGTGAAAACGTAACAGAGAAACTTTAATAGTTATATTAAAGTAATTATTTGATCTTATTTTGCTGGATAGATGCACTTTTAAACAAGATAGTTAAACTTCAAATTAATTGTAGCATTGATGATATGTTATTTCCCTAACTTTCCCCACCTAATAACTTGATTCTTGTGTGACAGTTCATTTTAGAATCAGTACTACTTTTGTATGTACAATTAAAACATTTTGGATGGCACATTTTTGTCTTCTTTCCCCTAAAGACACTACACTTTTTCTCCTAATCAAGTTTACCATAAGGTTGTTTATTTGAATTGGATTACTAACGAGAGTTAAATAATGTAGTCAGATCTTTCTGCTGACAACTTAGGTTGTACGAGTTTGCTTGAAAGCATTAAATTGGATGTGTTTTCCATATGTGTTAGAATATTCCCTTCAAACATATCCTTCAGCAACTTCTCAAACTTTATTAAGTTGATTTTTCTTGTCTGCCTCTGCCAACAAAGCTTCATTTTAAACACAATATGGTTTCAATTTTTGATAAGCTGCTGAATTCTAAAGAATTTTTGGGGCCACTAAATATTTTGGATCATGCAGAGAATATATATTGTAATGTAGTAATTTTGTATTTACATTTGTATGATGTGATAATAGATGTGAATGTTAATCACTGCTTGACTATGTTAATAAAATTTGTTTAAATAGATGCTGCACTCTGATTCTTAATGAAAAGAGAAGGAGCCATTGAAAATGATTTGTTTTAATTGAATATTCATTTATGTAGCTTCCAGTTTGTCTTGATATTTGGGAAGATATTACTGGCTACAGGAAAAAAACATGTAGATTTAATTAACATAGAATCACTGTTTATATATTTATATATAATATACATTGCTTTTTCTTTGGCTTTAGCAGCAAATAGACAAAATCAATAGGTTTTGAGGTGTGCCTCTTTTACACAGTTTAATATGAATTGAATTTCTATTTTAGGATAGAACAGTTATTTTCCTATTGAATATTAAATTATTACATTAAATATATTTTATTTATATTTGTAACAGAGAAATGTTGCCATGATTAATATCTGGCATCAAGACATTTGTTGGATGATAAGTGACTTCAAGAAAATCTGTTCACTGGGTTTATCATAGTTGAATTTAATGACACTTGCAAAAATAAAAGTTTTAGGATAACTAAGGAAGAATTGCACATTTATTGTCTTAAATAATATACATACACACACACACACACACACACTTAAACAGCACAAACATATAAAGATTTTTGAGCTATAAAAGAAAGGGAGAGAATGTCCAAAGTTTGGCTTTCCACAGATCTCTAAAGGCATTTCAAAAAAGGTTCCATTTCTAGAATTAGCTGGTCTGGCTTCCCAATAAATTGGAAGTTATAAAGGGCTCTTCACAGATTGCATATCCATTTTGGCACTTCATAAGGAAACACAATCCAACTCATGTTAGAGCTGCATAGATCCAAGCTAGCATCTGGGTTTGAATCTGAGAAATACATTGGCAGTATTGAACATAATCTGATCTTACTGATTAGCAAACTTGTGTTCCTAGCCATTTTCATAAATATACAAAATACAGTGCAGTAGGCTTTTTAAATTTCCCTTAAAGTCCCCTTTGGGGAAAAGGGCGGCATATAAATGTAATAAAATCAAAATCAAATCAATCAAATTTATTTATTCAATTTGTATGGCCACCCAAGTAACTGAGTGGTTCACAACAGTTAAAAACAAGGAAAAATGCATCGTAAAACCTTCAATATTATTTTAAAACTAAAATAACTATGATCAGTGGCAAAGTCCAGCACATCCATTGCAAAAACCACCATTGCCTGACCCCCAAGAACAATGGCAGAGTCTTGTCTTCAGTGGGTTCCTAAGATCAAATAAGGGTCAGAGCCAATCTAGAATATGGAGGAATGATGTTCCAAAGGGTGTATGCAACTTGTGTCCTGCCAGCTAACCCTCTTTAATAGACCAGATCAGTAACATGCCTTTCCTGAATACTTTAATCAATTAAAAAAACCAAGTACCTTAAATAGTAATCCTTACAAGACCCAATGGTCTTGGTTGATGAATAGATAGGTTATTTACGAATTGGGATATATAAAGCTAAATCTTTTTAATTGGTAGTGAGAGGAATGGAATCTGAAACAGGCATACATCCATGAATATTGGGATAATATGAAGTCTAGTTTGCAAAACCCATTTAGATGGAAATCAGTGGATATATAAAAGCACATCATCTCATGTTACAAATGAGAAAATGAAACTTACAAATGACAAAAATTACTAGAGATGCACAAATTAAAGTACATGCAAATGAAAATAATAGCCACTTAGTATATCAGTTGTTTTTTGGATCTTTTATATTGTTTCAAACTACAAAAGCTAATAGTGCAAAGAAATCATAGAAAATACATATAGCATCAGAAAAATACTTGAAAATATTGATGATGTAATTATACTGAACATTACAGTTTTGTATCAGGAGACCAGTTGTTTTTATTCTATAAACTGCTGGTTTTTAAATATGTGAAATGTGATTACTGATTTTGAAACTGCTCTATCAAAAAAAAGTATCTGAGCTAGGGATATCTATTAATCTTGTTCTTAGTTTGCTTAATAAAAGATGCAATTAAGCAAAAGGAAATCAGAATAATTTTAAACTGAAAATTGTAGCAGGATATATACAAGCTTATGGAAGGTTATTAAGTTTTAATAGATTGGCAGTTGGCAGAGCATTGCAGATGGGATAAGGGTAGCAATAGATGCAATAATAGATGAATCTAGGGAAATATGAGCATCATGATATCAATGATAACCATGTTTTCAGTATAATACATTTTTTACAGATAAATGAATCTAAAATTTGAATAGAATACTGAGTATGCAGTGCAGAAAGGGTTGTATCTACAGTGTGCTTTTCAAGTTAATATATCTAAAAATCAACTGATGATAGGTTAAAGATATATATATTTAAAGAAAATAAGTGAATGCACTATTCTTCTGTAGCCTTACACTTCTGTATCTACACAGGAAAGGTAGAATTTCTATTTCTCCCACTAATCATGAACTCTTATCCTCTGGAATTTCAATCTAAAAAAAAATTAAAACATCTCTTAGTCTTTACATCAACTGCCACAGAAATTGTGACTAAGAGCATAAGTACTAAAGAAAATAAATAGTACGGCAGGAGTCAAGGGTTATACAGAGTTTTCTCCAGTTCCCCATGTATCCATAAAACAAGCTATCACACAAATGTCAGATTTAAAACAGCAACAGTTGTCTCTGAAGATTGATCTATGCAATGTGCATCATTGCTGATCATTTTACTAAGCAATAAGAACAAAACCCTATGTAATGCACATTCGGGGAACGCATTTTAAAATAACTGCTGTAGAAATTATGGAAATCACTGAGTATTCACTTCGTGCATCATTTTTGGACATAATTTTAAGATTTCAGTTTTTCTTTATGACTATTACACAGGAAAAATCAAGTCCCCAAGCAAGATAATGGCAAAGACTAGTTTATTTTAAGTCCATTGAAGAGAACAGAAAAGAGGCCTGCTCTGGATATGGTTATTTTATGGGTATTTCCTTTCATCTTGCACAGACAATCCCTAACCTATGTGGGGTATGGTATCGTCCTACAAGATGATGCAAGAATGAGATGGTATTAAAAATGTTTCTTTCCAACAACAAAATAATTCTAATCTCAATGTTGACTGCAATTATTTTACAACCAGCATGAAATTTTACTAATTGTAAAAATAGTTGTTTATTCTAAAACTTTTATTTTAGTGGTAGAGCATGTTTCTTTGTGTAGTGTGAAGGAAATGCAGATGTGCAACATGAGATTTTTTTAAAATAATTGGGAGGTAATGGCCTCATGCAGGAAAATTATGGATTAAAATGAATATCTCCTAAAACATATTGAAATATAAAAGAGAATAGAGCTTGTCAAAAATTTCAAAATAGAGTAATAAAGTTGGGTGGAAGGAGCAAAAACTATAGCCCTCTAGCATGATTTGACAAAAAAATAGTATCTTATGACTTGGCCTCAGATTTGCAGAAGACCTATAGAAACCAGCAGTCATGTTAGAGGCAAAATCTAGATTTCAATGAAACCAAGACTATCTCTGACTATACTAATTTCCAAATGGAACTTGTTTTAGAGCAAAGAATGAAATAAAAATCAGGTAGGTTCTATTTTTTAAAATATAGTATAGAAATAAAAAAACAAGTACAGCTGACAAAGAACCAGAGAGTGAATGAGAGCTACAGGAAACAGTTACAGCATTCTACATTTATAAGTGGCAGCTCATTGGCAATTGTTGGTAAGTTTGTAGGACACTGAAGAAATCTTCATTTTATGAAATAACAAAATGTAGGAAACTAGAGACATAAGAGATAACTGACTGAATGTGTTTTGCGTTAATGCAACATGAAAAGATTGCATCTTAGTAAACAGGCTCTTAATCTTGATTAAGAAAAATATATTCTAAAATAAGCTACTCTTGAAAAGCAAGTACTATTTATGATTTTGCATAAAAAAAGCAAAAGGGGAAACATAATAAAGAACATCTCTCCCCCCCTGCTTCAATTCACCAAGTCTTTAAAAAGATTTGTTTCATTATTTTGTAAGTCAAGAATTACAACTTTGTCTATTTCTCCCTTTTTGTAATTTTTCTAATATTGCTTACTCAAAAAAAGACAGTGATGAGTATGTCTATTAAAATTATAAACTGAGACCAAGGAAACCTCATGTAGCGAAGACAGAACCAGCACAAAACTCCTAAGCATAAAAAACTTTCTATACAATATACATTTTTCAGAGCTTTCAATTTAGGACCAAAAGGATTATTGTGTATTCTTTTATATCAGTGTTATTCTGGATACAGCATTCCTTCTAACCAAATAACAAAAATCCTTGTTGAACATAGGCACACCTCTACCCTAAAAATAATTGAAGGCTTCTCCATCTCTGCCCTCCCTTGCGGCTTAATAGCCTGTGGCTTGTACCAAGAGGAAAACCAACAGAATAATAATAATCACTTCCTCCCTGCAAAATTGACTATCAACAAGGTGTTTGTTTAATACCCCTGCTTCAACCATATATGGTATAATTGAAATGTGATCATTTCAGCTGCCTTCTCTCAGTAAAGGGCAGGTATGCACTTTAACTTTTTACCTTTGCTTAACCAACCCTGGTCTGCTTTTGCAAAATAAATAATGTATAATAATTGTTCTCACCTATTGAGTATTGTAAAGGGGTACTCCCCTAAAGTAGTGTCCCCAGGAAGTGCTGGAAAACAGGAATTAAATAGAAATTCCTTAATTACAGAGAACCTTTCTTTAGTGGATATTGTTATCATAGTGCTTGGAAATCAACTGAACTCCTCACTGCCCGAGAGATCTACCGTATTTATCGGCGTATAACACGCAGTTTTAAAACTAAAATTGCAAGCTTAAACCCTGCCTGCGTGTTATACGCCGATACTGCGTGTTATACGCCGGGTCCCAAACTGCCTGCTCCAGCTGATTCACCGGCGCCCATGATACTCATAGAAGTGCAGCATCCATTTCATGGCAGCGTCGGCGGCTCTCCAGCTACCCTGCCTGATATAACCCCTACCTTGCAGCAGTGGCGGCAGCTCTCCAGCCACCTGCTGTTCGCTTTAACCCCATCATTGAACAAGCGGCGGCTGGAGAGCCGCCCGCTGCCTGATTTAACCCCATCCTAGCAGCAGCGGCTCGCAGCGGCCAGAGAGCCGCCCGCTGCCTGTATTTTTTCTCCATCATTGCGGGTGCTTACCTTCCCGCCCGCCTGCTCTCTGGTCCCAAGTGTACGCGCCGGCATTCTCCCAATCAGCTGTGAGTCCGCAGCCGCCCGCGCTGCTGTTTTAAAGGCTGCTCCTCAGGACCCTCCGAGGCCACCGTACTTCTGACGAGTGACGTCCCTGACGTTACGCTGAGGACGTTACTCGTCAGCGCAATTAAAGAGTAACCTGAGTCTGCTAGCGACACAGGCCAGGTACTGTGGTGAAAACAAAAACATATAGAAATAGGGGTTTATGTGGGGGGGGGGCTTGTTATGTGGCGCAGGGGGTTTAAACAGCCATAGGTAAAATACTGTATATCCCTGATGGAATCAAGACAGAAGCGTTCAGCATATACAGCTGCTTTCAAGTTAAAAGTTGTAGAATATGCCAAGCAACATGGGAATAGGGCTGCAGCAAGGCATTTTGGAGAGCCACCAACAGAATGCACAATACGAGAGTGGCGAAAAAATGTCGAAAAAATCAAGATGTTACCAAAATCAAAATGTGCTTTGCGCAGTGGCATAACGAAATGGCCACAACTAGAAAGTAAAGTGAAGGAATTCGTCCTGAACCAAAGAAAAGCAGGCATTGCTTTATCAACAAAAATGCTGACTTTTGAAGCTGTGAAAATCAGCAAAGAGCTGCAAATCCAGGATTTTAAAGGGACAACGTCATGGTGCCAAAGATTTATGAAGAGGCATGACCTTCGGATGCGAACAAGAACAAGGATTGCCCAGCGTATGCCAGATGATTATGAGGAAAAGATAATACATTTTCATAGATTTATTATCAATGCAAGAAAAAGACAAAATTTTGAAATGGGTCAAATCGGCAACATGGACGAAGTTCCCCTCACTTTCGATGTTCCTTCAAATAAAACTGTGGATTCAAAAGGTACTAAAACAGTAACAATTAAAACTTCAGGGCATGAAAAAAATCGTTACACTCTTGTTCTTGCCTGCACTGCAGATGGAAATAAGCTGCCTCCATTGGTAATTTTTAAAAGAAAAACGTTACCAAAGGAGAGAATTCCTAGTGGCGTACAAGTGCATGTTCATCCAAAAGGATGGATAGATGAAGAAGGCATGAAGCTTTGGATTAAAAATGTGTGGGGGAAGCGCCCAGGTGCTTTGTTAAAGAAGCCATGCTTATTGGTATTGGACGCATTTAGATCTCATCTTACAGAAACAACAAAGGCGGAGTTTCAAAAGTTCAAAACTGATATAGCAGTTATTCCAGGCGGACTGACCTCACAATTACAGCCATTAGATGTTTGCATTAACAAGCCCTTCAAAGCTTTTATGCGTGAAGAGTGGAATAAATACATGTGTGATGAAACTCAACATGAAGTTACAAATTCTGGGCGAATGAAAAGACCTAGCATTTCAAAAGTGTGTCAGTGGGTGAAAACATCATGGGACGCAGTCAAAGAAGATATTGTTATCAACTCTTTTAAGAAATGTGGCATAAGCAATGCTTTGGATGGGGAAGAAGACGAACTGATCTATGAAGACAGTGAAAGCAGTGAAAGCAGTGCTCAGTTTGATTTTGAGGATACAAGTGAAGATGAGGAAGAGTTTTTTGGTTTTCCAAAAAGCAGTGATTCTGATTAAGTTTTTTTGCTCAAAGAGGTGTTTTTTCATTTCATATTTGCCTTTTAAGAGGAGTTAATGTTATAATTCATGTTCTAATGTTATAAATTTTAATCCAACATTAAGTTCCGAGCTTCCAAGTCATTTATTTTTAATGAAAAAAATTTTTACTCAAATTTTTGTGTTAAAATGGGGAATGCGTGTTATACGCCGGTGCGTGTTATACGCCGATAAATACGGTAAATAGTATGAAATTGCTAACCATTGTCCTAAATACTGTAGTTGCCCCTCATTTAATGTGTCCCTCATTTAGCAACCATTCAATTACCATATTGGTGAGAATGTAACTTAATCCTTGCTTTTACAACTTTCACAATTCTGTAAAGGGAAGATGATGTAAGATTGTACACATGGTTGCAATTTCTTTAGTGACCACTTTGCTGGTCCCAATTGCAGTAGCTAAATGAGGACTACCTGTATAGCATATGCAGGTTAGGAAATCCCAGAAATTGCAGTTTCAACATAGCAGGAAGTTAACAAGTTGGAAAGGGCTGCTTTGAAGTCTTTTTACAATCCATGTGAACTTTATCGTTCGGTCCCATTGTGGCTTACTCAACCCAATATGCATGTAAATGCAATCTATATCTATATCTATATCTATATCTATATCTATATCTATATCTATATATATATATCAGAGTATTTAGCTGATTTTAACTAAACACTTGAATTTTATTTGAGATACAAAGAGCATGATCCTGAAAAAATACTTAGAAATCAGCTTCTATATTTTTTGTATTGTATATCACTAACATAAGAGCCTGCAATTTACTGGTGTTTTTATCCACAAAGCAAAATTAAGTATAACAACTTTGTTAGGGATACTTTCAGGATGTTGCACTTTAGGGAGAAATTGCAAAAATCGTGCTCAGTATTAATTCAGTATTAATTGCCTTTATTATTCAAAATGACGTATAATATTCTTTTTATACAAATGAAAAGATGAAGAAAGTATGAGCAAAAAACATGTACAGGTAGTCCTCAATTTAGAACAGTTCATTTAGTAACAGTTCAAAGTTACAACAGTACTGGAAAAAGTGACATAACCATTTTTCACTCTTACGGCCATTACAGCATCCCCATGGTTATATGATCATAATTCAGAGTCTTGGCAGCTGACAATTGCAGTGTCCCATAATTATGTAACTCCCTTTTGTGACCTTATGATAAGAAAAGTCAGTGGGGAAGCCAGATTTACTTAATAACTGAGTTACTAATTTAACAACAGCAGTGATTCATTTAACAACAGTGTGAAGATCATCAAATGGGGCAAAACTTACTTAACAAATGCCTCACTCAGCAACAGAAACTTTGGGCTCAATTATGGTTGTAAGTCAAGGACTACCTGTATTACAAAGGGAAAAAAATGGCAGAACTCTGGTCTTTGGAGGGCGGAGCTGACGTCATGACAATATTATGTGTGATCTTGGAGCTCTAAGGTCGCCGTCGATATCTCTGCTGCTGGACGGTACCTTTGGACGTAAACTGTCCCATAGAGATGATGATAGAGAAGGGCACGTCCTGCTGATCCCAGGGACATCGCAAAGTCCCTGGTAGATCCAGGTGCAGCTCTTTTTTCCAGCCACAGAGAAGCAGCCATTGAAGCTGCTGAAAGTTGGGACAGGTCCAGAACGGAAGAAAAGCGGGAGAAAAAATGTGTCAAATTGGTGAAATAAATTTTATTATTAGAGAACATAAAATATAAAGTTAAAATCAAAGACAGAAGAGGTTAAGCGGTGAGATTAAGCTTGAGTTAAACTTAGTGTTTTATCTTTCTTTAATTTTTTTTTATGGATGGAACTTTTACAAATGCTTTTTACTTTTTAAACTGGATCGGTTTTTATTTTCTTCTATTTTTCTTTTTTTTAAAATACTTATTAAGACTTTATCTTTTTCTTTTTTCAACACTCTTGAATTTTTTTTCTAAGAACTTTTCTCCTTAAGTTTGGAATATAAAGAGGAGAGTAAAAGCAGAGGAAAAGAAGTAACACTGCCACTTGGAGGCTTGGAAACATTGTTTTTCTTGTTTTCTTTGAACATTTGATCTACATTTCAAGGTTTCTGAGCTTGTTTATTGAAAATGATAGCGGGAAGAACACAGACTGTTTATACAGGTGCTCCTCTGGGGTACTATCAGTAGCTGGATTGGAGTGAAAAGAAAGCCTTGACTTGAAAGAATACAGTGAACTTGTTTGGAATTTAATAAAAAAGCTTTGGATGATATAGTGGCAGTGTTTACTATCTGGAGGAATGGCGCAACATGAAAAAGAAAAGGAAGTAATATTACAAATGATTATGCAAGGAATTCAAAAAATACAAGTAAGAACAGAGAGCATTGAAAAGAGAAAATATTGAACAAAGAACAGAAAATATAGATGAACAAATTGAGAATATTGACCAAATGATGATGAAATTTGAGGATAGAATTCAGAAAATTGAAGAAAAAGATGAACAACGAGACAAGAAAATTGGTGATATTGACAGCAGATTGAGCGTGGTTGGAAAATACAGGAATGGAATATTGAAATGGGAGATTGACAGATTGGAACTTTACCTCAGACTCCAAAACATAGAAGAAGAAAAGGGAGAAAATTTTGGCAGAAGTAATGAGAGAAATTTTGGCAGAAGCATCAGAGAAGGGAAGTTGATGGAAGGAACAGATGGAGGGTTTCGAGTCTTTATAAAAAAGCAATGAAAAACAAATTGCCAAGAGAAGTCCATATAAGATCTACCAAGAAAGCAATTAGAACACAAATACTACAAATGGCAAGACATATAAGATTGCATTACTATTGGAAGGATACAGGATGATGTAATGAAATGCTATAATAAAAACTAAGTTAAATTTAGAATATTAAGCATAAAATGAAGTAATAGTTATAGTCAAATAAATGATTAACAATAATAATGCATATATATATACTTAAAGTCACAACCCCTGGTATGCCCAAATGTGGGAGGAAGGTCACACTTCCACTCTCTGTCATTAGGCTCGTCACAAGAGTCCATCCAGACAGAAACCCGATATTCGAATCCCAGTAAGGATATGGCTAGCTGATGAGAGCTAAATAGCTTGAAACAGATCTATACTAGTCTTCCTTTATTTATTTATCAGCACAAATAAAAACAAACATATATATATATATATATATATATATATATATATATATATATATATATATATATATATATATATATATATATATATATATATATATATATATATATATATATATATATATACACATACATACACATACATACATACATGGAAATGAAAGATACTAGAGAATGTTATCAATACAAGAATAATAGAATGATACTGAATATAACAAAGATATTATTATTGGATAGATTGAAGATGATATAATGAATTGTTATAAATATATTTAGTATATCTTATTTAAAATGAAGGAATAATAATGATAGTCAAACAAATGAGGTATAATGATAATGTATACAAACATTCGATTTGATATTATGTGATTTATATAATTGCAAGTGACTATGGAAAGGATGCACAAAAACCTTGTAACCAATCTACACACTGTATGTAATGGACGATGGTTGTATGTTTTGTGTCGTTTGTCTGTCTAAAAATTAAAAAAAATTATTTTTTAAGAACTCTGGTCTTTGGAGATTTTCAGTCATCCAGGTCATGGTTGTCCCAAAGGTGTCCCTCTTTTCAAGAGGCAACTGGACTTTCTGGGTTTTACTTTGAAGAGTTTTTGTTCTCATTCAAGAAGCTCTGGTCCAATTTCGTTAAACACAATAAGGTGAATATTATGTGTTTTCCATTAATTATAATCATGTAAACTGTGTTCATCCTCTGCAACATCACCTAGTAAATTATGACCGCTAAATTCACACATACAACTATCTTTAACTCTTCGGACAAAGTGAACTACAAATCACGAAACTACAGTGTATCTTGTTAGCAGGCAATGTTTGAAAAGGCCGCAGGCCAGGTTTATGCCTACAACTCACTAACAAGGAATCAGCTTGACTTGGGGAGGGGGGCGGTTTTGAATGTTTGGGTTCTATCTCGCCTTTCCCATTCATCCTAGAAGGATCCTGGGGCCTGCGCCCCTTTCCACCAGACTTGCAACACCCCCTCCTTCCCCCCCCCCGAAAAAAAATCCTGATACTGCGAACGCTGCGCGGCTCTCGGCCTTTCCCTTCCACACTCCCGCCCGCCCTAGCGCGCCTGCTCAATCCCTTCCCCAAGGGAAGGCGGGCGGCCGCGTTCCAAGCGTCTATGTTGTTTCGAACTTTGGTGCCTGCGCCTTGACCGGCCATCTGGCGCCTGCGCGTCTCTGCCTGCCTAGGGATTCGCAGGAGACGGGCGCTCGGCAGGCGGAGGGAGTCACGGTTGTGCCGTGAGCGAAAGGGCGGCGTTCCGAGGCGGTTTCCTCTTTCCCAGAGAGGCCCCCGGTGACGGAAGGAGCCGGGCCGAAGCGGCGAGATGGTCATGGAGTACTTCGTGGAAAGTTTTTGGGTAGGGGCTGATTCGCTCGGCAGCAGCCTTTTGTTGGCTTGGAGGGCAGGGTCTGTCACTATACAATCAGCAGTGGAAAAAGCGGCGAGAATTGGGGCAGGCAATTGGGTGAGCCGGAGCCGGCGGTGCCCCTTCGCGGCCCCTGCGCCACTTGGGAGCGGGGTTGGGGCCTGCCGTTGGGTCGGTTGCTGCGGCGGCGAAGGCGCCGGTCGGGACCGAGGCTTTTTTTGTTTGTTTGCCTAGGAACGTCCCGGGAAACGTTGCGGATACGGGGGGGCGAAGGGCAGCTCCGGGGACTCCTTACTTCCCAAACCCCTTTCCTTGCCGGACCCGTGTCCCCCAGGGTCGTAGTTCGGGGGAAGGAGAGCACCTGCTCGGTCACCCTCCCACCCGCCTCTTGGTCAGCTGGAGGTTTGGGCACCGCGGTCAGCGAGGACGGTCTTAAAAGAGGCGACTCGGCCTGGCGAGATGGGATTGTTTACTTTTCCTTCCTGCGCTCCTGCGAAGGAAAGACGAGAGCTTCGTTCCCTGGAAGTTTGATTCAGAGGAATCTCCTCTCCTCTCCGGGATTTCTAAATGCCACTGATATTTTCGTTAAGGCTTTGAGGGACTCCAACCGTAGCGTACGCTTTAGTCCGTGTTGTCCTTCTCGGTTCTTTTCCTTACATTTATCATTGGGGGGAGGGAGGAGTGTTTTTTGAAAGAAGTGGCTTTAGACAAAGCAAGAAAACAAAGGAAACGAATGGCAAGCTGAAGTTATCAGTTGAGAATGTATTGTTATGTACTTTGAGTACTTGAATTGCGCATTAAGAAGGATTAGTGGCATTTCAGAAATAAAGGCAAGTCTGATCCTTAAGTTGATCCTGCAGTTTTAGGAAATTGTACATTTACCAGACTCCATGCTTATTTGTATGTGCATACTATCCAGGAAGGGAAACTATTAAGGGTATTAATCTTTCTCTCTCCCTGACTTTAAAATTTAGGAGCAAACTCTACAAGTAGTTATTAGTTGGGCAAGCCATAATCTTAAAGCTATGAACAGCCTGTTTACATAGACATTAACACTGGTTTAGTGTAAATTACTATCTTAAAAATTATAATTCTGTCTCTGCAGAATTTCAAAAGGACTATGTAAATTTAGTTATCAATTGGATTTGCTTTTCTTGAAAACAATTGTTTAAAACTGGGCTAATGCTGATTAAGGTTGCAAATAGAATGAAACCCATTAAAATAAAAGGAATTTATGAAATGTATATTTAAATAGGCATGTGCATAATTATATTGCAAATGGTGAAAATAAACTGTGTGTGTGTGTGTAGTTGAGGTTTCAAGAGCCTTAAGATACCTTCCATCATGGACATTATTTTTACATTCTCCAATATATTACATAATTATGTTTACACCGAAACTACTCCCATTGAAATCAATGAGATACACTCCCTGACAACTGTAACTTGGCTATCTTTCTATTTTTTCAGTACTGATGCAAAAATTAGTATCCATAAAATGACTGTTGCTGCTATGAACAGTACCTATGGGTACTTTCTTAGAGAGAAGGTAACTTTTTCATGGTCATTGCAACATTTGTGGTAATTCTGCAATTACTTATATAGTGAAGTGACTTCCTTTTTCCAGAATCCAGAATCTGTGAAAATTGGGAGGTAAATACTCCACCTATTCATTATCATTTATTATGTTTTTGCTTGATGAATATGGGCACCTCCCCCTTTCCCTTTTTTGGGAACTACTTCTGATTTGGCAAGAACAGCAACTATTTCTGTAGAGCAGTGTTTTTCAACCTTGACAGCTTGAAGATGTGTGGACTTCAACTCCCAGAATTCCCCAGCCAGCTAGGTAGCTGGCTGGGGAATTCTGGGAGTTGAAGTCCACACATCTTCAAGCTGCCAAGGTTGAAAAACACTGCTGTAGAGTACTATTTGAAAGCATAGTCAATAATATTTAAAACATATTTTTATGCTTGTTCTTAGTAAACAATATGTATTTTCAGGAATGATCTTAATTTTAATTTTACCTCAGAACCATTACTTAGCTTATATTGGATGTGCAGTTGACTAGGTATTTTCAGTATTATTATTTGCAAATTCAACAACAACATCAAAATCCCTCATAATTCTGGAAGTAAACAGTGGCCTTTCTGTATTATTGCTAAAAACAACAATCATATCTAGATTCTCACCATAAGCCAACTGTGACTTGAAAGAGTCATTATTTTTAAGCTTATAATCCTGATGTTCATATTTCAGTCCACAGCAGATTGCAGAGTCCTATGAAACAAGTGTTCATTAATGTTTGTGTGATTTTAGAGGCAGATCTTGATAGCATAAGTGTCTTCTTAATCCTGTTGGCATTCACCATTTTTGTGAATTATTTGGATGAGCATGAAGGAAGTAATTATTTGCCTAAAACACAAAACAAACAGAAAACAGAATAATTAGCAACAAGGAAGAAAGCAAACTTTAAAACTACTGGAAGAAATTCAATGTAATCTGTGATTCATTTCTCTGTGAAGTTAATAAGCTATTGGTAACTTTTTCAAGAATGGTAATTGACTTCCTTATGAGTGAGTATGAGATATTTGTACTCTATTGATTGGAATTAAATATTAACAATTAACTTCCACTACTTCCCTTGCATGGAAGCTGATAAAAAGCCATCTGATTTCCAAAGTGTTTGCCATTTCATCTTTTTGTTTTCCTAAATCTGTATCTATTCTTCTTTTAAGCCTAGACGGCATCATCCTATTCAATTCCAGTAATTTTGGAGATTGTTCTATTGGGTTGTGAATTATCATTCGTTTTTCAAAAAATAGTTAAATAATAAAATGTTGAGCATTTTATATTTTTATTGAGAAAAAAATGTAAGTTAGAATCATGTTAGCCAAGTTATAAGGGAATCTGTTTGGTATTTCCTTATGATAGAGGTTCTTACTCTGTTGCAGCTGAAATTCCCTGAGGATTCAGTTTTACTGACCTGTCTTGATGATAGACTCCTGAGTAACTATCAAAGGAGGGAGTTACCCTATATTAATGCTGCATATCATCTTACCTGTATCTGAAACAGTTTTTGTGAACATATTATTTATATTATTTATTTTTATAAAATCTTGAAGTAAAAAAAACATTTGATGCATTGACTGCCTCCCTGCTATATTTTCTGAAATTTGAACAAGCTGTAGGAATAAAATAAGGGAAGTGTGCGACCCTCCTGAGCTCCATTTTCACTGGCAGAGGGTTGCAGGAGGCTGTGGGAGCCGAAAACAGAGCTTGGGAGCCCATTTTCGCTGGCAGAAGTACCATGGGCCAGTCCTTCACTGTTTCCAGGGCGGCCCCACGGACCAAATCCGGTCCCAGGGCCTTCAGTTTGATATCCCTGCTCTATATAGAAAGCATTATATAACTAAATTGTATTTAAAATCAGGTCTTTGCACTTTTGACTATAGTCTAAATTTGTTCTATCTCATTGCATATCAATAATGATCACTTTAAGTATGGTTATTATCCCTATAATATTAGCTGTGATATGCATGGAAAATGATCCATAATGGATACAAATACTTTTAAACTGTTACATTTCTCTTTCTAGGACAATTTTTGTTATAGTTTATATTAGACATATGAACATTGAATATTATTTGTAATTTTACAATTTTCTAACTTGTTTCCCAAGGCTTTGTAGCAAATTTATTCATGGTAATATATCTACAAAATACCATATTTTTATCTTGTTAGTACAAAAAGTAAATTGTTTCATTTGTCTGTATAAAAATATTGCTATCAGGTTGCTGTCCTGTTAATATAAATTCAGACACTTTGGGAAAATAAGATAATATGTTCTACCTATTCTGCAGATCTTTGGATATATTTAGTATATGAACAAAACAAGGAGTTCCTGTAATATGTTTCCTGTTTTGTACTGAGAATTTCAGCATGGAAATGCTCTTGTCACTCGCTAATGCTGTTTTCTTGTTATTGCTTACACAGCTACTTTCATTTCCATGCTAGGATCAGATTTAACTAAATTTGTGAAGCAAATAATTGGGTGATAAAAAAATCATTAAGTTTGCATTTGTACCTTCTATTCTTAATATAATGGCCACAAAGGATTGGAAATAGATATTTTTATTTTAGTTTGTGTTATATATTTGATTCTCAAAGAGTTCGGTTTCAAAGTGTTTCCATTCAAATAGGTTGCTGAAGAGTCTAGCGGAATACTTTATAATTTAAAAAATGGAGGATGGAACTAGAAGGTCAGATTGAAGTTATTGGGGAGAGAGTGACCATATTACACATAATGTAAGCACAAGTAAGCAAACAAGTCTTAAATCTTAGACTTTAAAGAATTGACATGGATGGAAATTCTAAAGAGAAAACTACTCAGGATTCTAAAGAATCTCTGAAAATGAGATTGTATGTTGTGCAATCTAACACAATACCACAGAGGAAGAAAAACAAGAGATCCTAGATGAAATCAGCATGGTTGCATAAAGAACTCTCTGATAAACTGAGAGGTAAAAAGAACAAATATAAAAAATGAAAAGAGGGCCACAGAATCAAAATAGAGTACCAGGAAATAATCAAATCTGCAAGGAGAAAGTCAGGAAAGTTAAGCTCAGAATGGGAAAAAATCAAGGAAATGATCAGTCTACTAATGGGAAGAAGATGGCAAGAAGGTGATGGGCAACAGGGAGAAAGTGGAACTGCTTAATTCATTCTTTGAATCTGTCTTCATGTAAAAGGAAAAAAATAGTCCATACTATCAAAAACAGCACTGTAGGAGACAGAACAGGAATGCAAATGAAAATAGGCAAGAAAATCTTAAGAAAACACCTGGTCACTCTAGACAAGTTCAAATCACCAGGATCAGATGGATTACGTCCCAGGATTCTGAAGAGGCTGGCACAGTGGTGGGTTCCAGATCCCGTTGCAACCGGTACGGTGCAACGGGGCTGGGCATCCACCACATGAATGTGTGCAGCGTGCGTGCATGCGTACTTATCACCAGTGGTGCTCCGTGACGCTCCAGCTGCTCATCGGAGCATCATGCAGGTGCTGTACACTTGTGTGTGGAAGCCCCGAAAAACTCAAATATCGGTAAAGAGCGCAAGCAGGCAGGTGGGCCCTCCGGAGCACCGGAACGGAACGGTACCTGGTGCTCTCGGCAGGCACTGGTACACCCATACCGGGGCATACCAGTTGTTTCCCACCACTGGGCTGGCAGATGTGATTTTGGAACCACTGAACAAAATCCTGAGCTCCTGGAGCATAGAGGAACTAGAAGACTGAAAAAGAATATGTGGTTCTAATCTTTAAAAAGGGGGAAATGTGAGTCCAGGAAACTACAGTCCATTCAGCCTAATATAAATACCTGTGAGCACCTAGAAACAAGTAAGGCAATTCTGAAACTAACATGGGTTTGTTAAAAACACATCATGTCAGACAAATCTTCTATATTGCACTGATAAGAGCACACTTGGAATATTGCATCCAGTTCTAGTCATTATGATATAAAAAGGGCACTGGGACCCTAGAAAGTATGCAGAGATGAGCAACAAAGATAAGGGGTCTGGAAGCTGAGGGTTGAGAGAACTACTGAAGGTATGTCTAAAGAAGAGAAGGACTAAAAGCGACCAATACTTGAGGACCTATCACAGAGAAGAGGGTTGTCCTATTTTACAAAGAGCCTGAGGGTGGAGGATCATTAGAGAGAGATCCAACCTAGGTCTAATTTCCTGACAGAACAATCAGTGGAACAACTTCCAAATTCAGCACTACGCTTGTATAAGCACAATAAACTTTCTATAGTCCTCTTTTTTCCCTACTGATCTTTGATGAGTTGTAAGCCTTGAATCAAGCACTTCCTGCCCTGTTTCTTCTTAACTTTATAGCCCACCTTTCTCAACCTTATTATCCTGGATGAATCCTTGAAATAATTTTCTGGTCTTAGTGATCTCCTGCGTAAATATATCTATAGCAAACATGGCATGACAAGTTTTAAAAAGTTACTTTTATAGTGATTTTTTTTTGCTGGAAAGAATGCACTTCAGTAGCTGAGACATAGCAATTGAGATAGAATAAGCTTAAGCTGGGATGGCCTTGCTCATTTTGGACTCCTGAGGCAAAGGGAAGATCTTAATAAGGGGACACTGGTAGAACAAATAAAAGGCAGGTAAATATCTAGGATTCAGCTCTGGTGAAGCGTGTGTGAAAGTACTTATGCCTATAATTTCAGCATTTTCACATTTAGTGGGTCTTCAGTAGACCTAACAGCTTCATTGCTTGTCATTACTTTTTGCATAAGGACCATACATTTAATCTATTGCCATTATCTCAACAGTCATCCTGCATCTATCTCCATAACCTTAGTAGTCAAAATAAAATAATAAATAATTAACTGTTTCATGGTAAAATAAATTAATACATTTTATCTTTCATGGCATATCACAATTTTAATTTTCTTCAGTTTGATTCACTAGAGCAGTGATGGTGAACCTTTGTTGGCTCGCATGCCAAAAGCAGGGGGAGTGCAGGGGGGTCGTGTGCAGGCGTGCCACACCCATAATGCAATGCGTGACCCCAGCGCACATGCGTGCATGAGCAGCGCTCACACCCCCCCCCCATTTTTTGCATAGTTTTTTTGCCCTCCCCAGGCTCCAGAACCTTTATAAGAGCCTGGGGAGGGAGAAAACAGCCTCCCCCCAGGGGGCCCTCCAGAGGTTTCAGGAGCTTCCCTGAAGTCTCCCGAGCGCAAAAAACCTGACCCTAAGGGCAAACCGGAAGTTCAGGAACGGTCTTCCGGTTTGCTCATATGGTTGTTTTTTGCCCTCCAGAGTCTAGGGAGGCTAAAACCGGCCCTACGAGCAAACTGGAAGTCTGTTCCCGAACTTCTAGTTTGCCTGTAGGGCGGGTTTTTTGCACTCCAGAGGCTTCAGGGAAGGGAAGAAGCCTGGGGAGGATGAAAAATGGCCTCAAAAAAAGGCTGAAGTCCGCTGATAGGGCAAAGCGTCGCGTGCCCTGACAAATGGCTCCATGTGCCACCTGTGGCATGCATGCCATAGGCTCGCCATCCCAGCACTAGAGACTTCTCTATCTATGAAAAGACTTCAGTGTTCTGAACATTGAGCAAACCAAACAGTCTTCATATAGCATTCGTTATCTTTTAAGTTTGACTATATATTGTGTGAATAAGTAATCGGTTAAATAATTTGATGGGTGTATATATGAAGTGGGAAAATAACTAGGTACTGGTTGTATCTTTATTAAAAAGTGGAGCCTGTAAGTTTAATCTTATTTAATGCATATTAATAAAGCTTTGTTTATTTTTATTTTTTAAAATGCATATTTAAAATATAAGTTTCCTAAATTATTATTCTCTCACTATATCTGTATAAAGAATCATGTATGGGTAGTCCTTGTATAGCAACCACAATTGGGACTGGCAACTCACTCATTAGGTAAAGCAGTTGCTAAGTGAATCTACACCTAATGATCCTATTTCAGTTGTCCTTCGCCTTACAGATCTTACACAAGAAAAGTGACTTCAAATCCAAACATATTCTTTTTAAAGAATGCACAAGATTGCATATAATTTGCCTTAAGTTTGCATCTGTTTGGTTATAACTTGAAATACTGTATTCTCCTATAACAGTGTTTTTTCCAGGCTGTAGAACTGTAAGGTTTGACGAGAACCTGATGGGGTTCCGTGAGATCAAGGGCAATCGCACCCAAATCACTTATGTACAGACAATTTTCTGCCATTGGAACTTTGCCTTTTTATATTGAATGAATACAATTACCTAGAAACAATAATCAAGTCTCAGGGCACCACTTCATTCTGGTTTTACAGCCAGTTTTGTTTTTATTTAATGATTTTAATTATTTGTTTTGTGCCTTATCTGAACTGTGATGTTTTTATTTTAATCTAGGGTGAAAGGAATAATGGCTTTGATGTCCTTTATCATAATATGAAACATGGCCATACATCTACAAAGGAATTAGCAGATTTTATAAGAGAAAGGTAAGTGAACTTTTTAGCTCATTTTTCTGATTTAGAATAATCTTGATTTATGCAAAAATTGAAAGAGTGCATTCCTTAAAGCAGCTATGCTTAATTTGGATGCTTTCCAGACCAGCTTCTAAATATTCTCTAACAACAATGCTGGCAGAAAATCTGGTTGTTGAAATATACACATCAGGTTCCAGGAATAGTTTTGTGTTTCTTTCTTTAAATACTTCTCATTGTGTTTCATATTGTGTTAACACAATTATATAATGCACTATTATTTAATTAATAACTGTATTGTTTAATGTTGTATTATTTTAAACCTTTCTAGAAATTAATTTATGGTCCTGTTTCCGTGACATAGTTCACCTTTCATTTACTAATCTAGTAAATTGTGAGTCACTTTGCAATCATATTGAGGTGAAATTTTCAGTCATTTTTATTACAAATATATTTCTTTATATATACATAGATAGATATTTTTAGGTGGGTTCACTTTTTACTCTCACTGAGGTTTGCATATTTTAATTTTTATGGTGATTTTTATTTTTAGAAATTATTTTAAATTATTTATGATTATTTGTATACATTTGTTGATTATTTGATGTACACCATCAGAGTAGTTTTTTATGAGATGGGTAGCATATAAATGTGACTTGTAAAAAAATAAAATAAATATTACTCTATGAATCACATGAGGTCCACAGCAAGCAGGAAGAACCTCATGAGTCTCTGCATAGGAAGTATTGGCGAGACTTCATAATATCACACCAATGGCTAGACAAGCAGGAATGGGTGGGAAATGAGATATAGAATCCCTATAGATAGCCACCCTTCTGCAGAATTACACTATTTTCCCAATATTTCACCTATTAGGGCCAGCATCCAGAAATAGAGTATGGGATAATATGCTTACCTGCTGTGTGCCTTACAAGAAAAATAAAGCATTTAATATAAGCATAAAATTGCACCAAATGGCCACCCCAAAACGTAAGAGTTCCAACAATAAACATAAGAAAGTCTGGAGGTGTTGGAAGAAAATGTAAAAAAGGAATACATGCTCAGTAAATAGGATATCAGACACAAGACTACTGCGTAATCTATGCCTGTCAGGCATGCATCTTTTCAAATGCTTCTACTCAGCTGGGAGTAGAAGTATTTGAGCTGTTTGAGCTATGCAATGATTTAAGATACCACTGTAATACATGATGACATCTCTGACCTGCATCATGGTTTTCATCTTGCTTGCATCTGTTCAATTTTGACATGAGAGGCGGTCTTAACTGTTTCCAAGGCTTTCCCCCATTTCTCTCTCTGCTGTGAACAGGAGGGAATCCTTCCTGTTCTTGACTTGAGTGGGTACCCCAATCTTATGTGGTCTGCATAGATTAAAACAAGATGTGGTTCCTATTTCACATATGATTGGTTATTATGAGGGAGTTATTACACGGTTCTGTTGTGTTCTGGAATAAAAATGCTAATGCTGGCAAGAGGATTCTTCCTTGGAGTCAGGCTATGTGTAACTAACTTTCTTCTGGTTGGCTAGGTGAAGTATTTGCCTTGTGGAGAGTGGGGTTTTTTTCTGGCGTGTCGTAGAACTAGAGTGAAGAACCCCTTTTACCATTTGATGAATGGGGTTTTTTGGGCTGATGATCTCAGATGAGATTGGTAGCTATTGGCATAGTTTTCTTTTTTTAATGTTTTTTATTTTTTAATTCACATTAATATTATTAATGCAAGAGTTGCTCCCACCCCAATCTTCACGGAATCTATTAACACATGGGATCTGTTGGCGGTGGCAGCGGTGGCAATCCGCGTTGCCTGGAACAGGCCAAAAAAAGGACGCACGGAGGTTAAAAATATGACACGCGGAGGCAGCGATAGGCGGCGGCAATGATCCCCACAGCCTGGAACAGCTGATTGGTGGTATTCCAAGAGGCCAGTCCAACCGCCAATCAGCTGCTCTCACTAAATCAGGCTGTGCTGAAGCTGACCAGGTTGTTTGCTGTTTGCTGCAAGGAGGCAAATTGCTGGAAGCAGAGGTTGAAGGGTGGAAGCTGGTGGTTGGCCGGGGCTTCAGCAACATTTACTGTATAAGACACACAGACATTTCTACCCACTTTTGGGGGGAGGAAAGTGTGTCTTATAGATCGAAAAAATACAGTAGTTCTTGACTTACATAATGGAGTCCAGAATTTGCATTTTATGTCACGGTGGTTGTAAGTTGAGGCACCCAGATGACCAACGTGATTTTATTAATATTTTGTATCAGTTGTTAAGCAAACCCATTGTCTCAAATGGGCTTTTTTTGCTAGAAGCCAGAATAAAATGTTGGTTTCCAGAAAAAGAATGTAATTAGCAATTATGTGAATTGCCGGATGCTCCAAATGGCCACAAATGTGAACTGGTTGCCAAGTGCCCGAAATGTGATTGTGTGACCATACATTAGAATTTAGAATCTGGGTCATAAGTGCCTTTTGAAGAATCTGTTGTAACTTTCAACAGTCATTAAGCAACCAGTTGTAAATCAAGGACTACTTGTATAATTTAGTTCACAGTTATTGTTTGCTAAATGTTGAAATACTAATGCCAAATAAGAAATTTGAGGTTATACAAGAGAATAGTTCTCAACAGAAACTGATTTCCATCTCTTCAAAACAAGCAGAGCCACTTGACTGTCCACTGATTGCTACTTTTTGTAAACTCTGTGCTCTTTTCTGCTAAATTATAAACACTGAACAGGTTTTGTCAACAGGTTTTGTAAAAATATAATTTAGGTCTCTGCCATGAGATATTTCATAATTACTATTGTAAGACTCACTGAATGCCTGATTACGCTTAATGAGACATTCAGTCTTCTACCATAGACTTTCTGATATAAAAACAGTGGACATATCACAGTAGAGTATGTTGGCAGTCTCCAAACTATTGCAGTTAGTAAGACAGGAGCTAACAAATAGGGTAGAGAGCAGTGATGGCTAACCTTTTTTGGATTGCGTGCCAAAAGCGGGGGGAGGGCAGGGAGGGTCGTGCACGGGCGTACCCACATCCATAATGCTATGTTTGCAACCCCCCTCCTTTTGGCATGCTTCCTTTTTCGCCCTCCAAAGACTCCAGAGGCTTTCTAGGAGCCTGGGGAGGGTGAAAACAGCCTCACCCGCCCCCTGGAGGCTTCAGGAGCAAAAAATGGCCCTATGGGTAAACCGGAGGTTCAGGAACAGTGACTTTCGGTTTGCTCATCATTGATGTTTTTCGCTCTCCGGAGCCTTCAGGGAAGCCTCCTGAACGTCTGGAGGACAAAAAATGACCCTACAAGCAAACTGGAAGTGACTTCTCGTAGGGTCATTTTTCGCCCTCTGCAGCCTTCAGGGAAGCCGCCTGAAGGCTCCGGAAGGTGAAAAAAGGCCTAGGAGCAAACTGGAAGTGACTTCCGGTTTGGCCATAGGGCTGTTTTTCACCCTCCAGAGCCTTCAGGGAAACATCCTGAAGGCAAAAAACGGCCCTACGAGCAAACTGGAAGTCCGTTCCTGAACTTCCGGTTTGCCCATAGGGCTGATTTTTCGTGTGAAAAACGGCCTTAAAAGAAGGCCAAAGTCAGGTGGTGCATGCTGGAGCTGACAGGGCAACGCCTCGCATGCCCTGTTTAACAAATGGCTGCGTGGGCCATAGGCACGTGGGCCATAGGTTCACCATTAAGGGGGTAGAGGGAAGATATTTTTCCTGTAAAATATCTTTCTGAAACAATGCTGTCTGTCTTCAGTTGTGATATTGTCAGCACCTTTATTTCTTTTATTACATGAATGGATTTTCATATAATACTGTATCTTTAAATATTTGAGAGAACTAGTTTGGTATAATTGTTAAGGCATCAGGCTAGAAACTGGGAGAACGTGAATTTTAGTCGGCCTTAGGTACAAAGCTAGCTGGGTGGTCTTGGTTTAGTCACCTTCTCTCAGTGACAAACCTCTTCTGAAATCTTGCTAGGAAAACTAGTAGGGACAACCCAATAGTCTCCAGGAGTCAAAACTGATTTGAAAGCAATTGATGAGAACTGAAATGAGTTAATTAAAATATACCTGTATAATAAATATACTGATGTGGCCAACATATCTGCTTCCATAGTTGCAAAGAATTTTGAAAGTCCAAACAAAAGGCAAGTATAGACTAGTAATCCTTAATTAAATTCCAGTGTACAAGAAATTAGTATAAGTACTAAGAACTATTTCCATCACACTATGTCCTCAATGTTTCATAAATGGATTTTTTCAATATTTGCAAAAGTGGAGTGATAGACTTTTATATTAATTATTGTAGATAGTACTGAAGAACTCCTCTCCCTCAAATAACATTGTGTAAGTAAAATTAGAAGTTTCTAATGCAGAAATCTGCACAACTGGATAGTACACAAATAACTTTATCAGCTCCAACTGTTTTCCTTTTAGAGTTGTATTTGGAATAGCACCTGTAACTTGAGCAAGCCATATTTAATGGAGATTTTACTTTTGAAACCCTTCCACTTGAATAGACCATTGCAGAGCTTCTATAGACTTTCTCTGTTTTGTATATGTTATCAACAATGTATGAAAAGTTGGCATTGTATAGATCCGTGATGGCGAACCTAGGGCACATGTGCCGGAGGTGGCACACAGAGCCATCTCTATGGGCACGTGTGCCATTGCTAGCTACTCTTCTGGTTTCGGGCACGTGCAAGAGTCCCGGAAACCCGAAGATCAGCTGGCCCTTGTGCATGTGCATGGCATTCTGGTTTCCAGTGCTCCGGCACACGCGAAGACCAGCTGGCCCGCATGCGCATGTGCACCGCCCAGCTGGTCTTTGGGTTTTTGGGGCACATGCGTGCACACACATGCATTCCAGTTTGGGCACTCAGTGCCATAAAGGTTCACCATCACTGGTATAGATACATGGTGTTTTAGGCAAAGTATGAAATTGTTTTAATGTGCTACATATTTTCCCTAGGTATTGTGTGCAATACCTAGGCATTATGCAGAATGACAAGAAGTACCGTACTTTTTGGAGTATAAGACGCACTTTTTTTCCTCAAAAAAGAGGCTGAGAATCTGGATGCGTCTTATACACTGAATACAGCATTTTTACCTCCCGAAGCCATGCCCCTTCACCAAAGTGGCCGTGCATCGCCTTATGGAGGCTTTTAGAGAGCTCCTGGGGGCTGGGGAGGGCAGAAATGAGCAAAAAAATGGATCATTTTTGTCCACCCAGCCCCCAACAGCACTCTATAAGCCTCCATAAGGCTATGCATGTAATTTCTTTGACAAAAAATAGGCCAATTTTTGCCCCCCAACCCCCCAGAAACACTGCAAGCCCCCCCAGGCTATTCATGCCTTTTTTTGTGGGGGGAAAGGGGCCCGTTTTCGGGAGGTTTGCAGAGTGCAAAAACTTTTTTTTTTCCTTTTGGAAAGCTCTTTAACTGATTGAGGAGAATTACATTGATCAAGTGCTGTGCCAGCAGAAACACCTACCTATCTACTGTATTTCTCTCTATCTCTATTTTTCTCTCTCTATCCCCCTACCTACCTACCCCACTCTCCCCCTTCCTACCTACTGTATTTCTCTCTCTATTTTTCTCTCTATCCCTTTATCTACCTACCAACCTACCTACTCTCTCTCCCTTCCTATCTACTGTATTTCTCTCTATATATATTTTTTTCTCTCTCTGTCCCTCTTCCTACCAACACACACACTCTATTTCTCTCTCTCTCTCTTTATCTACCTACCTAACTACTCTCTCTCTCTCCATACCTACCTACTGTATTTCTCTCTCTTTCTCTCCCTCTCTATCCCTCTATCTACCTACCTACTTTTTTTTTAATTTGCCTCTTTAAAATCTTGATGCATCTTATACTCCAGTTCATCTTATACGCCAAAAAATATGGTGTTTAGGAAAAGTATGAAAAGAGAATCATGAAAAAGGTTAAGGTTAGAGGTATGGTTATGGTTAACCATGATCCTAATTCTTTATTGAAAAGATCTACCCGTATATGAAAATAAAAGAAGAAATGCAAAATAAAGTCCAGGACTTTCTTACTGGAAAAAAAAATAAGAGAAAGATGAGCTTGACCTACTTGTTGCAACAAGGAAGGCTAGAATGGCATTTTATCAGGAGTATTTTCTACTTTGCCAGTTTACCTTTTGGCATTACGTAGAATGCCTAGGAACTAGTGAAACATTAAGCGTTTCATTCTTTAACGTCCCATTTTTAGCATTCTGTAAATTTGCAATAGTGGTGAATATCTGTAGCTCTGGTTTAGGATGAGGGTGAAGATTCATTCTCCAAGCTTGTGGCTTGGTTTCTGAATGTTTCGTTACCAGACTAAGTAAAATCTTCAGCAGAGTTTAAGGGATGTCAGTGTCAGACTCTCACCAATGACTCACACCTGACCCATCATAAGACCCTCACTTGACACACCCACTTCTGACCTATCACAAGACCTACTGACCACACAAAGCCCTTATAAACAGAGGAACACTGACATTCTATAAGCTCCACTGAAGATGTTACCTAGCTGGTAACAAAATGTTCGGAAACCAACCCACAAGCTCATTCTGTAGATTTCCTAGGCATTCTATAAAATGCCTATTTCACACATTGATAGTAACATATATGACCTCTGAAGGGTATAATTTCCCTTAAATGTTTGGACAGAATTTTCTACATCACAGTCTGAGTAATGAATGCTGCACTTGGCCCATTTTTTGTTTTACATCGATTTGTAAAACAAAAGGTAAATTAAATCAGGAAACCAAGGTCTCTAACACAATGTACTTTTCAAATACTTAAATGCCTTTTAATATTCCTCTGTCCACTGAACTATTCAGATTAATTATTAAATTTGTAAGCGTGTGATTCCTACATTGCAGCACAGTGCCTTGAAGCATTGTACAAACCACAGGGGCAGCTGTGAGATATTTTAAATTTTTATGGCCTTAAGGCAGGGTTTGGCAATGTCATATTTTTGTGAAGCTGGGTTTTCAGTGATTGCTGTGATAAAAATCAGTGTTGAACAGGAAATGAGGGTGGTGATGTTCAGTGCAATTCCAGGTTTGAGAATGAGAAACAACAAGTATATCCATTACTAAGTAATTGCAGTTATTTAAGAATGAAATTCTCCATAGTGAGGGGGAGGAGTATCCAGCATGGGTTGACTTTATCCTCTCGTTGATTGGACTGAGTCATCAGAGCTCTTGGTATAAGCCTCTGGTCCACCAGGCTCCGCCCAGTTTATAGACTCAGTCCACTCAAATGGACAGTTGACCATCCTAGATCTCCAACAGGTCGAAGATATTCAAGAAAGAAAAGGAAGGAAAATTCCAGTGTCTCCCTCCTACAGCATCCCAGGCGAGCTGGCAACTCCCGGGACTGTAAGGATCGGCCAAAAGCCCCTCAGCGGGCGGCCCGCCGCCCAGGCTTCTGAGTGAGAAAAGCAACACTCAGACAGGAATTTGCCGGGTGAGCAGGAGACAGAGGGCAGAAGCCTCTGGCAGGCACGCCCGGCTGCAAGGACACCAGCAGCGCCGGAGACTTCCCCAAGAGCCGCGGATCGTGAGAAGGGACAGGCTAGGACGGCGCGGAGCCCCCCCGCCCCCTGGAAGGGAGCCTTGCAAACGCGGAGCGCCCGCCCCATTGGTACGTGACCCACCTCATTGGAGGGGGCTCACGGGCAAAGCAAGGACTCCAGCGGCATGGGAAGTGAAGAAAACGGCAGCAGCGCAGCTCTTCGGAGCACAAGCCGCCCAGCCAGAATATTCAAAAGGGGCGCCTTCATCTCCTGGCAAAGGCGCCATCTTGAAGCCATAAGGGACCATGTGTTCCAAGATGGCGGCGCCCAGAGGCAACAGGAGACTGGCAGGACACAGGTACTGGCAACAACAGCCGGCAGTCCCACCAGGTTAGTGACCACCCCTCAGGCGGCCCAGAGAAGGGGGGGGAGGAAAGGCACAAAAAAAAAAAAAAAAAAAAAAAAAACACCTCCCCCCAGGGCAGAGCTGAAAGCAGGGGGGGGGAGTCACAAGCCTCCCAAGCCATCTAAATAAGAAAGGAGGAGGCATTAAAGACTGGAACAGATTTGCAAGAGGGCAAGTGGCCTCAAATCCATCCCATGCCAGGGAAAGAAAAGAAAGGCTCCTGGAGGCCCCACAGCAGGTGGGACTGCAGGGGAGACAACCATTTGCAGGCAAGAATCCCCTTTGTCACCCCTAGTCCTTGGGGTCTCCCTCAGAGGTGGCAATCCCCCTCCCCCATGCTGCCTCCCTGAGATCAGCCTCTGCCACCCCACCCCCCAGACAGGCAAGGGCCCCCAGCCAGCAAGCACCACAGGGGCCCCCAATTTTCAGACATAATGATGAAGGGCTTCCAGCAATGCCTGACATTGCTGCAGCAGCCTCAAATGCTGCCTCAGTGGCATCCTCTCCTAGGATACCTGAAGGGCTGGAAACCCAGGGGAAGGACAGCTTAGCTCCTCAGCCTTATCATGGGAGGAGAGTGAGCTGGATTGTGAGGAGGGGGAAGTCAGGGAGGATTACCTATCCAATGACATAGGCTTCCCCCCCCCCCCAAGCTGACCTTCACCGGGTTGTTCCAGCCTTTGTTATATAAATCACTCCTTTTTAAGGGTTAAGCAGCCGCCAGGCTTGGGAACAGAGCAGCAGAGGCACCGCCTCAGCAGCAGGGGGTTTTCTGCAGAAACCAGGTTTGAGGAGCAGGCCATTGAGACCGACACAGTGCCAACTCCCAGGGCCTTTCTTGAATCGGTCAAGTGCCAAGGGGCCATTCCCATGCTCACATCCACAGACAAGGCCTTTCAATGTGGATCAAATGTGCTATCCCACCCACCAGGGGCGCCTTGGCTTTGGCTCTGCAACACCCCTGATTCTGCCAGGGGAACCTGAGCAGGCTCTGACGTGGGAAGACAGGAAGGCGGGCCTCACCCTCCGAAGAGGCATCAGGCAGCCGCCTGGGCGGTGAAGGCCGCCATCACCGCCTCATTGTTCAATAGGTCTCCTCTGCTCTGGCTGCAGGAGCTGCAACAACGCATCCCCATTACCGAGGTCAGAGCGCACCAGGACATCAATAAGCTGGGGGCGGTCATCCAATCTGTGGCAGATGCCTCATTGTCTGCAACCAGGCTTGCCTCCAGGGCAATTGTTCCACTGTTGCATCTCGCAGGCTGCTGTGGCTGAGACAGTGGCAGGCAGAGGTTCACCACAGGTGGCGCCTGGCATCCACTCCTTTCACAGGAGATGTCCCTTTTGGACCCGCTCTGGACCCCTATCTGGTCGAGAATAAGGACTAGAGGAAGGATCTCCCCACAGCCCCTAAGAGGGGACAGTTCAGGACGGTGCCTTACTCCAGACGGCCCTGTTCCCGGGGACAAGACTTCGGGTCCTCCTTCTGGGGTTAGGATCCCTTCAGGGGTTCAGGGGCGGGGTACTCAGGTGCCAGGCATTACGAGGAGGCTCTTCCGGCAGGCAGAGATGCCAAGATAGGCAGCAGAGGGGCAGGCAGCAGAAGCGGCCCTTCCGAGGGAGCGGAGGATGTGGCGGGGGGGATGCCCCTCCCGCAAAAACTAAGGCCAGAACCGAGTCACCCCCCCCAGGGGGGCGGTTGGCATACTTCACCGACTGCTGCGACCGTGCCTCATCAGATAAATAGGTTCAGAACACCATGAGGCACAGTCCGGCTCTGGAACTCCTGTCTAAACCCCTGGGGTTTTTCCAGAGCTGCCCGGTTTCAAATAACCCGGCACGGAGATTACTGATGCAGCTATACAACTCCTGCTGGACATGGAGCCATCCAGCCAGTGCCTCTAGACAGCAGGGCCAAGGGCATTACACCATCCCTTTCGGAATCCCCAAGACATCGGGGATGGAGGGTAATTCTGGATCTGAAGTGGCGGGACCGCTTCAATCGTTACAGGAGGTTCAAAATACATTCCCTCCACTCCATCTTGGAGGGAATCAGACAGGGAGACTTCCGCACTTTTATAGACCCCACAGAGGCCTATTTACACATTCCCATCACTAGGGATTACAGGAGGTTTCTCACGTGCAGCTACCTGGGGCAGCACTCCCATAACCAGGCCTTGCCCTTCGGCCGGTATCCCTCCCCGCAAGACTTCACCAAGGTAATGGCTGCCTTAGCAGCGAGCTGGAGGCAGATTCCAGTTAGGATTCTAGGCCACCTAGATGACCTCCTCATACAGTCATCCTTTGAAGGGGCATTAGGGGATCTAGATATCACCTTGCCATTCCTGAGGGAGCACGGGTTCTCGGGGAATCCGGTTAAAAGCCAATTCTACCCTTCCACTAGGCTCATTCACCTAGGGGCTCTGATAGACTCAGTGGCAGGTAAGATATTCCTGTCACCCAAAAGACAGTGCTCGCTAAGACGACTAGTCATCCAGGTAATCAAGGGAGACAGGGTGCCTTTAGCCACATGGTCTAGATGGTTAGGCACCAGGGTCTCAGCCTTTGGCATTATTCCTTGGGCCCGTCTCTACATCAGAGACCTACAAGGGTTCCCTTGCCATTCCAGCAAAGGCACAGGAGCTACTCCCAGGCCAGGGTTCTTCTCCCGGCAATAGTCCCACGCTCACTGATCGGGTGGACGTCCCCGGCGATAACCAAGGGCGAATTCTTCAGAACGCCAGACCGGGTGACGGTAGCCACAGGTGCCAACCTGTTCGGAGGGTGGGGGGCGCCCACCTACAAGACCAGATAGTGCAGGGACAGTGAACCAGACAGAACTGACTCACAATATCAACTGGTTGGAACGCAGGGCAGTTCGCTTGACCCTAGAAAAATTTCACCACTCTGTCAAGGACAGACACCTTCCAGCCCCCACAGACAATATTGCACCCCAGGCCCACTTCAACAGACGGGGGGACCAAGTCGAAGGCCCTCATGAGGGAGGCCAAAAGGCCGGGTCAGTGGGCCGTATGGAATGTTCTCTCCTTAAGGGCGGAACATATAGCGGGGGGGGGGGGGGACAACATCAGAGCCAATGGCTCAGCCGGGCAGAAGTGGACAACTCGGAGTGGAGATTGCACCCGGTGATCTTCAGAGAGGCGATGGACCACCTCAGCCACCCGGAAGTCGAGCTATTTGCCACCCCCCCCAACACCCAGCTCCCAAGGTTTACGCCAGGTACCAAAGCCTGGGGTCAGAAGGGGCAATAGCAGTTAGACTTATCTACCGCTTCATAGGGCTTTCGGCCCTCTCTGGGCGGTTTACAGAGTCAGCATGTCGCCCCCAACAACAATCCGGGTCCTCATTTTACCCACCTTGGAAGGATGGAAGGTTCCTGGCCCCTGGCCTCGGGGACTGCTCTACGCTTACTCACCCTTGCCCCGGATTCCCAGGGTCATCCAAAAATTCTGTGGGAGGGGGCGGAGCTGGTACTGGTTGCCCCCTATTGGCCCAGGAGGCCATGGTTGGCAGACCTTCAGTCGCTATTGGGGGACAGAGTGCAGAGGATTCCTCAGGATAGGCTCTCCCTCAGGCAGGGGTCACTGGATCACCCGGAACCCCTATGGCTCCAATTGACCACTTGGTGGTTGAGCGGAGCATCCTGAAGGAGGAAAGACTTTCCATCAGGGGGATAGAGCCCTTAGTGCTCAGATTTCTTCAGGCAGGCCTGGACAAGGGGTTAGACCCTAACACATTTAGGAGACAAGTCTCGGCCATTTTTCAGCGCTTCTATGCGGTAGAGCCCAGGCACTCAGTCAACAACCTTTAGCAAGGCAGTTTCTGAAGGGGGCATCCAACCTCACACCACTCAGGATACACAGGTGCCCCTCCTGGGTCTTGCATAAAGGGCTGGATGCTTTAAGGGGGCCCATTTGAACCATTGCGAACAATGTCTCTAAAGTTTTTAACCCTTAAGGTGGTGTTCCTAGTGGCCATCAAATCTGCCAGGCGGACATCACAGCTGCAGGGCCTGTCCATGGAGGACGACCTATGCATCTTTCACCAGGACAGAGAGGTGCCGCGGCTGGACCCTTCTTTCATTCCTAAGGTGGGTTCATGTTTCCACAAATTACAGGACCTGGGCATGCCCAATTTCTGTCTGGACCCTGCTCACCCCCTAGAGAAGAAGTGGCACACCTTAGACAGAACCTGCCCAAAAAGAAAGTCCGAGGCCCGGTTGGTCTCCTACCATCTGTGGTCTCTGGGTAAAAAGGTGACTTCCACCACAATAGGCAGGTGGTGAGGACCTGCATTGCTACAGCCTACCAATCCCAGGGCATGCAGGCACCAAGCCCCATCACAGCACATTCCACACAAAGTGCAGCCACCTTGGCATCCTGGGCTACACAGGCCTCATTGGCGGAGACATGTAGGGCAGCCGCAGGGTCTTCTTCCTCACCCTTCGTGAGGAACTACAAGCTGGACACCTTTGCTTCGGTGGAGGCTTTGTTTGAGCGCAGGGTACTACAGGCTGTCCACAGGGCAAGGGAGACATCTCACCAGGCTTAATTTGGCCAGGGGTCTTCAACTTATTACCCACCCTAGGGACGTTGGCTTTGGTACGTCCCATGCTGGATACTCCTCCCCCTCACTATGGAGAAAGGGCGTTGGTACTTACCTGATACGCCTCTTCTCATAGTGGGGGGGGGAGTATCCAGACCCCCCCTGTCATGGTAGGGTAACATTTACTAGGTTGTAGGTTGTAATAACATGACCAAAGTAGGATTCAATAAAAAGTAGAAACCTTAACAAGGTCTGGAGTGGATGGTTCAACGAGTCGGATAGAGTTCTTCGTCTACAAACTGGGCGGAGCCTGGTGGACCAGAGGCTTATACCAAGAGCTCTGATGACTCAGTCCAATCAACGAGAGGATAAAGTCAACCCATGCTGGATACTCCCCCCCCCACTATGAGAAGAGGCGTATCAGGTAAGTACCAACGCCCTTTTTCAATGTATGTGTGCTATTTTTTGAAACAGTTGTTAGATTATAAATACTTATACTTTTGACCTGTTTAACAAACAAAAAAACGGTTACTATTTCATTTGGCCTAAGGGAACCATGAAAGAATTACTGTAATACTAAGAGCGTGGTGAACTGAGAAAGTTTGGGAACCCTATATAAGGATTTGCACCCTAAGGTAGACAGTTATCTATAATAACTCCAAATTAAAGTTAAGAAGGTTTTCACTTCTTCATTTCAGGAAATCTAGCCAGATGAATTGCCTCTGTTTTAGAGTAATGAATCTGGTCTAACCAGGGTATCCATTCTAAATCCCAGGTATTTTGTTTCTTGGAAACCAAGGACAGACCTAGAGGGTTAAGAATTAGATAAGCTTTGTGGAGACTTCCCACCACATGCTTTACATGTTCCAGATGCTTCTCTTAGCTGCAAGTACAAATAATCAAATCATCTACATACTTTCCATGCTGCTATCTTAGACTAGGCAATATCTGATAGATGAGCCTCAGATCCGTTTCAGAAGACTGATGGAGTAAAAAAAAAATCTATGTGAAAAAAGTCTTATAGGGTAGAAAAGGCAGTCTGAATGTTTTTTTCAAGAGGAGTCTTCTAGTATTACTTCATGAAGTTTAAGATGAATGGGTAGGAGGATAAATGGATGAACTGCACACAGGGGTGGGTGGGGAAGAGAGATGGAACCAGTCAATCAAATCCTCTGTCTTTGAACAATGATTAACTATTAAACTAGCAGTGTTGTTTATTTCTTTGCCTTGTGAGGTTTGGAGCCAGTGCAGTGGGTGTTTTGTTTACTGTTTGCTATTGGAAAATTCTCTTATTCAAATTTCAATATTTTCATAGTTTAAATTTCATTATGTGTAAAAGCCCCTCTAGAGTAAAGAATTAAACAGTGAACATATTATTTAAAAAAAAATGCGAATGAAGGAGATGAAAGCTGGAATCAATATTGGAGGTTGAAAGCATAAGAATTTGAGATATGCAGATTATAATATCTTATTAGCTTAAAAGAAAGAAGGCTTCACTTATTGCTAAAGTAAAACCTAAGTTTAAAATATCCAGGTAAATGTTCAGTATGAAGAGGAAATGTCAATCTTAGATTCCATTCAGAAAGATAAGAATTCTTTAAATAATAATCTTCCATATGGTTGTGAAAGCTGAACAGTGAGAAAGAAGAGACATATCTTCTAATTGTGAATTAGGAGATGGTTATTAAACATTAGAGATTGCAGAAGAACGACTCAGTCAACCTAGACCAAATAGGGTGATTCTTCCCTTTAGCAACCGAAAAAAAACATACGTAGGCAGTGATGAGAGCAAAATATGATGGCCTGGCAATATTGAAACTAGCAGTAGGAGAGGAAGACAAAATAATTTTCTAGGAAAGCACTAAAGGAAGCAACCGACTCAATGGCATTTAATGCTAACTAATTTTTATCTGCTAAAAATCGAATCAGTTGTTGAGATCAAAGTCACGTACAGGAAATAGTAACTGCAAATATTTGCTAAAGTGGGATGGTTTTTAAAGAGTAGGCAATGTTTTGGAGGACATAGTGAATTTAAACAAGTGGTTGTTTAATTACCATTCAAAGTTACCACAATCTTGGAAAGGTGGTTTGTGGCCTGTAAAACACTTCCAGCCATTGTAGAACGTTGTGCCAGTCCCTCCCACAGTCATCAGGCACCTTCAAGTATTTGGCAACCAGCTCACATTTACAGCCAACTACCCCACAATCATATGGTTGCCATTTGCAAACTTTCTAGCATCTTCCCCAGAAGGTCAGTGAGGAAGTTGGATAGGAAATGTTGCAAGTAGAAGAGATAGAGGGAAGCTGAAATCCTTTTGTGAGCTGAAGAAAAAGAGCTGAAATTCTGAAAATTTGTAGACTGCCAAAGGATTTCCCTTCCATGTGCCAAGGGGAGCTGAAATCCTTCAGCGGATTTCAAGAACATTTGTACTTTATATCAGTTTTTATTACTTACTGCTTAAACACCTTATTAATAAGCTTTTGTGGAATTAAAATTAAGTGGTATAATTTTTAACATATAAATGATGAAGTAGTCCTCACCTTATGACCACTTGTTTAGTGACCATTCAAAATTATGATGGCCCTTTTATAGACAATTAAGGGAAATGTAATCCAAGATATGGAAAAATGCAGAGGGAACATGAAATACACCTACAATGGGAAACTATTGAGATTTAAAGACAGAATCACAAATTGGGGGCATGTAAGGATGTATAATTATATAAAGATAATGATGAGAATAGCTGAGAATTGTAACCAGGTCTACATCTTGGCCAAAATTAGGCTGGGGGAGGTGGGGTTTAAAAGCACAATGACTATATATGTATACTTTTGTTCTATTTTTTTAAAAAAAGGAGGCGAATACATGTTAAAGTTAAATATGTATATTGAAAAGGAATTATAAAGGCCATCAACATAACGTGGAGCTCGCTCAGAAGCTGAAATACACCAAGTAAATGAGATGAAGAGTGGGAAGTAGAGGAGAGAGGTAAGGGAAGAAGAGAGGTATAGGAGAGAAGGCAAGGGTGGGAAGAGGAAGAGAGAAATGAGGAGTGGAAAAGGAAGAGATGACAGAGGGAAGAAAGGAGGTAGGAAGGGGGAGAAGCAGGAGATCTGTGCACTGCTGAGCCTAGCTGGTTGAGGCTTTCTGGCCCTCTCAGTTGCAGTGTTCCCACAGTCATAAAGGCAGGCATGCTGCTAAGTGCCCAAATTTCAGTCATATGAACACAAGCATTCTGCAATGGTTGGAACTTCAGGCACCAGCAAGTCCCTGCGTTCAGGGCCATCATAATTTTTTATAAAGTTTTTTATTTTTTCATAACATATAATCACATGTATACTATTACATAGCCAACATCATATTGTATTTTTAAATGTTTACATCAATTCATCTTACCATCAACTCTCAAAGACAATTATTGGCTCTTCTATTCTCCATACACCATATTTGTACCTTATCCATCACTTTCTTCTCCTTCTCTTCTCCCACTCTCAAGAAGCCTACCCTCCCCCCCATAAGATAGAAATCTTGGATTGCACTTAGAAAATTAGTGTATTGACAAAATGTCCATCTGTCAATTGCAAAAAGCCATTTGGATTTGCAATTGACAGGTGAAAATTGATTTCCTTGGTTATCCGACTATGGCGTACTAGGTTCTTAGGAAGAACCCAGCGAGTATGAAGGCAAACACTAGCTAAAGAACTGGCAATTGTTGTGGAGATAAAAAGAAAAGAAAGAATGAGAAAATCACAAAATATAAAGATCTGCAAATAGAAAGACAACTGTAGCAAAGAAAGCAAATACAGTACCAATAGTAATAGGTTCCTTGGGTTCAATCCCAAAATATCTGAAGCACCATTTGAATACTGTTGGCATTGGCAAAAATCGCCATCAATCAATGTAAGAGACAGCTTTATTGGAATAGCTTACATTCTGCGATAATACCTTTAATATTAGTAAACATCTGCATATCCCAGCTCTTTGGGAGGAATTTGCTACGTGGATAAAAACGCCAAATCCAGTCTAAATAATCTGGCTGACTATGTGACCAACCATAATAATGCAAGCTAATCTAATTTTATGAGGAAAAACTCTGATGACATAATAACAGAGTTTAGAAGGAAAAAACCAGATTGGTGTTTTGTTTGCAAGCAAATGATTTTTTTTTACATTCAAATTTTAGGACAAAGCTTTTTTTCTTTACACATTTAAAGAAAGAACTGAGGGTTTTTTCCATGCCCATGACACTATTCTAGCATGTTAGTACTTTAAAAGTTTACAGTTGTGGAGGTGTTGATCTCAATTTTTTTTTCCTACATTCAATTGTGTATGATTCTCAGAAACTGTCTGGACAAGATCCTGCAGTTTTCTTGGTAAGTTTTTTGCAGAAGTGATTTGTCATTGCCTCCTATCTAGAACTGAGAGGAAAAAGTGAGTGGCCTAAGGTTACCCAGCTGTCTCAGGCGGAAATAGAACTCATGGTCTTCCAGTTTCTAGCTTTTATGCCTTAACCACTACACAAAACTATCTCTAACTGAGATCAATTAAGACTTGGACTAATACAATTAGTGATTACTGTTTTAATTAATTATTCAAAGAACATTATAGATTTTGCACTTTGCTTGTTGAGCAAACAAAACAAGGTTGTTCTTTTTTTTCAATAGAGCTACAATAGAGGAAGCCTATTCAAGGTCAATGACAAAGCTCGCCAAATCAGCAAGCAACTATTCACAGATTGGGTAAGTTGATGGAGTCTAATAGCAATGCAGTTTGATTCAGATTCTGTTTTAATATCAGAGATAATTGAAAGGCCGATTGAAAGCATTGGGGTGGCTTTTCTGCTTTTCTCAACATAATCCCATTAATATTTGTAATTTCAGTATTATATTATAATGATTGTCTGAAACCCTGGAAGAAACAGAATCTACAATTCTTGGGATTCTTGCTAGGAATACAATGCTAAGTTCCACAAAGAAAAAAAATTCCGACTCTATTCTTGAGGTTGAACTAAACCTCATGAACTTAACTGGTTCTTGCTTTCCTCAACTCTACTTGAAAGCCTTTCAATATCAGTTCTACCATATCCATAACAGACTGTTGAATTTAACTCATATAACTATTGCAGGCTCTGTTCTATAAATGTAAAGACATTTGAAAATTATGTGAATGATACTTTTTTTTCAGTGTAATAAGATCAGAGTATTCATTTATATTGAATTGCTATGACAATTATACTTGACTCTTGAGAGCTTGATCCAGCTCTAACCTTATCCACATTTAGGTGGCTAACTATAAGCACAATATTTGCTTCTAGAATAATTAAATATGAATCTTTTTAAAAATACATGCTACACTGTCACGTTGCATAATATATTACCTTACTTTCATATGGTTTTGGTACTGAACTGTTGTCATTTTCACTTCTTAGAACATTTGCACCAGTCTGGGATGTTTTCAAATCATCAACTGAAAAACTAGCATGCTGTCATCTAGAACTTGTTCGAAAGCTGCAAGAATTAATAAAAGAAGTGCAGAAATATGGAGATGAACAAATAAAAGCTCACAAAAAGGTTTTATATATATATATATATATACATTCCTAATTTTTCTTTAATTATTTTACATAAAATGAATTGGTAGAATGTAATACCTGTATGATATTTAACAGACTAAGGAAGAAGTTTCAGGGACTTTGGAAGCAGTTCAAAATTTTCAGAGTATTACCCAGGCACTGCAAAAAGCAAAAGAAAACTACAATTCAAAATGCGTGGAACAAGAACGTTTGAAAAAAGAAGGTGCAACACAGAGAGAAATAGACAAGGTAAATTTTTAAAGCCTTTCTTTTGTTCTTGCATTTTTTAGCCTAAAATTACAGATTTTTTTTTCTAGGTGAGACAATATTAGTGATAAATGTGACATGTTGTTTGCTTACTGGAATAGTTGTACATTAGCAAACATTTAAGCCAAAATGTATCATTTTTGCTACTTTATTCCCTAAAAGGTAAATACACTGATGTAAACATTGTGTGGTATCCTGAAAATGTACACTATCGGTTCTGGTGACTGTATAAGTCAAATGTCTTAAAGTAGCTAGTATTCCATAATCTGAATCTTAAAACAAAAATTGTTCAGCTTTGATAAATTGTAGAAATGTTTATTTTATTTGGAGCCATTATTCATCTGAAATCCAAAAGAGAAACACAAGTTACTTTACCTTCAGCACTTATATTTTTCCTAAACTGTGGAATTGTTTCTGTTTGAGATTACTGATTTTTAATGGGAATTAAAAAATAAATAAATTGAACAATCATTTTCTCACACATAATAAAACTGTTATGTAGCCTGTTACGAGAAAAAAAGTTTTATATATTTTATTAAAACATTAGATGTTCTGTTAATTTTTATGAGTTATGTATAAGAATTGATATTTACTCTGAGAGCAAATGAATACATGTAAGGAAAGGTAAAGGTTGCTTGAACTCAATTGTCAAATGTATTTTTCTTGGTGATAGTACAGAAACTGCTTGTCAAATGCCTTCTTCCAGAATGTTGTTTTGTTTTTACAAAAGACTGATCTATAATTCTGGGATCCCTATGAATTAGCAAGGACTCTCAACCAGTCCTGGCTAATTCTGCTCCCAAAACCAGCCAAAACTAAATTTGTAGTAAAATATCTTCTTCCTCTGATTTGTCTAGGCAACAGTAAAATCCAAGAAAGCTACTGAAATGTACAAATTATATGTAGAAAAATATGCTGCAGCAAAATCTGAGTTTGAACAAAAGATGAATATAACTTCCCAGGTAAGATTTATCTCCAATTTATTACACTGAAAGTTATCATGAAGCAGATTCACTGAACCAGAATGTCTGTTTCAAGCATATCTACATTTGAACCCTACCCAGAGGTGGGTTGCTCCTGGTTCGGCTGAATCTGTAGTGGCGGTGGCAGGAGACTCCAACCACCTCCCGGATGCTTCTGCACATGCACAGAAGGGTTGCACGCAAATATAAGCGAACCGGTAGTAAAATGGTTAGCAATCCACCACTGACCCTACCATTATATATAAAATAGCTAGAATCTTGGTTAATTTTTATTCCATTCTTACAGACAATTTTCCTCCCCTTTATTTTATAGCATTTTGCAAGGAGTCTAACAGAGGACAATACAAAATCCAGGTTGAATAAAAACTATTTGTAATTGGGTTTCAGAGGAAATTTTTGCACATAAATCCTAGCCCCAGGGACATTTTTAAATCTGAGCAAGTTGTCCTTTATACCAATTAATGTTCTTTTTGAGAAGAATTGTTGAACATAAAACTTTTTCATTGACAAATTAAAATCTTTTTATATTACAGAAATTTCAAGATATTGAAGAAATGCATCTCTTCCATATGAAAGAGATTATAGAATGTTTTTCAAGTACAATAAATGAAATTCATTTGCAGATTGGAGAGGTGAGTCATTGATTGTATTTCATTAATCGTACTCTGAATTGAAAAGTCTTTCATATCTGAACTGCTATCCTATCAAGGTTTGTACTTAATATCTGTTTGAAATTATTTGGAAAGATTTAATGGGCTAACTGTAATGCAATTTTTATATATTCCATTATAATATAAATATTATATTTTTATCATACAATGTACAAATGTTTTCATATCTAGAATAAGAAGAAAAAAGTTTATATATGGAGCAAATATTTTATCAATAAATAATAGTAAAATGTGAATAATGCATTTTTCTCAAAGGCATAATTAAATTTTTATATTTCTGGTTGTTTGCAACACTAGTGATTGCCTCTTGATTATATTTAGAGAACATCTGAGACAGAAGCCAGCATGTGGTTCTTCCCTTTTGATCACTGGGAAATTTTCTACCTATAAGTTAAAATATGGCATAAAATAAACTTTCATCATACAATCATTCAAATATGGGAAATGAAGTTGCTGCCTCATATTAATTACAACACTGCAGGGGCAAATAAGCAAAAACATATTTAACCCATATCTAGTTAGCTAAATTAACCTTACTAAATACTTGGGCCAAAAATTACTTCTATCAAATACTATAGCATTTTTAGAATTCTTAGAAGATTTCCATGTCAAGAGAAAAGTTCCCAGTCATATAAAATATTCAAGAGTACTTACAAAAATTGAAAAATATAGACTTCCATAAAAGGAGAAATCAAAAAGGTTTATAAAGGTGAAAAGAGAAATAACTGGAAAAAAACTCCATTTGAATTAAGTTAAACAGCAAGGGTACAGAAAGAAATACAAAATGGAGGCCATCTCTCAAAGTTAGAAGAGAAAACAAAAGTTAATGATCAAAAGAATATATTAATAGAAAATAATATATTAAGAAAAAATGGAGAATGAAGTTGGCTGGCTCTGTCTTTCACAGGGGCTGCAAGAAACTGAAGTCAAAATACCTTAAATTCAGAATATTTGCATAGACCATTTCTCTGAATAAAACCTTCATATTTGATTACTATACCCTGTTAGCTTACCTGGGCTGCATTGAATGAAGAAGAATTGTCTTGGGCTGCATATAAATATACCAGCGACGTGTGGTGAGGTTTATGGCTGGTGAGGCAGTCTTCTCCCCCGACATCCCACTGTTTAAAACACTTTCTTTCTTTTGCCCGCCTGAGTTCTGACAGGAGGGCGAAAGAAAGCGCCAGCTCGCTGCTGGCTTTCTTTTGTCTGCCGCTATGTCCGACAGAGAGGCGGGCAAAAGAAAGCCAGCAGCCCACCTGAGCTGCCCGCCTCTGGGCAAAAGAAAGAAAGTGGCTTTTGCCTGCCCTGCCGCAATGTCCGACATAGCGGTGGGGCGGGCAAAGGAAGCCAGCGGCGGGCTGGCGCTTTCTTTTGCCCAGAGGCGGGCTGCAGCCTCTGGGCAAAAGAAAGAAAGCGGCAGCCTGCCAGCAGAGGCGGGCTTCCTTGGACACAGAGAAAGAAAGCTGGCGGGCTGCCCTCCTTGCCTCTCCTACCCCCCTTCCCTCTCTTCACTCTCAAACAAACTCTCTCTCAAATTGAGAGAGAGTTTGTTTGAGTGAAGAAACAAACACACACACACACACACAAATTACTTACAATTACTTACAAATTACATTAATTTTGAATTCCTCCCCCTCCCTCTGACCCACATACCTTTTCCAGCTGTTTCACAATCACAGAGGATTTCAACTCTGCTCTTGCCTGCCATGAAAATGTAAAAGGAAAAAGGCAAGAGCTGCTGAGGTCAGGCTGGGCTAGCTGCTGCCAGAGTCCCCAATGGATAACTCTGCTTAACTATTTAAAAAAGCCTTTAAAAAACGCCCTCTATAGGAGGAGGCAAGAGAACCACGTGCCTCATCTACATAAGGATTTTTTCAGCTTTTAACCCTTGCTTAACTCTGCTCAAGTGATCATAAAGTCAGACTAAATGAGGCACATGGTTCTCCCACCGCCTCCTGTAGAGGGCACTTTTTTAGAGGCTTTTTTAAACAGTTAAGCACTAAGCAGAGTCATCTACTGTGACTCCGGCAGCAACTACCTCAGCCTTTTTCCTTTTACATTTTTTTTTCTTTTCATGATGACAGTGGTGAGGCTCTGCTTCCCCTGACTGCACGTCACTGAAATATACATAATATAGTTAATGTGGGACCTCATTACTAGCTGCCCAGGGCTGCATGCATCACATGGGCCATGGGTTGGACACATCTGCTATAAAGCCTTTTTCTTTCATCTTTAAACTTCTGCAGTATTAAAATTGCTCAATAATCTTCAGCTGAACTTATTTTTTTTCCTGAAAGGTCCATGAAGAATTTAGAAATAACATGGCAAACACAACAGTTGAAAGTCTGATACAAAAATTTGCTGAGTTAAAAGGCACAGGCAAAGACAGACCTGGTGAGTTTTTGTTTAGTTTTTTCCCCCCATATACTGGTAACTCTTTTTAAAATAGCTTTCTTAAGGCCATTGAAGACAAGGTTTTGCCATTCGGCTTTAATCTAGATGTACAATAGAAATCTGTTCAATGGTTATATTGATTGTAGTTGTTGGTTTCTTAAACCTTGATTGCTGCTGATGTTATATGGTTTTTATAACACTCTTTGTTCATTCATTCAAGCAGTGTGGTGGCCTAGTGATGAAGACCTCTTGCCTCCCACTCGGAAGGTTGAGAGTTCAAACCTAGGTAGTGTTAGATGTTTCTCTCCTAGGACGCAAAGAAAGAATGTCTGCTGCAAACTCCATGTGATTGTCAGGAAGGACATCTGGCTAGTAAATGCTGAGCTCTATCCATTCATCCTGACTACACAAAAATAGGGACTACAGGGTCATTAAAAGGGAATTTTGTTCATTTAGTGATTCTTTTGATTGATTGATTGATTGATTGATTCATTCATTCATTCATTCATTCATTCATTCATTCATTCATTCATTCATTCATTCAGGACCTACAAGTCAGTGTTGATTCATGGTGACTACATGGGCTAATTCTTACAGTTTACTTGGCGAAATTTTGGAAGCAGTATGCCTTTGTCTTCTTCTTTGGACTAAGAGAAAGTGACTGGCCCAGGGTTACCTTGCTGGCTTTGGGCTGAGGGTGGAACTAGAACTCTCAATTTCTGTTTCCATCTTGATGCCTTTACCACTACACCAAACTAACTGTTTTATGTAGTGTAGTAAGCCATTGAGAGCCACATATTTCAGATGGGCAGCCATATAAATTGAATGAACAAATAAAATATACTTTCTGCATGTGTATAACTCTACTTAAAAAATAAAATCAGCTATAATTTAGCGATTGCTAAACTGTTAAAATTCATTTTTAAGAAACAGTTGAACTTGATACTTTTTACACTGACAATTATTCTCCTTTGATTCAATTTACCTCAAATGAAATTGGCTCAGTCTTAAGAGTAACTTTTAATGTACCTATACCCAGTCCAGATAAAATTAACATTTACAATTAATTTAAAAATCTACTTTATGTTCTTTAATTTAAACATATTTTATTGAGTCTCGAAACTAATGAATTCCTAAAATTTATTCTGTAGAAAAATAGACTCAAAGTATGTCTTCCTTCCTTCCTTCCTCCCTCCCTCCCTCCCTCCTTTCACACTATCTTGGTCCAGGTGTTGTAAGCCCGTCAGTTTTAGGATTGTGCCTGCAATCTGCACAGAAGCAATCCAACATGTTTAGCATGCACTGGTACATGCTGTGAGATTGTTTATAGTGCTTAGCAGAGCTGTCCATTGTAGAAGACCTTCAGTATGAAGTTTTTAGCAGGCTGTCAGAGGCAGGTAGTACTCTTCTGTGGTATTTTCCAGTAAAGCTGTGCTAAGCAACTTTAGCTTTATTATTTACTACTGAATTGCCCTCAGTGCTGCCCTCAATTAAACTGAATCTGCCCATCCCAAAAGTACTTTGGCACAGCTGTGGAAGAAGAGTCCTCTCAGTCTGCTCCCATCGTACAGCCCTGAGAGGAAAATAGCTGAGGGGTTTCCAAAGCAGAGCACGGAAAAACAACATGGTTACTCTTAAAAATTGTCTAAAAATAAATAAAATAAAAGACTTTGCCATTTAATTTATTATTGATTATTAAAGTTAGTCAAAGCTAGTGTCAATTTTCAAAGTTAAAAAAAAATGTCACATATATCTGTATTATGTTGAACTAGTGTCAACTTTCAAAGTTTAGTAAAACTGCATCACATTTATATCTCTCTGCTATGTTGAGGCTGAATACATTCTACCTTGAATTCTTATCCTCCAAATAGAAATACAGGGAGTCCTAAAGTTACAACCATAATGGAGCCTGCTCATCATAATAATCAGTCATAACAGTTACAAATCATGTCACCCACATAATTGGCTCAATTTAACGGAGTAAAGGTTCCCCTCGCACATATGTGCTAATTGTTCCCGATTCTAGGGGGCGGTGCTCATCTCCATTTCAAAGCCAAAGAGCCAGTACTGTCCAAAGACGTCTCCGTGGTCATGTGGCCGGCATGACGAAATGCTGAAGGCACACGGAATGCTGCTACTTTCCCATCAAAGTGGTCCCTATTTTTCTATTTGCATTTTTACATGCTTTCAAACTGCAAGGTTGACAGAAGCTGCGACAAGTAATGGGAGCTCAATCAGTTACATGACACTAGGGTTTCAAACTGCCAAACTGCTGACCTTTCTGATCGATGAGCTCAGCATCTTAGCCACTGAGCCACTGCGTCATACAAAAATATTACAAAAATAATAGTGTGCCATAAAGGTATATCTGGTACGTTGATCATCTGTTTGGTGAATAGTTGTGCTGCAGCTATGATGAAGCTATTGGTGTCGATGAAGCCTTGAGATGTTGGAGGCACCTGTTAGTATAGGATCTTTTAGGACAAAGATAGCTGGTAAAATTAGGCTCTGGTGGTGACATTTTATCCTAGTGGGGACATTTGGCAGCAGTAGATATGTTGAATTTTCCAAAAAAAATCCACAGGACACACAAGAGAGTTCAATAGGTTGCATGTTGTGAAAATCTGCATTAGAGTATTCTATTTTGCCGAAGTTCAGTGCAAGTTTTTACTGCAAAAATATTTTTGTTACTTCACAAAAGTATTTTTGCAACATATTGACTAATACAACTCCTAAGTTCTCTGAAACTTTTTTTTTTGTAGATAAAACTTTTATTTATTAAAGGATTATATAAATTGAACATGACTTTTTTAGGTTTCTAAAATAGTGAAAACCAGGGTCTTAATCCAAAAGGAAAAGTCTGAAGAAATGTTACAGTATGGTTAGGAACCTTTGTCTTTTCATACATTATTAAATATTTTATAATATAAATGATATTGTTCATATGCGAACTTTTTCAGTAACTAATTGTATGGTGATTATGTGAACAATATACATTGAATAATTTTACATTTAGCAGTAGTTTTGGTTTTTATTTAGCAGTATTTCTCTTTCTTAACTTCACTTTTCAATATTTGTATTGAATGTTAAATATGAAGTGGCATGAGGAGTTAGTAACAGAAAGATTGTGTATGTGTTTATAATGCAAAATTAACCTTTGTGATTGAGCTTTTACATCTAAACACTAGGAACAGTCATTTGTTTTGACAGCAAAATTAATTGAGACTAAAACAGTTGAAATTCCACTTGTATCAAGCTGTTCATTAGGAATTGCACTCTGGCTTTAGTGCTGTCAAAAAAATAACTTGTTCGACTATGATTAAATAGCAGAATGATGGTCGGTCCACTGCATTTGAGAAAGAGGTTGAATAAACTTTCTACCGCAGAAACAATTCAAAAGTGACATGTTGCAAGAGGGATAGAATGTGCATTGATTTCCAGCTGAGCTGTCAACTGGCACTGAGCCAGACACGCAAAGCTTTGCGGTTTTGAAGCAGCATGTGAGGCATATGTAGTTTTGAGAAAATTGTCCTCCTTTCATGCATGACTTCTTACTAGGAGATGGGGGCAGGGAAGGGAATCTTTTGTTTTACACTAAAACCAACCATTCAGTTTTCTTACATGTATGAAGAAGTAGTTTAGTATTTATGTTGTTTTTAAGTAGGGGTTTCTTTTGAGATTAGTCCCACAAGTTGATATTTGCTAAATGTATTTCACTTTGATTTATTTAGAAAGCCTAAAGTTTTTTTCTATTATTGATGCATTTTAAGAATATTCAAGAACGGTTCACCAATTAAATTTGTTCATCATCCATTATTTTCTTTCTTTTTCTGTTTACATATTTGATACATGTTCTAACTGGTCTAATTTGAACTGAGTATTTCAATTGTATCAGTTGACCTGCCATGACCCCATTCTCAAACCGAACTGTTTCAGAGCTGTTACTGATTAAGTGACAGGTGACTTATGAGATTTGTGAATGTTCAAGACTTCTTATTGTTCCTTTAGTGCTGAACATTTCTGTTATAAAACAAAACATACCATAAGAACCTCAAAATAGAGTTGGCTCTGTCCCCATATTTAAAATAATTAGAAGGTTCCTATTTAGATGGATGATGATAATGATGATGATGGATCAGTGACTTAATTTGTATTTGCTTATCCTCTTGAAATTCTAAATTATACTATAGCCATCTAATTTTCACCATTTAAATTATAAACCTGCTTTTGTTTATACGTATGATTGAATTTAATGAATACAAAACTCAACTGGGGAATCAGTTTGGAGTTGTGTAAATTTATCTGAGCTTTCAATAGATGGCAGCATGTGGCCAACCTTGTCTCTTCTTGGAAGCTAAGTAGAGTTGAGTCTATGGTTAGTACTTGAATGGAAGACTACCAAGGAATCCCAGGGCTGCAGACTACTCGGAAGTAGGAAGAACATTCAGAAGAAGATGATATCCTTAGTATTTATGCAAAAAACAACATTGATTTGTCTATGTAGTCACCAGGAGTCAAGCTCAGTTTGAAGAGTGTCTTTATCTTTTAAAATCTTTACAGAGTTATGTATTCAATGACTCTTTTTTAATTCTTTAAAAAAATTAAATATACAGTATTGTATAATATTCTTTTACATGTATATATAACGTCAGTAACTGTTATAAATGTATTAATTGTGGAGTGATCTGATTATACTTTTCTGTTAATTCAATGAAGCGAATTCTGGGGTTTCTCATAAGTACAAGCAGGAAAAAAAATTATTTGGAAGGATCATTGGTGATCTTGGCTTTAGGTTTTTGATAATAAAATACCACTTCTATAGTAGTGGATTGAACATGGAGACATCTCCAGATTTGATGAGTTTCCCATCTGTCCACTCATCTAAATCATTGATGGAAATATTGAAGAGTAATGGGCCTAAGACATAACCTTGGAGTACCTTACTGCATGTAAGGTACCCTCCATGTAATTTCAGTTCCATTGAAGACTTCACGCATATTGAGTGCAGTTGGTCAGCCAATTACCAATCTATCTGGTGGTGATGCTGTCTAATCAACATTTTTCTATCTTATCAAGTAGTAGGTTGTCATCCACTTTACCAAATGTCTTACTGAAGTCCAAGTAAATTATATCAACATCATTTTTCTGATCCACCAATTTTGTAATTTTGTCAAAGAATGCAGTAAGTTTTGACAAAGCCACGTTGGCTTTTGGTTATGACTTTGCTTGCCTCTAGGTGTTCACTGATTCAGTGCTAGATTATCTTTTCAAGAATCTTCCCAGATATTGATGTAAGACTGATAGGTCTGTAGTTTCCTAGATCCATCCCCCCCCCCTTTTAAAAAAATGAGAACTAAATTTTAAGCTAATACATGCTTTCCAACTCTGTTCTGTTCTGTTATTACCAAGATCTGGCTCACACTGTCTCTGAGATTTGTCCAGATTTTTTGTCCCTCAGTAACCTTGACACAAGAGCTTGCACATGTGTATATATGTTTCTCTATGTACACACACATAGAGGTGCTGTTTTTGATCCTTAAATATGTCCTTCTTACAAACGGATTTCTCTGCAAGGTAGCTATGTGAATACCACTATGCTATTTTGCATCTTATAGACAAGCAATAATATACTACTGCATAACACAAAGAATGAACTAAAAAATAATGTTGTTTTTTTTCTTGTTTTCAGGACTAATTGAATTTGAAGAATGTAATACAGCCAGTGCAGTGGAGGGTAAGTTTTTCTTCATTGTAAAAATGATTTAAAACATGTACAATGCAATATAGGGTTCTTTTTGGTAATCATTACGGATAATCTATGTTAAAATATTAAGTGAAATACATGAAGATGAACATATTATGTTTTTTCGATTTAACAGGCTCAGTTGTGAGCCACAGATTGCCTTATATGCTCATATGAGAAGCAGCAAAAATATTATTAAAATTATTTTTTCTGAATAAGAAGCAAATAGCTTCTCAGCATTCCCATAAATTTCTTCAATTTTTAAATTTTTTGCATCTGTCCATTTCCCATTTTCAAATAAGTAACAAACACTTACTAATTGTATTCTATTTCGGGGGTGTCAAACTGGTGGCCCACAGGCCGGATGCGTCATGCACAGGCCATGGCCACCATAGCTCTGCAAATGGGAAAAATGTCACACAACATCACGTGACGCTGCATGTTTGACACCCGTGTTCTATTTGAACAGAAATCACTTGGTTACTCCAGAAAATGATTTTTGTCAGTAGAATTGATTTGGATGAGCTACTCTCTTTAAGTCTAATAGCAAGGCTGATTATTAGGGCTGCCATCATACTCTTCCTGTTGCTTCGCAGAAGCAATGTGTTCAGCTGCCTATGAAGGATTGAAAAAAACAGTTTGTGGGATTGCTCGCTCTGCTTACTGTAAGACTGTCTGCATTTCAAAGAAGATTGAACCACCAGGCTATACCTTAGATCAGGGAAATTCAATTTCACTGAGGGCCACATCAGGATTGTGTTTGACCTTGGGGGCCCAGGGTATCTGTATGTGGTCAGAGGCGTGGCCAGGGTGGCCGTTGCCAGCTTGACATCACTTATCAAGGATCCGTTTTTGGCCGCGACAGCCTTCTGCAGCCCTCTGCCAGTGAAAACGGAGCTCAGAGAAGCCACGTGTGGCCTGCCCAGGCTCCGTTTTTGCTGGCAGAGGGATCAAAGAGGCTGTTGCAGTTAATGACGAAGCCTGGCCAAATCACGTGCGGTCTCCCCGAGCTCCATTTTTGTTGGCAGAGGGCTGCAGGAGGCCATTGCGGCCAAAAGCGGAGCCCGGACAGGCTGCATATGGCCCTCCCGAGTTTTGTTTTTGCTGGCAGAGGCACCATGGGCCAGTCCTTCGCTGTTCGTAGAGTGGGCACGCGAGCCAGATCTAAGCAGATTTCTAACCTCCAGGACTTGAATTTGACACCCCTGCATTAGATAATAACCTGTATAAACTTGCTGTTTAACAAATTAGGAAAGTTAAGTACGTGCTAGGATGGTGTGACATTAATTTATTATGTTGTTATTGTTGTTTATTCAGTGTAGATGCCATCCAATTCCAATTGGTTCTGGACAGCAGACTGCAAAAAAAAAATGAAACAAAAAAAGTACAAAACATATAAGAATAACAAAGGTGGCAAATCTGATCAACAGTATGTCATGCACCTGACAAGGGGCTCCAGCCAGCCTAACTCAAAGCCTATTGATATCACTTAACTCAGTTTCCTTTTGATCAGAACCAGGACAATATTGATAGGGCTAATCCCCAGACTTATCATGGGTTTTGATTCCCTGAAAAGTTTGTGAGCAATTATTAACAGGTGGGGATTGCATTGTGTTTGCCTGGATAAGATGCCATTTAACTTGACCAAGCAGATTAATTTGAAATTAAACTTGATAGAGTTAACAAAGATGGCACATGTCACACAAGTCATTTGAATTTTTAGTGGCAAACACCATGTTTGAGTACCCCGGATATAAGCAGAAATCTTGATTCAGAGCCATATTTAAGAATAAAAACATTAAATTTTTCAATTTTAATGGACTAAGTAGTCCAATGTGTAATTATTCCAGTTTATTGACAGTGCTGGTGTAATGACATATGGTACACTCATGAAATAAATTCATATTTGCTCTTCATATTTGCTACATGTGTGCATTATTTCAATGTATGCTTTTTAATTTCTATCTAATAATAATAATTTACTTGCAGGAATAAAGCCAAGAAAAAGAAAGCATTTTGGATTGTCAGGGATTATTAAGAAGGAAAAAGATCCAGAATCTATGTAAATATATTTCAAACAAAAATATAAAAAATAATGTTATATTAAAAGCACTTTTTTTTTATAATTCTTACTGTAAAATGTCAAGAGCTTTTACTTTTAAAGACTATTAGAATTAGTCCTTTGTACTTATATTCTTCTAAACGTAGAAAATGTTGTTTTTGACAAAAGCATTAATGAATTAACTTCACACATATATTTTCTAAACATAGGTTTATATATTATTTTATGCAAAATCACTTTCTAGTTCAAACTATATGTATTCCTACAATAATCCTAGACCTGAGAACTTTGTTTACGGGGATCAAAATACATATTTTATCCATCCTAAAGAATGCAATTAGTTATCAAGGAGAAAAAAAGAGAATTTGGTTGATCATAAAAATCAAAGGATAGTTCGCTAACCCATTTGTTTCATTTTAAGTCTTAGTCATAACTCTATGTAATAGTGATTAATGAAGTGTCTTAGGCATTTCTCAGCATTGTATTACACTCCAATCTCATTTTGTATTAGTGTAAGTGCCATTTTAAATTGAGTGTCCGTGCCAGTATTGTAGTTCCAACAATAAAAGAAGCACATACCCTTTCCGAGCAATGTAAGATTAATCCATATGCCATTTGAATAACACTTTGTCCTGTATAAAATAACATTTTGATCAATTGTATATATATATATATATATGTGTGTTTTTATTTGTGCTGATAAATAAATAAAGGAAGACTAGTATAGATCTATTTCAAGCTATTTAGCTCTCATCAGCTAGCCATATCCTTACTGGGATTCGAACCTGTGCTCTATTGCCTCCCAGGCAGGGGGTTAACCATTTGAGCTACAGAGAACGACTCCTTTTATCAGCCAGCCAGGGTGGGAGGTATATACTTAAAGTCACAACTCTTGTGACGAGCCTAATGACAGAGAGTGGAAGTGTGACCTTCCTCCCACACTTGGGCATACCAGGGGTTGTGACTTTAAGTATATATATATATATATATATATAAAGTATCTTTTACCATTTTCTAAAACTTAGTTACTAAAAATGGTTTTAAAAAGTGTGACATTAAAGTTACGGAATTCACTTGCCTAAGAGCCCCTATCCACTTAGAACATAGAATAATAGGAAATGGAACAATGTTAATGCCAGCAAGACTTCAAATCCTCTCATATTTTAGTATTAGATGATTTATATCTGTATCTACATACATTAAACATGCTATTGCTGTGTTTATATATGTAATTTTAAGAATTTTGATTGAAATTGACAGTCTAAACCTCTTCACGACTGAATAAAATATGCACTCATTAGTAAAAGGTTATGTATATAGCAAAATAGTTAGACAATTTATATATTTATAACAATTATTTGATTTATTGGTGGGTGCTTTTTTTTACAGAGAATGTCCAGATGCAGATTCAGTAGTAAGTATATATGAATAATATGAGTGTGTTTGTGAGTGAATGAGTAAATAAATGAATGAATGAATGATGTCTCTGGAGATTCTCAGTCATCCAGGTCATGGTTGTCCCAAAGGTGCTTTTTCAAGAGGCAACCAGACTTTCTGGGTTTTCTTTGAAGACATTTCATTTCTCATCCAAGAACCTTCTTCAGAGCGAAACATCTTCAAAAAAAACCTTTGAAAGTACAGCTGCCTCTTGGAAAAGCACCTTTGGTGTATATGAATAATATTACAGTTTCAAGCAAGTGCCTGTTTTATCATCTGTTTTCTTTCTAACTATATTTGGCCATTTATCAGAATTTAACCTAAGATGGCAGATAGGCAGAATTTTCTAAAGCAATTGCTTCAGTAACAGTAACTGCTCAAAGTTACTAGAGTACTGAACAAGGGATTTACAGCCAGTCCTTGAAGTTGCAGCCATTGCAGTGTCCCCATGGACCTCTGATTGCGATTCAGGCGATTGGCAACTGGCTCAAAACTACAAATGTTGCAGCATCTGCAGTTACGTGGTCATCATTTGCAATAAGCAGAGTTGTGTACATTTACACAACTCATTTATTGTATCATATAAAAGTTCCTGCTGCTTTTTGTCCCTGAGCAGCATGAGGACTTGTACTCCATAGTGCCTAACCACCCATACTCTGTAGCACCCACTTGCGGTATTCACCAGCCCATGGCATCACCCGCCTGCCCATATTTTTTTGTATGGATCCGCCACATGTAGCTCTTGCCAGTTGACCTGCTTGCTTAGGACATAGTTTCAGGGGTGCAAGCAGGTACGTACGGATTCTCATACCATGTCATGGTCATGTATGGTCCTCAGTTAACAACCTATGTGGTGCCCACTTAATGACAATGGGGGCTGCTGGGAGTGCCATTGTTATGCAATGTGATCACATGTCTTTTCGCTTCATGAACTTATTGCATAGGAAGGAAATTCTGATCCCAAATATCATTGTTAAACTGTATAACTTTCATGAATGTCCTGAAAAATTGTAGACAAAACTATTTTCTGTCTAATTTTTGGTTCACCGACAAAAGGGCGAACGTCAAAACCGCGCCCGACTAAACCGCGGTGACAAAACTGCGTGCTCTAAAGTGCTCCGACGAATGAGCGCTGAATCTCGCCGACAACAGCGCAGCGACAGAAGCGCGCTGTAAAACTAAACCTAAACGTAACGCTAAACCTAACGCTAAACCTAACCCTAAACCTAACCCTAAACCTAACCCTTACCTTAACTTAAATCGCCCCTCTGTCAACTGAAATCGCCCTTCTGTCTCCGCGCTGTTGTCAGCGCATTGATGATGTCGCGGTTTTAGCGACGCGGTTTAGTCACGCTAATTTTGTTGGGTCACGCTAATTTTTAATATTAATAATAATATTCTAATTACTATTAGAATAATATTGTTCTAATATTCTTTATGAAAAATTAATTGATTTGATTTATTTTGTTTAAGCAATAATACAATATTAAAAATGAAAATTATCTTTAAGGTTGTTTATTTGAACAGAATGATTTTTGCATGGAACTTTATTGGATATACAGTATCTACTGGTAGTTCCACTGATAAAACTAGAATTATGTCATTTATACAATTAGTGGTTTGACAACTATCATAATCTATAACTTGGATGAACCTACAATATTTACTTTTTTATCTGGATATTTCACTACTTCTTGTTTAATAAACAAATTCATGCATGTATGTGTTCAGTAAGCTTTTTGTTTTATTATTTCCCATGTACCCCACTAGATTAATTCTGTATCATTTTCAGAATATAAAAACAATTTTCTATATAATTTTAGACATTTTCCTTCTTTCTATATATTTTTTATTAAAAAATTTGATTACAATAATAAAAAGTAATACAAATTAAACTTAAAGAAAAAAATAATACTAAGAAAGTATAAAAAGTATAAGACAAAAGAATGTTATGACCGTCACAGAATCCCCATAGCACCCCATCAGCATTCTGGTACTTGGCAACCGGCATATATTTATTACAGATGCTGGGGTCGTATTATTTGCGACTTTCCTACCCAGCTTCCAACAAGAAAAGTAAGAATGTTCTGATGTTCAAACATTTTACATAACTTTTATCAAGATAATCCTCTTCCTGCAAGTCATAAATCAAAAGATGATTGTCTTTGGTGGCTAACTTACAAGGAGTTGCACTAATGACTGTGTCTCTGGCACTGTCCTCTTATTTTAAAGATGTTACTCTTATTATTTGGCTCTGCCAGTTGGCCTGGAGACCAGATGGGGGAATTCCGTGCTGGAGATGGCTGTTACATTGATGGCAGACTCTATTCCCCCCCCCCCCCACACACACACTTTCCTCTGCATCCATCCTTTTGCTTATTATTCCCATTGTGTTCCTTTGTCATTGTTTGTTTATTCTATTTTATTTCTTCCTTTTTATTATTGTAAGCTGCCTAGAATAGTGCCATTGCAAGATATGTTAATAAATAAAAGTTAAGAAATAAAATACTTTCATAAGAAAAATTACATAATTGCCAAGATATTAAGGAAGAGGATGGAGGCCTTAACGAGGCAGTTAAAGCTCATGGATATATTGTGAAGATTGTTGCTTCCAAGCTACGAAGGGTTAATTTTGAGAGTTGTACTTAGCCCTCACTATTTCTGCTTTGAGAATGGTGTCTTCAGTCAAGACTTTTCAGCCTAAATAAGTTAACTGCTTTCATATGGTCTCTTTATAGAGCATTTTAACTGTTTTCCATGTAGTATTTTAGCTGTTTCTATCGAGTATGGGTTCTACTGAAACATATTTTAAAATAAGTTTTTTTTCCTTCCAGAACATTCCAGATGTAGATGATGAGGGGTATAGCATTAAACCTAAAGATAGTCAGAATATCCTTTGTTGTCATTATACTTCGTATTTTCATATATGAAGCATTAAATGATTTTATAAAGCATTTTGTTTGCAGTGGTTGGATACAATATTAATTAACTCGGCATTCTCAGTGAGTGGTTGTCAACCCCCGGGGAGGAGAGCTGGTTGCAGAATAATGAAGAGAAGTTTTCCTTACAACCTGGCCATTTTGATACATAAGTGTTGTGAACAGAGAGCAACAGAACAGTTCCACCACCCTGTTCTCCACACACACACCCTTTTTTAGCACATTTCTTTTCAAAAGAAAGAGTGATAATGTCTGGAGGGAGAAGGGGTTTATGCAGAACTCTGACCCTTGTTCTGCAGAGACAGCTATTAGAGACAGCTATGAGGAAGCAGAAATTATTGTATTGGGAGAGATAACCAGTGCTAGTCTGGAAGGGGACAGAAGAGATGTGCTGCACTGCTATCTCAGTGCAGCTTCCTTGACTGTGAGAATGCCAAAAGCAACTTACAAACTGATAGTCTTTCGTAAGCTGCAGTATTGTATGAGGAGTTTTATGGAAAACCAACGGAAAGCAATAAGACATCCTTTTCCATGATATATGGACTACAATTTGTTAAATAAAAGTATATTAATTTATTCCTCAGCTCTAACCCCCGTGAATTATCAGTTTTATTCATTCAGTTGGTTAGGATACATTTGTCCCAGCAGTGTTTGGGAATCCTGCATTAATTGATGAAAGCAACCTTTTCCTTAACTGCAAATAACATGCCAAAGAAAACCACTTTTATTCCTCAAGTGATTCTGACTCTGAAGATGATGAACCTAGAAAATTCCGTGTGGAAATCAAACCTGTGCATTCAGACTGTAGTTCTCATTATACAGTGCCTTCTTTGGATGAATTAAAAGAATCAATAGGAAACATCACACTTTCACCAGCTATATCTGTAAGTAAACTTTTATAGGCTATTTAGTATATAGTAATAGGGAAAATATAGTTAATACTGTCATAGGAACGTTAATTCATTTAGCCTTAACTTTTTAGCATGTTTTAGAATGTTTTATTAACATTTTTAGAGAAGGAATGGAGCAGTTAATGTTACATTCAAGGAATATATATGAATACAAAACAGTGAGAAAAACAACTTCAAGGAGTAAGTTAGATGTACTGTTTTACAAACAGTTTTACTAATATTTAAACCTATTTTCTACAGATTTGTGCAGTCTTATATCATAAACAGGTTGTTTACTTTAAACTGGCATCATTTCTATTTTGAAGTCAGATGCTTTAGTTATGTTTAGCTAGAGAGAGATTTAAACTATTTTTGACATGCAAAAGCTAGACATTTTCTTGGTTGAATTCTATGCATTGCCTGATACAAAATAATAATTTTTGTTGGGCTCCTTTATTCATGCTATCTAAAATATGAGAAACAGAAGTTTTCTTCAGTATAGCCAGTCACAGAATAGCCTACATTTTGTAGGGATGATCCTGAATAACTCTGCAAAACTTTTCCTAATTTGAATTTGTTTCAAGAGGGTGGAAGCAAAATCATTCTATCATCCAACATTTCACTCCCATTATCCATTGGCTTTTGTTCTGTTGCAAGTATGGGAAACTCTCCCAGATTTCTATTTCTCCCAGAAATGAAAAAGTTGTTTGAAGATGTTCCAGAATAGTCCATAGATTCCAATTTATTTATTTATCTTAATTGCTGAGTATTTGTAAACAACCTAATCAAGCAGTCCTAAAGGTTTTCAATATATACAACATATATTCAAAACTCCATAAAACCCCAATACTTTTGTTTTAAATGGTGCTGTCTACTTTATTACAACTTTCAACTTTATATAAATTGTGGGAACATCACAATAGTGTAGACTCTAAAGCAGTGGTTCTCAACCTCCCCAATGCCGCGACCCTTTAATACAGTTCCTCATGTTATGGTGACCCCCAACCATAAAATTATTTTCGTTGCTACTTCATAATTGCAATTTTGCTACTGTTATGAATCGTAATATAAATATCTGATATGCAGGATGTATTTTCATTATTACAAATTGAACATAATTAAAGCATAGTGATTAATCTGCCAATCTTGGTTTGGGAGAAGATCAGCCATGCTGGGATTTTCCAGGATAAAATAACCCCCCTGCCTGCCTTCAGCAGCAGTTTGTGGTTTAAATGAGTTTCACTTTATTAAGTTTACTTTTTTTACATTCCGTTCCCCCCACCCACCCAGTTTTCTTTCTTTCTTTCCATTCCTCCATCCCTTTTCTTCTTTCTTTCCATTCCTCCATTCCTTTTCTTCTTTCTTTCTTTCTTTCTTTCTTTCTTTCTTTCCATTCCCCCTCCCTTTTTTTCTTTCTTTTTCTCTTTCTATTCCTCCCCCCTTTTCTTCTTTCTTTCTTTCCATTCCTCCCTCCCTTTTCTTCTTTCTTTCTTTCCATTCCTCCCTCCCTTTTCTTCTTTCTTTCTTTCCATTCCTCCCTCCTTCCCTTTTCTTCTTTCTTTCTTTCCATTCCTCCCTCCCTTTCTTTCTTTCTTTCTTTCTTTCTTTCTTTCTTTCTTTCTTTCTTTCTTTCTTTCTTTCTTTCTTTCTTTCTTTCTCAAGAATCATTATAACCAGATTAAGAAGTTGCCCTTTAAATGGGATTTTAAACAGAGGCTTAAACTACATCAAACTGTGCTTCCGTCCCAAGTGGAATTCCTCGGGACGGAAGGAATGGGTGGGTGGGGCCTGTCCTCCCCTCCGACCTCTCCTGCCAGCCCTTTCCGGGGGCCAAAAAGCCTCCAAGCTCAGTTAGTCCACAGGACAGGACCAGCAGCAGGGGCAGCAAAGGCAGCATCCAGGCCCAAGGCGGCTTGAATCCGGGTATGTACCTGCCTGGGCGAGAGCCTGTCCCGATGGCTGAAGTGGGTGGCCCAACTGTCCCGCTCTCTGGGCGCCTTCGATCCCCTCTGCAGGCGGCTGGGCTTAAGTGGCACCACCAACCAAGCTCTCTTTGGACATCCGTCAGAGCCGAGGCTGATCTGCCACCCAGAAGAACCCGTCTCTCTTCCCCTTCAGTGCCTCAGCCTTTCCCTGGCGTGGAGACCAGGCGAGGCGGCGTCTGGGTTGCACCCAGAGCAGGGAGGAGGCTGCTTCACCACCCGGTGCTCTTCATGCACCTGCCGCTTCAGGACACGCTCCTGAGCATGGGTGACGCCGGTGGAGGTGGATGGTGTTAGGTGACCCCTGTGAAAGGGTCATTCGACCCCCAAAGGGGTCGCTACCCACAGGTTGTGAACCACTGCTCTAGAGGCCCAAATTTACTCTAGGATGGATAGTTGCAACACTTTGTTAAAGAATAGTTACAAAATGCAATTTTAAAAAGGGCTACTATTAGGTATATATAATATATATATTATATATATTTTTAAAATATATATATTTCCTATTAAAATAACCGGATTATTTTAAAACTTTATTAAAACTGTGGTTTGATACTTCAGCCTTGAAAATTAGAAAAGAATATCTTTTTGTACATATAGCATGTACAAAACTGTGTGTAATTATGTTTTCCTTATTTTATTTCCTATGCTAACAGAGACATAGCCTTGTAAGTATTAAATCATATTTAATTAGCAGTATCATACTGCTTGATAAGGAATTTAGCTAGAATATTGTAATTGATTTTATATACTGTAACATTCTGTAATGCACAGTTCATTCAAGGCTTCCAGTTAGATTTATGCTATGAAAATTGTAAAATTGTCCTGGTAATAATAAATTAATAATGAGACAGCAATAAAATCCTAGTATAATCTTTTAACAACATTTTCAAACCTGGAATTTAATTAGCCTCATACATAAGAACAGAATTTGATTGACAGATAGTCCTTGACTTACAATCACAATTGGGACCACAATTTCGATCATAATCCATAAAGGTCATAAATCAGGCACCCATATGCGAGTCATTAAGTGAATGAAGGCATAAGTCAAAATACATTCCAGAAACCAGCAAAAAACACTGAAAATCAGCAAAAAATGTTGCACATCAGGATCAAATGTCTGTGGGACACTACAACCAGTTTTAAGTGTAAGCTGGTTGGCAAGCCTGAAATCGGATCATGGGATTGTGGAAAGGATGTGATATTTTACAATAGCCAGAAGTGTTTTAGGAGCTACAAAGAAGCCAACCATTTTCTTGATAATATCAGTGTTCTACCATGATGAATTACGTTCCCAGTCATAGATCTATAAAAAATGGAATGTAACATCTATGTAAAAGCACTGACCTGTAGCCATCCTGATGTTTCTTTAAGCTCAATATGATTTGAACAATGAATTCTGCCATTCTTTTTACCTTAGAGCTGAACACTTGTTCCTTATAAATTTAAGTCTAAAAAAATAAAACATCCCAGGTCTTTGCCAGGTCAAAACTAGGATGGGGCTTGTTTACAAGCTGCATTTCCAAGACAGCTTTTGGAGTGGTTATGACAGGCACCTAACCTTAGGCAAAATGGTTCCAGTAATCAATATTGATTTTTAATTGGCCATTCAGTAATTCATATCTCATACCAAGGGAGTGAATTTATATATCAATTTCATATAAGCTGCTGTTATGATTGTTTTATTTTTCCATGCTTTTAGTTTCATATTTGTTAAGTGCACATTTTTTTACAATAAGTTCAGAATTCAGAGCACCATACAGAGGCTGTTTGAAACCATTTTTATATAGAATTATAGAACAGCGATGGCGAATCTTTTTTGGCTCGCGTGCCATAAGCAGGGGGGAGTGCAGGGGGGGATCGTGCGTGGGCATGCTACACCCATAATGCAATGTGTGACACCCCTCCCATTACGCATGCGCGCATGACAGGCGCTCCCCACCATTTTTTGCATGCTTTTTTGCCCTCCCCAGGCTCCAGAGGCTTTATAGGAGCCTGGGGAGGGCAAAAACAGACCCCTCCTCCCCGAGGTCTTCAGGAACGTCTCTGAAGCCTCCAGAGCGCAAAAAAAAAAACCAAAAAACCCAGCCCTATGGGCAAACTGGAAGTTTGGGAATGGACTTCCGGTTTGCTCGTAGGGCCAGTTTAAACCCTCAGGAGCTTTCAGAGGCTTTCAGGAGGTTTCCCTGAAAGCTCCAGAGGACGGAAAATGACCCTATGAGCAAACCAGAAGTCACTTCCAGTTTGCTCGTAGGGCCGTTTTTTCGCGGACTGGAGGCTTCAGGGAAGCTCCTGAAGCCTCCAGGCGGCTTCTGTTTTTGCCCTCCCCAGCGTCCTATAAAGCCTCTGGAGCCTGGGGAGGGTGAAAAATGGCTTTTAAAAAGGCTGAACTCAGTTGGCCAATGTGCGCATGCATGCCGGGCAGCTGACAGGGCAATGCCTCGCGTGCCCTGACAAATGGCTCCGCGTGCCACAGGTTTGCCATCCCGGATATAGAATAAATTGGCTTTCAGTATAGAGTGACAGCTGTTTTTTTTTTAAATCATCCATATTTGTATTTATTATTTTTATTACTTAGAAATAATCTTTGCCAGCTTCACTAACTCAGTTAAGAAAAAAAATGGATGACTTATGGATGATTGTATTGCATAAAACAATTGTGAGGTAATGATGCCATCTGATGCTTCAAATTTAAGATCCTAAACATTTATCTTATATATTTTATTTATATTAGCTAAAGCTAATATTTGAGATTGCCATTGGAATATTTCCTATCTTTAACTTTTCCCTTAATTTACAAAGAAAATAATATGTATATACTAAAATTTGTTTTTTTCAATTACTTTACATTTAGGCTCAAATGAACCGGAATGCATCTAGTAAGTTTGTCTGGTGACTATCAGTGACTTTTTTCTTACGTTTATATCAGTTTGAATGCCCTTTTTTATGAAAACAGATTTGTCTAAACTATGTTTTTGTATGTAGGCAAATGTATGTATAATGTGAGTGCAGGATAATTGAGTTTCCTTCTTTTATTGAGAGTACACAAAGCAGGTTTTTCCCCAACATAACTAACTTTAAATTAAAAGGATATATATTTTGCCACTTACTCAAAATATACTTATAGGCAGCCCTAGAGTTATGACAGTTCAGTTAGCAACAGTTAAACGTTACAACCCCTCCCCCAAAGTACTTACATCCTGGTCCCGAAGTTACATATTTTGCAGCACCCTGATGGTTGTTCGCTCTTATGACTGAAGGCATAGACACTGCAACATGCCCCCTGCAAATTTCCACCCTTCCTGCCAGCTGTGTCCCCACAAGCACTAGGCTTGTTTTGCTAGCCATGGGTTTCTACGTGCTCCTCCCCACCGCATCACGGATTGCTGACTTATCTTTCAAAGATCTCTGGAATTCAAGATGTCAAGGTAGGAAAGATAGAAGAACAGGCTGGACCACGTGGCAGAAAAGCAGCCATCTTTTTCTCAGATGCTGGCGAACCTATTTTTCTTTCATCATTAGATGCTAGCCTTCCCACTATTAGCTTCCCTAGTCTTACGTTGGCAGAGTTAATTGTGGGGGAGGGAGAGAATACAGTCAACAGCAAACTGCTCCTTCCTACAGGATTGTATGAGCACGTCCTTGCACATGCTCCCCCTCTTTGCAAAACTGCTGCTTTTGCAGAGAAGGGAAAAATGCACAAGGACATGTTCTTGCACTAGGCCCCAGTGGTCTTTCCTGTCCTGAGGTATCCCATGCAGGCTTAACAACTCACGCTTTCAATTAACAAATGAATTGGGGAGAGCAAGGGGGGGTTCATTTCATATGATTCACTTAACATTACAATCATAATGGGCAGGCTCCATTATGGTTGTAACTTGACTACCTGTATATACTGTACCTTAAATACAATGTTTATTAATGAAGTGGCACTGTCCTATTAGGTTACATAAAGGATACTGTGGAAGATTCTGACACTAGAATATGTATCACACAATAAATATTTAAATCTATATCAAATTGAAAAAGAGAGTACTTCAAATTATGATGAATTATGGCACTTTAAATGTGCAGAAAACACGAGCAATCACCCCAGCTGAGCCCCACTGCACATCCATATGCACCTCCCGCCAGCCAGCTGATTTTCAAGTCTCTGCCGCGCATGCGGGAAACACGTGTTCATGCGTGGAGAGGTGCGGAGGAATGGCGCACCGTCCCGTGACCGTTTTTGGTCCCAGGAGGCTTCAGGGAGCCTGCTAGGCCCAAAATGGGGCACGGGGGGTGGGGTTGCACGTCCATTACCCACATGTAATGGGTAATTATAAATTATTACATCTAACATTGTAATCAAACGATATCAGATCTGGAGAAGAAAAAAACAAATTCTTTAAATTTGGGGCCTGCCTTTCGACAGGACAGTTAGATGGTCTTATAGTGAGAGAGGATACAATATTGCTAGCAGGGATTTGGTGGTGTCCTGCTTGTTTTTAGAATATCCCCCATGTGAGAATTTGTATTAGATAGGAAACATATCACAGCAAAATATGACAAAACCAAATAATTTAAATTGTAGTATATATCTGTTTTTCTTGAACATTTGAGTGAATTTTTGTTTCCACTTTTATCAATTGATATTGTGCTTTTTATAAACCCCGGGCTGATTTTGTTAATATACTATCATATATTATAATATATAATATTTTAATATATTAAATATATATTATTGTTAAGTATATTTTTAACAAGTGTATCTTTTTAAATAGGTGAAGAGTTAACAAAAGCAAAGTTTTCTGCTTCATCTAATGAGTAAGTTTCATATTTGATATTCATGTTTATTTGAAAGGCATGGAATATTATTTGCAGCATTCACAGCTTGAATTAACATTACCATTTAGACATTAGAAAACATGTTTTTGATTTTTTCATTTTTAAAATTCAATCTTTCATTCTGTTTTGTTAATTTGTGCTCAGATTAGAATAAATATATGTGTACTGCTTTGGTTTAATTGTTAAAAAGCATTTATAACCTGAATTTAGTAATTTTACATTTTTTTTAACCTTTGCTTATCATTTTCATACTGAAATACAGGAACCTACAATACCAGCAGAATAATAATAATTATTATTATTATACAATGAAAAATAACCAGCTGTGTTACAGTGATTAATCATTCCACTATGTAAAATATAAGCTTAACACTGTTTAAAAAAATCTTTTTGCTTTTGTAAGGCAGCAAACTTTTATTATAAACAATTACAAGGATTGTTTTCCAATACAGTTACATCATACAGACCCCTGTGACAGCAATTCAATCATACATATGGTTCTTTATGTATGTCTGTAAAAGTAGTCCTTGACTCATGATCACAATTGAGCCCAAAATTTTCATTGCTAATCAATTGTTAAGTGAGTCAGGCCTCATTTTATGACCTTTTTGCCATGGTTGTTAAGTGAATCGTGCAGATGTTAAAAGAACCTGGCTCCTCCATTGACTTGTCAGAAGCTCCCTAAGAAGATTGCAAATGACAATCTCATGACCCCAGTACACTGTAACCATTGTAAATAGATCCCAGTTGCCAAGCACCAGAACTTTGGTCACATGACTGTAGAGATACTACAGTGGACATAAGTGTGAAAACTGGGTTGTAAATAACTTTTTTTAGTGCCACCGTAACTTTGAATGCTCATTAAATGGATTTTTATAAGTCGAGGACCAGTTGCACTTGGCTTTTTATAGAAATGAATTTTGGTGGCATTGCACCCCTGGTTTCATTGTCTAGGGAAGTGTGGTTTTATCTTTTCTACTCAGTTTCCTTAAGTCCTTAGCATAGTACCGTGATAGCAAATCTATGGCATGCATGCCACAGGTGGCACACGGAGTCCTCTGTGGGTACGCGAGCCGTCAACCCAGCTCGGCTCCACTGAGCATGCATGTGCACCTCCCGCCAGCCAGCGATTTTCGGGTCTCTGCCGTGCATGCGGCAAATGCACAGGGGTCACACAAGGGGGGGCAATACGGGAGGGTGTGGTCCCCCGTGCCCCATTTTGGTTCCAGGAGGCTTCATAGAGGCCTGCTAGGCCCAAAACAGCGGCAGGGGTGTTTCCCCCGCAGCCCGTTTTTGGTCCCGGGAGGCCTGGTAGGCCCAAAACAGACCATGGGGAGAGGGTCGCATGCAAATGTACAGGGAGGCATGGGAGCGTGGGGGGACACATGCGCAGGGGTACGGTGTGCACACAGGTGTTGTGTGTGCATTGGATTATGGGTGTGGGCATGTGCACTGTTGGCATGCGTATGCGCTTTCGGCATGTGAGGACAAAAAGGTTAGTCATCACTGGCATAGTATCTCTAATTATGTTTGCATGTTGAACGAATGAAAAAGAGAAACAAATCCTTTTTATGTCATAATTACTTCCAAATGTCTAGAGCTTTTTTGCATTTTTCTCTATTCTATTATGTCATGTGCTTGAGGGCATTTTATTGGCTTTTTTTTTTTTTACAGCCAGTAGCTCTGAAAGTAGGTCCTTTCTAAAATTTGTTTGAGAATACAAATTTCCATAGCAGGATTGATAGCTTATTGTATATTTGGGAGAAAGAACTCATTCTGGCATTGCTTTACTAAGCAGCTGATTGGAAAAGAATTCTTCCCTTGAAAATAGAACTATTTGCAACAGATCAAGGTCATTCAAAGTTTTACATGTTTCTTGTTCTTTTTGGACATAGTTGATTCTGCCTCATCTCCTGCATGACAAAATCACATTTAGAATCCAGAATAATGACTTATTTTGATCTTAGCACTATGCTTCTGTTGATTCATCCTAAACTTTGTTTTCTTTTTGTATCTTTGTCACATCGATGGTTCATGTTCCATTTATGTTCACAAAGCCACAAAGCCTTTTTTTACATGTACTGCTTCCCATATTTCTATACTTGTGTCTTTGACTTTTGTAAACTTTTTTCAATGAAGGACTTTGCATTTGACTCCTTGACTCTAAATCCATTCTGTTAGTTATTGCCCACTGTTCCAACATGCTGAGATTTTCTTGAAAACTGATAGTTTAAAATGTTTGTTGTCCATCTATCTTGTGAGCATGCAACCTTCATCTAAGCCTTTTGAAAATATGTTGAACAGTATATGACCTAGAACTAAGACCAACACTCCTAACCAGTCTTTTCTAAATAAATATATATACTTAATCCACCCTGCCAAAGCTTTGCCTGTTATCCGTGTTTTCCTGATCAGTCCATAGTTGCAGTTCCTCTTTTGTTCCCTTCTGCCTCCCCCTCATTTTTTTAAAGACACAATTTGTCCTTCTCCATTCCTTTGGCACAATGCCTGCCTTCTGTTATCCTTCAATAATAGAAACAACAAAAAAGGCTCATTTACCTCTGTCAGAAAGAGATGACATCTCAACCTCTTTAAACATACTTAGATGTAACGGGTCTGATCTTGGCAACTTAAAATTGTTCATGGTAGCCAGGTAGCTTATTTTCTCTTTACTTACTTACTTACTCCTTGTGTCAGTTGTTCTGCTTAGATCCATTTGAACTCAGTTCTCTGCGAAGAAGACTGAAGCAAAGTAGTAACTGAGGAACCCTACTTTCTCCCTGTTCCTTTGCTGTCCTACCATATTCTCCAAGCATCAGGCCCAACCTTTCCTGTTTCTTCTTACTTCTATGGACAGAGGTAAATGAGCCTTTTTTGTTGCTTTTATCTTCTCTGCAAGCCCAAATTCCCAAAATTCTTTTGGGCATTCTACTTATATTAGTTACATGCTGGTATACTTCTTGATGATTGCAATCATTCGTATTTCATTTCCTATACACGACCCACTTAACTCTTAACTGAATTAAAAATTTAAAATCTAAGCACCCACAATGATTTCTTAAATTTTTCTTCTCATTGGAATGATGTGCTTCCATATCTTACTTTAAGAGCAGGCATGTCCAGCCCATGGGCCAAGTGTGGCCTTGGACAGCTAGTAATGTGGCCCCACAGAATCATAAACCTTTAACCTTATTCCATGATTTATATATATTAACTATATTATGTATTTTGTATGCAGCTGAAAACAATTTCTCTTCGCTCAGTGCGGCCCAGGTAAGCCAATGCTCTGTGTTTTAGAGCATTTCCTAGTCCTTTGGATTCCCTTATATTGAGGATTTCTGTAGCTGAGAATCTTCCTAGTAATTTATTGAAATTGATTCTCCTGAAATCTGGTGTAGAGTAAAATTATGTCCCAGTTGTTCTTCCTATAGTATCTAATTTCATGTTTATATCATTACTTCTTCCGAAATTTTGCATTAATTCTATTTCTTCAAATGGTTTTTCTCTATAATTAGGATCATATTTTTTAAATTAAATTTAAAGATCTATCTTGAATTCAAGGCAGCTGTAGAAGTAAAAAATCCAGTCAGTAAGTATTCAAGAAACAACAGCAATAATCATTCAGCAAATTTCCTCTTCCTTGGCTCTTCCTCTCTTTGTTCACTTAGTCAGCCTAATGGTTTCACTCTGGAAATAGATGTGTGATTCATAATAGTTCTCAAATATATTCTCATTTATATTCTCAAAATAAATGCTAAATCAGAAAGATTCAGAAACTTTTACAAGTAGTCCTCAGTTAACAATGGTAGTTGGGATGGGAAATTCCATCACTAAGTGACATGGTCCTAAAGTATGATGTCACATAGCCACACTGATTTACAAAGCAGTTGTGGTTGTTAAGCAAATCCCACAGTCATTAGGTGTGATGTCTTGTGATTGTAAAAGGGACACGGTGGCTCAGTGGCTAGGACACTGAGCTTGTTGATCAGAAAGGTTGGCAGTTCAGCAGTTCGAAATCCTAGTGCCGTGTAACGGAGTGAGCTCCCATTACTTGTCCCAGCTTCTGCCAACCTAGCATTTGAAAACATGTAAAAATGCAAGTAGAAAAATAGGAACAACCTTTGGTGGGAAGGTAGCAGCATTCCGTGCGCCTTCGGCATTTAGTCATGCCAGCCACATTACCACAGAGACTTCTTCGGACAGCACTGGCTCTTTCAGCTTTGAAACGGAGATGAGCACCACCTCCTAGAGTCGGGAACAAATAGCACATATGTGTGTGGGGGAGTGACCTTGTGATTGCCATTTGAGGACTCCTGCCAGCCTCCCCCATTGACTGCATGTGTGAAGTTTCATTGGAAGGAAAAATGTACTTGTGGAACATCAGCCACTGGTTGGATGTATCCTTTTTGCCTGCTAATTGTATTCTGCAGAAAGGGTTGCTTCTTTATATTTTTGTTTAAAAACTAAAAATACTGGGGCACCCAGGAGAAACTGTCTTACTTTTTTTGGGAGGGAATGAATCTGCATATCACTAGTAAAATCGCACTCTTTATATATCCAAGGCCATTTTGAAGAGGACAGAATGTTTAGATCAGATTTGGGTTATCTGTAGCTGTGAAGATTTACTATGAACATGTCCTATTTTCTGGGCATTTGCTTGTATATTTATACTTGTTTTACATATTTAATATGGTCAAATGTCTAAGGTGTGTGTAAGTATGTGTATATAATTTTGATTTTTTTTTAAACCCTATTTTTTTTCATGCTTTATGTTAAATAGGGATCTGGCCTGAACAGTCAAGATTTTTATTCCTGCAAAGCTCAATATATGAGAAGGACCATCCTTTGATTCACAATCTGCAATAATAATAGGCAGATTATGGCCACAATTAACAACTTCAGAGTAGAAATAGTGAATTGTCTCGTCTCTGATGCAATCCCAGTTAGTGGCTGTTCCAGTTAGAGAACTGAACCAATAAAAATCTCTTAAGGTTCCTAATCTTACATTTATGTTTTCTAGAAGGAAGTCCAGAGGTAAAAATTAATTATAGTTAACAAATCTATTTTCATTTATTGATGCTTATCTTCCAAGAGGTACCATAATCTGTGAATCCTACAGGGCAGATCAGATAAAGAAACAGAAGCTGCATAGACCTAAAACCAATGCTTTATGTGAATTGCATTTAATTAAAATTTAAAGTATTTTACTGATTTTGTTTTTACATAGTAAGTTGTTTAAGATTCTTAGCGATTCAGTAAATTATTTAAGTGTATTTTGAATTTGCTTAAAAGTTATAATTTTATAATGTTCAATTTTATTTTTATTCTAATTGGCTTAAAACTGTACTCAATTGTACTTACCATAATAATATTAGCCAGCTAACTAAGAGTACATTTCTATACACCAACTTAATGAATTTGTGTACTGTCAACTATATAATTAAATGTAATAAGATGGCCCAGGGTGGAATGGACACTTTTGCATTACCCTTTTGCTTTCAAGTACCAACCCTGATCAATATACCACAATATCAGGTTCTGTGCAGTAGTACTCAAAATTTGTCTGATAAATTATTTGTACTTGAGCATCTACAAACTAAATTTAATGAGCATTTAGTTCTGCTACATTACAGTGCCTTATAGGTTGATAGCTTATATTCCACAAATTATTCATGCTTCCCTACATCCATCTAAAGCTTCTACCCCCTTTTTTAGATTCTTGTTTTAAATTTTAAATCAAGGTATCTTTTGTTTATTTTTATTTTATTTTACTCTTGATGTGTCTTTTGATTCTATATGCTTTTTAATTACTATACCCCACCCTCTTTATGCTGGCCCATAACTGTGATAACATATTGATTGGTTGGTTGGTTGGTTGGTTGGTTGGTTGGTTGGTTGGTTGGTTGGTTGATTGCGTGACCCGTCAAAACCGCGGACGACAAAATCGCGCTCGACGAAAGCGCGCATTTGACGTCATCACAGCGCGACGAAAAAAATTAAAAATTGAAATAAAAATAAAATTAAAGCAGTTAGGTTAAGGGTTAGGTTTAGGGTTAGGTTTAGGGTTAGGTTTGGGGGGGTTAGGGTAAGGTTTTCGCTTTATTTTTACATTTATCGATCACAGCGCGATGTTTTTGTCGCGCTGTGATGACGTCAAATGCGCGCTTTCGGCGAGCGCGATTTTGTCGTCCGCGGTTTTGTGGTGGAACCGTTTGATTGTAGTAAGATTCATTTTATACATATGTATAATTTGAATTTATTTTTCTAATATTAGGAAAAGCAACAATGACCTCTTGGCATGGGATCCACTCTTTAGAAATTCTGGTGATTCATCTTCCCTGACCTCAACAATGTCATCTTCTTCATCTGGTAACATTTTACTCAATGAAAAATTGAAATTATATTTTTAAATAAACAATTATACTCAATGTGTGCTATGTAAAGGTATCATAAAATATACTATTACAGTCATTCAAAACTGTACTTTTTAATGATAGCACAGTAATCTAAGATAAATCTAGGAATCTTTTTATACTTTCTATAACTTCTGAAAATGCTATTCCATTTTGTCAAAGCTGCCTTTTGATACAAACTCTTGCACATGCCATAATGCAAGGGTATCAAACTCACATTGTCACGTGATTATCATGACTTTTTTCCCCTTCGCTAAATGGGGCATGGGTGAGGCCAACACGTGACGCATCTTGCCCGTGGGCCACAAGTTTGACAGCCCGGCCATAATGCTATCAAGCACTATTTCAGATGCACAGTCAACTTCGTGAATTGTTATTTATTAGGCATATGGCATACATTGTCAGTGATGGAATGGAACAACTTGGTGTTGCCAGCTGGAGGGGAGAGCCAAGTTGGTGGGTGAGTGAGTGGGTAGATAGAACGCAGAGCAGCAGCTGTGGGCTTCCTCTTTTCACACTACCCACTGCTGCCGCTGTGCTGAGTTATGAGCCATTCAGTGGTGGGCAGGGCAGATGGCAGGGAAGCAATGGTGAGCAAGCGTGTCCCATTTTCACACCCACTGCTAAACAGCCCAAACACCAAACTGCCCAAACACTACCATCACTGTTGGATATCCCGCAGCAGTGGCAGGGAGTATGAAAATGGAACATGCCCAGCCTCTCTGCCACCCACCCTGCCCACTACACTGCCAAATGGTCCAAAAACTGCTGCCACCACCGAACAGCCTGGTGTGAAAATGGGAAGTCCCTGGCCACCATCATCCTGCTGGTCCTGCTGAGTTGTCGTAGATCTGTCAGAGAAATCTACATGCTTGACACAATGCAGTTCTGACAGCCTAAATTGCTAGTTCTTTATGTATGGCACTTCTATGCCTATCTTTGGTGCTGGGGATGAACTAGCTTACACCAGCTGACATTCAGGCTTCTGTCTTCCAAGCTTCTCTGCCAGTGGCACCTCACCTCTAGTTGTGTTGCCTCGCATCTGGCCAAGTCCCATGCCTCCTCCTCTTTCACACAAACAAACGCAGCTAGGTTTTCCCCACCAAAGTGGTACCCATGTATCTACTCACAATATTGCATGCTTTCAAACTGCTAGGTAGGCAAGAGCTAGGAATTCAAGCAAGGAGAGCTCAGTCTGTCTCATGGAGCTGGGCTCGAACCACATGAGTGCAGACCATTTCTGACCAGCAGTTCCAACGTCGTTAAGCCACTGCGGCACTGCATTCCTTTAGTGTTAATTGTTAAAGTTAATAGTGCAATACTCTTTAAAGAAGTGAAAAATCACTGTATTAAAGTAGCATTTTCTACCAGTTTCAACAACAAAATATTTTCTACATTTCAAAATTCAGCAATTTAACTGAGTAGTGAGTTCTACAATCTTATTATAATGTGATTCATTAAAACTCATTATTGATGCTTTGAATATACAATAACTATAAACAAGAATGGGAATTTTTCACATTTTGTAAGCTATGGATAATAATTTATAGTTATATAATTCCAGTAGTGTGATGCCTATGGCTGAACTGTTTTTTAGTTGAGCTGTTTCCTGACTCTTAAAATACTGCTAAATAAATCTTAGATTTAAATATTTTGGTAACAATTTGCCGTTGTTTACTAATTAATTGTACAAAAACATTAATATTCTGTAATTGCCTTCCAGGAAGACCAACAACTCCTCTTTCAGTAGGAACATTAGTACCTCCCCCAAGACCAGCTTCTAGACCAAAGTTGACTTCAGGGAAACTCAGTGGAATTAATGAAATTGTAGGTTCATTACACCTTGACCCTAATGATCTCTGATCATAGCATTGTTAATTTGAACAATAAGTTAATGTTTTTGCATTTTGTTTGTTAGCCAAGACCATTCAGCCCTCCTTTGACCTCCAATTCCAGTCCACCTCCATCAGCCCCTTTGGCACGAGCAGAGAGTTCTTCCTCATTATCATCATCTACTTCACTAAGTGCAACAAATACACCCACAGTTGGTAAGTTATAGTCTGCTATGATAACATTCACATCTTTTTTAGATTCTGAAAAAACATTATTTACAAAAATTTATATGCCATCCAGTTTTATTGTCTTAAGGTGGTTTATAACTAAATGCATAATATAGCATCCAAGTAGTCACCCAATGCAGTCAATCTCTCATAGGCAATCCCTAATGCCTAAATGCCTGCTGTTACGGACCTGCTCCCCCCCCCCAAAAAAAACTTTCCAAAACAATAATTGCAGGACCTAAAACCCAATGAGAATGATTTCAGGTAGTGCTATTTTTCTGTCTCCACCTAACTAGATCTCAGTGATACATACAAATCTGTCCATTTTACCATCACTGGATTATAAACTCCCTTATTGTAGACTGACATGGTATTTTTCAGGAGCAGCTAGACACCAAAGCTGCCAACAATTCAATCACTAGGACTCACAGTAGGTGAGACTTGCATCACATATTAGCAAAAGGTCCACATTTCTGAACTTATAAATAAAAAATCCACTGAGAACTACTGCATTTAATTTCACATTTCATTTTTATACTGTTGTGAGGGGGAAATTATTTTTATAATTTCTCCCCTTATTATGATCTGATCTTACTTTGATTTTCGAATTGATTCTAAGCTCTTTTTCATAATTGCACTATAAGACATTTAAACATATTTTTGCATTGAATTTCCATTGATAGTGCAGTATTTAGAATTCTGTATCACCTTATACATAATATTTAAAAACAAAGGTCATGAGTAATGTAACGAGTTAACAACTGCAAAGTTAATATTGCTTAATTGACGCCTATAACATTATATATTCTAGGAACTTCACGTGGTCCAAGCCCTGTCAGCCTAGGAAATCAAGATACGTTACCTGTTGCAATAGCCCTATCTGAATCTGTAAATGCCTACTTCAAAGGAGCAGATCCCACAAAGTTAGTAAAATAGTAATTCATTTTGAACGTCGTATTTTGTGTTTAAAAAGTAGATAAGGTTTCTTTTTATTTTTGAACAAATTTTAAAACTTCAATACTTACTGATATATTTCAATAAATAGTAAATTGTATCACATTTTTAAATAACTGTTACACTTTAGGAATGCATAACTACTGCAGTTTTTTCATCTCTTTTGCTAGACTATTTTATAGACCTTTAAAGTTTACTTTTTAAAAAATCCCTTTCAACAAAATTTGGTTGAAATGCAACAAAATGTGTTTTATTTATATACTTACTGTGGATTGGACTTTAAGAAAAATGTATATTCTATGGAACTACCGTATTTTCCGGAGTATAAGATGCACCTTTTTCCTCAAAAAAAGAGGCTGAAAATCTGGGTGCGTCTTAAACATCGAATACAGCATTTTTTGCCTCCTGAAGCCCCACCCCCTTCACCAAAATGGTCATGCATACCCTTATGGAGGCTTTCAGAAAGCTCCTGGGGGCTGGGGAGGGCAGAAATGAGCAAAAACCAGGCTGTTTTTTGCCCAGCCCCCAGCAGCACTCTATAAGCCTCCATAAGGCTATGCATGCAATTTTTTTGATAAAAAAATGGGCCCGTTTTCACTTGTTTCCCCCCCCCCAACTCCCCCAGGAGCACTTTGCAAGCCCCCCCCCCCCCCCCGGGCTATTCATGCCTTTTTGGGGGGAGGAAATCATCCGGGCCTTTTTTGCAGAGGTTTGCAGAGTGCAAAAACTTTTTTTTTCCTTTTGGAAAACTCTTTAACTGATAGATGAGAATTACATTGATCAAGTGCTGTGCCAGCAGAAACAAAGTTTTAGGTGCTACAGATTGTCAGCAATGTCCCTCTCCAGCACATGGATAAATACACCTGGAAACATCTACCTACTCTCTTTCTCCCCCTACCTACCTACTGTATTTCTCTCTCTCCCTCTCCCTCCCTCCCTACTCTCTCTCTCTCCCTATCTATCTACTGTATTTCTCTCTCTCTATCCCTGTCTACCTACTCTTTCTCTCCTACCTAACTACTGTATTTCTCTCTCTCTATCCCTCTACCTGTCAACCTATCTACTCTCTCTCCCTCCCTATCTACTATATATCTCTCTCTATCCCTCTACCTACCAACCTACCTACCTACCTACTTCTCTCTCTCTCCCCCTATATTTTTCTCTCTCTTTCTATTTCTCTCTCTATATCCCTCTACCTACCTACCTACCTACTCTCTTTCTCTACCTACCTACTGTATTTCTCTCTCTTTATCTCCCTCTCTATCCCTCTACCCACCTACTTTTTTTTTATTTGCTTCTTCAAAACCTTGGTGCATCTTATACTCCGGTGTAATTATTCCATTCACCCAAATTCTGACCAGAACTTACCTTTGTCTTCTACAACTAAGGTAGTATTTGTATGTACTTGGTTGGAATGAATGGAGCAGGCTGTCTCCATCAATGTTTTTCAGATTTGGCAACTTTAAATTGTGGATTTCAACCAACATGCTGGCTGGAAAATTCTTGGAGCTGGAATCTACAATTTCAAGCTTCTCCAAAGATATAGAATGGCATTTGCATGAATTCTATTTGGAGCATTTCCAAAGATGGTAACTATGCTTTGGATGCTGAGCACTTCCTGAAAATAAGAGTAAAGTTGTTCTGGGAAGGTTTATGTGAGGAAAATTGGCTCCCCATTTTGCTTTATCTGAATTCTACAAGATAAGGCAGGCAACTGAGCTCAATAAATTAAAAATGGCACCTAATATTTGTTTACAGTTTAAATGTATAAATGAGTATATGTACCTTTCAAATCCAATGATATATTTTACTGTGATTCCAACAATTATAGCTGTAAAATTAACATTTGTCTATTTAAATTTTTCTCTAGATGTATTGTGAAAATAACTGGTGATATGACAATCTCATTCCCAAGTGGGATTATTAAAGTGTTCACTAGCAATCCATCTCCTGCTGTGCTTTGCTTTAGGGTAAAAAACACAAGCAAACTAGAGCAGATTCTTCCAAATGTGCAACTCGTGTACAGGTTTTGTATCTTTTATTTATTATAAAGCCATACTTTTTATTATCTTTTTATTGTTTCATTCTATTTGACTTGCAAAGTATGCTTCTTTCATAAATACCCTTATATTTCTTGCATTTAAGTTTTATAATTTAATAAAAAATCATTTTATGATTGTAACAAATTAAAATTAACTGTTAATTTTATAGAGGTATTACATTTCATAAAACTGTCCTAAATAATGTTAATCCAGCTTTCAAGATGGATTTTTTAAAAAAAAAATCCATCTAAGCTATGCTAAATTATGTTATGTTACGTTATGATATTATACATTGCTGTTCAATTTGAAATACTTCCAGAAAGGATTACAGAATAAATTGAACATTGTAATGCCTGATCTCAGATTATAGTTTAAAAATATCTAACATAAAATGAAAAATAGCAAAAAAAAATTATAACCATGTAGATTAGATGCTTAAGTGTTGCTGTAATGTTCTGAAACATTATTGCTCATTGATTCATTGTTTATTTTATAATTTCTTCAAGAAGTGCTTTTGCTCTTTTTGCTGTTGAAGCTTGATCTATTTTGTCATTAACTGAGGAAATTAGGCATTAAACAGGAACAACTGTTAATGGGTTAGGTTTAAAGGTCACCAGCTTCAATGTACCCCATTTTTATTAGAATATATTCTGACAATTACCTTGAAGCCATTCTGCAACTACCAGTTTACTTAAAGTTGGCTTAATTTGCAGATATCAACATCTGTAAACTTTTTCCAGATAATTCAGGATATTGGCAAGGCATGAGAGAATAATGTTTCATCTTTTAGCAACTTTCCCTAAATTTTAGTGTGATTGAAGTAACTCCATGTAAGTGTTACCTATCAGCACACCTGGCATCAATTGACAAAGAGAGACATAAATTGGGTGGAACTTTTTTTTTTTAAATTGCCAGTCATCATAACCATATGGTGTACTATTAACATATTTTTGGGGGGAGAAAATGTCTTTCTTTTGCTTTTATCTTCTTGACAACAAGAAAGAGTAATGTATGACTTACTGAGCATATCTATTCTCAAAGCAGCAGATACAAATAGTTGAACATTCAGAAGACTATAGATCTTATCATTATTTGATTCTGAGTTACGTTCTGTTTTTATTTCATGTCTGCTGATTTTTCTCAGGAAGCTTTGATTCAGAAATGAAAAAGCACATTCCTATGAAAAGGAAGTTCTATTATTTTACAGTATCAGAAGAGGATGAAGGTCTCTGCCTAATTGGAGACTAAATTATTTTGTCAGGACTGAAATTTTACACGGTTGCTCTTCTGCCCCTTTCCTTCATTTTGGAAACTGTAGACTTCAATGATGCCTACCTTGAGATTGTTGCTTTATTGCAACATATATTACTTTCGTGTCAAGATTATCACATTTGTCTTCCTTTTAGCGGATCACTGTTATAGTCTAACAAGGATCTGTTATGCTTAATAAAACTCTAACCATAATTATTTTGCCTAATTTAGGAAGTGTGTCTCTTTGCATAAGGACATCTAAGGCATTTCACATTTCAGGAATTTAATGAAGATGCACATAGGGAAAAACAATTTCTGTAGGCCAAGGAAAAAGAATTATCTGAAAATATTTATCAGGAATAAAATTTAAAAAAATGAAAAACTTAATTTTTAAAAGAAAAACTTTGATCACTGCAGCTTCCAGAACAAAAACTGAGATATACACTGGGGGGGGACACAATGTTCTTGTTTTTGCTGCAAAATTAGTGACATGTTTTTCCTCAGAATTTATAAGCTAGGTAATTGCAGTTTTTATCTTTATACAGTCAGTCATTCCAAAAGGCTACAAATCAGACCTACAACTTTTAAAGCAATTCTGTATAGCCTTTTGCTGACTGGCTACTTTCAATTTTGGGTCAGAAATAAACTTAGCTTTCAGCTGTTCTTCAACTCTGAGAAACTGTTCTTCTTGGAGAAAGAGGAGATTGATACTTGCTTTGTCTTTTTTGGACACACATAACAGTAATTTAGCAAAGAAAGACATTTTCTACTTATTAATTAAACATTTGAGATTAGAGAGAGAACCCTTAAACTTCAGAAATCATAGATAGAACATTAGCATATCAAACACACTGATCCTTGCAATCATTTGTCTAAAACTCCTTGCTGCACTGAAAGCATTGGAACTTGTACAGCTTATATCACTGCTTCCCAAATCTAAGTAAATTACCCAAAATTGAATGAAAGTGGAGGGTTTGACACATGGATCAATTATCCGATCAGTACAGCGACACTTAAATTGATTTAAAGTGTGTTTTACCTACATTAGTTAAAAGGAACATTTGATAAACAGCTTTGGAAAAGGTGGGGGAGGTACTGTCTTAAATCATTTATCATTTCCAGCAGTTCCACTGCACAATGTCATGACCATAGACTTTAAAGATTTCTTGGTGACAGTCATGTTATCCCAAGTATCAGGAGATGTACAGGTTTTGTACATAGACCAACACATACTTACAATCGCATAGAGAAAAATATATTATGCTATAAATTATCTTTCTGCCCAAAGTGGTCTTGAAATTTCATGAAAATCAGTCAATTCTGCTATCATCTGTTTCCTCTCTTTTCTGACATTAAATAGCTTTCTTGTCTTGGACATCAGTTAAAATTGGATCACGAACAAATTCTGTCAGTCTCTGCATTTATTGTTTTGCTTTTAATGATGGAAGATAGAAATATCTTCTGGTAGTTTCAAGAAACCATTTTTTTTCATAATAGATTTCTAAGGCTACTTCGACATAGAAGAGAACATTGTTATCTACAGCCAGGAATCTTCTCAATCTTAGCAACACAGATGTTTAAATATATGTTTTTATGCCTACATTTTGTTCACAGTGATCCATCACAAAGTGATTCCAGTACAAGGGATTTTTGGATGGATATGCAAGCTGTCACAGTCTACCTCAAAAAGCTATCAGAGCAGAATCCTTCTGCTTATTATTACAACGTAGAAGTTCTGAAGTATCAGGTAATTTTTGTATTTTGGTGTTGTGAGTTTAAGAGCTTAACAAATCTAGATTGTATTGTTTGCTGGCACTGTAATGCTTGCTGGTATGAATTACAGTATTTTTTGCACTATAAGAAACACTCCCCCCCCCCAAAGTGGGTGGAAATGTCTGTGCATCTCATAAAGCGAATATTGCGATGGGGGGAAGAGGGTTGGTGTGACGGCAGTGTTTGCCACTGTCACCGCTGCTGCCATTTGCCACCACTGGGAAACACGAGCTTTCGCTGTCGAGTAGCTGATTGGCGTTGGATCGGCCTCCCAGAATACCACCGATCAGCTGTTTTAGGCACTAGGGATCACCAGCAGCAAGAAGCAGAGGTGAACGGCAGCGATTGGCTGCAGCGGCAATTCCTGCCGGCTAGAACAGCTGATCAACAGTATTCTAGGAAACCAATCCAACCACCAATCAGCTGCTTGGCAGCGAAGGCTCCAGCATTCCCCAGAAGCAGCATCTCAGCTCAGTTGACTGATGGTAGGCACAATGGAGTGGATCCCTGATGAGCCACGTGCTGGGGCTGGAATAATGTGCTGAAGGTGACCAGGCTGTTCACTGTTTCCTGCAAGGATGCTAGCCAGATGAATACCAGATGGATGCTGGGAGGCAGAGGCAAAAAATGTTTTCTTGTTTTCCTCCTCTAAAGCTAATGTGCATCTTACGGTCCAGTGCGTCTTATAGTGCGAAAAATATGGTACCACTCTACCTCTCCTACTGTGTAGTAAAACACCATATATTTACTCAGATTGCTCTGTGTCTTACAGAAATAAGCCTATTCAAGAATGGCATAGCAGATTAATATAGAGTCTATATTTTTAAATTTACTTTAAAAACTGAATCAAGCTATTTAACTAGCTGGTCAGCTAATCAACCAAATCCAAAACGTAATCAGCATAGAAAGTTAAAAATCTTATTGAAGATTTCTATGTTGATTTTGGAGAAGAGCACCTCATTGCATGTTCTCTTTTTATGTTGGATTTATCAGTGTTACCATCTTAGTAGCCTTAGGAGGAAAGATTCCATCCATATACTGAAGTAGGTAGAAGGATTCTGTCATTAGGAGCAAGCAGCCAGAGGAAGGCTGATGAGCTATCCAATACAGTGATGAGTTATCCAAAGCTGTCATCAGCACCATATATCACATCATGCCTGATATTTTTGGAATATTCTGTTTGCTCACTTTATCTTCTGCTTCAGATATTCAGATTGTGCTTGGGTGCAGGTTCATTGTTGCTAATCAGTAGCATGGGTTATTTTATGTTGTCAAAAGTAGCAAGAATGGTTGTGTGTTTCCTGATCAGCTACTTAGGAATCCCTAGCATCAAAATGTTTTACTGTCCTCGCTCCTGCTGATTTGTACTTCATAGTCCTTGCAAGCAGCATGCAAGGTCTTCAAAGTCCTTCAGTACCTTTATGCTTCTGGGCTGCAGCATATCTTCATTAGTGGTGGGGAGTTATTTGCTGATTCCTCCAAGTTTCCAACATTGGCAGCTGTGGACTCAGATTTACTAAGGAAACTCTCCCTTTTCTTCCTGTTACTCTTAGCCCCTGGGCTGTTAACAAAAGAGAATGGGCTGACATGGCAAAAAGTCAGCATCATGGTGTTTCTGCTTTTGCTAGAGGGAGTGCCAACTCAGCACTAACCTTAAAATGCTCCATATGTCTCAGTCTTTTGACTTCCTTTATCTCCCCCCCCCCCCCATATTTATATTCTACAGTCTTGGAAAGATTTCCATACTGTGGAGAAGATGGATGTCCCCTAAACATCAGGGAAGAACCATAATAAAATGATTGAATCATAAAAGGAAGCCTGAGTTTGAAAAAAGGCTAGCATAGCATTGCTGCCTCAGATGTATACATAGAGTACTGTGTAATTTGGGAGATTTTTATTCCCTAAATAAGAAAAATACAGTCATTTTATCATAATAAGGATATTATCTTTTAACTATAATGTAAAAGAAGAGACAGGATCTCTTTGAACCAATCTGCACAATACAGAGTTTTAAAACCATATTCAAAAACATATTTAAAAGCTTCTGAAATAGAATATAGGGATATAGTATTGTTTGAAACAGATAGTCATCCAGATACTGATGAACAACAATAGTAAACCACTCCAATCATAGTTGCTTGATTGATCACAACACCCAATCTAAATTAGCAATAGACTCCATAATGGTTCTCCAATCAGTATTGTATATTTATGCAACCCTAGAAGGTTCCAGCATTCCAAATCTATCCATTTTATTTCATTCAATTTCAGCAAATATTAGCAGGGGTATATTTACAGTATGGAGCAGTTAGCCTGATGGTATGTTACAACCTGTGTGAAAACAAAAGACTAATTAATTAAAACTCACAAAACAAAGTCTAGTTATAGCACACAACTCAGCATGGAAGATTTGACCTTAGCCCTAACTACACCTCAACATGAAGCTGAATGCACAAAACAGTCATCCAGCTGACTTCAGTGGTCATATGGCATACATTATTTTAGGTATTCCGGGTCTTAAAAATAAGCAATATTCTGAACTGAGTCTGCAAATGATTAACAACTGCTTAAAAAACAAGAAAGATGTCAGATTCTCAGTGTCCAGTTAAAACTTAAGCAATTGCATTTTTCACTAGGTGAATTTTTCAAAGATAGTCCTACTCATAATAATAAGTGTGAGTAATACTTATTGAGTAACAAGGCATCTGTGGAGATAAAAAGGGTCAATTAGTACACCAGTAACAGCTGGACAAAAACATTCTTAATCATAACTGCACTTGAAGACTTACAAAAGCAAAACCCGGAACAGAAATTTTTCCAGTCTATGAATCTTTTGAATTGAATGTTTGCAGCACTCATAAAAACAGATAGATCCCTTTTCATTAGATGTTTTATTAGATGTTCATTAGATATTGATTAAAACTGCACCCACCTTGACATTTTGTTTTTCATTTTTATTCAATTTTTAACAGTAGTTATTGAAAACTATTTTGAACACTTCAAACTAACAGAACTAACAGAATTATCCTTTTCCAGGCTAGATGGTCAGGTGGGGTTATCAACAATAGTTTAAAACTACTGTTGCTGAGAAGATCCAATAGGTTCAACAGAATCAATAAAAGAAGAATCACGACTCCTCTTTACTAGTTCCTTGTTTAATCGTTTCCTAGGCCAGTCAAAGCTATTAGACCCCAAATAACCATCTTTGAAGCTTACAGTATTTAACAATTTTCTATTACATAACTTAAGTAATTCCAACCTAGGGCATTTAACTATACAGTTATAATTAATTATTAATACCAATAATGAAAACATCTCAAAATCTCTAGTTTTATGAAATTAACTTTATTAATAATTGGCTCTTTAGAGACCAAGAGTACATGAAGTAAAAAAATGAACTTTGGAAGTCATGATATTTTTCAGAATTGATCCTAAAAGTAGTTATTTTATTATTTTCAAAGGTATTGTCAAATGGTATCCAGTCTACACCTCTGAATCTTGCCACATATTGGAAATGTAATGCTAGCACAACTGATGTAAGAGTTGATTACAAATACAATCCAGCATCTATGGCAATGCCAAATATGTTATCCAATATACAAGTCATCGTACCAGTTGATGGAGGTGTAATAAACATGCAGTCACTTCCGCCAGCAAAATGGTAACTTTTTTATTATTGATACTGCATTAAATTTATATTAAGATTTTTGTTGTGACTTCTAAAGCTATTTCTTAAATACATTGATTATTGATGCTTGAAGCAGTTCTCATGGAACTGAAAGAGGGAAGTGTTGTGAGACCAATGGGAACTTTATGATGGGGTAGCTATTACAAAAGCTTGGTTGATGTATAAAAAGAAATTTGCTACAGGTCCATTTCTAGGGTGTCTAGTTACTGGATTGTGGAATTTTTGGTCTACTGCTGCTTCTAGCTAATACAGTATCTGTATGGAATAAGACTTCATCTGTTCACAATATTTTGGTACCGCCCTACCTGGTGTGTAAAACTGAAACCTGTTTGGATAGTGGTGGGTATTGGCCTTGTCAGAGATTTATCTTCTGGATTTTAGGTCTTGCAGAAGTCTAGGCATGAATGATTTCTCTTTGCATGATGAGATGCAGTACTGTAGCGGTACATGGATGCAGAATAATATAGACCTGGCTTTGGAAATGAGGAAGAAAAAATAAGCAAATCTGTGGAGGAGAGGAAAAGTTTGAGACTACACAGTCTTGAGAAAAAAGCTTTGACGGATTTTCAAGATTGTTGTCAGTTCTTTGACCTAGGCATGGTCAAGAAACAGGCATCACAGGGATTCCAGTAACCTTTTTAAAATTATTGTAGGATAGAATAACAGCATATTGAAAACTTACCTGAGGTTATTTTGAGTTACTTTCACATGCTTTTTCTCAGAACTGTGTAGTCTTTTTGGACCCCCCCCCCCTTTAACAAGTTGATAATTCCTTCCTCATTCCCATTCTTCTCAATGAATGAAAGTATTTTTATGTGACACTGAACTGTAAGGACAAGTTGAGATAACTGCTAGTGTAGTATCCAACTTACCCAGCAATGGCTCTTTTTAAATTCCTGGAGCTTATCATAGGACTGTTGGTAGAGATTTCTGTGCTGTTAATGCTGGAGACCTATAACTTCCTTGTTATTGAATGAGTATAAAGATGATTAAGATTCCATGGCACTCACGAGCTTGTCCTAAACCAAGGGTGTCAGACTCAAGGCCCGCAGGCTGGATCCAGCTTGCCAGGTTCTTAAATCTAGCCCGCGGGCCAGCCTGGAAATAGCAAAAGACTGGACCGCAGTGCCTCTGGCAGCAAAAATGAGTCACGTGGGAGCGTGCCCCCTTTTGGTCTGCATGGTGCTGCAGAAGGCATCTGTCCTGTCTCCCCCCCACCCACCCCCCCAATCCCCAGCCGGCCCATGGAAAACTACAATGCTGATCTGGCCCTCAAAGAAATCCAGTTTGACATCCTTGTCCTAAACGATCTTGGCTCCTGTGTATCTTATGCACAACACTTACCATGATTTACAATTATTCCAGTGTTGTGTGCCTTTAGGATTTAACATTTGTATGAAGCTGCCGGAAAAGATATTCCACTGGTTTGGGTTGAAATGCCAATAATATATGATGGTACTGAATTACAGTATATATCATCACCCTGGCCTTAACCAGAGATGCTTTGGAAACCTTGAATGAGTATCTGAAGTTTACAAGGTCCTGGATGGGCCAAAACAATTTTAAATTCCATTCAAGCAAGACAGAATTCATTTTCATGCAAAAATATCTCCACTCATTGGCTACCCTGGTGATTTCTCTAGAAGGGATCACTTACTCTCTGAAAGAGCAAGAATTTAGGGATTACCTTAGACTCATTGAGACAACAGATAAAAGCCATAGCCAAAGTATTCCTCATTCAGCTAAAGTGATGCACCAGTTGCAGCCCTATTAGAATTGTGCGACCTATATCCACATTACCATCTATATCAATATCAGGCTGCCTTTGACCATATATTGGAAACAATATTAGTGCACAATGCAGCAATTAGGATATGAGAACTATATTTGTCATATATCACTAGTTATTTGGGTGCCTCATAGGCTACCAGTTAGTTTCTGAACCTAATTCAGAGGCTTGTTATCACTTAAAATCCATGAATAGCTTGGCTCTAAGGTTACATTAAGGACTGTCTCTTCCAGAGGGAATATCTAAAATCTGCTTGAGCATCATATTTTTAATTACTTGAAAAATTGCCTAAGATAATAGATGCAGAGTAGCAGTGTGGAGAACTGCCAATATATATATTCTTTTTTTCTTATAGGAACTCAGAGCAGATGAAAGCTTTGTGGAAATTAGCTAGTATTTCAGAAAAATCAGAAAATGGCGGTAAGAAGAAATGTTTTAAGTTAACTATTAAAGATTAGAAAATTACCATTGGTATTTTGACCCAAAAAACCAATTAAAAACATATATTGTGGTATATGGAAATATAAATAATTATTTTCTCCCCAAAGATAGTTTTATGATGGATTTTTTTTCCTCAACTATCATATTTTGCAATAATTTATTTATTTAGAAATTTTATATATCAAAACTGACATTGAGCCTTATCTATTTTTTCATTACAGCATAATAAATTATGAGTATATACTATATTGAGTTGCAGAAAAATAAGTTTTGTCAGCATCTCAATACAGAATAGCCTTAAAAACGCAAGAAAAAAATGGAGTAATTTAAACTACAGTCAATTTAAAATGAAACATATGCCTTGGTTCACCATATTGAAATGAGATCTTCTTAAGCAAGTCATATAGGTGTATATCAACTAAACAGACATTTTTGTATGTCAGTTTTGATCTGAGCTTTATACCAGATTGATCTACGTCTATACACTTGTATGTGTGTTTGTATGTATGCATGAGCCACAATAAAGAAAGGTATAACTAGTCTTATATATTTTAAAAGATTCAAGAACAACTCTTGATACATATGCTAATTAATTAATACATATGTTAATAGAAACATGAGATTCAATGGGAAATATATGAAATTACTCCAGTCAATTGAATAGCCAAGTAAATTAAAAAATTATTGTAAAACGACAATATATTTTAAGGACAATTCTTACAATGTCATCTATTTATAAGAACACTGTGCTAAACATCATTCATTGTTATGTTGCTGTAATAAAATTGTGTTAGTGTTAGTGTTTTGCAGCAAATTATAATTAAGAATTTTGAGGCATTTCAATGTGAAAAGAAATGTTACTGGATAAATTTTAGTAGATTTTTTTAATGTATTATCTGTAGTCAAAGATCACTTGTATTTTAGTACTTATGCTAATAAGCAGACTTTATTGTTTCTCTCTCTCTCTTCCCTCCTGAATAGGCTCTGGCTCTCTCAGAGCTAAATTTGACCTTTCTGAAGGACCCAGTAAGCCAACAACACTTGCAGTGCAATTTATCAGTGAAGGAAGCACACTTTCTGGAGTAGACGTTGAATTAATAGGCACTGGCTATCGGCTTTCCCTGATTAAGAAGAGGTTTACCACTGGTAAGAAGGATAATGTTCTTCTGAGGATAACCTATAGAGCTAATTTGTAATGTCTGACAATCATTGGTGATAAGAAAACCAAGGTGGCTGGACAAGAGCCAAGGTGGCACAGTGGTTAGAGTGCAGTACTGCAGGATACTTCAGCTGACTGCTAGCTGCAGTTCAGCAGTTCAAATCCCACTGGCTCAAGATTGACTCAGAATTCCATCCTTCTGAGGTGGGTAAAATGTGGACCTAGATCTGTGATGGCGAACCTATGGTACACGTGCCACAAGTGACACATGGAGCCATTTCTGAGAGCACACGAGGCATCGCCCTGTCAGCTCCAGCGTGGAGCTGATTTTCAGCCTTGATTTTCGTCTGTGTTTTGCCCTCCCCAGGCTCCAGAGGCTTTCTAGGATTCCCTGAAGCCTAGGATTTCCCTGAAGCCTAGGATTTCCCTGAAGCCTCCGGAGGGCGAAAAACAGCCCAGTGGACAACCCGGAAGTCCATTCTCACACTTCGTTTGCATATTGGACTGTTTTTTGCCCTCCCCAGACTCCTAGAAAGCCTCTGGAGCCTGGGGAGGGCAAAAAACGGACCTACCAGGCCCCGTGGAAGTCAGAAAATGGGCCGTTTTTGGCCTCCGGGGGGGGGGGGGGCATTTTTACCCACCCCGGGCTCCTAGAAAGCCTCTGGAAAGTATATAGTATATAGAAGTATATAGACACATAGAAGTAAGAAAGAATATAAGTCTACGTGCTGTTGCTATATAGAATCATAAGGGTAAAACCTGTTGTAATAGGTGTTTGCAGTTCTATAATCCTGTTATCAGTTTGTTTTTTAAATTTATAAGGCCATCCACTGTACAAAAAGGCGACACTGGTGCGGAACAAAGTTATTAAGTTAGACGTTATAAAAAGTTAGAAAAATGTGTATACTAATTTTGCATTTTGATTAAAACATGTGTGTGTGTATGTTTGTGTGTGTGTGTGTGTGTGTAATACAGGTAGTAAGTACTGTCTTTTCTGCCCATTCTTCTGGTTCATGTAAAAACTCTCCTCCTATGTGTAAGGGCAGCAGAGGGCTTTGCATGATAAAACACACCAGGTTCCTTGGCACACCAGGAAGTGGAAGGATTCATTCCATTCTTGAAATCCTAATTTTAGATGGAAGGTCGGAGATCATCACTATGAGGACTGAAGTAAACACCCCAGGGTGGCAAAACATGTGGATGTCTAGTTTAAAAAATGTATTTCCTATTAATGTTGTTTATTGAGATACTAACTGGATCTTTTTATGTCTTTCAGGACGATATATGGCAGATTGCTGAACAGCCTATTAAGAAAACTAAGTTATTTTCCAATGAATAAGAAGTTTATTCATTATCTTACTATCTTTCCAACACTATTTTAACATGCATTAATTTTTGAAAACACATTGCATAGTTTTTGGAGTTTATACCCAACAAAATGCACTTTTGAAAATAAGTCAGTTTAAAAACTATTCTGTTTTGAAATAGCACTGAAATAAACTCCAACAGTACAGAAAATCAGTTGCAATACTGAAACAAGATACTGAAATACTTAATAGTAATGTAGCCTCGGAGCCAAATAGCAGTTATGTGTGGTATTTAAAGTGTGTGATGCTTTGTGATACCTTAAACAAAACTATATTTTAGCTTTCTATAAATATTACTGAAGTATATTTTTCAATATTGCCATTCCATAAACAAAACAGTGGCAAAGTATTTTTTTGTTTTCACATTTGCATATTCATGTGTCATATCTTATTAGAGATTATCTATAAAAATAACTTTATTTCCATATATCATACATAATTAAATGACCAGTGTTTTATAATAGATGGTTTTTAATGTAAAGTGCAATGGTTTTTTTAAAATTGCAATGTACAACAGAGTTATTTACTTCTGCCATTAGTTAACATGATGGGAGTTGTAATTTTAATTAATGCTGTAGATTATTTATTTTTATATGAAATTTGTAATGTTTGTGCCTTTTCAAAGCTGTGCCTGTCAAATATTTATGTGCTTCTCATTACTTGTTTTAACTATCTAGATCTTCCAATTAGTAAACTTGAAGGAAGTAATCTTATGCTTACAGAATGGAAGAATCTGTTGTGTTCTATCTTCCATGTACCCCTCAAATTTGCTAGGGAGGCTCTTCAGGACTCCTGGTGTCGATTTTGTGGGGTCATGAGGCATTTAAAGTGGGAAGGAGAAGCCAACCAGCACACTACAATTTCTTTCTCTGGAAGATAGGCACAATTGGATATAACTTGGCATTTGAAAATCAAAACAGAAAATAGCCTTTAAAATAACTTCTGCTGGGTTAAATGCAATAAATGCAGCCATTACAAAAGAAACCTTTTAACTTTTGTCAGTTACCATATAGTATCATCATTTAAAATATCACCAAAGATATGTAAAATCCTGACAATGAATTAAATTTTAAAATAATAAAAATGCTACACTTCTGAAAAGTGTAGAATTCCCTAGCTACAAAAAGATGAATTTCATATGCTTTCAAACATATAAAATGGATTTAAAGGGTTGCTTATGAGCAGAAATGTTGTTTTAAAGGTCTATTTTAAGAAAAACAAAAATAATTATTGATAATTTCAATAAATGTTTTATGACCACAAATAAAGAAGCAGGTAATAGCCCTAATACAAAGAAAGTGACCCATTTAAATAAGTTTGATACAAATCCTGTTTTTAGAATTTATATGCCTTTAAAAAATTAAATGTAAAAGTCAAAAGTTATTAGGGAAGGTGAATTATATGACCAACATCACCAGAAATTAAGTACTTTTTCAAATTCTAGTTGCTAACAAAACCATACATGAAAATCACTAACTCAGTGGATTAATGAATAAAATAGTGGATTAATATATCAGTGTTCTATATGGCCACTAAATTTTGATGAATCCTTAGCACACTACAAATAAAGCTAGATGTATTCTGTTCTATTGACAAAGTAATGAATACCTAAGATAAATCAGATATCTTTTCCTCCCTCTTGTGAGACCATTAATCTCCTACAAAAAGTGGAGAGAAAATATCAGTGATGGTTTTTTTTGGGGGGGGGGGAATCAGACACCTGAAATGTGGCTGTCTTGTTTTTAAAGATACATGGATCATTTTTTTGTTTTAAAAAAGAAATAAACCTTTGCCATCACTTCATGTGACATACCTTCAGCAGCCCAGCAACATTCATTCTTTAGCTGTGATATAAATGTCTCTCAGAAAGATACTACATTATGACATTGTAATGTACAAGATACTCTGGCTCATTATTGGGATGGGGGGGAAATGGCAGCTATTTTTTTTTCCTTAAGAAAAAGAAAGCCACTTTATCTTTGATTTTCAACTCTGGCCTCTCACTCAAAATTCTTCAGTTTCACATTTTCAACCAAAAATGAATCCAATTGTAATTGTTTTCAGACAAATACTGAAAAGCATGAATAATTCATAGATTAATAAATGATTATAGAATTGCAGTCAAAAATTAGTTTATATATTTGCCTTGTTTTATAAAAAAACTAGGATTCCATTAGAGTACTACACAGTTAATTTTTATATTGTAGAATAAAATGTTTTGATGGAATTTTTAACAAATTGAGATTTCAGATGGTACAGACTTTTAATGGATTCTTAATCTGCTAATACAATCAACAACTGAACAGGTCAATAACTTTTGAAAGTCAGTCTGTTTTATCTTCCATTTTAATCATGTATTCACTGTAATCAGTGCTAAATTTCAGCACCTTCTAGCCTTACTACCAAATGTTCTCAAATACATATTCACAAAGGCTGCAGGTTATAATTTTGAAGCCATGCAACTTTATATTTTTTTTAATCTATATCTAAATATAGGTATAGATGTGTATAAATAAAACCTATCTCGTGGAAATTTCATGTAGCAAGCTGGATCTTGCTTGTTTATAAAGATATCGCCTTTGTAGCTGCCTATTGGGAGAATTTGTAAACTCAAATCTGAAGGGTCTACAGGTTCTACAAATTGTAAATTAAAGCAATATAAATCTTAGAGAAATTGTAAATACATCTGATCTTTTACAAAAATGTTTTAAAAATTGCACCTATAATAAACATGTAATATATAACAATCTGATTGTTGCTGTTTATATGATTTCATACATAATGCAGAAGCATTCCATGGACAGTCTTCAGATAAAATATAATCTGATTCTGTTTCACTCTTAGAATTTGTTCCTTTTCTACATATTTTTCAGCACTATTATGGCTATAGGTTTATGAGCTTACTACTACCAGACAATATCAGTGCTCACAGGCTCTTTTTCCAGTTTACTAGTATCAGAATGTAAGAAAAAATAGTCTGTTCCTGTTTTCTTTTAGTTGTTTGTGAAATAATAAAACTCCTCTCATTCCCATTGTATATAGAAAGAAAGAAATGGTTAAGCTCCCAGCACCTTCATTTTTTTTTACATTTTTGTATTTTTCTGTGATTTGGGAAAACAATTAGATAGTGTAGTAAAATATACATTTTAAAATGTAAACTAATTACTGTAATACCCCAATAGTTTTTTCCTCCACTGTAATACAATAGTGTACAATCCATGAAGTTGATATGAAAGTACAGTACATGAGCAGTTTTGCAATCAAGAATCTTTCTCCGGGTACTGAAATCATAGATGCATATTGCTATGTTGACTAGATTATTTGAGGTTCTAGTAAACATGCAGAAAGTGGCCTCTAGATAATGACTGAATTGAGCCACAGGTGTGGGAAGAATTGCTTCCAGTAGAAAGATGGATCGTTCACAGTTCAAAACTAAATTTACTGCATTTTGCCAAAAAATAGAGAATGAAAAAAGTCCCAAAACAATTTTCTTGAGAATTAATGAGGGACAGTAGTTATCCTGAAAACCTCCATTAGAAAATGCTCTAGATTTACCAGTGCTAAATAATTTCTGTATCTATAGCTGTCATATTAGAAAATTATGGATTATTTGTCTGATATGAAAGTTATATAGTTATCGCTGAAGAAAAATTGGAGACCTGCAGTCATTAGATAGACATCTGCAGGTATTAGCATCTTCCAAATGATTTTTTTTTTAGTATTTATGAAATATATGCCTGGTCTTCCTATCCAAACTCAAAATATTTCACTCTATTTTACAAGGCAGCAGTTCTGATTTATGTAAACCAAGAAATTTTTCCCTTGTACATAACTGTAGAATTTTCACCTGCAACTTGATTTAAGCATAACAAAATCCCCTAAATTAGGCATCAGTTCCATGCAGAGAAGCAATTTCATGGGGCCCACATAGACAACAAATAAGATATTCCTCTTATAATGAATTACCATTGGGATGCCTCAGCTATAGTTACAATGCCATCCCTACCTCAAATTACAGCTAACATCTGTAAGTATGTTATCTGTCATACCAACATTTAATATTTCTAAACTGTCCGAAGAAACCAATATTCAACAATTACCCAAGTTGTTTGCTGTTAAAAACTGTAAAAGCTTTATGCATTTTACCCCAGGTGAAAAAAGTTGGAAGTATTTTTTGTATTCTGTTACGTAATTCTTTCCTGCTGCGTGCACGAAACATTATGAACGTTTTTAGCCTCCCTTCCCTCCCAAAATCCGAACAATATGAAAGCTGTTTTTGGGGGAAGTGATGCACCTCGTTAAAAGTTTTCTCCTGGGCATGCAGTTGCTAGCTTGCACCTGCAAACTCCGCTCGTGCACGTCACGCTTTAAAAGGCCGCCTGCCTTCCTCCCAAAATCCGGAGAGGGAGGGAGGGAGAAGAGGCTGGTTTCTATCATTTCCGCGGCTCCCTCTCGGCATCGCCTGTTTGGGAAGGAGGGAGCTTCAACCCAGAGGGCGCGCGCGATTTGCTCTCCCGGCGCGGCCTCTGGGACTCGACTTGGGGAGGGGTGGGGGGAAGGATTCGGGAGCGGCTGCGGAGGAAGGACCCAAGAGGGGAGGGAAACCGCGGGAGCGTTGCGGCTCAAGGTCACTCCGGGCATCAGCAAACCGGCACCTTCGGCCCAAGGAAAGCGCCCAGCTTCCCGGCTCGCACGACGCAGAACCCGTCGAGAAAGGAGAAGAGTCTCTCGGGGTAAGGTAGCCCTAGCCAGGCTTCTAGTTCCAGCCTTGGGGAGCCTCCCCTCCGGGAGAGGGTGGGAGAAACGAACGGCTAGGCTTTTGCAGGCAGGAATGGCGGCTGCTGCGGAGAAGGGTTTTTTTTTCTCCCCCCCCCCCCCCCGGATACTGAGAATCCCTTTTAAAAATCCCAGTATTTTTCCTGAGACACCGAGGCCGATGCTGGCGCCAGTGTCGCCGTAACTCCTTGATTGCGGCTTCTTCGCGCTGCCGCCATCCTTTCCCCAACGCCACTAAAAGAAAAACCTGTCAGAGCTGGTGGGTTTTGTTTTTCTCTTCTTTCCTTTTTTTTTTACTTTGAAAGGTGAGGAGCTTATTATACTCGGTACTTGCAAGTTAGTCTTCAAACAGGTTATTTCCGCTCCGCACAAGTATTGCGTGTCGCGCACTCGAACTCTTTGTCCTTAGCCACCACAGCCGTTGGGCATGCTGAGTGGAGAAGGGAGGGGGGAGGGAAATTGAAATATTTGGCCCAACACAGCTGGGGAGCATCAGGTAAGAGAGAGCAGCTGACTTGCCAGTGTGATGTTTCGGTGATATGGTCGGTGAGTTCATTTGAATTGGAATGCCAGAATTTGGGGGTGCTTTTTTCACGGGGGGGGGGAGAGGGGGGGATGCCCTAGTTCACAAGTGGTATTCCAGTGAGAAAAAATCCCACCTCCAAACATACAGTATCCCGTTTTGCAGATCCGGTTCCCTGCAAATACATGTTGGTGTTGAAATGGTGATCCAACCACTCCAGAATGTTGTGGTATCTGCTTGTCCTATGCTTTAGGACGATTGCTATCTGCCAATTGTGTGTGTACGTATTTATGTTTTGTTGCTTCTGGTGGTGTTTTTGGCACAAGGCTGCCTTTCTTACTCAGAGGCTGGATCTCCTGTTGTGCCAGTATAGACACTAAGATTGCTCTTTATATGAAATGGATTCCAGTCTTTCAAAACTGTAAATGAATAGAGTAGATAAAGCATAGAGTACTATAAGATGCCTCATTTTAATCCCAAAAGTTGATATGACTATCCTAAAATTATTCAAAAAAGGTTGTGTTCCCCAGATATTTCTACCTGATCAACTTAGCCATGATTAATTAAAATAACCTAGTTTTATAAGTTTCCATGACACTGAAGAGTAAAGACATATACATACATTCATGCTAAATTCACATGGTATAATAGACTAAAATGTGGTTGGTGTTCGGTATGTCCTACAAACATAGATTGACACTACTAATATATCTGGATAGAAAAAGGTATGCAGTAATATTGCAAAAAAATATCTGCTGACAGGAATTTGCTCTTAAGTGGCTTCTTTTTGCTGACAGCATAAAAACAAATGTATGTTGTATTATGACTAGCTAAGGATAGCTTCAGATATCAGAGGGAAAGTATGGCATATGCTCATGCACTATTTCTTAAGAATAAAATTACTCCTTACTACAGTTGTTTATGTTTGTCCCCATTTTCTCCTCTACTATTAAATAACTACCTCTACTATATATGACAGTTGCATAGTGGCTGTTAGCATCTTGATCTTATTGATAGCTCCTGATAGAGACAGATAGCTTGCTTATGATAATACAACTCTATAGCCTAACTTACTATGTATTTTGAAAACTACTCATTCTGTTGTTCTACTTTATTTGAAGATAGAAATGTATAGTGTTCCTTCTGTCATTTAAATCTTTTTCTATTTGCGGTGGAATAAAAATCACTTTTCAAAACTTAATGTTGCAGAGTATTGCATACATTCTTTGGCTCAAACATTTTAATATTTCACACAGTTTAACCAAACTGAAATTATTTGAGTGTAATTACAATGTATAGTCATTATGCTGTAGTCTACAAGATTTTTAAAGCTTGGCTTTAATTTTGTTGGTATTCTGGGGGATAATCGTGTTTCATATTTTTAGTTCTTGGCTAAATTAAGCTGTGATCTTGTACTTGCCTACATGGGAGTCAATTGTAATCTGGATGATAGACCACCAGGAAATAATCAGAGCTGTAAGGTAAAATGGGAAGTAAAAACAAAAACACAGAATGTAGGAACTATCAGACAACTTCCAAGTTGTTGCCAGGAAAAATACATGAGAAGATACCAAGCATGACTCAAATAAGACTTTACCATATAAGAAATTTTGAAAGACATAAAGGAATGACTATTTGTATTTAACTAGTGTTTATTTTATTTTAATAGGGCCAATTAAGATGATGTTCTTTGACTTCTTGTTTAAGGTCATTTAAATTATTTCTCCTTCCAGTCTAGAAAGTCTCTTTCCCTACTTGCATTCTAATAGTGTATCTGCTTAGTTAGTCTACATAATTCTTGTAGCAAGAGCAGCATGCTAGCATAGTGGTGATGAATATCGTCTCTTGCTGCTCGGAAGGTTGAGAGTTCAGTCCTAGATAGTGCCAAATGTTTCTGTTCTAGGGCACAAAGAAACAATATCTTCTGCTAACTCAATGTAGGCATCAGAAAGGATATCTGATCAGTAAATGATTATCTCCATCCAGTTGCCCCAACTCTACTCGAATAGAAACAATAGGGTCGTAAAAAGGGAGCTTATTTGGAATTGATTTCAGTATGATTATCTTAGAATAACTCACTGGAGAAGAGCCTAATGCTGGGAAAGATTGAGGGCAAAAGAAGAAGGGGATGACAGAGAATGAGGTGGCTGGATGGAGTCACCGAAGCAGTCAACGTGAGTTTAATTGGACTCCAGAGGATGGTAGAGGACAGGAAGGCCTGGAGGAATGTTGTTCATGGGGTCGTGATGGGTCAGACACGACTTTGCAGCTAATAACAACAATCTTTTCTTTTCTAATAAAAATCAGAATTCAAAGGTTCTGATAATAGCCAGTTTGTGGTGGAATCTCCATCTAGAGAGTGAGGAGGTGTGAATCCTTGCAGAGCAGGAAACAGTATAGGCCTTATCTCTCCCACAGTCCCTGAAGCCTTATCTGATCGTTCCCAAGATAATGCAGTCTGTCTGGCGAGAAGCTAGTAAATAGGCATTGTAACAATAAAGAAGTGTAGACCTATTTCCTTAGGCTTGACACATTCTCAGTAAAAGTAGTTTTAGTCTCCCTCTGGAGATGATTTCCTATTTGCGCTGATCTACCTAATAATAGTGCTGATACTAGGAAGGAAGGAATGATTTGGAAGTCCTTGTCCACTGTAAACTTGTTTTAGTCTGAGCTTCCTTTTACTGCGGTTATTAAAGGTAGACTCACTTCCAGAATGTGCAAAAGATTTCCACTGACTTTCTTTTGTCATATCTCATATTTCTGACTGTTCTTTGTTTTTGTTCTAGAGCTAATAATGTTGCACTGAAATACTTTTAGTGTCCACCAAACTAAGCAAGAACAGGTTAATCTTATTTCAACTTTGAAGTTCTATGTCAAGGATAATCAGTGTGTTTTCCTTTAATAGCCTAATTGTATTTATCTTTTTGTTTTAATTTCCAGGCCTATTAAAGAGTTATGCCATTCTGATCTTCATAGAAGAAAACATATTCTATTTCACTTTGAAGGAGGATTTCTTATTACAATAATAATGTATTCAGTTCCTCGCTCCCTATCTGGAATGGAAGGAGATAATGGGCATCCTAGGAAATTTATCTCTTTCCTTTTCGTTTTTGGCATTACATTGTTATGTGCTGGATTTTTGCTATCAATGTTTGTTTTGCAGACATGTCCAAGCGGAGCCTTTGGTGACTGTAAGGGAGCTTTCAAAATCATTGGGCCTCTGCTTGCAGTTGTTGGACTAGTTTGTATAATTTTGGCACAATCGAGAGCCAAAGATTATCTCAGAGATGTGCAATTGCAAGACGATCAGGTATATGGATTTGTTTTTTGTCGAGGAAATTGTCAGTTTGCTCAGTTCCTCGTGTTTGGGTTTTTATTTTTAACAAGTGGGATGCTTATTAGTGTCCTTGGCATATGGATTCCGGGATGCAGTCCAGGATGGCGCTATCAGCAGTTTAACCATAGCAATACATCTGGCATTGAACTCCAGGACTGTGGATTTCATTCTGTTCAAACTATGGGCCCTTTAATCGTGCTTATTGGATTATGTTTCTTTGTAATAGCTCACATTAAAAAGAAACAAAACTTAAATCTCATCCAAGAATCTTCAGTCAGTGAAGAACAACTGAACTCTGAATCATTTCAAGTTACAGTAGGTAAGTAAATAAACCAGCCAGATATTTTTATCGGTTATTAGAATTCTAATTTATTTTATTCAGAGGTGGTATTCAGCAGGTTCTGATCAGTTTTCTGGAGAACCAATAGTGATAGATAGATAGATAACTGATAGATAATTTTGAGTATTTCAGAGAACCGGTAAATACCACCTCTAACTGGCTCCGCCCCCATCTATTCTTGTCTTCCGAGTCCCAGCTGATTGGGAGGGAATGGGGATTTTGCAGTATCTTTCCCATGCCACACCCACCAAGCCACGCCCACAGAACCGCTAGTAAAAAAAATTTTGAATCTCACCACTCATTTTATTAGTCAGTTTAGAGAAGGTATATAAACAGAAAAGAAAGGGAGAAAACAGTGGGATACAATTAAGAAATCAACGGATTCACAAATGTCAGAGAGACTTGTCATTTTCCATGATACCATTAGTTGAGTTTGAGTAAGTGAATATTGGTTGACAATTTGAGAGACGTAAATAAACATTATTACTTTTATATAAACTTGTATGTCTTGGGGATAGAACATTTTTATTTCAGTTATATTCAATTATATCGTATTTCAATTATATTCAATACAGGTAGTCCTCAACTTACAACTATTCATTTAGTGACCATGGAATAGAATAGCACTGAAAAAAGTGACTTATGACTGGGTTTCATTTAGGCTCTTGCAGCTGGCATATATTTATAGCAGTTGCAGTGTCCCAGGGTCATGTGATCCCCATTCCCAGCCAGCTTCCGACAAGTAAAGTCAGTTGGGGAAAACCAGATTTGTTTAATGACCACATGATTCACTTAACAACTGCAGTGATTTGCTTAACAATTGTGGCAAATAGAGTTGCAAAATGGGGTGCAATTCAACTGCTTAACTGCTTTGGTTAGCAATGGAAACTTTGGGCTCAGTTGTGGCCATAAATCAAGGATTGCCTGTATATTATAAAACATAACTCTAATTATTTTGAAAAACTAAAATTAGTCTAAAAATATAAATTAAACATTCCAACTCATGTTGAATTTCTAGTGAAATATACTTTGGAAACATGGCTCTCTTATTTACTGCTGCGAAGAAATCTGCAGATGTTGATTTTTAAGCATTCCCTTTATTTTGCAGGTGATACTGTAATGGTTTTTCCTCCACCACCACCACCTTATTTTTCTGATTGTTCACCACAGACCATAACTCCTAGCTTGGTAACCAGCGAACTTATTTTAAATGAAAATCCTCCACCATATCACAGTATTTTTATTAACTGGTAAGGGTATTTCTGCTTTTAATTTTAGATACTTAACTGTTTTAAAAATAAGCAACAAATTATGCATGACTTGGGAGATTCCTAAATAGACTTGCACACTTTCCCCCCATTTCCATTGAGAGGCTTGGAATTAAGTTGGTGTGAACAATAATTATTAATTCCTATTTCTAAATTGGCTAATAGGCATGTAATGATGTAATAATAATCCCACTTTAGCTACCTTCCTCTACTACTACAACTTTGATTCTTTATTGATTCTTTGTTAAGTGCACCTGCTTTCAAGTTTTTTAAAAAATTGAAGTATATATTAATGGATCTCTCACATCATGTCTGGTTTGGTCTTAATATTTTAAGGATATATATATATATATCAGCACTAATACAACAAAAAATGTAACAAAAAGGCAACAGTAAAAATATTGGGTTTCTGCCTGGATGGTCTCTTGTGACGAGCCGAAGGACAGAGAATGGAAGTAGTGATCTTCCTCCCACATTTGGGCATACTGGGGGTTGTAAAAATCTAATAGATATATATGCAAAACTAATCAAATAAGCACCTGCATACGAGACTGTCCTGACCTTCCTAAAAAAAGTATGAGTATAAGTGAAGTTTACTTGGAAAAAAGACATTTAATTAATTAAAATTAATTATATATGGTGATCTACATAGACAAATATATCAGGTGTAACATTATATTTAGTCTTTGCATACTAGAAAAAAGGAGTGTTGAAATGATAATATCTGTGCCAGATGTCATTCTACCATATAGTGTATATAATCATAGGGTTGGAAGGTGCCCTTTAGACTAGGGATCCCCAACCCGCGGTCTGTGAACTGACACTGGGCCACGACATGCCAGAAACTGGGCCGTGCAAACAAAGCCCCATCCGCAGGATCAGACAGCACATGAAACCATGGTCCGCAGAAAAATCTCCCTCCATGGAACCAGTCCCTGGTGCCCAAAAGGTTGGGAGCCACTGATTTAGACCATCAAATCCAACTGCCTACATTGTATAGCAATCCAAATTATAAGATCCTAGGTAGATGCTTGTCAGTAATTGCATGAGTAGCTCATCCCATTTTCACTAACCTCATATATTTCTCACAGCTCCTTACTGTTATAAAGTTTATACTATTCTTATATTGTTTGTATTATTATAAAGTGTTATACTTTTTAGTATTATCGGCATCAACATTAGCCATCTTAGATGAAATATGTAATATGTCTATGTCTAACATTTTTATTTTGTTATTGTTTTTTTCAGAGTATTGAGTTGTGAATAAGAGGCCTACAGAGAGAATGAGTTCCACAGTATCAGAAAACAGTTTGCCTTCTAAAACTTAATCAGTTCATTGTCATTCCTCTGAGTCATCTCAGAATTACAAGGCAAAAGAAGCAGCTGTAAATAATGAATGTGTCTTGTCGTCTCCCTTCCATACTCAGCTAATCCATTACCATCTGCTTATCACCAACTATAAGAAATATTCAGAGCTGAAGCAGAAAGACAGGGGAAGGAACAGGTATAAACAAAGACAAGAAAAGAAAGAACTACAGGAATTCCACATAAAAATAAGATGAAAGGAGAATGAAAAAGGCTACACCTGCATTTCCTCAACCCATTAAAGAGAGCAGTAGGTTTTACATTAGGAACATGCAACCTTTTTCAAGTCAAAGGCTTCCACCAGACATATAGAATATTTTGGGGTTTTTACAAAGAAAGTGGCTGGAACATGGATGGGGAAATGGGTTTACCCAGAAACAAGTGGCTACATTTATTTCCTACAAGACAAAGGAAACGTTAGTGATCGTTAGTGTAAAATAGATTATTCCCTTACCTGTAATATACTTTGCCATCCACGCCACTTCTACAACAAATGTATATTTGTTAACTTGCACATCCGTTTTTCTTATTGTTCCAATGTCAGGGATAGTAGCAGTAGCAACAGCTCAGTTTCATGGAGGCTGCTTGAAATCCAGAGGATATGCTGAAAAATACTTTGACATCTTGAGTAAAAAAGGAAAATAATGGGGAACAAGGAATTAGCTGAACACCCAGCTGAAGTAGGAAGCCAGAATGAGTTTTAAAAAATGGACAACATGATCATGTTAGAGGCTTATTTGCTGGTGTTAGAATCCAGCAGTTCATCAGTGTTAGAAAGGTCAGGGAGGCATGAAGCCTCCAGACGTTTTGGAAAATTCATTTGCTGAGTGAGCAAGAAAGGATTGCTGAGGGACAAACAAGTGAGTTGGAAACTTTGCTGCCATAAAAGTCACCTGACTGCTCTACCAAGCAGTCAAATAAGACATTCCTTTATGGAAGATAAGGAAGAAGAGAGGTGTGATAGCAGCAGTGGGAAGATATACACCGTGATGCTTCTTGAAGAGGTTGTTATTTCATAGGCTTGGTAGGAATAGAGAATTAGGAAATGAGTGAAGGAACAGATACATATTGTGACTTCTTGGTTCACTGTGCTATGCTTCAAAGGTAAGCAGAGGGCACAGAAAAAGGACAGCAAAGAAGTGTGAACCTCTGACAATCCTTGACAGTGCTGGGATATGCTAGAGCCACTCTCAACATTCAACAACTCTTGATGGCTCTTAAGAGTCCTGGAGTAGATGGCCCAGTCTTCATGAGCCACAGACCACACTCTTTGATTTCAGAGGCCAACCATAGAGGAAACTGCAGCAGAAGCCAGGGCAGAATGCCTGTAAGTGGTAAACTGCCTATTTCTAAAGAATTATTCAAGAAAGGAATCATCATAAACACTCCTGCATGAGATTTTAAGTATCCAGAGCAAATCAACTACTATCTTGACAATTGTTAGGTTCAGCTTAGACTAGAAGAAATTCTGAAAACTTTACATGTCTTTTTCCTCTTTTTTCCCCCTGCTGTAAAGGCCCAGAAGATATGAGATACTGAAGGTATCTATATCTATCTGGCATTTTAATTTATTAAATATCATGATGCAAAGTGGCACATAGTGTCTTAAACATTTGGTGCCTCAAATGACACATTCCATCTTCCGGAATTAAGGGCCTCAGTGTAGTCATGAGGAATAATTATGAAAGAAACCATAATGTGGAAATTAAGGAGTTGGACCAGGAGTGGGGAGATCCAAATTGAAATCCATTCTGTTCATCCATGGAAGTTCTTTTCTTTATTTAATTGAATTACTGACTGTCTTGGTTACTAAACAAAGTCTAGGCTGCGTACAAGGATACCAATATATTAAAAAGAAATCTAACAATAAAAAAGATAATCACATCAGGAAACCAATAATGTACAAACATACGTCACAAGTGCACTCCCAGAGTCTGCTGAAAGACCCAGGACCATCCCAAGGCTTTCCTATAATGCAAAATGCAGATTTAAACAGTTATTCTAAAAGATAAGAACAACTCCAGGATGCCATGAGATGATACTGCTTTGCCAAGGGGACCTGGAGCATGCCAATCCTGCCAGATCTTATTGGATAGGCAAAAACAGGAAAAGTGGTACCTTCCAGGTCTCAAGCTACAAAGGGCTTTATAGTGACAACTAGCAACTTGAATTCTATGTGGAAGCTAACTAGTAAAGTGTATCTGGAGGGCAGTTTGGGCCATTTATTCATTCCAAGCTCAATGCTGTGTATGATGGAGAAAAATAGGTATTGTACTATGCTTAGGTATCGGTGCATAGCAAATAAAAACAGTATTATTGAATACGTGTGTATAGCCCACTTCTTTTTTGGGACAAAGTTTGAAAAAATAAGCGTAAAAAGAAGGCAGTACTACATTCAGTATTTTGTCTTAGCGTACATTTGATGCCCAGCATTTATCCTCTACTGGTTAGACTAAAGGTAATCTCACAAATATTCCACTAGAAATTAAATGATACTAGACAACATACACATTTATATAATTACTGTCATTTCTGAGAAGTTCAAGCTCCTGTTTTACTTTTAACTTCCTGCCTGCACGTGGATTGTGTTTAGCACAAATCCAGTGGAAATGCTTCTCATCTACTTAACCCAAAGCATTTCTCAAAGAGGACTCTGCCAGGTCTGTGTTCCCAAGGAGTTGGCTTAGTTCAGCTGATGAACAAGTTTATTTCTGGCTTTGTAATACATTATAAAAAAGGAAGGAAAGAAAAGCAGCATATTCAGAGGAGGTCAAAACAAACAAAATGCCAGTTGTGTGTCAATACTGTGTGTATTATGAAAGGATAGGGCTTTAATTGCAGCAATTTGATTGCATCTTGCCTGTTTTGACCTGTCTGATGCTGCTGGACAGAAAGCAGTCTTTATTTTATATATATATTTGGTAGATAAACTTTTCTAATTGAAAAAAAAACTCTTGCTTTGTTCTTCCAGACTCCTAAGCCTCAAATCCTCCTCCAGGACCTTCAGGTTTGCCTTGCTATTGGGGTTAGCAGTAATGATATTAGGAGTGGATCTGTGCAATGATCTCAAGTTGAAAAGAAAAGCATATTTCAGAGCTCAGGAGCATCTTTAAGGAATTGCTATTGAGACGTAATGTGAGTGCCCCAAGTGTTCCAACCTATTTCCAATTTTTCCCTGAGGTTTTGGACTTGCATGTCTTGGGTGTGCAAACTCTAATCAAAGAATTGATAAACCAACCACTAGAGTTAGCTTTCAATGTCTAGTGATCATCTGGATTTTTGCAGAGGAGATCTGTTAGTCCTAATAAAATTGACCTTGCAATGAATTCTATGCACTTTAAAAATTATGCATTTTGTTTGCAACTCCCCTCTTCAGTCGTCTTTAGAACCTATAACCATTGGGAGTTAAGCACTAGGAACATTACTTATTTTCAAAATTGTTAGAACATATGATGATATCCTTAAAATGGTACTTTTAAACAGAAAGGATAATGATTGACTGTAGTAGCCAAGCAGCTTTATGTTATTACATATACTCAGATTTACTTGTTTCCATTTCGGAAGCAGGCAAACCCAGCCTTTAATGAAAATATGGATTGGCATAAATAATTTATTTCCCTTTATATAAGCAGAGATAAAGACATTGGTGGCACTGATTAAATGGTTCTTGCAAAAAGTGCTTGGTTTTATTTTTGAATTTGAATTGTTTTGAATTTGAAAACATTGATTTTTGAATTCCTTTGTTATCCAACTGTTCTTTGTATTCCAAGGTTGAAATAACCCAATAAACCAATTTCAGACTGCTTTGTAGGGTTTGGGGAGTGGGCCTGGCATGTTGTTGAAATGTTCTTTGGAAAACAATTATTCCTATTCACCATTACAGAAAAAGTCCTGAATCTAATATTTATGAATGATTTCTGTGAATGCAGTATACGAACAACAAAACTTGACCCTTTCTTTGCTCCCCTTCTTGAATCTTCAGAGTCACAAGTCTTTTACCAAATGCTCATTACAATCTGCCATAAATATTATATTTGAGAGCCAGTTTAGAAGAACATTATTTTCCCCTCTTAAGACAATTATTTTTTTCATTCTACTACATTAAGTAAAGCTGTTCTTTTAACATAAGGTTTGAAATTGATTTTTTGTTTTGCATAACCATTGGATCTAGTTTTACTTGTGCTACTTTGTCCCTCTAAAAGCTTTTAAGGAATATTAAAATGTTAGAAAAGGTCTGGCATTCACTATAAATGCATACTGTAAATTCAAATTGACTTGTGTTCCGGCTAAGGAAAATATTGGTGCTGGTAATACTGTATTGAATATACATCACAGCTTGTACTTTGAAGGATGGAAGCATATGCGCTTACCTCACCATATTCTTGCTCAAGCACTTGAAACCAACCAATAAATGGCACACATCTTCAAGACCATAAGCATTGCCCTCCACAAATGTATCCAGTCCCCTTTTAGTGCCACGTAAGTTAATGTCTATCACTGTGTCTCATGGTGAAGAATTTCACAAGTTAATTATGCACTATGCGATGAAATGAATCTTGAGGGTTCTTACACTCCACCAAAGTCTTTAGATGATATGTCTCCTTATGCAACTCTTCCATCTTTAGCCCACAACAGAGGAAGCTTACAACCTCTGGCTGTTGGCTTTAAAGCTGTGTTTTCCTCTTCTGCTAATGCAAGCCTTGCTCTACAAACATTCAGGTACATCTTATCAGAGAAGTTAGTGATGAAATGATCAGGGGCTGGAATCTATTCCGATTTGATTGTTCATCTTGAGCTGTTGTAGATGTGCCCTTTCCCTCTGATTGCATGGCATTGTCTTCCAAGTCCCATTTGGCCTTGGCTTCATAGATCAGGCACCAGGTTTTCACAGAAGCATCTGTCTAGGTAATGTCTGACTATTACTTGGTGGAGCACCAATAAGAAATTACATGAACTCCTCACATGTACAAATCAAGCATTCTTCAGGAATAATTTAGACCTGATTTAAACATGTGTTAATGGTCTTTCAAAATAGTGGTAGACTTTTTCTTTAAAATAACAAGAGTTACTATCCACTATCTCCAAAAAAATAGAATTAGCTCTTTTTTCACAAAAGGTTGATCTAAAATGGGAAAGTAAGACAATTTCTGTTTTCATTAGCTTGGTAAAACTTGTCTTCTAAATAAACCTGTGTTCCAAAATAGTTCGGCTGACTGACTAGCTGGATAGTGCTGGGGCAGAGGATGAATCAGGATGAGACCTCTCAATGAACCAAATGAACTTCTTCCTACCCTCCTTCAGATTTATTGATCTGTCAGGTGGGGTATTTTTGAACCAAGATGTACTGACTGGTGGTTTTTTTTAAAGGGTCTGGTTAATATGTCAGGTGGAGGACAGGAATGAAACAGGAAGGTATTTCTCAATGTGCTATGTGAGTTCTTTCTCTCTCTTCACGCATCTTTGCACTGAGCTATTTGCTGGACTATTTTTGGAAATGGGCATTTTGAACAATTACTTACTACTTGCCAGCTTTCTGGCACTGAACCTCATTTAATTGACAAATTGCATGCTTTGTCAGCAATTTCACTTTTGTTTTTTAATAACTTTCAGGTGAATGCCATCAAGATCCTCTACTTTATGTCCTAATTTGTTTTTTTGTTTCCTCAGTATCTTCTAGTATTGAGAAAATCAATGCAGGGTTAGTTGTGTATATTATAGTATCTCTTGTAATAAAGACAGCTACTAAAACAATTGATAACTTTCTCTGCCTTCTCAATATTTTGATCATCTTTTTTATTCCTTTGTTGTCTAATGTCCAACCATTTCTCCCACTACCTTGTTCTCCTTTTAATTTTTTCACCATACTTTTCCTCCTCTTCTTCCTTCTCTTTCTCTTTTATTTTATCTTTTATTATTATTATTATTATTATTATTATTATTATTATTATTATTATTATTATTATTACTGATTTTTCCTACATTGTTGAATTATTACTTAAATGACCTCCAGGCACTACAATTGCCCTCTTTATTTTTCTTTTCCAATTCTTTTTTTTTTTTTACAAGCCTCGCTTTTAGGTAGAATTTCTCTTTTTGTAGTCAAATGTGGCTATATAGAACTAGTAGCTGTACCCACCCATGCGTTGCTGTGGCCCAGTCTGGGCGTAGTGGGGTGGCAGGTGGGTACTGCCTTTGGTCAGGACTTGGGGCTGCTGGGCCGGGCGAGGCTGGTTGGGGGAGACGGCGCCGGGGCTGTCGGCCTCGTGGAAGTTGTTGCGCATCTCCTCGGAGGAGCTGCGCTTGGGCTCCCCCAACTCAGTGGCCCGGGAGAGTGAGACGTCCAGGATCTCGAAGGAGGAGAAGTCCTTGGTGTGCCGCCTCACGGGGCACCCAGGAGCCACCCCAGCCCCGCTGTACCTTAGGCTGACACCACCGCTGCCGCCCCGTCGGAGCCGCCTTGGTGAGGCCGTAGCTGGCTCGCTGTGAGGGGGGGTGGAGAGCGTGCGCGGCTGACAGGGCTGAGGTGACACTCTGCCTCCGCCTCCTCTGGAGCTCCGCTGGGCTGGCCGGGGGTAGGCCGGATTAAGGGCAGGGGGAGGCGGCCAAGGGATGGCGCAGGTGGCACCCCGCCACAGACAGCAAAGGCCCGGCGGGAGGGGAGGGGAAGGCCGAAGGGCTTCGGCTCCCCTTGGCAGAAATGGCCGAAGCTCGTCAGAGGAGGGGCAGAAAGGGGAAAGGGTGCGGCCGCAGCCCAGCCACACATATAAAGGGACCATCGGGATGAAGCTGGAGAGAGGCCGAACTGTTCCGAATATACTATACTCACTAAACGAACGCTATGGTAAACAACACAGCTCAATTCCAATGTCACACGAAATAATTAAATCAAAATGAAAATAAATCAAAATCTATGAAAATTCAATATAACAATGAAATGGAATCATGAAATATTTAGTATAGCGTGTGTTGCTTTTACATCCACCAGATGGCACTGGTTTTCAAAAAAGCATGTTTTTACAAAAAATTATGTTTTTATCTGTCACAGGTGTGACATCTATATAATATACATATAAAAACATTCGCATATTTGAATGCAACATTATGTCAAAATTTCAAGAACTTGAAGAATTTGAAGAACTTTTGGAGATTACGATTTTGAACAAACAACCATTACATTTTTATTTATATAGATGCTGGCAGTTCCCCTTTGCAAGATAGCAACATATCGTAAAATTAATAACAACTTTAGTAGAGTAATACCATAATACAGCTAATTATGTAAAAAGATGCAGAGAGCAGCCTCCCAGATCCAGATCTGCAATCATAGGAACATATTCTTTGACAGGCAGAGAAGCCTAAGTTTTAGTTACGCTGAACCATTGCCACTTTATGCGTAGTTTGTTCTGAAACAAAATCACGAAGCAAACTCCTCATCCTGACAAAACCCCTTTTTATTAAGCTAATGTGAATTCCTGTCACTCACATCCAGCAAAGTCCCGGAAAACAGTCTTTCAAGGGTGAATTTACAATCACAGACCTTATCAGTCTTGGAGAGCTGCCAGGCCGATATCTTCCAAACTGCATTGCTGTACAAGAAAATAGTTGGCAAGGAGTCTCTGAGAGTCACGAACAAATCTTCACACTAATTAAATGAACTACTTGTCTCCTGCAAACTCCACTCCCCTTTCACGCCTCTTTATTCCCTATGGGAGGAGCCATTTACTGTCCACCTGTGCCTTTACTTCCAAGTCAGCCCTTGTTCCTTAACTTTCCCTTCTCCTGGCAGCTCTGCGCATGTGCACATTGGGAACAGGCTCCAGCTGTTCTTCTGCCCCACTGATCTCCAATGGCGGTTGATAACTGTCAGACAGCCATGACCCCCATCTCTGCCTCTGATGTAGAGTACTCATCAGAACCTTCCCCAGATTCCAGGATTGGCTCATGTTCCTCCCCAACCTCCTCACTGTCTGAGTCTTCCACCAGCTCTGCTGGCCACTGGTGGGCTACAACATTGTTTAAGTACTGCTTTAATAAAATGTAATGCTTTGAAGTGGACTCTACAACTGCACACTGACTAATAAACTGTATCTGTTCAAAGTATTTATAGTCCTTAGATAAATGGACTATTTAGACAATGGCTAAAAATACTAAGTTAAAACTAAATTGAGTTAATGCTTCAGCCCTGCAGCTGTGTAATGACTAATGTCACAGGAATTGTGATTATTGTATAATTATTTGTTTATTTTTCACCTGACATTCTTCTATGAGCGAGACTTCTTTTGCTAAACTTTTTTATTTACTCATATACTTATCAGGAATTACCAGAAAAGATTTTGGGTTAAGAAATATCTGTTACCTTGATAATCGTGACAACATGAGCTTGAGTTCTAATAAATAATTAAAACCGCAGGCCTAGACACATCCATTAGAAAGTCAGCGTCATTGAACAGAACACAGTGGAGCACGGCTGAAATTCCTGATGTGAAAGGAATTTAAAGCTGAGTTAGTTTACTGAAAGAAAAGAAGGATAGCAGAGATGAAAAGAGGGACAGGGTACCTTGAAGAGATTTTTAGAAATTGTGTCAGAAAAATTAACGTTACGAAACAACAAGACCTGGCAAAGTATTTATTATATTTCGCTATCTCTTGTTCTTTCAAAGTCTAACAACAAAGATGGCTTGTATGAATGTATTCAAAATGAATAAAAAGGAATCATCATACAAAATGCTCTGTAAAGATGAACAAAGAGAACAACTCAACACCTCATTCTATTCTTTCCCCACTTTTACTTAACAACAGCATGAATACAGGTAACCCTTGAATTACAACAGTTTATTTAGTGATCATTCAAAGTTACAACAGCACTGAAAAAAGTGACTTATGACTATTTTTCACACGGCCATTGCAGCATCCCCATGGTCACATGATCAAAACTCAGGTGCTTATCAACTGGTTCATATTTCTGATGGTTGCATGTTCCGGGGTCACGTGATCACCTTTTGTGACCTTCTGACAAGCAAAGTCAAAGGGGAAGCCAGATTCACTTAACAACCATGTTACTAATGTAACAGCTGAAACCAGATTCCCTTAACAACTATGGCAAAAAGAAGTCATAAAATGGGGCAAAACTCTTAAATGTCTCACTTAGCAATGTAAAGTTTGGGCTTAATTGTGGTCATAAGTTGAGAACTACCTGTATATCTGATCACCTCTTTTTTTTCCTACAATGTCCTCATGATGCTGTTTTCTTCTCCAGGTCATATTTGAGTCAGATTAAAGTCATCCCTGGCTGTTTCAAATTGAAATTAGGATTTTCCCCATTAAGCAATTAAAAAGTCACGATTGTTTACCCGTGGATTCAGCCTGACACATTTTACTGACCATTCAGATGATACCAAGGTCAAATGACTCATAGGTGGATCAATACACACCTATTGGCCATGTTTACTGGTGCCAACATATCACCACCTTTTCCAATTCCCGAGCATTCAAGGATATTCTGCTTTGGGATGCAGAAGAATTCAGATCTTTGTAACCAAATCAAATTTGGTCAAATAAAAAATAAAAGCAACCTCTAGATGGCAATAAAGAATTTTGATTTTTCCCCTCATTTCCCTCATTATTTATTTTCCCAGACCTGAAAGTTACATTCTGAAATTGCAGTTTCTACACTTTTCCTCTGTGTGACTACTCAAATGTCCTTGAAATCTTTGGAGAACTACCATTTATTTAAGGATTTATAACACTGAATCTGCAGGTTCATGGGTTACCTCCCCACCCACCAAAGTATATTTCTGGATTCTCTGAAATTAAAATCATTTTTTAAAAGTGCAGTGGCTAAGACCTTGCAGAATCACCAAATTCCTTGCCTGAAAATTTGCAAAATATTTGAGTGATAACTTCCAAACACACAAGATTTTGACACTATTTTTAAGGTTATTTCTGCTTTGATGCCTGCCATGGGAGCACCCTACAAATGCCCTCACAAAGCATTCACAGCTTATGCACCACCAGTTGGGTCAGGCTTTTTGTGAACATCATCTGATTTTGCTTAACCAGTTCCTTTCATTTGAGTTTACCTTTGCAAGCTGCTTTGAAAGAGGCTGTTTTAAGGAACAGTTAGAAATCATTTAATATTTTGAGAGCCCACAATAATTCTAAAAAAAAGTTATATGACAAATTGGAAGCAGGTTTTCAGGCTACTAACTAAAAATGCATTCTCCAGATTATGAAATAGTTTTCAGCTCATTTATGCTCACCCAGGACTTTAGAGACAGAATATTGGTAACACAGCCATATCCATCCCCTGACTCTGTCTTCTTCATTCGCTGCTACAAATTAGATTTCTGCAAGGCATTAATAGCAATAGCAATAGCAGTAGACTTATATACCGCTTCATAGGGCTTTCAGCCCTCTCTAAGCAGTTTACAGAGAGTCAGCATATTGCCCCCAACAATCTGGGTCCTCATTTTACCCACCTCGGAAGGATGGAAGGCTGAGTCAACCCTGAGCCGGTGAGATTTGAACCGCTGAACTGCTGATCTAGCAGTAGCCTGCAGTGCTGCATTTAACCACTGCGCCAGCTTGCAAAACAAGCTGGCTCAGGAAGAAGCCTAAATGAGATCTATTTCAGTTAGGATTTATTTTTGTTGGTGAAACGGTATATTACTTGATCCAAAAGCCGTTCCCTGAATTTCTATCATAAGCTTAAAACTTTAAGTAGATTTAGGATTCAGGCATAGAGAAAAAATAACAGGTGTAGGCATAAACAGATCCTGGTGGCTGTATTATAATTACTAAAACAAGTATTATGAGATTTAAAAATAAAAGTATGTCCAAATAAACAGCTTAGGTATTAGTTGTGACATTGTTTGGCACATATTTTATAAAAGACAAAATCACAGACTCTGCTAACATTACTTGGAAGAAGCACAAAGGAAAAAAATAGTTCAAAAGACCTACATATCTGATAGGAAGCATATTCGATTAGAGGGTAAACAACGTCCCACATGTAAACCTGACTTACCAATTGGGACAAATAAAAAATCACTTCTCAGATCTCTACTCTTTAAAGAAAAGAATCCTATTGGCAAGATCCTTTATAGGTTTTCTTTGTTAATCATAACTATATTCTAGTGGGAAATGTGACTTGCCTAAAATGATCCCAAAATGCAGGACCAGGTCATATCCCCAGCTACAGATGCTCCAGCAACAACTTTTTTTTACTGTGTCTTTATGATGTTGCCTTCAACTCATCCTCAACCCCTGAATGATAGCCTGAAGTCATTCCTAGCTGTACCTGTGTTAAAGTAATATTTTCCTCTTCTGACTTCATCCAAGATCATCCTTAAGGCAGATAACAGTTCCTTACCCATTACACTACTTTGGGAAGAAGTCAGGTGACTGAAGTTACTGGGAACAGAAGTCATAGGGTCAGGATTGGGATAAGATAGCAAAATCCAAACCAGCATAGTTTTCTGCTGACTCAAGGATAGGTGAATAACATTGCAAAATGTAGAGGCGTGATCACATATTTATTCCCACTTCTAATAATCTAGCATCCCCACAGAAGATATCCAAAATCTAATAGCACAAATTGCCAAAGAGAAGAGTGGTAAGACAAAGCAACTTCCCATTTAGTTTTGAGTTTTTGCTCTAAGTGAGACTGTAATAACAACTATGAAGGGGATTCATTACCTCCCTCACCCCCTTTGGTATACTATCAGTTGTATCTTTTCTACTTTTGAAGTTGGGTGGGTGTGTGGGTTAGTTGTAATTTGTGCATGAACTTCCTTAAGGGTAGATGTAGGTTAGATGCACAGGTTAAATCAGGGGTGTCAAACTCATGGCCTGCGGGCCTGATGCATCACACACTGGCCACACCCACCCCACATTTAGAGAAGGGGGGAAAAGGTCACACTACGTCATGTGACCACAATGTGAGTTTGACACTCCTGGGTTAGATGTAACCTTTAGGTTATGTGTCAGTATTTATCTCTGGAGACAGGCGGGGCAGGTAGGATAAGACAAACTTGGAGTAACACACAGTATAAACTGAAGGGCCCCTTTAGGACCAGAAAGTCCAGAGTCTGCAGTAACTATGTTAATGTGAACAAAGTTCTTGTGTAACAAATAGGAACATTCAGCCTGGAATACTTTTATAAACATATCCTTTTCCAGGCTATTTCAGAACTGGTCTCCTGTGTAATGGATCAAAACCACAACACTGCAGAAGATACCTCTACCAATGGGTTTTCTGTCTCTCCTTGTCAGCAAAATCCCTCTGAAATTCCTGCATCTGAAGATGACAAAGCTGGTGCAGCATTATTTTTCTCTGGACTCATTTTGGGGGTTGTAGGAATCACCTTCACTGTGATTGGATGGGTGAAATATGAAGGTGTCATTCATTTTGAATGGACTCGATTGCTTGGACCCACTCTGTTTTTAACGGGTGTGACATTTCTGCTGACTGCTGTGTTCAAATTTAAAATATTCTCCTGCAACGCTTGCAACCAGAATGAAGAAAGCTCACTTGACACCGAAAGAACATATAATGGGCTTTACGCTGGAGTTAGGCAGCCCATCACTCTTCATGGAGCTGCAATGATTCCTTACCTGCCTTCTCCAGCCCAAGGAAGGGTTTTTACCAATTCAGCCAATTGGCAACAAGTATTGAGCCATTCTGAATTTCTCCCTGGCACCACATCAATAATTCCTATTCTTAATCATCCTCATTCTGCTAATGTCACTCCCATGGGCAGCTCAGCGCTTTCAGAAGAGAATTATTCTGCTTATCTTACAGTGGACACCATAAGTGAAAGGTAAGTGATTTGGGAATATTCCACTTCGGGGCAAAACTACAAGATCCAGATAAAAGTATTAAGGAAGTAGAGTCGGTATCATTCCTTGGATAAAATTCCAGTTACTGCTTTAAGTGAAAATATTGCCTGAAGCTCTACAGTTTCACACTTATTGCTATTCCATTTAAGTAATTCACTGACATGCAGCTTTAATTTTCCATGTGTTGGTGTTTTTCTCAAGTACATTTCTCTCTTATCTTGAAAGAACTTTCTTTTCAGCTAATGTGCATAATAATTTTATCAGTTTAAAGGGAGTGGATTACTGGGTATCTATTACCACAACCTGATCTTCATGAATTTCAGACCCAGAGTTTATTTTTGGAGCTTTGGAATATATAAAGTAAAGAGAATGTTGCATTCTAGGCACTAAACCATTATATCCTCCAATTTTCTTATAATGATATGCTGGACCTTTTCATTTTATGGTGCAACGGTGTATTTCAATATAATCTGAACCCTACGTAACTGATGTTTGGTCCTATATTGAATTTGCTGCAATAACCTAAGGTACCAGCTGTTAAATAACACATTTTCAAACAAAAGCTTAAGGTTAACAATACTGAGACACACTAATCTCTATTGACCTTTCTGCATCATCAAGCTTTTGTACAGTAAGTGCACATTTGTCTCTCACTTGCATTTTGCAGGGAGAAATGCAGGCACATTTTGGACATGCATATAAAACTCGCCCTAAGTACCAATGTCCAAGACCCCCTGCCTGTTCCCATCATTCTATATGGCAAAATACATTTGTGATATGTTTTAAAATACCTCTTTTTATTCATATCTCCTTTGTTTCTTTCGCTGGTTGTTGCATCTTATAAAATGCCTCTCTCCCTGCTCATCCACCCATCACATTTCTAGGTCAACTAACAGTCTTGAGGAACCTGAAGAGATATTGGATGAAAATCTTGGCAACGATTCCATACCTCCTCCTTATGAGAAGCTATTCCCACTTTTGTCATAATCAGACCTGCTTAATTTCTCCGCAAGGACTGCGTCTACTTCGATAAGACCACCAACATACTTCTATAACTTGAATAAGTATAAACCACATAACATGAATTTTACTGACAATTTTTTTTTTTTTTTTTTTTTGCTGAAAAGAGTTGTTCATTCATCAGGCAGCTGAATTAAATGCAAGTGGACATATTCCTTCTAAGTGTGTAACATTTTGCATTTGATTCCATCTCTAAAATCACCCAGCATTTCCAGTTCACCTATTCTCCCCTGCCCCCTGGGTTCTTGAGTAATATGCAAATGGATATTCAGTTTTTACTTAAGCTGGGCTACGTGTGAAATCCAGATTTTATTTTATTTTTTTAATGACAGTAGTCTGAGGAATGACCAGTGCTTTTCACCACAAGAAGATATCAAGAAGCAGGAACAAGCACACAGGGATCCTGTTTTCTATTTTAAGCTTTACCAAATCAGCAAATGGAGAATCAGAGACAAGATAGTACTCATAAGTTCAATCACTATTGTAGCAATTCTGGAAGGATGGAGCAAGAGGCAATAAGTTAAAGACGTTCTTTTAAAAGTTCTACTTAAAAATGTACAGCAATCAATGCTCAACTGAAAAGGTCTGTCTAGACTGCAGTGTTTCTCAACCTTGGCAACTTGAAGATGTCCGGACTTCAACTCCCAGAATTGGGAGGGGAATTCTGGGAGTTGAAGTCCGGGCATCTTCAAGTTGCCAAGGTTGAGAAACACTGGTCTAGAGGTCCAGAACATCAACCTGGCAGAAAGAAGTTGAAGATTAAGGGCTGAGCAAGCAGGACTGGATGACTAATGAAAATTTGCCCCAGCAGCTGCTCCAAAAGGCCACATTTTCATGCTTCTGTCTTCAAAACTTACCTTAGCCACTGCTGCTGGATCTCAAGGATTGGCTAATTAGAGGGGCCATTTAGAAATGGGGAGGGGGTATATTTCCAAGTAACAATTCCTTCACTTCCTGCCTTCACAAGCCTTGGACATGAGATCTCCACAAGAACTAGTTCAGGATGGTCAAGGATTATTGTCAGGCCCAGGCACAGCAAAGTGGGGCTCCAGATAAACTTCTCTTGCAAGTTTGGGGAGTCCTTGGCATTTTGCCTTATAGTTTGACTGGAATTCGTCTAAGGAATTGTAGGGAGTTAGCACCCATCCCTCTCCTAGAAAAATGAAATATTTTAGGAAACATTAAAAGGACAGAATATTTTCCTTAAAAGGGAGGAAGAAACTCGCCACCCCACACCCCAATTTCACCCCGCCTCAGGCTATTAAGACCTGAGCCAGTCTATTCTACAAACTTTAGGCAGAGCCATAATAGGAATCCCAAAGCCCTTTCATTACATCATCAACCAGCAAAGGCTCAACCAAGCCTGGGATGCAGGACAGCCTACAGAGTTGCCCCTGCATGGCCCAATGGTGGGTTGCAGGTGGTATGCCCCACTATGGGCGTACTGGTGCCTGCTGGGAGCACCGGGTACCGTTCCAGTATGGTGCTCCAGAGGACCCCCCCACCCGCCCGAGCTCCCTACCTGTACTTGAGCTCTCCGGCGCATCAGCTGAGCAGCTGGAGTGTCGCGGAGGCGTTGCGGAGGTAAGGACTGTACACGTGCTAGTGGGGGATGTTGAGCCCCGTTGCACCGTACCGATTGCAACAGGATCCAGAACCCACCACTGGTATGGCCCCATGGGAGTCTGACAACCAATCAGAATACAAGCTCAAATGCAAAAGCCCAGAGAGGGCAAAAAACCAGGGACTTTCAGCATCTCTGCCCTTTTCCCAAAGGACCTCAAAATATGTGGTCCTGTCCACCATTAAAAACCATATTTCCAAGCAACTTCCATGAATCCAGTGTCTTTTTCCCCAGTTGGAACTGAACCCAGATGGACATTTCTTCCAACAGGATATAGGCATGCTAGGTTTTAGCCCCATTTAAATATAAGAGAAGGACTCAAGTTTGAGGAAGACCTGAGACCACCCATAAGTGTGTAAAGGTGTATGTGTGTGTAAGGATGTGGAGTGCTGGCAAAATATCACTAATTTATATTTATAAAACTTTTAAAAATACATTTTACTTTGTCACTTTATTAGTCTAACAGTGTTATTGTAGGATTCAGCCAGAACCTGAAATATTTAGGAAGATGGTGATGAAACATTTATTTTTAAAATAACATTTTAAATAGCAAGAAAAAAGCTATATACCTGAAGATGGGCCCCACATAAGTCTAAAAGCTCAGAAGACAAAATCTCCGGTCCCAGTGACCAACCCAGATTGGATCCTGCAACATTATCTTGGGACACGTATTTTCTCCTTCATTCGTGAGCTATATATCTGGCTTATTTAGAGATGGGTGATTGTACAGAGGTTGAACATCTTCCATATCTTGAATTCAGTTCTCCCCCCCACACACACACATTCTACACTCTATTCCAGTGTTTCTCAACCTTGGCAACTTGAAGATGTCTGGACTTCAACTCCCAGAATTCCCCAGCCAGCATTCGCTGGCTGGGGAATTCTGGGAGTTGAAGTCTGGACATCTTCAAGTTGCCAAGGTTGAGAAACACTGCTCTATTCAATTGTGTTTGATTCTTGGAGACTGCCTGGACAAGACCCTGCAGTTTTCTTAGGAAGCTTATTCACAATTGGTTTGCCATTGCCTCTTTCCAAGGGCTGAAAGAGAATCTCTGGCCCAAGTTTACCCAGTTGACTTTGTGCTTAAGGCGGGGATAAGAACTCACAGTCTTTTAGTTTGTAGCCTGGTGTCTTAACCACTATCCCATACTGGTTCTTCCCCAGGTTTTAAGTCTTGTGAAGTTGCTTGTATGGATTGGGATGGAAGGGATGGATTGGGATTGGGGTTTAATTTTGGGCTGAGGCTGTTTTCTCCCATTCTTGTTACTTCACTGTTGGGCAGGTGGGGGGCAGGATGTTGTTAGATTTCAGTGTGAAAGAAACCAAAGTATGCCAAGTGTGCATGTGTGTGTGGGTAAAATAAAGAGAAACTGAGTTGAAACAAACAAATATGAAAAGCATTCAGAGGTCAAGAAGAAGAAAATACCAACACCTAAGTATGACTAAGGACGTGGTGGCTCAGTGGCTAAGATGCTGAGTTTGTCGATCAGAAAGATCAGCAGTTCGAATCCTTAGTGCTGCATAACGGAGTGAGCTCCCGTTGCTTGTCCCAGCTTCTGCCAACCTAGCAGTTCGAAAGCATGTAAAAATGCAAGTAGAAAAATAGGAACCACCTTTGGTGGGAAGCAGGGGTGGGTTTCTGCCAATCCTAACCTCTTCTATAGAAGAGGTTCCACAAATCTACAGTGCCATTTAGAACCGGTTCCAGCTCCCTCCCACCGCCCGTCCGCACATCATCAAGATGAAGAGTGAGAGGAGGAATTCTGGGAGTTGAAGTCCACAAGTCTTAAAGCTGTCAAGTTTGAACACCTTTGGTTTTTTTTTTAAGGGTTAGGGGTGCAAGGGTCTTGTAACTTGACAGCTTTAAGACTTGCGTGCTTCAAATGTCAGAGTTTCTGAGCCAACATTTTGGTTGCTAAGCAAGAGCGTTGTTAAGTGAGTTTCACCACATTTTACAAGTTGGCCATTCCCACAAAGCAGGCCACACTTACAGAAGAGGTTCTAAAAAAATTTGAAACCCACCACTGGTGGGAAGGTAACAGCGTTCCGTGCACCTTTGGCATTTAGTCATGCCAGCCACATGACCGCAAAGATGTCTTTGGACAGCGCTGGCCCTTCGGCTTTGAAACAGAGATGAGCACCACCCCCTAGAGTTGGGAACGACTAGCACATATGTGCGAGGGGAACCTTTACCTTCAAGTATGAGTATTTCATCTTCTCATTGTTGGAGTTCATCTCAGATCAGAAGGTGGCATTTACAGAGATACTTGGGAAAGAGTTCGCCATAGTCTGTAGCATTCCAGATGTTACTAAATTACATCTTCCATCATTCTTCACTATTGCCCATGCCTCTGCTACCAATAGTTGCCGTTCACCAACATCTGGGAAGCATACATTAGGAACCAATGGAGTTCAGTCTCTTTCATTGCTCCATATTATTTGCTTATTTAATCTTTAAGGCCATTGTCGTTACCCAGATGTCACCTGGGTTTTCTAATCTCCTGCCTTGTGTTATCTTTATAGTGAAGTGGAACAGAAATTAATGCAAGCCAACTGACATGTAGTTCAATTTTAAAATAAAACCAGTTTGCTCCGTTGTTCTTTTTAACAGTAGTTTATGAAACTTTATGCAGGAAAATACTCAGCAAACTGATTGGAAACTTTTCTTTCCGTGCTTTCTTTCTCTTTTCATTGGCATTCTGGAATACTCCAATATTCAAAATTCTGTCACCAAAAGTTTCCATTTGTAGGCATTTATGAAAACAGCTGAATCCATATTTGCACATCATAATGACACCGCAATATCCTGGCACAGCTCTTGTCAGTTCATTTCATCTTCCTAAATTTAAAACCCAATAATCTGCAAACCACCACTGATGTATTGTTGCTCTACAATTGGTATAATTTATGTCATTAAAGATCCCAAATCCTTTTTTCCCTCTTCTGTTTTGCCCAGCACCCCCTTAATATGTGGCAGACCCTTGCCTGTGAAAAGAAGCCTGTTTTGCATTAGTCAGTAATACATTGAATCATTCCTGCAAAATGATTTATTATGGATTACAAATTCTTATATGGCACTTTAAGTTAATGATTAGACAAGTAATACATCACTGTGTGATTGGTTGCATATGGCTCTGATTTTAACTTTCTGTATAGTCAGGAGATTACCACAAAATCTTCTTGTTATTACAGTTCAAAATCTTTTGCTGTCTTTAGTCATACTGGTCCCACAGAAAGAAACTGCTCCCCAAACACACATACTTCATATCCACAGAGTACTTTCATGTGTTTTCCCCCCTCCCCCGCCCAAGAGGATGACAAAAGTTGTAATAAGCATGTGAATCCAACATTTCTAAAAGGATCCCATCATGTAAAGTCAGAGAATTTAGAGGAACCTTCATCAATTTAGTGTTCTTCATATGGAGAACACTAAAGACCCTACTAGCTGAGAATCTTGGAATTTCAAAATTTTGCAATCTTGTTACAAATGGATGGGGGTGGGTGGGGTGGGGGAATGGCTTACAGCCTAGGCAAAAAGGAACCAACTGGTCTTATAATATTTTATTTAGCAACCATTTGCCAGAATACATTGCAAACTGAAAACACAACATTAATCTTCTACAGATTTTACCACTTAGTAAACTTTGTAAATTTTTATCAGTGAAAATTTGCTTGGTTCTATAGGACTAAATCCCTTTCTATGTAGACAAACAGCATTCGTATGTGTTGATAAGGATAAATATTCAATTTTGTCTTTTTCCCTGCATTGTTAATGACTGGGAACCAGGGAGTTGAATTACATCATCTTTAAGTTTTAAGTATCTTACATGTTGCCCTAATTCTCAATTAAGCAATCTGCATCTGGATTGTAGCTTGTTACTTGTTTGGCAATACTATAAGCCATACATTAACCAACCCAAAATAACATCCAGAGAACAAATTGACAACATAATCACTTGAATTTATTCCAAGAATAATTTTATTCACACATATATATGTGTGAAGTGGAGGCAGGCCAGTTTTGGACCACTATTTCTAAAGTCATAAGACAGTGGCCAGGGATCATGGCAATTCCCTAAAATATCTTGAAGGCACAGAACATGGATCCAGTACATGGAAGATGAAAAGTCTAAAATAATAAATAGTACTGTAACCATTACATGGCCAGGCTAAGTTACATATTATTGCTTAAAGCAATTGCAAACTTGGCAACTGTAAGATGGGTGGACTTCAACTCCCAGAATTCCACAGCCAACACGTCAAGGTTGAGAATTACTGGTTTAAAGCAAAGTACAAGATGATTCCTCTCAATCCTCTGTGCAGATCCTGGCAACATATCATTTAACACCCATGGCATCACTGTCCATTATAGCTGATGGTACCTTAAGGAATGCTGGATTGTCCTTGTAATGGCACAGATCCATTCTCCAGTGTTTCTATACCACTTTTCCTTTCTCTTTTTCTCCATATTTCTCCACATGCATTTTTGCTGGACTGTCCTAATGATAAGATTGGCTCTTTTTGCCTTGAAAACATACACTGTTTTCCAACAGATGAGGATTATGGCCATCACTGTTTAATATGGCAGTTTTGTTATATGAGTGGTATTAGTATCCTTTGTATACATTTATATCATGAATGGGACCCCAAGTGGAGCTTTTCCTCCTTACTAGTATGTAACCAAGTACAATGTTTCCTCTATCTTTGTTAAATATAATTGGCTAAATTTGAAAGCACTTATTGTTAGGAGTAGTTCTGAGATTGGACTTTGACCTTCATTTTCATTAAAGATGGTCCACGGGAAGCTAGAATCTGTTGCACAATCCTTACTTGCATTCTACGCTTTTAATAGCAATATATGAGCCCATGTAATATAGTGATCCCAGCTAGGAAAACCTGCAAGTATCAGAACTACAGGCAAAGGAAGCTGCCTTGTAACTGATCAGGAATACAAAACCTAACAGTGTTCCTTCTTATTGGCACTGGTTCTTGAGGGCTTCATGCAAAGAATTGTTTCTCATCATGACATGCAACCTTTCAACCAGAGGTCCCTGGAGTTGAATCTGGGTCCTTCTGCATGCAAGCAATTATTCTGCTATGATACAAAATCCCATTTGCAATCTTTTGGCATCTAATGCGCGCGCGCACACGCACACACTTTAAAAAAATCCACAGGCTTATGCAATAGCACTGATTTTTTTGACTCTTAACATGAAACATGAAAGCATGAATCAAAAAATTATTTTTTTATTTAGTGATGTCATTGAAAAATGCAACCAACAATAATTGATTGAAAAATGATACAATGATAAGTTATTGTTGCCCAGCTAGTGCTACAAAAATGCCACCCTTTGTCATTGATTAGTAAGGATGTTCAGTTTGATCCGCAGACTGATTAAACTGGACTTATATGGATTATATAGAAATGATCTCAAATTATATATGTTGAAGTGAAACATTGCTAAGCACTTGTAATGAACTGATTTCTCTAACGCACTTTCACCTTATTCTTCAGCCAAAACAAATGTTTATAGTTTATAGATTGCCCATATGTTACGCTCTTGGCCTTCATTCCTACAAGTAAAAATACAAAAAAAGGGGGGAGGGAGGAGAAGGATGGAAAAGCAATAAAGTGAGGAACTTTCCCATTTAGCCCTGATCACATCCCTGGCAACATCTTGTTTTCTGCTCTGACCACACAGCACGGCCTTCATCACAGCCTATAATTTAATGAACTGCATAAACTGTTTAAACTTGAAGACAGCAGTGTGTCAATTGCATCATGTTTGTTTTAAACTTTAAGCAAACAAGATGCAATTGACACACTGCTATCATTTACTTAGTATTGCAATCAGATGAGCCCTGGTGGGTGGGTTGAATTAAGCACCTACTGCCATTTTGATGCCCATCCTGCTTTGTGTAACAGAAACTCCAATTCTTCCAAAGTGGTCTCTCTTCCTGACTCTGCTAGGACTCCAAAGAGATTCAACTGCTTGGAAAGAGGAACCCACCTGAACAGCAGCTAATGGTAGTGGAGGGAGAGCTGCATAGTGAAGCTGGAGAGAGAGCAAGGTGCTTCTTTAAGTCACACACTGGGATAACGCTAAACCTGTATTCAAATGGTGCCTGCCAACCTGCTTTGGTCTGGCACAAGGGTCAGCAACCTGCGCCTCTGGAGCTGCATATGGCTTTTTCATCCCTCTGTTGCGGCTCCTGTTGGTCAAAATAGGCATCACAACCACCAATGTGTGATACCCACCGGCATGCAATTTATTGAGCTTTTAAACCCCTGGTAGGTCAACCATGAATAAATCCAAGAAAAGAAAGTTTCAGAAGAAAACAGAATGTTTTCATATACATATGCTGGTTTTGTGGCCGCTCAGGAAATAATCAGACACGGGAAGGGTTTTGTGACTTCCGGTGTTTTCTTTTCTGTGAGAAACAGGTCCAAATGGCTCTTTGAGTGTTTAAGGTTGCCGACCCCTGGTCTGGCAGAACTGTTTTGCATGGGAATCCAAATACAAGCTTCTTTTGGACAGTGGTTTACTGCACCCCTGTTCTCCCATAGCATTGTTCAATGGTGCTATTCCTGAAGCATGCTAAGCCCCTGTCCGTAAAGAGGCGAAGAGAGGCCGTCCCTTTGAATCCCCACACAAAACATTCTTCCACAAGAAAAGCCTTCAGACCCTCATCCTTCAAGTTACAAATTCTTTAACAAGAATCGAGAGAAAGAATTCAGCAGCCTGTTGGATGCCACTAGGTGGCAGCTGTGGAGGGCAAAAGGCACAGCAGCCTCAGTAGCATCATCAGCTTCTCTCTTCTCCCTCTCTGTTCTACTAGGGCTTGTCTGAATGGCTGCCACTAAGCAATAACAATGCACATTATACTTTTGTCAGCAGCGAGAATTCACTACTACAGTGTTTACAATGTGCATTTCCTGAGCGATATGGGCATACGTGCAATGCAGGATATCGTCAAGCATTGCCAGCCATACCCCGCTGCAGTATATTCAGAGCAAAACAATTAGATTTTCTTTCCTCTGTTTACATTTGTGCAACATAAATATATGCACATGTTTACTCAGAACTAAATTCCATTCAGGTAATAGAATTTACTCATCAGTTATAGGTGCAGCAGATTTTAGCTCTAGGGTAGAAAGGAAAAAGAACACACTATGCTCAATAGGAACACAGGTTATCTACTGATCTTTTCAACACTATTCCTTGTAGGTGTCTCCCTGATAATCCAATAACTTTGATCTTAATAACATTGGTCTCTCCTGGTTGATACTGGGATGACAAATACCATGAAATTCAAAATTGTAGGCTAAACTGAGATTCCTGAACCACAATGGTAACAAAGGGCAAGTTTACAAAATGTTAATGTATTGGCAAAAACACCGGACTCTGGGAAATCATCAGAATAATGTTTAGCAGGTGAGACTTTGCAGGTTTTAAAAGAAGTCCACTGATTTTATTCGATAGGAGTGAAGGATAAGCTCCCACTTCCATTCTGGTTCCTGGAAAGACCCCATATCCAATTTCTAGACCTATTCTCCTCAATTCAATTAGCCTCTGACAAAATGCAATTTACAGACGGGATTCTTTCCGGTAAACAGATTCAGAGTGTCCTATTTGCAAAGAGGGAAGGGGAGAAAGGGAAAGAAAAGCGGCGGCTCTGCTCCGTGTATTAATCTGCGATCCAGCTGGCTTCGTCTCCCACTCCCCCAAATCGGATGTGGCCCTCCTAATGAAGCTCGCATGCCGTTGTATACATTAAAAGTTGCAGAGTGTAATTTCGTTTTGATGAATCCACGGTCCCCATCTGATCCGCATTTGCCTACAAAGAAACCGGAACCCCGCATATATGCATGTGCGCCTGCGTTGTTCCTTCCCGCCGCCCTCCTCCTCGTTCTCCGGATCGAGGTTTCGCAGGCAATTCGGTGGCCGAAACTAGCAGCGATTACGGGGCTCGGCGCTGGCAGAGGTGGTGGCCGAGGAGGCCCTCCCTGCCCAGGGCCTTTCCACCTGGCGGGACCACCTAGCCCGATCACTTTGCCACAGGCTGCCCCAGCTGCAGCCTCGGGGGCCGGGGAGCGAAGGGTCGCTGGGTGGGCGTGAGTGGCAAAGCGTCCTTTGCTTGCCCTGCCCCGGCCACCTTAGTGGATCAGGCCAGAGGCGAAGCTGCCGCTGCTTTAAGCATCCTTCGGTTATTTGCAGCGGTGCTGCTTAAAACCGCTGAAGCCTGGGAGAAGTTAGGTAGTTTTGTGCAGTGCTGGAGAGACATAAGGCATAAGTCCGGAAGGCATATTATATAACACAAAGTTCGACGAAAACATTTAAGTCCTTAAGATGAATCACTTAGCCTCACCTTCGGATGCTTGCAGGGCTAATTACAACAGGAAAAGTGTAATAAGTATCCGGATAAAGGCATATTAAGATCGTAGAAATAGTTTAAAGGTACAGCAAGAATGACCCAGTGAGGATAGGAATTTATCATAATTGAGATCCTTACAAATTAAAAATAAGTGACTTGAGAAAGGAGGGACTTTAAGAAATGTGTGGAATTTGAAATATTCATACAGAATGATCACATATCTAAGTAAATATATAAACTATTATTAAATAATATGTAGAGACAGAACAAGTCAAAGTTTGCATGTTTTTAAAGAAGCAAGAGTGGTACAACAATTGGAGGATTTTTTTTAAAAAAAAAATAACATTCACCCCCAAGTTATAACCCAGGGGAAATGGTTTTACAGATGATAGATAATTCCACCAATTTTTCTTAAGTAAATATAAAAACATTGAAATTTTTTGAAAGAGAAGGTACACTTCATCATATGTGATAGTTATGCTATGACACCCCCCTCAAAAGTATAGAAAAGATATATATTTTAAAATATCTAAAAATATAATTTGAATTAAAACCTCAAATATTTTTACTAGGATTGTTCCAGAATACATAGACAAAAATATATATGATTTATTAAGTTACACGTTCGTGATTGCAAGAACAAATTTGGCAAAACATTGGAAAATAGTTATTTTACCAACCACATCAGGTTAGGAACTTTGGAGAATATGTGAAAGTAACAATATATATTCATAACAGAAGTTTAAAACAAGAATGGATCCCTTATGTATCATGTACTACATCAAAAGGCAAACTTAAGACATTTACAGCATGGTTTTAGGGAGAAAGAAAAATCAAAATAAACAAATGGATTCAAGTAGAAATCAAAAATATTTCCTAATATTTTGGTTGCAATCAGCAGCCAGGGTATAATGGAAAGGAAGTGTATACTTTGTAAGCAAGTAGTTTTTAATAATGGTGATTTTAACTTTATAATATTTTCATTTTCCTTATATTAACCTAGCAACCTTTTTCTTTTTAAAAGATTAATTGTAATTCATAATTTTGTAATGTTATTGTATTATCCATACCTGTTATTCCTGATAATTTGTATCTTGCACAGTATAAAATGGCAAAAAATTGGTCATAAAGAGGATTTTATATATGTAATTCAATTTTAAAAATATGTAACATTATCAGATGGTATTTGCAGCAAAATTAATTATGATGAGCCATTTCCAGTGAGGATGGAATCGAAGCTAAATATTCAGGGGTGTTGGAGTGCAGTTTGTTTCACACAATAGTTCCTTGATTACTGAAGTATCGTTTATTCAATTTAAATTTCTGTTTGTAAGACATACTGAAGTACAAGAAGAAGTGGATTCATACTAAGCTAAAATATGGATAAGTAGCTTGTGGTTCAGTAGCATGTATCCAATATACCAAACCACAGACTTATCATGTACATTTTAGTCTAATGTTTGTGCAAATGCAGGGAACATTCCCTGTTTTCAAAAGCTTTAATTGTGCAATCCTAATTCAGTTTGCATTGCTATATTTCAAGTCATGAAATGACAGAATTGGTCCAATATGACCAGATATTCAACTCGAAATTTGGAAGAATCTATAGTCCTTCTTTAAAAGGAAGTATTATCTGATCCTAATATTTTATGAATTTCACACATTTAAATCCAGTGCATATACATAGCTTTTTCTTTTCTTTTTAAAAAAGGATCTTCCCATAAACAAAAAACACTCAAAGAGCATCTGAAAATTGAATCTGTTCTTTCTTGAGAGCAATAGTTGGAAAATGTTTTGGGATGTGTAATCTCAGATATTAGCCATCATATTTCTTGGGACTGTCCCACACAAGTTTTGATAGAAAGCATTTTGATTAATTCAAGACTTCTCCACTGAAGTATCAATTTGCTTTTATTGATCCTAAACATCTTGGGTTTTTACATTTTCAAACTTTTCCTTCCTTCAATATAAATATTAATAATGGATTATTTAAATTTAATAATCTAAATTATTTAGGGGCCTAAATTTAGGGACATTTTTTAATATTTGATACCACCTCTACCAGAATATCTGTTTTTGTCTTCTGTCCACCTGCCAAGATTTCCAAACACACCAATATTTGTGATGCATTTGGCATTTGGGCACAGCAGTCTCATGCTTGGCATGCGCTTTGCATAGAAAACCTCTCCATCCTGTTGTTATTTTAAAGCAGTGCTTTTCAAATTTGGCAACTTTAAGATGTGTGGACTTCACATCAACCCATAATTCCCCAGCAAACATGGAGTGGACAAAAGCTCAAATAAGGAATTCACAAAAGCCAAGCGCTCCTTTCCAAACATTCACATGGTTTGCCTATTTTCTTCTGGGAAGTGGCTGCTTCTAAAGGTGCTTCCTGGGAGCATCCTCACTAGGACTTAGTGGGCTGAAATGGATGGAACTGGGAGTGTGGGTGAGGCTTGGTCAATATCAGGCCAGGAGAGGGTGGGACCTATTATGGCCTGGTTCCCTCCAGGGTGCCTCTCTTCTTCCTCCTCTTGATGCCTGAAGATGTCTCACTTCATCTGCTACTCATTCTGTTCGCCTGGCCAGCTGTCAAAACAGGGGGTGTCTCTTTCATTCCAACTCACAAAGTACTAAAAAGAAAGGGAGGGGTGCTTTAATGCCTGTGTTTGGACACAAGCAATTATCCCTAATTATTGTTTTTATTTTGAGCTTGCCCTTCCTGCTGGAGAGCCAACAGATGAACATGCTTCTATCCTTCCCAGTTGCTTGATCTCAGTGGATTTTGCAGAGCAAGTCAGCAGGGGAGGAGGAGGGGAGAGGCTTGGTGGCTTTCATCTCAATGTGAGTTTAGGGCTGATTCAAACACTTTGTGATGGGAGAATTAACCCCAGGAGCCAGGGTTTTCAATGGCCTCTGATAAGAGATTATACGGGTTGGTGGCAAACTTTTCTTGGCCAATGGTTTTCAAAGCCTTTGGAGCTGTTAAATCAAAGCACTATTCAATTGGGACAGGCCCCTTACTCTGACCCTCTCTTTTCTCCTGTTCACTGGTGGCAAGATGCAGCTCCAGCAACTTTCCACTCAGACCTTCCCTACTTAGTGCCGCCAAGGAGAAACAATAGTCAGAAAGCCAGAAACAGGGAAGTCCCTCATTTTAATCAAAAAGTAATTACATTCATTATGCAGCCAACCTCATAGTCAAAACATTTTCCCCTTAATTAATTTGCTTTAGCTGTAGACTTACATGTTAAAAGCAGGGCGGGAGATAATCTTTTCTGTCACCACACTGTTTTTGAGAAACTAATGAATCCAGTATTTTAAGAATTGGCCATTGAGTCACTTTGGGATAGGTAAGGACTTCTGGCTGAATGGTTTTATCATTGTTATCAAAGGTCATCTGGGAGACAATCAAACATCATTGTCACCTAATACCAATCAGCCTGCAAGAATGTATGGCAAGGATAGACAAGTTGTACCACCCTTGCAGTTGCTGAATGACAACTCTTAGTCCTGCATTTCATGGTAGGAAATTCTGAAATGAAGCGTCCAATAGAGCATAAGTGTCTCTGTTAGGTAGGCCTAGGGAGGCTGATACCTACCAATGTGTAGTACTACAATTGCAATTATCCCCAATGAACACAGCCAAGCTGGCGAAGTCTGGAATAAGCGAACAAAAAACCTTCAGGCTCCTTTGTATTACTGGTTTTCAATGCATCTAGACATTTTTCCACCAAATGAAGAACGCTTTTGTTTTCCAGAAGGATGTCATTGTATGTATACGCTTGGGTGTTGTGGGCTTCAATTTGATTTATCATTGATTTATTGTTACCATAATTTTGTCTCATTTTGTAATATTTTATTTCATTTGCCTCTCTGAAAATAGCTATATTGATGGTTCTCAGATAAATAAACCAGAATTGTTTCTTAATAAACTATGTGAACTGCTCTGCAAGTTAAAAAAATATTAAAAAATAAAAAGCGAAGTCAATGGGATCCCTGAAGCTTTCAAATAGATCAAAAAAGACACAAAACCCTCTTTAGTTTCCCCAATGGTACACTGATGTTCTAATTATCCTCCTTAAATTACTTCTTCTCACTTCCCACAGTTAATTGCTTGTGATCCACAATAAACCATTACTGTTATTTATTACTTATGCTTACATTAGATTTTATATTTCCTCCAGAAGCTCAAACTGTTGATTATAGCAGTTCCTCCTCAGATTTAGGGGGAAACATTCCCTTGCCTGAGCTCCAGATGTGGATCATACCCGCTGCTTTTGATGTTAATTGTTGATTTGTCTTCAGTCAGGAATATATTCTCCAAAACTCTGCACCAGAATGCTCTGGTTAATTCATGAACAGTAATGCAAAGGACTCATTATAGAGTACTACCATAAGTCCAAGAGATATTGCAGCATTACTATAGATCACGGGTGTCAAACTTGCGGCGTCACATTGCTGTCGCGTGTCTATCATGAACTTTTTTTCCTTCATGGAGCTGGGGTGGGTGTGGCCTCTGCGTGACGCATCTGGTCCGGAGGCCACCAGTTTGACAACTCGGCTATAGATTCTGTGTTTAAAACCCTCTAAGAAAAAAATATATCAGTTGGCAATGAAGATAAGATTCTGGAACATTGCATTAGTATGGTGCACTCTAGTCTTGTTGCTTAACAATCTCTGAATAGATAAATATTCAGGGTAAAATAGTTGCCCTCAAAGTTGACTCTCTTTGAGAAGAGACTATCCAGAGAGCTATAATGATGTCTTGCTTGGGAGTGCAATGATTTTACCCCCTCCAAGCCCCTTAGGAAAAAGTATTTCACTCCAAAGGAAATGAATGCAAGAGAATGGCTTGACTTTGGGCACAGAACACAACTATGCAATGAATGAATAAATGCATACATTAATGCTTCAACTGAGATCAAGTGATGGAAAAGTTGATGGAAAAATAAAAACAGGTGGAGTACTGTAAACCTCTATAGTAGGAAGATCTAACATTGAATAAAGCATTTACCTTGGATCTTCTTCTCTTCATCTTATCTCATCTCTTCTCACCTCACCTCCCCCTACTTCACCTTACATGACCTGACATTATTATTTATCAAATTTATTTGCCATCTCACAGTTCAGGCGACTAAGCAGTTACATGGATGTGGTCAAGAAGAAAGTTCCTAATGATATAACACTACCTGTTTATACTGCTAATAAAGTGGTCATTTAATACATTTGTTACCAGAAAGCCAAAGATCCCCTCCATAACCATAATATAAAACAAAAATATGCAAGGGGTAAATTTGTAAGGGTGGTTGAAGAACAGAAAGTCTAGATGATAATGAATGTTTGTTGAATTTGTGGACTCCAGAGAAAAATTGGTATTGCTAAAGAAGCAACTAAATATGAGAATACATGGAACTTGATCTCAGCAAACTTTGCTATGTACAATTTGCAAGTATGCATGAAAAAATAACCATTCTATCTATGGTGAGTTCCATTGATGTTTGGGTTACTTCAAAGTGCACATTTTGGAACAATAATGGAACAAATATATTTTTGTATATAAGGACATCGGGGGGGGGCACTTTGCCAACAACCCCCCCACATTTGTCCTTTTCATTTTTTGTTTTGCAGTGGTTCCACATTTCCTTAGTGAGCAATTCCTCTCTGTGATTGTGGTGGGGGGAGAGATTGGCATGATGCCCTTAATATTGTGGGATATCACGGGGTGAATCCTCTTTCTCCTAGTAGTGTGGTAGCCTAGAGATGAAGATGCTCATTGCCCACTCTGAAGGTTGAGAGTTCAATCCTAGACAGTGACAGATGTTTCTCTAACAGGGTGCAAAGAGAAAATATCTGCTGCAAACTCTACATAGGATTCAGGAAAGGCATCCAGCCAGTAAATGCTCAGCTCCATTCAGTAAATGCTCAGCTCCATTCAGTAAATGCTCAAATCCATTCAGTAAATGCTCAACTCCATTCAGTCGCCCTGACTCCACTCTGATAAAAGCAATAGCAATAGCAATAGCAATAGCAGTAGACTTATATACCGCTTCATAGGCCTTTCAGGCCTCTCTAAGCGGTTTACAGAGAGTCAGCATATTGCCCCCAACAATCTGGGTCCTCATTTTACCCACCTCGGAAGGATGGAAGGCTGAGTCAACCCTGAGCCGGTGGGATTTGAACCGCTGAACTGCTGATCTAGCAGTAGCCTGCAGTGCTGCATTTAACCACTGCGCCACCTTGGCTCCAAAAGGAATTACAGGGTCATAAAAAGAAAGAAAACAATTCTCCTTCTCCTGTTCTTTGATATCTAAATGAAGCTTCTGGGAGAGGGCAACTATGATATGAGGTGCCATATCAGCAGTATGTTGATATTACCCAATTATTCAGTGCATTGCTATCCTGAGCTGCGAAGGAGATGCTGTCAGTGTCATTTCCTAGTCACCGTCAGTTGTTTTTTTTGCCAACATTAAAGTTGTCTTGGATGAGCAAACGTTTTGTGTCAAGGAGCAGAATCATGATTTGGGGATCCTTTTGATTTCATGGTTCCTGCAAGTAAAAAACATGGCCTGGGGTATCACCATCCAGTTTCAATTTGCACATGAGTTGCAATCAACCTGGGGCAGCAGGTCTTAGCTACAGTAATTCATACGCTTATCACTTCCCAGTTAGGCTACTGTAATATACTCTACTTGGGCTGGTCTTAAAAACTATTCCACAACACATTTGTCCCAAAATGCAGCAGTCTGCAAAACGTTTGGTTCTCATTATTGGGAATGTATGTCAATTACTGGTTTACAGATTCTGCTTTGGTTGCTGATTGGTTTCTGAGTACAACTTGAGTACAATTTGTTAAAAGACAATGAGCTCCATCCTGCAAGGGCTTCCTGGTATTGTCTCATATATGGACTATATTGCTTATGCAACAAGTATTGAAGAGTTTTAATGATATTCCTTAAAAGAAGAAGTGACTCTAAACCAAACCAAATGCCATTTTCTTCTTCAAAAGTTTACTTGTCTCAGTTAAAGGAATTAAACCTCTTTTTTTTTTAAAAAAAAGGAGACATTCTTCTTTTAAGACCCAACTCCTTCGAATCTAGTTACGTCGTTATATTATTAAATATATTTCAAATCATGTAGGTATTTATTAGCTTTACCAGGTAGACCTGACAGAAAACATTACCATTTGATCTAATTCTTCTTTATTGTAAAGCTACATTAACAGAATCTTGCAAGTCTGAAAGTAGAATTTTGCTGCCATCACCTTTTCAGCCCAAGATCTTAGGGAGGGCCCCTTCTGAGCATTATGCTCTTCCCACTATGCTGAATCATATAAAACCAGGCACATCACTAGAAGCCAAAATCACAAGACGTCCGATTAACTTTGGCCATGTCATGCATGCAAATTCATTGGAGAAGCCAGTGATGCTAGAAATGGTTAGTAGAACAAAAAGAGACAAGCAAAGAACACTCTGGCTTGATAATAGCAAAACTGATAGAAAGATGAACATCCAAGAATGGAAAGACGCTGGGCTTGACAGTAGCATGGAGCGCGCTTGCCTACAAAATCACCAAGAGTCAGACACGACTGAATGCTCAAAACAACAACAAAATTTTCCATAAGTGAACATAATACATGCCTGTCCTGTATATGAAGGTTTACAAACCACTGGCAGTCCCTTCAGAGGATCCTGGCTTTGGCTGGAATGTGATAATACTAAGAGTTTGTGCACACACTCAAAGCTATTGTGTGAACGGATGGTTGGCCCATCCATCATTTTACAGAATGCCTAATCATCTTCACCAAAACCATTCCAGTGTCTATCTTACAAATTTAATATATGATGTAGGAAGAAGCAAGAGAAAACAAGGGGCTTCTGGCATGGCTTTTGAGATAAGGGCTTTCTTGGGCTTTTCCAAATGGTGTTAACCAACTGTTCCGTTGCTTTAGTTGTGAAACCACTGTAGCAGCAGCCGTTTCACCGAGTTAACAAAACTGTTTTCCTCCTTAGATCCTCATGAGAAAAGCTATATAACTTTAGGAATTGATTTTTTTTTACAGTGACTTTATTAGAGGGGATTTAACTCATTTGCCATGGACAGGGAAGTTTCTCATGCTCAAGGTGGTTGCTTCTTTAAGGAACGTAGGAGCCACCTCACCACTGTCTAATCCTGGGATCATAAACCTGGATTACTCCCTTGTCCTGTGACTGTTCTGATTCCCTGCACAAACAGCCCAGCCAGAAGAGATTGCCTGAAGTGATCAGAGGCCTGGCATGAAACTTGGAATCTAGTGACAACATTTGCTAAATGTGTTTCAGATTTGAGGCTGTCCTCAAGTCTGGTGAGTAGGAGGTTTTTTCCTGTTATTTCTGCTGCCAGATTGCATTTGGGTGGCCTTAACAGAACGTGTTGTAAGCACGTGGTCATTTGTAACACTCGGGAAAGTTGTGCTGTGCACATTTCTTCAATGTCCATTATCTTTGCTGTCTGTTGTTCCACCCAGTAAGCACACATGCCGGAAAACAGCTGGAAACATCTATATTTGTTTGAAGTGAAAAGCAGAATTCGTAACTTACTTAGCTAGAGCCACCTGGTTGATTTTCTCTAGGAGGAAAATGCCAACAAACCATTATCTACTTATTTCTCAAAGTTTTAATAAAGTACTCCTCCCACCCAAAAGGCCAGAATAGGACACCACCAAGAGCCAGGGGTTAAGGCATCAGTCTAGAAACTGGGACATTGTGAGTTTTAGTCCTGCCTTACATACAAAGCCATCTGGGTGACCCTGACCCAGCCTCCCTCCCTCCCTCTCTTGCTCTCTCTCCTTTCCTCCCTCTCTCTCTCTCTGCAGGCAAAGGCTAACCGTTCCCAAAATCTTGCTAACAAAACTAAGGGACTCCAGGAAGCCACCCAGAGTCCAAAACTAACTTAAAGACACACACACACACCGTACACCTTAAGACCACCACTGGTCTATTTTTATGAAGAGTTGCTTTGAGAGAGAACACCCTTCTGGGCTTTATTCTACTAAGAATATCACAATTTATTTTTCTAGGATTTATTCGACACCTTTTTCTTTTCCTGGCCCATTCTATGCCTTTTAGACAGTCTCAAGGCAGTGAATCACTCTTTGTTGCTACGGGGGATTAAAAAGTAGGTAGTATCTTTCATGTTTTTAGCAGAATAGTTTCAGATCAGTATAAGCAAACAGTGCAATTCTACAGCTCCCATGCAATAAGCTTCAGTTGGTTACACAGAATAGAATTACAGACTAATGAGGCAGGTTGGGATAATAACTCATTGGAAGCGCATATGCTTTGCATTCAGAAACTATTACCTGCTCAGGTGAAACAAATAAAAAACTTTTCTTAGGGCCAACAGTGATCCAGCAGAGACATTTCTAGAGCCATACTTCAAAGTATAAGTGAAGCAAAAAAATAATAATGGATAAATATAAGGACAAAATGTCCTTCACTTAATTTCAAGGCAATTTAAATGAATACAATTAATATGATCATTCTTGATCTTTTTAAAATCAGTTCTATTACATTAAAAATAACAATTGAGTAAAATTGTTGTGAAAATTCTGAGACCTTCTGAAAGATTGCAGCTTACATGGGACTCTAAGGCTTTAGCCTAGGCACACTACCTAAAAGGAGAAAATAACACAATGTTGGAATACTCTTATCTGAAAATGGAGATAATCATAAACAATATTGAGTCCAACACAACAGTGGACTGACCAGGTGTCATGTGGCTTTGTATGTTCAAAGAGTCAATTAATCATTCCATTTCTTACAATCACTCCACAAGATGGATGAGGTACCATCATATTAATAAAGCAGGTAACATGCTGATTATATAAAGACTGAAAAACAGGGAACTGTGCATTGATTGGGATGGCTACCTAATTTGTTATGGTCAAAGGAGTGAAATCTGGTTAGCTAAGAAATTCAGCAATTTTGCATCTTCGTCTTAATAAACATTTTTTCATAATTTATGTTTTATTGCTTTTAAAATAATAATTACAAAACAGAAAAAACACAAAAATAATTATGATAAAAATACATTGTCAAAAAAAGAAAAATATAGAAAGCATTTTTAATAAAGTGAAAAAATACAACAAATAAAAAAATGTATAATTTTAATGTAGAATTTAGTTACAATTCTAACTAGACTTATTAATGCAGTTTTTCCCCAAACGCTATCACTATTTACTAAGGCTGCATTACTATTACTGTTAGTCTTCTCAGCATTCCTATTACCCATCTCTTCCCATGTGTTTGGCACACGTGTGAGTGAAGCGAGCTCACACGTGCAAAAAAAATGCGTGCCAAACTGGCTATAATGTCAGTCGCAACCCACCCCTGGTTTACATCAATAGGCAATCTGCACATAGGTGCAATCTCCAATTCATTGAGTAAAAAATGGGACCATATATTTATCTTACCAATGCTGCAGTATAAGTCTTCTAGTCATCATAAAGACACGGAGAACATATTTACATCATCAAGTTGTCAAATTCCAACTACTATGTATGTAGTTCAGAGAATTTTATCCTATGAAAATGTTAGCTTTTGTTGCACACTTATATTTATATCATCCCTACTTTTCCCCAAAACTTAGTACATGTAGGACAATGTGTTTCAAAAAAGCATTATCCTTATTAAATCTCCAACAAAATGCTGCTTTTGAAGTCCTTTTCTATTCAAACATAATGAAGTCTAGTAAATTCTAAATATTATTTTTGTAGTATAAGTCATAATTTGAAGTCCATTGACAATCTTGCTATAGAAGATGGTCTGTCATTGGCTAGAAAATATAGGAACCTCTATTTCACACATTCTTTGCATATCCAACTGGTTTATTGATAAGAAATATATATATATGTATGTGTGTGGTAAATTAGTAACACGGTTATATATATATATATATATATATACACACACACACATATATGGAAGATCACTACTTCCATTCTCTGTCCTTCGGCTCATCACAAGAGACCATCCAGACAGAAACCCAATATTTTTACTGTTGCCTTTTTGTTACATTTGTTGTATTTGAGCCAAGGTGGCGCAGTGGTTAAATGCAGCACTGCAGGCTACTGCTAGATCAGCAGGTCAGCGGTTCAAATCTCACCGGCTCAGGGTTGACTCAGCCTTCCATCCTTCCGAGGTGGGTAAAATGAGGACCCAGATTGTTGGGGGCAATATGCTGACTCTCTGTAAACCGCTTAGAGAGGCCTGAAAGGCCTATGAAGCGGTATATAAGTCTACTGCTATTGCTCTCCCTTTATTTATTTATCAGCACAAATACAACATACAACCCCTGGTAAGTCCCAATTATGGGAGGAAGCTAACTGCTTCCATCATCTGTCAATCAGCTTGTCACAAGAGTCCATCACGACAGAAACCCAATATTTTTACTGTTGCCTTTGTTATATTTGTGTTTTATTTGTGCTGACGACTGTTGCAACATCCCCATAGTCACATGATCAAAAGTTAGATGCTTGGCAACTGGTTCACATTTATGACGGTTGCAGTGTCCTGGGATCATGTGATCTCCTTTTGTGACCTTCTGACAAGCAAAGTCAATGGGGGAATCAGTTTCACTTAACAACCGTGTTACTAATTTACCAACTGCAGTTAAAAACTCTGGCAAGAAAAGTCGTAAAATGGGACAAAACTCACTTAACAAATGTTTCACTTAGCAACAGAAAGTTTGGGTTCAATTGTGGTCATATGAGCCAAGGTGGCGCAGTGGTTAAATGCAGCACTGCAGGCTACTGCTAGATCAGCAGGTCAGCGGTTCAAATCTCACCAGCTCAGGGTTGACTCAGCCTTCCATCCTTCCGAGGTGGGTAAAATGAGGACCCAGATTGTTGGGGGCAATATGCTGACTCTCTGTAAAACCGCTTAGAGAGGCCTGAAAGGCCTATGAAGCGGTATATAAGTCTACTACTGCTATAAGCTGAGGACTACTATCTGTACTTGTATTCCTTGCCAAAATAGAAAAAAATGTTTCCAACCTAAAGACCCCAAACTTGTCTAAATGTTTCAGTCCTGTTTCAAAGTTATCTTGGTGACAATACAAAAGTGATTTTCCATTGCTTTCTTCTGATTTTGAAGTTTCATCTTGGAGATGTGTTGCCTTTCTTCACACCTGTAGAATCCCACCTACTGTACTTTCATTCCTCTTTGTGAATTCAATTTAGTTTCTTACCTTCTATTTGATCTTTGGAGGCAAGAGTGATTCTACCAGGAGTTGTCATTCTGGGTAGCATCAATCAGCTAAGCGGTTAAGGAAGTAAACCCTTAAGAGGAGGATTGTGCAAATAAAGTCATATTTTATAACTGGGATCTATAACAAAAAATTGCAATGTGGAGTATTTTGTTCAGGCTTCCCCATCGGTCATTCACATCCTTTTCCCTTATATTTTATTCAATTTATTCTTCCATCATTTTTCTTTGGCTTTCTTAAGCTTTCCATGCTCTTCACTGGGTTACATTGAGAAGTGACTTTGAGTTCTTTCTTTTGCAGATATTTAAAACTTTATGCAAAACTGAGATTTCCTAATTTGCTGCAAAAATGTAGAGCTTCTTTCTGGTGTTCTTTTTGTGGCCTCCTTAGAAATCAGCATTTGTTTCTGAAATGAAAAGATAGAAAACATGATAATATTTAGCAGTTTGTGGGTGGTTTTTTATGACCTTTATGCTATTGTAGGACTAAAGGCAGCATGATTGGCTCATTACTAATTTACACTTGAGTCCTACATCCCAGAGGAGAATGTAGTTTATACTTTTGTCTGACTGTATTACCAATTAAATTAGAAAGTGGCTTCAAAAGATAGCTTCTTTGCATGCAATAGGTCTTCTCCATCTGGAAGATATTGAGAAATACCCACAGGGAACAACATCCATAATTAAAGCTCCAATATTTTTTTATGGAGATCATAACAGATGGCTATAAAATACTCCATGCCTCAAACTGTAGTCCTAAATGTACTATTTAATAGTAAATAGTGAATATTTACAGGTTATATCGTCTGTAGAACTAGCAAGACATACTGTTAATTGGGATAATACTGTATACCGGTGAATTGCCAGAACAAAAATAGCTTCTTATTTATTCACTATTGGGCAGAGAAGCAGGACAGAAAAAAGAACAGTAATTAAAAAGGAGTCTCACCTAAATAAGGAATAGGAACGTATGGAGGGGGTAGTCATATTGGCCATACTGAACTCTTTGAAGGTATTTCGCACATTGATGGGCTGAGATGGGCCCTTGATTTTACAGCGGTGACCTACAAAAAAGGTTGTAGAGTTTTGTTCATGGGCCCCATGAGTCATTCACAAACTTTTCCATCTTATTCCATTCTACTCATTCCTCCCCATGCCACAAGTCTCTTCCCACCCTGTGCACATGCATTTATAGCTATTCATATACCTATGTTTCAACAGTGAGATGGGCAGCATATAAATTTAATAAATAAGTACTAAAAAACACCTCCCTGCATGAATTTAGGTTTATTTGACTGGAAATGAGTTTGCCCAGAAATCTTAGCCCTAGGCCCGAAAACAGACAAAAGGCAACTCTCACATTCTGGACATATGTTGTGAATCTTAAAGTTCCCTTGAGTTGGACAGTCAGTATTTACTGGCCATGGTGGCGCATTAGTTAGAGTGCAGTACTGCAAGCTGTTTCTGCTGCCTGCCGGTTGCCTGCAATTTGGCAGTTCAAATCTTACCAGGCTCAAGGTTGACTCAACCTTCCATCCTTCCTAGGGGGGTAAAACGAGGACCCAGATTGTTTAGGGCCATATGCTGACTCTATAAACTGCTTAGAGAGGGCTGTAAAAGCACTGTGAAGTGGTGTATAAGTCTAAGTGATATTGCTAAGAAGAAAACTGAAAGATTTCTTAAGTAATTTTGTAATTTAATTTTTGTAATTTTAATAGATTTGTATGCTGCCCAATCCCAGAGGACTCCGGGCGGCTTACATAAAAGCAATTTAAAAAATATTAAAAAAGATTAAAACACAGAACAGTACAACTGAAAAACAGAAAACAAAACATGCACTCAGTTATAATGGGGCTGAAGTTCAGTCAAGATCAACAGCCCCAGGCCTGCCGGAACAGCCAGGTCTTAACGGACTTACGGAAGGCCAGGAGAGTGGGGAGGGTCCGGATCTCAGGGGGTAGATCGTTCCAAAGGGCCGGGGCAGCAACAGAGAAGGCTCTCCCCCGAGGAACCGCCAGACGGCATTGTGTGGCCGACGGTACCAGGAGAAGGCCCGCCCTGTGCGATTTTATTGGATACTGGGAGGTATGTTGCAGGAGGCGGTCACGGAGATATCCAGGTCCTAGGCCATGTAGGGCTTTATATGTAATAACCAGCATGTCTGGAGACTGATGGGAAGCCAGTGCAGCTCACGGAGGATGGGTGTAACATGGGTGTACCTAGGTACACCCAGTATCACTCTCGCGGCTGCATTCTGGACCAATTGTAGTCTCCGAACACTCTTCAGTGTTACAGTAGTCGAGCCTTGAGGTGACGAGGGCATGAGTGATCATTTGGAGTGCCTCCCGGTCCAGGTAGGGCCGCAACTGGTGCACCAGGCGAACCTGGGCAAAAGCTCCCCTGGTCACAGCTGACAAGTGATGTTCTAATGTCAGCTGTGGGTCCAGGAGAACACCCAAGTTGCGGGCCCTCTCTGAGGGGTGTAAGATTTCATCCCCCAGGATTAGAGGTGGGATATCTGAACTATTTTGGGGGGGCAGCATCCAAAGCGACTCAGTCTTGTCAGGGTTGAGCGCGAGCTTGTTCATTCCCATCCAGACCCTGACAGCTTCCAGGCACTGGCACATTACTTCTAAGTAGCAGAAGTGTAGGAGATACCCATGTAGAAGCAGAAGTGTAGGAGATACCCATGTAGAAAACTGCCTGGTTCACTCTGCTCTTGAGTCAAAGGAGAACCACAGCAGGATGGAGTGTCCATCTGTGTTGGCTCTTAGCTGAAACTTTGCTTTCAGTCAGTATGTAATAAATGATTTGTGAGCAAATAATTTATTGCCCTTTGCTGATAACTCTTCAGGCATTCTGACTTCAGGCTGGATGCCAAGATGTCTTCTGCCAGGCACTGCCAGGAATCATGCAGAAGTAGAGTATAATGATGAGGGGGAACCATTTGCTCATAAATCTCTTGGCAGGATCTGCCTGGAAAAGCAGAGAAAGAAGCTTGAAGCAGCCCGAAGAAGGAGGTGGGAGGTCATTGAAGCTGCTGCCAAACCAACCCTAGTTCAAAAAACTAGGTTATAAGAATAAATCTGCTATTCTTTGTAGCATGTAGTTTAAATTTCCTCCTTTATACAGCCTTTAAAAACTATTTTCAAGCTTGTGCTTCAGTGAGGAAGTACTGGGGATAAATGATCTCTGTAATGGGACACTTATTGTAGGTTTACAGAAGAGTTGAGAATTGCATTTTTGGCAAATTTTTCTCTCCCACTCAATGCTTCTTAAACTCTTAATCACCTCTATCTTTTTTACCACAATGCTTTATTTTAATCATTTATTGCATTTACACTCTCCCACAATCTGACAGGCTCTTGGTGGTTAAGGAAGGGCAGGGAATCTTTTTCTGTTGTTGTTTTGTGGGTTAATTCCCTCACAGTTCATCTCTCTCCCTCCCCCTCCCTCCCCCCCTCTCTCTCACACACATGCACACACTAGAGGTCGTATTCTACCGGTTCAGACCAGTTTGCCCGAACCGGTAGCGGAAATTGCTGGTGGCTACCCCCACCCTCAGCTTTACGGCATCCCATTTAGGATCTTTTTTGCCAAAAATGCATGTGCGCAAGACTGCACACATGCACGGAGGTGGTGCATGCACTCACATTTGCGAACCGGTAGGGAAGGGAAGTGAATGCCACCCCCTGGCGCGCGCGCGCGCACACACACACACACACACACACACACACACACACACACACACTGTGTAAACTTTCTCACTCTTTTCTTGCCAAGAGACTGCCAAGCATAGACCAGAATTTGAATTTCAGGGACATCTACATGGGTTACTATTGGAAAAGTCAAAATGATAGCTACAAGCATATGTTTGAAGCGTGGCACGACAAAACCGCGGTCCACTAAAGCGCGCCCGATTAAAGCGCGTTGCTGACGTCAGCAGCAGCGCAACAACAGCGACCACGGAGAAAAAAGGGCGCTTTAAAAAGCGCTTTGAAAGCAAGCTGATTCACGTTAAGGTAAGGGTTAGGTTTAGGGTTAGGTTTAGGGTTAGGTTAAGGGTTAGGGTTAGGGTTAGGGTTAGGGTTAGGGTTAGGTTAAGCGTTAGGGTTAGGTTTAGGGTTAGGTTAAGGGTTAGCGTTAGGTTTAGCGTTAGGTTAAGGGTTAGGTTTAGGGTTAGGTTAAGGGTTAGGTTTAGGGTTAGGTTAAGGGTTAGGTTTAGGGTTAGGTTTAGGATTAGGTTTCGGGGGGTTAGGTTTAGGTTTAGGGGTTAATTTCAGCTTTAGCGCTCACAGCGTGCTTTTTCGTCACGCTGTGATGACGTCAGGTACACGGTTTCGTCGAGCGGGCTTTAGTCGAATGCGGTTTTGTGGTGGAACCTTTTGAAGTCCTGCCCCTACCCCCCTTTACATGTCTTGCATACAAGATATAACACTCATTAAAAAAATAGTTGCTTATGCCACCATTTTGAATCCAATGAAGGCTGAGCACTGATGTTTGCCAACCCAATTTGTAGACTTTGTGAAGTGTCCTGGATCTGATTTGTGCAGAGATGTGACCATTCTTCTCATGGTATGGAAGAGATGAAACCATTTACTTCTCCATGGATTTCTTTGCATGACCTCAAAACTTGCTTTTCCAATAAATGGAAGAAGGAGGCTTCTGCACAAAGGCACCAAAGTCTGCTTCAGCTAGTAGTGAAAAGCTGTGTAGCACCATAATACAACTTTAAAAGGATGCTTTGATTCCCAAATCTTCAAAATGAGGCACGTCTTTGGAGTCCAGCCATTCTTTCATTCCATCTTAATTTCAGCACGAGTTCCTTCTTTTTTTGTTCTGGATTGAAAGTATTATGGCAAAGATTAGAGCACATATGGAAAACTCATGACTTTTAGTTTTGATAATGATCATGATGATTCTGATAATATCACTTCCTTACAAAATAATATGTAACAATCAGGGGGGAAAGCCTGATTTTTAAAAAAATATAATTTCTGGGATCTTTCCACTTAGGCAATAGGTGGAGTGGAAGAGAGAATCCAAATGATATTTCCTTGTGGGAAATTTTTACTTCGCCATCAGATCCCTGGGAGATATGCTCGTCTTCCCATAGCATACAGGAAACAATTATTTTGATCAGGGAAGCTGATGAAAAGGGAGAGATTTGAACTTTCTCTTCCTTTCCTGCTATTCTGGCAAGATTTCTGCAGCTATTAGCAAAGGCAAAGTAGCTATTTTTGATAAGGGTGATTGGGGGAAAGGGAACTTTCTGGTATCCATTAACTTTAATTGGAGCATGGCTATCGGTATCATTGGATGCTATATACAGGGTGCTTCAGCCTGATAGTAAAATGCAGTAACAACTCCTGGAACAATTGCCATCACCATCATCCTGATTTCCTGAATCTATTTATTACTGTTATTAACTTTTATTGATTAAACATGGAACTCGATCAACTGAACATTTAAAAATATATTACAAATATTATTGACTGGCACTGATGGTTGATATGGGTTGCTGCCAACATCCTAGGTATCGACCAAGTATCTTCTTAACAACAACAACTACCGGTACTTCTACTACTACTACTACTACTACTACTACTACTACTACTACTACTACTATTATTATTATTATTATTATTATTATTATTATTATTATTATGTTAATCTTTGGTGAGATTCACAGCCTTTGGAGCTGGTTGGTAGCTCAACAGCTTGAGTCCTAACCAAGGACCTAAGAACTGTTAAGATAATGTCGGAGGATATAAGCTGTTCCAAGTAGGGTGGTTTTTTTGTAAAATCCTCATGTTCAAGTCTGATAAATTTCAAATTTCCAAATAGCGAGGTAGCCCTTTAGGTATTGCTCCAAGGGCTCCAATTACAATCGGGACAACACACAATTTCTTTTTCCACAGTTGCTCAACTTCAATTTGCAAGTCCCAGTACTTTGTGATTTTTTTCTTGCTATTTATCTTCAATTCGTGCATCTCCAGGTATTGCAATGTCGATGAACCATACTTTTTTCTTTTCAACTATTGTTGTCAGGTATGTTGTGGGCCAAGTGCCTGTCAGTCTGAATTCTGAAGTCCCACAAGATCTTGACTTTCTCATTCTCTATAACCTTCTCAACCTGATGGTCCCAGTGATTTTTGCTCTACTCAAATCCAAACTTTTGGTACAATTTCCAGTGAACGATCTTAGCAACACAGTCATGGCGTTGTAGGTAGTCAGTTTGTGAAATTTTGCTGCACCCATTGATCAAGTGGTCGACTGTCTCGTCTTTCTCATTATAGAGGTGACATTTGCTGTTGGTGGTAACATGTTGAATTTTTGCCTTCATGTAGTTTGTGGCTAAGGATTGTTCTTGAGCTGCCAAAATAAAGCTTTCTGTTTCTTTTTTCAATGCTCCTGATCTTAACCAGTTCCAAATTAGCTTTTGGTCAGATTTGCCTTTTCAAGTATTGGCTATGCATAACTTTGTTTTTCCAATTTTCAGCTCGCTTCTCAATTACTTCTTTCTTATATTCAGCTTTTGACTTAGTTGTCTTTAAAAGGCCTCCTTTATTTACTTCCTTAATCATTGCTTCTTCACTTTTCTAGATGTAATCATTCAAGCTGTGTTTTTCTTCTTCCACAGTCTGTTTTACTTGTAGGAGTCCTCGACCATCCTCTGCTCTTGGTAGATATAATCGGTCAACATCACTTTTAGGGTGCAAAGCATGACTCATTGTCATAAGCTCCCTTGTTTTTCTGTCCAAATTGTCCAACTCCATCTGGATCCAGTCAATTATTCCTGCAGAGTATCGAATCACAGGTATAGCCCAGGTATTTATGGATTTTATGATGTTTCCTCCATTCAATTTGGACTTTAATATCTTGCGAATTCGTCAAATGTACTTGGCTGAAATTAATTCCTTGACTTTATTATGCATTGAGTCAGAGGCCCCTAAAATCCCCAAGTACTTGTAGCCTTCTTCTGGTTTTACTGCCTTTATCATTTCTTCATTCTCAAGTTCTATTCCATCATCTTCTATGACCTTGCCTGCTTTGGTTGCCATTGTTGCACATTTGTCAATTCCAAACTGCATACCAATGTGTTGGCTAAATTCTTTTGTGCTTTCAATTAATGAATTCAGTTCAGCTTTTGTTTTACCAAACAGCTTCAAATCATCCATGTACACCAAGTGCAAAATTTTCAGTCCTTTCTTTGCAAGTTCATATATATACAGTTCATCTTCTTCAAAATGATTGTCAGTGGTAGCATTGAGAGTATAAAAAGTAGGGGTGAAAGGGATTATTATTATTATTATTATTATTATTATTATTATAACAGCTTTGGTGCTTAATAGGCTACTTTGCCTAATTTTAGAATGATATCTCTCAGAACTTCCAGTCAGTAGATCATACACAAAGCAATAGCAATAGCACTTACCGTATTTTCACGACCAAAAGCCGCACCGGATTATAAGCCGCAGTATCAATTAACGTTAATTTTTCAAACTTTTTCCACATATAAAGCGCACCGGGTTATAAGCCGCACGTTTCCCGACGCTTCTGGACATCTGTTGCAGTCGTGAGGAGAGCGCAAAGGTTCTTGGCGCTCCAGGAAGCCCCTAAAGCAGCTGGGGGAGGCGCGCGGTTTGGTTTCTCCTCCCTGGATGTCGCAGCAGCAGCCCCAAGTGCACCGATCTCTGTGTTTTTCGCATCGGGGCATGCTCTTGCAGCACACCCCGATGCGAAAAACACTGAGATCGGTGAGTTTGGGGCTGCTACTGCGACATCCAGGGAGGAGAAACCAAACCACGCGCCTCCCCCAGCTGCTTTAGGGGCTTCCTGGAGCGCCAAGAACCTTCGCGCTTTCTCCACACTCTCCTCGGCTCCTCACAACTGCAATAGACGTCCAGAAGCGGCAGGGGCTATCGAGCTGGAAATCCAATCCCCATTAGCCCCAAAAGCCGCTTCTGGACATCTATTGCAGTTGCGAGGAGCGGAGGAGAGCGCGAAGGTTCTTGGCGCTCCAGGAAGCCCCTAAAGCAGCTGGGGGAGGCACGTGGTTTGGTTTCTCCTCCCTGGATGTCGCAGTAGCAGCCCCAAACTCACCGATCTCAGTGTTTTTCGCATCAGGGTGTGCTGCAAGAGCATGCCCCGATGCGAAAAACACAGAGATCGGTGCGCTTGGGGCTGCTGCTGCGACATCCAGGGAGGAGAAACCAAACCACGCGCCTCCCCCAGCTGCTTTAGGGGCTTCCTGGAGCGCCAAGAACCTTCGCGCTCTCCTCCGCTCCTCGCGACTGCAATAGATGTCCAGAAGCGGCTTTTGGGGCTAATGGGGATTGGATTTCCAGCTCGATAGCCCCTGCCGCTTCTGGACGTCTATTGCAGTTGTGAGGAGCCGAGGAGAGTGTGGAGAAAGTGCGAAGGTTCTTGGCGCTCCAGGAAGCCCTGAAAGCAGCTGGGAGATCTTTTTCCACATATAAAGCGCACCGGGTTATAAGCCGCACTGCCGGTTTTGGATCAAATTTTAGGATTTTCAGTGCGGCTTATAGTTGTGAAAATACGGTAGATTTATATATCACATTACAGTGCTTTTATAGCCCTCTCTAAGTGATTTCAGTCGGGTTTCAGGCCTGGTTACAGCACGGAAACTGCTTTGGTCGCGCTGATCGATGATCTCTGGCGAGCCAGGGATAGGGGTCACCCCTCTATCCTTGTGCTCCTTGACCTCTCAGCGGCCTTCTATACCATCGACCATGGTATCCTTCTGCGACAGTTGCGGGAGGTGGGAGTGGGAGGCACTGTCCTTCGATGGTTCTCCTCCTACCTCTCGGACAGGTCGCAGTCGGTGTTGGTTGGAGGGCAGAGGTCGACCCCAAGGCCGCTCAATTATGGGGTGCCGCAGGGTTCGGTCCTGTCCCCCCTCCTATTTAACATCTACATGAAGCCGCTGGGTGAGATCATACGCCGGCACGGGATTAAATACCATCAATATGCGGACGATATCTGTCCGCCCCGTACCAACTCAGTGAAGCGGTAGAAGTGATGTGCCAGTGCCTGGAGGCTGTCAGGGTCTGGATGGGTATGAACAAGCTTGCACTCAATCCTGACAAGACCGAGTGGCTATTGATGTTCCCTCCCAAAGATTGGCCAAGTATTCCATCTCTCAGGCTGGGGGGTGAAATTATACGCCCCTCAGAGAAGGTTCGCAATTTGGGAGTCCTCCTGCATCCGCAGCTGACTTTAGAACACCATTTGTCAGCTGTGACCAGGGGGACCTTTGCCCAGGTTCGCCTGGTGCACCAATTGCGACCCTACCTGGATTGGGAGGCCCTTCAGATAGTCACTCACGCCCTCGTGACCTCAAGACTGGATTACTGTAACGCGCTCTACATGGGGCTGCCCTTGAAGAGTGTTCGAAGACTTCAGCTAGTCCAAAACGCAGCCGCGCGAGCGATTGTGGGTGCACCCAGGTACACCCACATTACACCTATCCTCCGTGAGCTGCACTGGCTACCCATTAATCTCTGGACTCGCTTCAAGGTGCTAGTCGTTACTTATAAAGCCCTACATGGCATTGGACTTGGGTACCTGAGAGACCGCCTCCTGCCAATTACCTCCCATAGACCGATCAGATCGCACAGACTAGGCCTTCTCCGGATCCCATCTGCCAGCCAATGTCGGCTGGCGATTCCCCAGGGGAGAGCCTTTTCTGTTGCAGCTCCAGCCCTCTGGAACAAGCTCCCCATGGAGATCTGGACCCTTACTACTCTCCCAGCCTTCCGCAAAGCCACTAAGTCCTGGCTGCTCCGGCAGGCCGGGGGGCTGTTGAAGTATCCAGCCCCACAGTAACTATGAATGTTGTGTATTTTAAATTGTTGTTTTGTCTATTTATCCCCTTCCCTTGTTTATTGTAAGCCGCCCGGAGTCCTTTGGAAGTGGGCGGCATACAAGACCAATAAATTGAACTGAACTGAACTGAATTGATTTACAGAGTCAGCATATTGCGCCCAACATTCTGGGTCCTCATTTTACCAACCTCAGAAGGTTGGAAGCCTGAGTCAACCTTCAGCCAGTGAGGACTGAACCCCTGGCAATTAGCAAAATTAGCCTGAAATACCACACTCTAATCACTGTGCCACCTCGGCACAGTGGTGTTTTATATATATAACATTTTTGACAGGCCCAGCCATTTCCCTCTCCTACAGGCTCTCAGTGGATTAATAAAGAGCACATATAATAAGTGGTGGGACATCTGTCACTCTTTAAGGTATGAAATAGATCTCCATATCCTTCTTTCCCCATGTGCTGAATCAAACCTAGGATCAACACACTTCACTCTGAGTCAGGTACCTACACACAAATTTAGAAATTTGCTGTACTGGTTCCAAGAAATAATCCTTCCTTGAAAGCATCATTTGTCCTTGCTGAAAGACCAGAGGTTGAAACCTGTTGGACATTCTCAATCTGGCAGTTCTCCTGTCATGTTAATGTATAATTTTTATTTTTGCGAGGATGGGGGTTGCTGGATTTTTCATTCATTTATTCTAGCTTCTCTTTTTTCCCTTTCTTTTATCTGAATCAAACATTTACAATAATGGGTTTGAAAAAGTGGTATCTGTTTAGGACAAGGGCAAGGAGCCATTGGTTGTTACGAACATCTGCACTGCATTTGGCAACTCATCAGCTAAGAAGCGTTATAAGAATTATCTTCTGTGTCCTAACAGCATACTAGAATGTACTGTAGATAAGACAGACAGAAAAAAAGGGACACATATGAATGGCTGAATTACATATTCATTTTTTAATGCACTGTATCCAGTTTGTTTTAGATCCCACATAAAAAGAGTGAGAAACAATGCTTCTGATTTTTGCTGTTACCCCAGTGGAATTTAATGAGAAAATTGGTGGGAGAACTGTAGACCAGGAAAAAGAACTGGAGCTGAATGCAATCTTTAATTTGAATGTAATCCATCTGCAAATTAATTACAGTTTGTGGATCCTTATGTCGGTTGGCATTTTGGCAGTTTGAATCCCTAGCGTCACATAATGGAGTGAATTTCTGTTACTTGTCCCAGCTTCTGCCAATCTAGCAGTTCGAAAGCATGCAAAAATGAAAGTAGAAAAAATAGAACCACCTTTGGTGGGAAGGTAACAGCGTTCCATGTGCCTTCAGCATTTAGTCATGCCAGGCACATGGCCATGGAGAGGTCTTCAGACAGTGCTGGCTCCTCGGCTTTGAAATGGAGATTAGCACCGCCCCCTACAGTCGGGAACAAGTAGCACATAGGGGGACCTTTACCTTTATCCTTATGTGTCCTTGCCCAAGAAAAATGGGACCACCAAAGAAATAAGAAAATTTCTTCTACCCATTTTTGCTTCTACCCACTGCTTGACATGTCCCCAACAGATTTTCCCAATCTTGTATATCTAAAACTCTCCCAGGTTGATCAACAATTGTATTATTTATGCCATCACTTGCTGGCTGTGCAGGCAATGGCACAAGCTATAGGACCTTCTCAATGAAGGTACCAATCTTCAAAATGTCCTCCACAGGGACATTCATCAAATGTTCATTCTTCTCACATTTCAGTACTGTAGATGGACTTTAAGAACTGTTCTGCTTTGAAAAGGATTTTAGGTATCATGACCGGTCTTTTTAAAAACTTAATTCTTAATGCTCGTTAGCTTGGACCAGCAAAAAGAATGTGAAACTGAATGTCCCTATTTCCAATCCCTCTCCTGTCTCAGTTGCCTGTTTAAAATCATTACAGCCACCTGGGTTTTCCATCAAGATGATGGATGGCAGATTTTACACACCTTTCAACTGTTCTTCCATGGTGTTGTCAGAATTACGGGGTAAAGCTTTACTTCATGCCTATGAATATCTTAAGGCTATCCCATAAATTGCCAGGTGTGTGTGTGTGTGTGTGTGTGAGAGAGAGAGAGAGAGGGGGGGGAGGGAGGGAGAGAGAGAGAGAGAGCCTTTAGATTGCTATTGTATGTAGTTTATCCTTCTTTGTTGTATGTGTGTAGAGTTTAATTGCCTTAATATTCAATTTGAAAGCTGTTTGGAAACAACTGGCATATAAAATATACCTGAGCTTACAGAATAAGGTAAATGTTTCAGAACAGAGCTTCTCTAATTTTCTGGAGAGTAAAAGCAACAAAGGGATTAGTACTTTCAACTTTTCAATTTTGTTAACTTGAAGGGCTAATGTGTTAATTGCAGTTCTCATGTGTGTCTGTCTTATCACTTTTACCCAGCTGAAGTATTTGCCCTCCATTCATTTGGACTCCATTTCTTGAACTGCAAGGCCAGAGGAGAGCTGATTCAATGCAGTTCCAGCAACGATTTCTCCATATTTTCACAGGTTTCTAGAATTTGCAGCTCTCTGAAGTGTTTTTTTTTTTTAATACATCAACTGCCAGCAGCTGAAGTAATCAAGTGTGCTGGACCATAGGCAGCTCTGGAGCAACAAGGTTATGAAATCATTTGTTGGATGCACTCAAATATTGCGTGAAATGACCCAGGCGACATCGGAGGTTATTTGGAGAACACAGAAAGAGTCTCATGGAACACTGAGCATTTCAGCCTTTATTTCAAGATGGCTCAGAAAAGACAAAGGCGTTGTTCAGGGTACAGAAAAGCTGCATCTTTAGCTTGTTAACAAGTGAAAGAAAGGTCACAGTATTGTAGAATTGTCTTCAAATTTCATGTATCTAATAGATGCAGTTTCATAAATAAGGCCATGCGAGGGAGGGGAGGGGAGGGGAGGGGAGGGGAGGGGGAGGGGGAGGGGGAGGGGAGAGGGAGGGAGGAGAGAGAGAGAGAGAGAGAGAGAGAGAGAGAGAGAGAGAGAGAGAGAGAGAGAGATTTAAACTCAAACTGAAATCCTATACAAAAAAAACTATTTATCCAAGCCTTAGGACTTGCCTGTATGGAATGTTTTGGGTTTGTTTGTTGTCATTGGATTGCCATATTATGATTTGTGATGTAGTTATGTTTTTTTTTTACTTGGTTTGGTTGATTTTCTGAATTTTCTTTATTAAAAAGGTTTATTTTATTGTTGTGAACTATTTGGATTGGGCAACATCATCCAAATTGAAATATATAAATAAAGTCCAATTCAATTTACCAGTGTTGATTACTGTGTAGAAAAACATGGAATTAAATTGTGAATGAATTGTAATTCATAGTAGGAAAGTTTCCAGAGATTGCCTCTCTCTCTCACACACACACCCGCACTCTCTCTCTCTCTCTCTCTCTCTCTCTCTCTCACACACACACACACAAACACACCCACCCACCAATATGCTCATTTGTTGTAGAGGTGTGTATGTGTATTCCTTGTTCTCTGCTCTTCCCAGTGATCTTATATTTAGAGAGTTGTTTTCTATTTCCACGAGGAAGTACCATATGGGAAACCAGAGGGATTTAATGTAGACTTTGGACCAATGAGGGGGAACCCCACTTTCTCTCAGTCCAACCTGCTTCCCAAGATTATTATGAGGCTCATGGTGGAAAGAATGCTGTGTTAGATGCATGGAGCTCCTTACAGGATATAAATTTAATAAATAAATATGTGACCTGTAGCCAGGAAGTTAACTATTTTGCCCTTTCCCAATTAAATAAAGTAGATTTAAGAGCAGATTAATTTGTTTTCAGCAAGAATGCCAAGTTGGAGAGTTGATAGACTATTTAGTGTTATGATTTCATCACAGATTTAAAAAGATGTGCACACTTTTTGCATCTAGGTTTAATGTAAAGGTCATGCTGATGGGAAACACACACCAAGTATAGAAAACATAATGGCTTGGCTCATTGTTTTAATTACACTATCCTAAGCTTAAATATTCTTGCTTTACACAAAACTTACTTAGAATTTTTTAGACTGGTGATTCCCTGTGCTAATCTTAAATGTTTCCTCTAATCTTAAAAGTTTCCTTTAATTTTAACACCCCTCCTTCATTGCTATATGAGCTAAAGGCTGCATAGTTGAAGCATGCATTTAAAAATCTCTAGTTCAAATCTTGCTTCTGTATAAATTCATTAAAGGGTCCTAGGCAAGTCACTCCATTTAGGCTCAACATTCATATTTACCACATGAAGGATAATAACACAGTTTAATTGTTTAGAGTCAAAGGAACATGTACACTTGAAAACGCTACACAAATGGTAGGTTTGTAGAATACAAGGCAGAGTACAAGATAGCTGAATCTGGGATATAGTCTCATCTTTCTCCCATTAGGAATTGATTTAGTCATGTTGAGGGTGATTCTACTGATTCAATATTGAAGTGAAACTTTGGAGCCAAAACGGTATCTTCCCACATCCTGCAGCAGCTTTTAGTTGTGAGATCAGTATTTCCGGAGCCTTGTGCCTTCCTTGATTACCATTTCCCAGTGGAAAATCTCCCTTTCAGGATGCAGCACCTTCCCTTCAAAAAAGACCACACTGGAAGCCCACCCCTCATCAGTTGTCTGATCTCACCCAGGAAAATCCTTCTGACTGTTGCAACAGCAACCAGAATGAAGCTGTTTCTCTTCAATGGAACAAGTCCTATGCAATGTGCTGTGGAATGTATTGCATGCTTAATTAAAGACACATTTCTGCAACCTCAAGTTATAATCAACACATGGTAAAAGGTCATTATTTTTAAAACTTTCAAGCTGAAGCAGCTTGACAGTGGGAGGTGAATCTCTCAAAATCTGGCAGCAATATTTCATCTACTGGTGGACTTTAATAAGTGTAGAAAAGAAATAAATTTAGACGGTATGAAACATAGTTGCATCAATGTTGGAAGGAATCCCATGAGGGTTTCCAGGTGCCCTCTATCAAAAATTTTGTCCCAAGCTCAAAAGTTGATTTATATACTGAAGATAGAGTTTAGTTGGCACTTCCTCCTACAAAATCACCCCTCTCATGGATGAACTGTGGACTTCTAAAAAAGACCTTGGGAAATCAAATGAATACATCTTCCCTCCCACAACTTCTCCATAAGTCATGCCATAATCAAGATTTTTTCCTACATTTTTAATCTGTACCTATATTTTTCTTGCTGATAATATGTTTTTTTTTACTGTATCTTAATATTATCATCTACTTTTCTGAACTATCAATGCAGCAAACAAAATCTAAAAAAAATGTGTGACATGTTATCACCATTAAAAACAAAGATAAATAGACAGACATAGTTGTGTGCTTATAATTCAGCTAATCTAAACAACATTTTCAGGTTCACTACAATAAAGCATAAGAGCAGCATGACCAAGAATGCATCATTCTTAAAAGCCAGTGAAACCAATGGCTTTTCAAAACCTTTTAGGATATTGCAACTGGAGGCATAAACAGCAGAGCCTTTAGGACGAATGTTCATAAACTATGCTACTGAGAAAGACTTATCCTCGGCATCTATCAACCTAAGTAACCTTGAAATGGGCCAATGAATTGGCTTCTGATAGTGATCTTAAAGCATGGGCGGTCTTTCACATGAAGTAGCCTCAGGTCATTTAGAGCTTTAAAGGCTTAAATCAAGATGTTGAATATGGATACACAATAAATACACCCACAAAGAGCAAAACTGAAGAGAACAGAATTAGATAATGTGGTCCGATTCCAAAATATCAATGAGTGAATGAAGGGAACTTGGTTATTAGAAGATATGGTCACCAAAGATTAGCAGCCAGTTAGAGCTATCAGAAATCACATTCTTTTCCACCTCCCATCCCTTGTAATTTCATACTTTTTCTGACAATCTCATCATTTCAAAGGACTTTAATGTGCATTTTTACTGGAATGTGAATAAATCATCTCTTTAACTTATTTTTTGTTACGGAACAATAAACTTTCAAAAACAGTTCTGCATCTGTGTGGAATGAAATTAAAAAAATCTATCAAAATGGGCTAATTTGCAATTATCCTTATTGGGTAGAATCTCTGTAATTAAGTAAATGTTTTACCAAAGGTGTTATTTTTATTTCAGATTTTACTGATATTGACAACTGACATTCCATTTAAACAACAGCAAAAGGACATTTCTAAATGTAAGGAAATGCAAGGGGAGGGAATCCAAGAATAAGATATAAACTATTGCAAAATTCTAAAGGAAGAGGAGGTTTGGGTTTACCAGATTTGATGCCTGCTGTCTGGTCTGGATGAAAGAGCAGGTGACTTTCCAAAACGTGAGATTTGGAAAGAGGACCATGAACTAAGATTTGGAAAGCATACCAACTTATGATATCAATGTGTTGATTTTAAGAATCACTTTGAAGGGTCCTTGGTGCTCTCTGAGCTTACCTGTATTCTTGCAGGCCTTTCATTATCCAAACTAGGTAACATCATCAGTGCTAATCAGGGGTGGGTTCCTGCCAGTTCTAACTTCTTCTATAGAAGAGGTTCCACAAAGCTACAGTGCCGTTTAGAACCGGTTCCAGCTCCCTCCCCCCACCCGTCTGAACATCTTCAAGATGAAGAGTGAGAGGAGGAATTCTGGGAGTTGAAGTCCACAAGTCTTAAAGCTGTCAAGTTTGAACACCCCTGGGGTTTTTTTCTAAAGGGTTAGGGATGCAAGAGTCTTGTAACTTGACAGCTTTAAGACTTGCGTATTTCAAATGCCAGAGTTTCTGAGCCAACATTTTGGTTGCTAAGCAAGAGCATTATTAAGTGAGTTACACCACATTTTACAAGTTGGCCATGCCCACTCAGTCACATAGCTGGCAAGCCACTCCCACCTGGTCACATGGCTGGCAAGCCACTTCTATCCAGTCACATGGCCAGCAAGCCACTCCCACCCGGTCACATGGCTGGCAAGCCACTCCCACTCAGTCACATGGCTGGCAAGCCACTCCCACAAAGCAGAAGAGGTTTTAAAAAAATATGAAACCCACCACTAATTAACTGGTGCTAATGTACTAGTACTAGCACTGGTGATGTTACCTAGTTTGGGTAATGAAACATCTGCAAGAAATCAAGCAAGCTCAAAGAGCACCAAGGACCCATCATGTCAGTCCTGAGCTACAAATATTTTCCTTTATAAGAATCACTTTGATTGACATACCTTCCTAAGGATTTGGAACCAATGTAAAACACAGTTCTCTACGAAACTACCTCTTTGTGTGTCTCCTCTGGAAGCCTTTTCTTGGGGAAAAAATAATGATGAGGCCAAACTGGTGGACTTAAGGTCAAATAATATTTTTAGATCTATTGAACCTACCCTCAGAAGGACATGTCTGTCACTGGTTTACATATGTACAACTGAAAGAAAGGTTTAAATTAGATTTTAAAAGTTATGGATTTGACTTTGTAAAAAATGAATTTGAAATTGTACTGTGTGGTGATGATGAACATGCTATGGCCAAAACGTATAAATTATTGTTGAAACTGAATTTGGGGGGTGAATATGTGAAGCATTGCATGATTCAATATGCAAAGAATTTTGAGTATAATAGACTGCTTGAACAATGGGAAAACGTGGATGAAGGTTTAAAATGTACATTAAATTTCAACGTTAATAACGTTACGTTATACAACGTTGGTACTTAACACTTGATAAATTGTAAAAGATGTACAAAGGTATTTCAAATGTATGTTGGAAATGTAAATGCAAAGAAGAAACTTTTTACCATCTTTCGTGGACTTGTGATAAAGCAAAAAAAAATCATATTTTTAATACAGAAAATTCTTAGTGTGAATAGAAAATTAAACCATAGACTTTTCTTTTAACTTTAATGGATAAAGTCAATTGACATGAAGCTCCTGGTGGATTTCTTATTTCTCTAAGCCAATTAAACCAACGTTTGTGTGAAATATGGGATATATCTAATATCGAAGCTTCAGGGCATTTCATGACATGCGTTCCTAGATCAATCTATTAATATGGTCAATTATTCTAGTTCCCAAAATTTGGGTTGCTCAAATTAAATAAATAACCAAATCCTGTTGTCTTATAATGAAATCACATCTTTTTTTCAAATTCCAGCTGCTAATTTAGAGTCCACCTGTATGATAGAATTTCACCTTGACAGAACTGTTCTAGTTCTCAAGTCAAAACATTATCACCAAATGATATCCAAGCAAAAGAAATTATTTTTGCTGGATTAATGCTGCAATATTTTCTTAGATTTTGTTCTGTTAGCCTTTTGAAGTCTATCATGAACATCTCCCTGACCAGTCTGATGAGTAATCATGGGTCCTCACACTGAGGCACTGCCCAAATAATGCAACATTTTGCCTCTATAATTTATATTACAATGTGGAATAGCTAGAAATGGTAAATCAAGTGCTGGATGAATTTCTGACCAGAGTTAGTAAGGCTAATAATGCCTAACTTACTCCCTCATTTCCCCAGATGTATACGTACTAGGAGAAAAAAACATAAACCATATTGGCTCTGTGTGGTGGTAAATAGGGAGGCTGCTGGAAAGTTACCAACTCCTTATAATTTAAAAGCAGGGAGGAAAGCTGTCTTGACGCTTTGTTAAATTATTCCAGATAAAAGAGCAACTTCTAAAGAATGGATTTATTGTTTCAGAGACAGAGCTGGGAACTAGGAAAACCCGAGTTCAATTCTCCCTTGAGCCATAATTCATCAGTTGGCTCTTATTCTACCTTAGCCCTAATTTGTATAATGCAGAGAAGATAAATACTTATTATGATTCTTTATTCTTTATTTACTTAGCAAATTTGTATAGCCACCAATCTCACTAAATGTAACTCTGGGTGGCATACAATAAAAGAGTTAAAAACAAATATAAACAACTATTGAAAACAATTAAATATAAATGCAATCTGAGTGGTGGGGGATGGAAAACATCCAGTGGTGGGTTGCAGACGGTACGCCCCGGTATGGGTGTACCGGATCCTGCCCGGAGTACCGGGTACCATTTTTGTACGGTGCTCCGGAGGGCCTACCCACCCGCCAGTGCTCCTTACCTGTGCTTTATGCTTTTGACACTTCCGTGCCCGCGCATGGCACGCATAGCACCTGCGCGATGCTCCGCAGAGCAGCTGGAGCATTGCGGAGGCTTGCAGAAGCGTCCTTTGATGCATGTGGGTAACTCCAGAGCCTTTCCAACCGTACCGATTGGAACAGAATCCGGAACCCACCAGTGAAAACATCCTAAATACAATACAGTCATTTCACAGGTTCCCTGTTCTCATGGAATCCTCAAGCTTGCTGGAAAAATCAAATTGTAAAGGTTCTCTGGAAATCTGGTATGGATGAGATTAATCTCACCTCTGGTGGGGGTGAGAGTTATGTTCTAGAGCAAGGGTGTCACACGACATATTGCAACTTCCCCCCCCCTTTGCTAAAAAGGGGTCAGCATGTGATGCATCTGGGCCGTGGGCACGAGTTTCACACCCCTGTTCTAGAGGGCAGGAGCCACAGCAGAAAAGACACATTACCTGGGTTCTGTCAGATGGAATTGTTTAGCAAGCAGGATGCCTATCATCTCCCTCCTGCGAGACCTGATGGGATAGATAAATAGATATAATTGGGAAGTTGTAGTCCCTCAAAATAACCTACTCCCATGCTATATGGGATTTTAAAATTGAATTGAACCTAGAAGCAAACTGACAATCTATGCAACTCAGTGGTGAAATTCATATTTTTTACTACCAGTTCTTTGGGCATGGCTTGGTGGGTGTAGCAGGAAAAGGATACTGCAAAATCTCCATTCCCACCCCACTCCTGGGGCCAGCCAGAGTTGGCATTTGCCGGTTCTCTGAACTACTCAAAATTTCTGCTACCGGTTCTCCAGACCTGTCAGAAGCTGCTGGATTTCACCCCTGATGCAACTTGTGGAGAGGAGATGTAATGTGTGCCATCCTAGGGCACACCTAAATGCCACATTCTGCATCACTTGAAATGTATGGATGCTTTTCAAGGGCAGTCCATGTAGAACACATTACAACACTCCATTCTAGAGGTGATTAGGATACGAGTTACTATGAGTTATAGTTGGTCATAGTCCAGGTAAGAGTGCAACTGTTATACAACATGAAGCTATACAAAGACTCTCCTTTATCTTAATAATGTAAAACTCACCCATAAAATATAGTGTTAACATGCTAAAATGTGCTCTTAATAAATACTACACATTATTTATGTGCATATGCATTAGATTTATACAGTGCCTCACCTCTGGGAGTGTTAGGCGAGATACATATCAAGTGCGTGACAGCAACATACACTCTCTCCTCTACATTTTCCTCTAACAACAATCTTGAGTGGTACATTGGGTTATCACGTAAGAAATGTGGCATGCAAACCTATATCTTTAATAGAAAGTACAATAAACCTGAGGAAGAGTTTTGTACATCATGTTTTCAGCACACTTTCAGATTAAGACTACCAACAAATTAAAGTGAGCTGCAAACGTATTTACCTTTCAAGATATTATTTTGATAATAATTTGCATTAACCCAGGCATTTCAAATACCATGACTAGCCTTCTACTGGAGAAAATTTGGAGGACTCTTTAGCTCCCTCACCCCATAGCAGTTCTGGGTAGATTGAAGAAGGCCTCATCCTCTTCTCCAGATATCCTGATGTGGGCAGGGAGTACTGGTCTGTCTCTTTCATTGGAGAGAACTTTTGCAGGATCTTAACTCTTTAAGAGCACTTTTACTTTCATAACTGTCAGCCTTCAGGCTGCCATCCAGGGGGAACCTGTCCATCACCATGCCTGCTCGGCCATACTTACATGGTAAGGCATCTCTGCCTTCCATTGAGGACCTGTATACTGCAGGAGTCAAAAAGAGGGCTGTGAAAATAACTACAGACCCCTCACATCCTAGACATAAATTGTTTCAACTTCTACCCTCAAAGCAATGCTATAGGGCACTGCACGCCAGAACAACTAGACACAAGGACAGTTTTTTTCCTGAATGCCATCACAACTAATTCCTACAACACTGTCAAATAATTTACTAAGACTATATTACTATTATTCTTCTCTTCCTTCCTAGTACCTAGCTCTTCCCACTTACGACTATATCCCTGTTACATGTATCTTTCAATTTATATTGTTTTACTTGTTTACTAGTACTATTTGATAGCTTAATAGTAACCTTGACTATCACTAAGTGTTGTAACTTTTTATTCTTGATAAATGTATTTTATTCTCCTTATGCACACTGAGAGTATATGCACCAAAGACAAATTCTTTGTGTGTCCAATCACACTTGACCAATAAAGAATTGTATTGTATTGTTTAGGCTATAAAACAATGATCTTACTTTTAGATAATCAGTCATAATTGTTACATCTTGGAACCCAAATCCCCTTTCCTGACACTAGTATCTGAACGCACACATACTTTCCCACGCCAGCAAGTAGATTAGAGAACAGATGGCATCAGAAAAGGAATATTTACAGAAGTTCCTCTTCCATTAATTGACACTGTCACCAAATAGTATAGTATACATTTAAACAAGATTCCAAATCAAATGCAAAAAGAAAAAGTATTTGTTCTCAACATTTGTCCCTTGGGCTAAGAACAGTTATTACAATTCGTAAAATGTCTGAATGTTGTGTATGTTTACTCAGAAGCAAATCCAACTGGATTTAATGTGGGCTGCAAGAAAAGATTGGAATCTGAAATGCTGACGTAAGGTCCTTGGTTGAACAAAATAAAACAGTTTTTGAAAGGAAAGTAGCAAGCAAGTTTTCCAAAAACTTTGAAGGAAGACCCAGCAGGAATCAATTATTCACATGTCAAAATATTATTTATTAGGAATACATATTAGTAAGTGCAATTAATGGCAACTGAGAAGGACAAGGAAGAAACAGCTTTGATCTTTAATACTAACCTAAATCATCCACATTTGGCTTGTTTGAATGTGCTCCTTTAAGACAGAAAACATCACTTAATGTTACACCGGTTTCTGCTAATATATACACAGCAGTGACTGAGGAAAGAGAACAGCTACTAAGGGGCAAAAAATCCCAGATGAGTTAGCAGGCAGCAAAACCATAAGACAATAGCAACAGACGCCAAATAATGCAGTGGCAATTCACTTAACTTCTCAAGAAAACTATGAGACACTTGGCTTTAAGCAGTAAATTAAGAAAAATAATGGGAAAGGGTGTGTGTGTGTGTGTGTGTGTGTGTGTGGAGACATCCCTGCAAATAAAAGGGAAAGCACAAGACTTGCCAAAGAAATGTGTCAATGGCATTGTGACAAGTGCCTCAAACTCAGGCTTAAGTTTTTCTACAGTTTTCGGGAAGGAAGGAAGGATTTTGCAACTGATCTATAAAGGACTCCTCAAACTGACAGGAATTTAAAAAAAAAATAACAAACGAAAAATAGAAAAGATTCAATCTTAGGATAATTGCTCATTTGATTTTTTTTTAAAATGTGTTCAGTATGTTGTTTCTAATCTGGTAGAGTCCAAGGAATTTAATAACATACATATAACAATAAGTTAATACTAGGGAAGAATAATGCCTTACAAATACAGTCTGTAAAAGACTATCTTCTTAAAGAGGCAATTCCTTTCATAGCCAAGGTACCTTTTATTTGCCTGGTCCTTCCAGAGAGCATTTCTGATGGGGGAAGATATTTACAGGAGTTTGTCTCAAGTAAAAGAGTGCCTTAAAAGTATTCCCATTACCAAAGGAAAAAACAGTGTGGTAAATCACTGAATACAAATCCAGCATCAAATTGCTGTATTGCAATGACAATAAAATGTAAAACCAGAAGCTCTGAATGTGATGGAAATGTGTCTCTAGGACTGGAGCCAATATTTTCAAGGATAAGGGTCTTCAGTATAACCCTGTACAATATAGGCTTTTGCTGGAACTTGGATGGATCTGATAATTCCTGAGTGTGGATTGGCTCCCAATGCAGCACAATGAGGATGTGCCTGTTGTCCAGCACAAACGAGGCACATCCTGTCATCACTTGGAGTTCCTGAGGGAGAGTTAAAAAAAGAAGAAGCTATTAATAAAATTACAGTTTGGGGATTACTTGGGAATTGGAAGAATTTCTTGTCATGCGGTCAAGCAAAGCAAGGGAGACGAAGTTACCCCTTATTAAGCCATATTCGCTCTGGATGTGCTACTAGAACAGCAAACAGCATTTGGTGAACTAGAGAACTCGAATTCAAGCTGATCCTGTAAAAAAAGGAGAGAAAAGAAAAATAACAAATATTCTTCTTGCCCCAACAGATGAGGATATTAGGATTGGGAAGCATGCGCTGTTGTTAGATTTCATTTATCCCCAATGATTTCACATCCCATAACAATGAATTTTGGTTTTCATCCACAAGGAAGGATGTTGACCATTTGCAAATGGGGGGGGGAAATATTTGCAAACTCAAAGTTATCCAGCAAACAAATTTCACTTTTTTTTAACTTGAACTGATGCAGAGATTTACATAAAAAGCATTGTAACAATGTCCTACTGACTACTGCTGCACCTGTTGTCTTTCTGCTAACTAGATTCCTTTGATAACTGTGTTGGTGCATAACTCTAAGAAACAAGTCTGGAGAATGCAATGCATGACTACCTCTTCTCCCTGGCAACGTCTGCCAGCCAAGGTGCCAATTAGTGCCAATTGCATTAGAGCACTTGACAACATAGATACCTATCAAATTACAAACAGAATTGAAAGTCTCCAAGTGATTTCACAAGGGTCACTGAAAAGCAATTGGATGATAATAATTTTTTAGTCACTACCTACTCTGGCTGTAATCAAACTAGTGACCTAGAGGTGAAAGGCTATATATCCTATTACCAATCAGCTAAATGTTCAGCTACCCTATTACTGCAATTTTAATTAACCAAGCCAATGACTTGAAAGTGGAGGGGAGGCAGGATACATGTACAACCTGCCTGCTTTAGGTTTTCTTTGATTTGGAGAGGAATCTCATCACTATGGGTACTTTGGACTTGATGGGCCAAAGAAAAGCAAACCATCAATCTCTAAATTGTCTAGGTTCCCATATTCATGAAGAGCAGAAGTAAAGCTTGATAAAAGTTTTTGAACAGAGCAACAGGGACCTGCAGGGATCTGCAGGAGATGGAAAGATAAAGCATTTTTTATGATGCAAACCAGGGGTGAAATTCAGCAGGTTCTGGAGAACCGGTAGCGGAAATTTTGAATAGTTCGGAGAATGGCAAATATCACCTCTCTGGCTGGCCCTAGAGTGGGGTGGGAATGGAGATTTTGCAATATCCTTCCCCTGCCATGCCCAACAAGCTACGGCCACAGAACCAGTAGTAAAAAAAAATGAATTTCACTACTGATGCAAACTATACAATTTACACTTAGGCTGGATATTATGGTGCATGGACTAATCTGTGTCCTTTGCATCATTTCATGACATGTGCCCTCATTTGGACATTACCACGGGTTGTTACAAATAATTCTGCAACAAGGATTACTTCTTTATGACCAGAAAGTGGGAAGGGACCAATGTTGAGCAATGTTGTAATGAAGGAGGTACCATCTGTAACCAGGGAGCCAATTTCAGAAGTCCTTGCAAGTGCCAGTTGTCTTTCCTGCCAGATTGTTGTGGGGGGAGGAAAAAAGGAGCATCAAAAAAGAAAAAGGAGGAAAAAAAGAGATGTCAGGAAAAAATAAGGAGATTTAACAGAAGTTGACAAGTCACTCCCATGACTTGTTAAGGCAGCAAAATAAAGTGGTTTGCCTTGCAGATGCCATTTTGTGCCCCCCACAAGCAGGTGAGAGCAAATGGTGGATGCTTAAAGGTTGTCACCATTTGGCCCAGGGACAAACCACTCTGTGTTACTGCATTAATGAGGTTCCACAGCACAGCAGAAAGCTTTGCTAGCAAATCAGAATAGGTAGCTTTGTCCTTGGGTTGCACGATGCAATTCCAGAAGCAGCCGCCATGTTTCCAGCGGACAAATTATATTCTGGTAGCTGTAAATATCACCTCCACTTCCATGGATATGTGATGGAGCGATCTGTTCTAACACTCTGGAAGGCTTTGTGGCTCTTCAAAAGGTAAGTGAAAAGTGTGATTGGCCTGGTGGGGTGAACATCTGGTCTAAGTCTTGGGACCCAGTGGGAGTGCGGAAAGGCCTGTGGAGTCCCAAGGGGCAGGAAGCAGAGCACAGGATGTCTCAGGGGGAGAGACATTGGGAGGGTCAGGACAGTTGGACTTGTGCCAAAGCTAGGCCTCCAAGGACCTCCCCCGCCCCTAGGAACCTCATGCTCTGCATTTTTGTTTAACTGGGGAGAGCAGGGATTGTTAAATGAGATGCTTCACTTAACAACCATCACAACATGCAACCATAATGGACAGGCTCCATCATGCTCTTGAGCACTACCAAAGGTGGGTTGCTCCCAGTTTGACCCAGTTCGGCCAAACTGGTAGTGCTGCAACCCAGGCTGGTCACACCCCCAAACCGGTTCCCCAGTCTTTTCTACCATTGCTGGTATGTTTCTGCGTATGCGTATATTTCTGCGTATTCGCCCAAGACTGAAGTAACAAGAATGGGATAAAACAATCTTCCATACCATCAGACCTATGCACTCTGATCTAACTTTTGGCAACTGGGAGAGCAAGTTTGAGGTAGTGGTTAAGGCACCATGCTAAAAACCAGGAGACTTTCAGTTCTACTCTTGCCTTAAATATGAGGCCAGCTGAACAGTCATTCCTCTCAGCCCTAGGAGGGAAGCAGTGATGTGCGATGAGGTTTATGGCCGGTGAGGCAAGCGGGCAAAAGCCGCCCTATGTCTGCCAGCACCGGGGCTTCTGCGGGGCTTTCGGAAAGCTGCGCCAAAGCCCTGGCGTGGTTTTCTGCCATAGAGCGGGACGCGGCTGCATGGCTTTAAAGTGCTGGCGCGGCAGCATGGCTTTAAAATCCCGGCATGGCGGCATGGCTTTAAAGTCCTGGAGCGGCGGCATGGCTTTAAAGTCCCAGCGCAGCACCGGCCATAGAGCGGGATGCGTCCCGCTCTATGGCCGGCACAGCAGCATGGCTTTAAAAAATAAAAAATAAAGTGCTAGCCTACGCGCCAGCAGAGGGGGGTAAAATACACACAGACACACAGACACACAAATTACTTATAATAATACAAATTACAATTACTTACAAATTACAATAATTTTGAATTCCTCCCCCCTCCGACCCACATACCTTTTCCAGCTGTTTCACAGAGGATTTCAACTCTCCTCTTGTCTGCCATGATGAAAATGTAAAAAATGCAAAAAGAAAAAGGCAAGAGCTGCTTGTCAGGCTGGATTAGCTGCGCCAGATGGATGACTCTGCTTAACTGTTTAAAAAAAGCCTCTAAAAAAGTGCCCTCTACAGGAGGAGGCGAGAGAACCACGTGCCTCATCTACATAAGGAATTTTTCGCCTTTTAACCCTTGCTTAACTCTGCTCAAGTGATCATAAAGATAGACTAAATGAGGCACGTGGTTCTCTCGCCTCCTCCTGCAGAGGGCACTTTTTTAAGAGGCTTTTTTAAACAGTTAAGCACTAAGCAGAGTCAACCACTGTGACTCTGGCAGCAACTACCTCAGCCTTTTTCCTTTTAATTTTTTTTTCTTTTCATGATGACAGTGGTGAGGCCCTGCCTCCCCTGCCTCCACGTCACTGGCGGGAAGCAATGGCAAACTGCTTCTAAAAAATTTCCAATAAAACTGTCTAGGCAGGATTTTTAAAAAATAATGATGCAAAACTGGAGGAGAGGGAGAGGGAAAGGGAAGACCTGGAGGAACCTTTAGAACAATCGCATCTGAATGACCGATGAAGTTCCTGGAAGTCCTGTCAAAAGACTAGGAAGAACTTTTCTACTAATAAAAATATGACACAATATGCTTCCCTTTGCAATAGATTTCATAGTATATATAACAAAATGGACAAATCTTTATGGGTAATTTGATATATTGTTATTAAATATATATCTAATACATTTGTGTGAATTATATGAATTTAACATGTTAAGTTTTAATGAATTTTGCTTACTCTTTTATTTTTCTTTTGTTTCTTATTGTGATATGACTTACAAATTAACTACATTATACACTGGATAGCTGAATATTACCATTTTTAAAATGTTTGCTCATTGCTTTACATATTTTAAAAATTTCAATAACAACACTCCATTTTTAATTGATTTTTGAATTTTAATTAAACTTCTTCTTGTTTAAAAAATAGATTCTGAAGAGGAAGTGGCTTTTTTCTCTCTCCAAAGTGATGAACTGATCTGGATGCGTTTAGACATGCAAAGCTTAGAAATGTATTATACAAATTGTACATTTTCCATATTGCATTGGATTGGAAATCTGAGTTGTGTTATTTTGGATACTTAATTTTCACACAACAAAGAAGCATCTTGGAGCCAATGTTCATGAAACCAAGGATTTACTGCAAACAAAAATGTAATAACACATTATTTTGTGTGTTTTTCCCCATACAGCATGCCACTTCATGTAACTGCTTAGATTTAAATGTCGCCATTCTTATTCTATCATTAACACATGTCTGGCTGGGATAGAACATTGAAAAAGTAAATGTGCCCCAAAATGCAAATACTGTTTATATATAGGCTGCATGCTTTGAAAAGCATATTATCTTGTTTTTCCAAGCTTTTATCAGTGTAATGTTATGTGTTTACTCAGAAGTAAGATTACGTCTTATTGAGATGTTTAAGATTCTTAAACATAGATTAGTTTGTATAAGATTGCAGTCTACATGAATTTAAAGCTCATGAAAGCCAACATGATAATCAGAGTAATAGAACACTTATTTCTATAAAATTAAACAACGTGGTAAAGGATTGCTTATATTTATATTTTCTGATTTTAGATCAACCATAGTCAGAGTGAATGACCTAATTTAACACAGTCACAGCAAAAATGTGTAATTTGTTAAAAGCTAACATGTATGGCATTGGCTTTCATGGAAACGCAATCAAAGAAAGTCCATCCCTTACATCTGATTTTGGTCTGGGAGTTAGCAATCTGAAGGCTTGCATTTACTATGGAGAGTCCTTGACTTATGACCACTCGTTTAATGACAATTCAAAGTTCTGATGCCTTGAAAATGTTATTTACAACTCATTTACAACTTATGATTGTTGCACCCCACTGTCACGTGATCTCAATTTGGAGATCAAATTAAGATCACATTTGGAGATCAAATCACTGACTCACATTTACAACGGTCCCAATGTCTTGCAGCCATGTGATAGTAAATTGCAATCTTCCCAACTAGCTTCTGACAAGCAGAGTCAATTGGGAAGCCAGATTTGCTTAATGACTTAATAAGGCACTTGTTGTCTATGGCAGTTCATTTAATGGCTGTAGTAAAATGGTCATAAACTCAGGTCTGGTCATGTGATGACATGCCTAATGACCATATCACTTAGTGACTGAAATTCCAATCCCAACTGTGATAGTAAGTCGAGGACTGCCTGTATTTCAACTTAAGGTCACTTTCCTCCTTGCCTTTCAAATAGCCTGATGGTACCAGCATTTTTTTAAAGAAATCAACACACAGTTGTACAGTAGAAGCTCTTGGGAGTGTTTCAAAGTGAAACCTAATACCTGAAATTTTTAAGTTTCTAGATCTCTCTAGACATTGTGTAGGTAATAAATATGGGTAGCATTTTGCTTTTGAAAGACTTTCAGCTAGAAGGAGGGAGTGGGCAACTCTACCACTGCTTCAGCAGGGGAAGGAAGCATCAAAACAGCAGTGAAAAACCCATCGAAGGGTTGTGAGGACAGCTGAGGTTGATAGAATAGAAAGGTGGAAGCAGAAAGCTAAGGTAGAGCTAGCACAAAATAGAGGGGCAGGGAGCAAGGCTGGGGTGGGGAAAATTCCTGAAAGGATGAGATCCTAAATGTGGAATAATTGTGCATTCAGATGAATAGAACACAATGCAGGTTTTAATCCCATTCATTTCCCTATCTAGTTATAGGCTTTGGATTTGAGACAAAGAGTTTGTAAGCTTCCACTTTAGCTTTGCATTCTGCATTTGGTGCCTTTTCTGGGGCAGTATCTCCCCTTTGGAGCAATGTCTCCGTACTTCCCTCAAGGTCCATCTGCTTTTCCCTCCAAACATTGGCCCATTGCAATAGATGAACCTTTAGGGGGTGGAATGTATTTTTGCTTGACTCCAGCCGCAGGTGGCTTGAACTGCCACCTATAGCATTTTGTTTGGCTTCTCTTGTTTCTGAATTTTGTTTCTTTTTATTTTCTAGGATTCCTAACCAGTAATCATTTTTAAAAAATTCATTACACAAGTTTGGCAGCCATCTAAATCTTTTAAATCAATAATAAACATTCAGGTTCTTGGACAAGTTACCCATTGCCCAGTCTTATCAATTTGTTATTCTGGGTATTAGATGCTTTCCAATTAGCTATACTTGTGATGACAACAATTTTCTGAAAGGGTCCATGGCATTGGCACACTTTTCAAGCCTACATGCACCTTCTGCCCAAAATAAAATGTCTTTTAAAATAATAAATATTTATTTTAAGCTCCAGATCCCCACAGTTCAGAGTCCTCATTTACAGCCATAGAAATGTCTAAGGGTTCATTGCTGCTGTAACGGAATGGAAGCTGGCATGGATCCATCCTCTATCATTTAGTAGGGGCCTCCAAATCAGGTGCCATCTCTAGGTCAGCTAAGAGTTGGCATAATTCTACTGTCTAGTGCAATATTAATGCAATAGCAGGGGTTTTCAATTCAGTTGTATAGAATGTGAAGGTGTGTTTGTGTTTTATTTTTATAGTTATAATGTACACTGAAGACAGCATTTAATATTGTTGTACGAGATACAATGACAATAAAGTAAACTAAAACTATAAGTAAATCACCTTTCATCAGAATCCATTGAAGAGAACAAGGAAAGCAGTTATAAGACAAGAAAGGGATTTAAAGGAGAGATTATCTCACTTAAGATGTAGCTGATTAGGTCAGAAACCCTAATGTTCTTTTGCTAAATTCAGACATTCAGCTGAACAGGTGAGAGCTTCAATGCTCCCCTGTCCAAATCACAGGCACCTTCCAAAACTGTCCTGAAATTTAAACAGAACATTTGCTTAATTTTGGATATACTTTCCCACATTCTCTGGAGCTGTAATATAACTGGGTACCTGATTGAATGAAGAGCTATTGACTTGAAGCCTCCTGGTTGAATTCATTAAGGTTGGTGACAATGTCAGAAAGGCTACGTACTCTGGGAACCTCTTCCTGGGCTCAGGCCTTCAGGAAAATGGCAGAAGAGAGATTGCTTCCACAGCTTCTTCCCATTCTTTCTCTTATTATTAAGCACCAATAGACCATGTAACCATTTACTTGTAGGCCTTGTGGACAGATAACACCCACATTGTACAAAACAATTAAGTGTGCAGAAACAGTTGGGTGTCTTTTTAGATATCAGTAGATTTTATTTTTATTACTCTATATACAGTATTTTTGGAATCTTTATTTTCAAAAACATGTAGCCATAATGAAATTCTAGGATGAAACTTACTACAAATTTGCAAAATACACTTTTCTGTTTGAGATATAAATGTTGACACCGTACATTATGCTCAGTATCACGGAGCAAATTCATTGGAGTTTCTTATTGTACGTTTCTGTTGGATGAAATTACATATGTTTTTGTTGCTAAGCTGTTGATGGACTGATTAATGACTTAAGGGGAGTATTGAGTTTTATCCTGAGTGTTTAAAGAAGGATGGAAAGTATGTAGTGCAAAAACAATCTTTTTTTCTTAGTCCCATTTCTATCATACTTATCATACTTATCTTTTCTTCTAGATATACAAAATATCAAAATATGCTTTTTTCTGCTCTTTTCCCTAATTGGAAAATTTTGCTTGGCAATTCGAATCCATTTTTCACCATCTTTTATTAACATCTTAAAACTATTCTTTAATTGATTATGATTATCACTTGAAGCATTCTTGTTATCTTCAGCAAATATCCCAAGATTTCCACAGAATTAAAAAATAAATATTCTTAATGGGAAGCTAACTGACTGTCAATAAATTGTAATTTTAAAACTGTGGCCCTTTTCAAAGTTTAACCCTGAACATGTGCAAAATGCTTTTCTTCTGCCCTCAGAGTCCACAAGAACCTTTTCCACCATGGGATCCAGAAGGGTAGTTGTCAGAAGGGTTGGGGAAAAGGGCCAATAGCAGAGTGAAATGCTACCGGTTCGGAGCGGTTCACCCAAACCAGTAGTAAAAATGCTACCGATTTGCCTGAACCGGTAGTAAAAAAATTCTACTATTTCAGAGGAACCAGTATTTCCGACGATCAGCTGTGACACATTATTTATATTAGCTATAATAATCAGATTTCCTGCATTCCAGCTAATTTAAATTGCACGTCACAGCTGATCATCAGAAATTGAAGGTCCTGCGCATTTGCGGAGATGACACATGCACTCACATTGCCCGAACTGGTAGTGAAGGTAAGTTGATTTCACCCCTGGCCAATAGTAAAAGATTGTGAGAGCTGTAGTATACATCAGAAAAGATTCTATTGTAACCACCTTGTCTCTTATTTTACCCAGTCAACACCATGGGTAAAATTAAAATACAAGGAATAGGCTAAAGATGAATGAAATCTGGCCAGGTTTCTGCTCATTTAGTTGTTTGCTTCTCTGTGCAGTAATCATTTATTTTGTTAGAGTAAAAAGTCTGAAGGAAAAAAAGTTGTAACTCAGTCAAATCACAATATTATTTTTAAATCCTAGCACTAATTCAGGTTAAATACTAAAATAGCATTGGCCTGTTTATTTTAATGCAGATTATATCAAGGCAATCCTACCATGAAGCAAGCAGAGACAACAATTGAAATAGCAGATTTGGGTCTTTATTAAAGGAATGGAATTAAGAACATTCCTTTCTTATGATTTAGGAAATTAGGGGCATTCCTAGTTTAATTCTTGCTTGTTGCTATAAGAGAAAAGGCCTTACAGCCCTATAATAGATTTAGATGTAGCTGAGAACAAATTAACAACTGATATTGTTTTCATTTGTCTGAGAGAATTGGAATTAAATCTGTGTGTGAGAAGGCTGAAGGTGGATACGGCTATGTTTATTTTGAATATAAACCATTACCCCCCAAAATCATCAATACAGATCATTGATATATCTTATGAAAATACAATACAATACAATACAATACAATACAATAGCAGAGACCTTAGAGGTCTTCTAGTCCAACCTCCTGCCTAGGCAGGAAACCCTATACGGTTCCAGACAAAGGGCTATCCAACATCTTCTTAAACACTTCCAGTGTTGGGGCATTCACAGCTTCTGGAGGTAAGCTGTTCCACTGATTAATTGTTCTAACTGTCAGGAAATTTCTCCCCAGTTCTAAATTGCTTCTCTCCTTGATTAGTTTCCACCCATTGCTTCTTGTTCTACCCTCAGGTGACTTGGAGAATAGTTTGACTCCTTCTTTGTGGCAACCCCTGAAATATTGGAACACTGCTATCATGTCTCCCCTAGTCCTTCTTTTCATTAAACTAGACATACCCAGTTCCTGCAACCGTTCTTCATATGTTTTAGTCTGCAGTCCCCTAATCATCTTTGTTGCTCTTCTCTGCATTCTTTCTAGAGTTTCCACATCTTTTCTGCAGTATTCCAAGTGTGGCCTTACCACTTTATAAGGCATTATAAAGTGGTATTAACACTTCACGTGATCTTGATTCTATTCCTCTCTTTATGTAGCCTAGAACTGTGTTGGCTTTTTTGGCAGCTACTGCACACTGCTGGCTCATATTTAAATGATTGTCCACTAGGACTCCAAGATCTCTCTTCACAGTTACTACTATAGAGCAAGTTATCACCTATACTGTACCTGTGCATTTCATTTTTCTTGCATAAATGTAGAACCTTACTCTTTTCACCATTGAATTTCATTTTATTAGATAGTGCCCAGTGCTCAAGTTTGTCAAGATCCTTCTGTATCTTAAGCCTGTCTTCTGGAGTGTTGGCTATTCCTGCCAGCTTGGTGTCATCTGCAACTTTGATAAGTTCCCCATTTATTCCCTCATCCAAGTCATTGATGAAGATGTTGAAGAGTACTTGGCCTAAAACAGAGCCTCAGGGTACTCCACTGCATACTTCCCTCCATGTAGATGCAGTTCCATTGAGGATTACACGTTGGGTGCGGTTGGTCAGCCAGTTATCAATCCATCTGGTGGTGATGCTGTACAACCCACATTCTTCTACTTTATCTAGTAGTAGGTTATGGTCTACCTTATCAAATGCTTTACTGAAGTCCAAGTAAACTATATTGATGGCATTCCTCTGGTCCACTAACTTTGTCACTTTGCCAAAGAATGCAATAAGATTAGTCTGTTATGATCTGTTTTTGTCAAACCCATGTTGGCTTTTGGCTATTACTTTGTTTACTTCTAGGTGTCCACTAGTTCGTTGCTTGATTATCTTTTCCAGAATCTTTCCTGGTATTGAGGTCAGGCTGATAAGTCTATAGTTTCCTGGATCTAATTTTTTTCCTTTTTTGAAGATGGGAACCACATCAACTCTTTTCCAGTCCTCTGGCAGTTCCCCGGAGCTTCAGGATCTCTGAAAGATACAGCTCAGTGGTTCTGAGATCTCAGCTGCCAGTTCCTTCAGAACCCTGGGGTGTAATCCATCCGGTCCTGGTGATTTGAATTCGTCTAGGGTAGACAGGTGCTCACTTACCATTTTCTTCCCTATTTCAATTTGTGCTTCTAATCTGATTTTTGTGGTGCTGTTTTTGACAGGTTGGACTGTTTTATCCCTTTGTGTAAAGATAGATGCAAAAAATCAAATAGTTTTGCTTTCTCCCTGTTGCTTGTCACCTTCTTGCCACTTTCTCCCAGCAATGGACCAATTGTTTCCTTAACCTTTTTTTGTTTTTAACATGTTGAAAGAAGCTTTTTTTGTTATTTTTTACTTTTGTAAGGCTCATTATGAGCCTTAGCTTTCCTTACTTCATCTTTACAGGCTCGAGCTATTTGCTGATATTCTGCCTTAGTTATGTCCCCCTCTTTCCACTTTTTATACTTAACTTTTTTGTCTTTCAATTTGTCAGAGAGTTCTTTATGCAGCCATGCTGGTTTCTTTTGGGAGCTGTTTTCTTCTTCATTGGTATTGTGCTAGACTGAGCTTTTGTAATCTCATTTTTCAAAATTTCCCAAGCTTCTTGAGTTGTTTTCCCCTTCAGAATTCTCATCCATGGAATTCTTCCCAAGCTCTAAGTTTATTGAAATTAGCTCTCTTAAAATCCAAGACTCTAGTTTGACTTTGTTCTACTAATTGTGTTTGCATAATGTTGAAGTCCAATATTGCATGGTCACTGCCCCCCAGGGTTCCTATGGCTTCAACACCTTCTATCATTTTCTCTCTGTTAGTGAGAATTAAGTCTAATATGGCCGATCCCCTTGTTCCCTTCTCTACTTTTTGGGAAACAAAGTTGTCTGCTAGGTTCATTAGGAACCTGTGGGATCTTCCACTTGGTGCAGAATTTGTTTCCCAGTTGATGTCAGGGTAGTTAAAATCCCCCATTACTACTCTTTTATTTGGTCTATTTCTTTTAAATAATTTAAATACAGAGTTAGAATTTTAATTTTTAGCCCAGTACTTTTCTTCATCCAATATGTCAGGCTAATGTCTATTTTCGCTAGTATTAAGAACATAGGATGCTGCCTTTTATTGAATTAAACCAGAATCCATGAATAATGCTGTTGACTGGCTGCGGTTTCCAATGTTTGAGATAGGAAGTCTCCATGGCATTAATGGAAATTGCAGGATCTGATCGTAATATATTTTACATGCAAGATTTGTGCTCTTTGTTGGAGTTATAGCTATCTTGGAAACACCGAGTCAAGGAACTGAGAGAAATCTTTATCAGACTTCCTTCTGTTTTGCCTTTTTTTTCTCATTCTGTTGTTGTCACTTTAACAAGTGCAAACACACCCTTTACTTTTGGCCCATAACCTATGTTTGCTGTTCCCATCATGTTCCCAGTCTATAAAAAACAGCAGCCTTGAATCGTCATTAGTCATACATTCTCCAATTAGAATCATAAGGTTGGAAGGGACCTTCTAGTCTGATATCCTGCCCAGTGCAGGCATCCCCAAAGGCTATCAGGCTATTACTTGAAAACCTCCAGTGATGAAACACCATATCTTCAGGAGGCAGGCTGTTCCATTGCTCAATAGCTCCCCGCAGAAATTCCTCCTTAGTTTCTCCCTGAATCTTCCACTGTACAGCTTGCACCCACTGGTTGTTGCCTTATTCTCAGATGCTCTGGAGAATAAATCTGTGCCTTCTTCCCTGCGACATCCCTTCATATATTAGAAGACTATCATCTATCACGTGTCCCCCGAGCCTTGTCTTCTTTAAACTGAACATACCAACATCTGGTCCCCAGTAACTGACCTAGATCGGATCCTAAACATACCAAGTTCCTTTAATCTTTCTTTGTAGGATTTAGCCTCTGCGCCCCTTACGCACCATCTTTGCTGTTCTTCTCTGTGCTTTTTCCAGTTCCTTAGCAATTTTTCTTTGTACAGGGAGCCCTCAGGTTACAACAGCAATTGGGACCAGAATGTCTGTGGCTAAGTAAAGCAGTCATAAAGTGCAATGTCACGTGACTGCATCATCTAGCAATCCATGTGTCCCTGTTGTTATCGTAACTCCAGGATACACTGACCACTAAGTGAGGACTTTACATGATGATGTTGTGGGTAGAGGTGGGAGTCTCAAGCAAGCAAATGTGTGTGTGTGAGAGAGAGGGAGGGGCATGTTCTGCAGACAGGTGCTATGGGGTGATAAAGCAGATGGTGGAGCAACTTGTGGCCTTCTGCTGGTTTCCCCACTAACTGTTTATGAGAAGCCAGCAGGGAAGGCCACAAATGGCAATCATGTCACAAGAGATGCTCTGATTGCCAAGTGCCTGAATCATGATTATGAGATCACAAGAATACAGTGATAGCTACAACTTTACAGACTGGTCATTTTTAAATTAGTGGATAATAACATCCCTATTAAGAAAATTCATGTTCTCAAACTGTTCGGGTCACTCCCTAGTTTACGTTGGTGAAAAGCCAATAAGTACGGTATGTGAGTAAATATAATGTCCCCAAAATTGTTGGAGATATCTCCAAAAAATTGGTACAAGTTGACAGCTATAATTCTGTAACCATTTTTTTTCTTGTGGACATTGCAGCAACATAGAATTTTGCCACTGCATGCGTGGTAGATGGGTTTGAGCCCTGGAGGAGAAAGCCTACATAAAAATTATCTGCTCTCCCTGGCAATCTCTCTAGTAAGGGGAGAATATATGCTGACCTATGAACTCTGTATAACTCACAGTACAATAGAACATGTGAGATATCTTGAACTTCTCCTTTACCACATATACATACCCATTCTGCTATTGGTGTTCTCTTATACCTGTCCCCGAGGAGTGCTGAGGGGAGAATGTTAAATCTGGCTCTGAAGAAAGACTGGTCATAAATTTCTTATTCCATTCCATCATAACTTTGAACAGCCACTGAATGAGTAGTCATAACACGAAGACTACCTGTATTATTAAACCAATATTATCACAGTTTCTTGATGCTTAGAATCGGTAATGCTTTACCATTCATTTATCCTAGAGATGAAATTAACTGATCTGTGCTGAGTATGACCATAGGGAGATTTTTTTTAAAGGGCCACTTTAAGTTGCAACATATGAAACTCTTGGCTGCCCCCTAAAAGTGAGGGGCCCTAAGTACAGTGGCAAGCTGAAAGGTTATGACTGAGCAAGGAAAAGGCCAGGGTTGCCTTCCCTTGTCACTCCAGCCCCAAAAGGAGAACTTGCCATTTTGCTCCTGTCTCCTTTCAGATGGAAAATGGAATCTTAAATGCTCTTCATTATGTCAGTGAGAAAACAAATGAACTGCAGCTCAGAAAAGACATGGAGAGGGTAAAGCCAGAATTTAACCAATTTAAAAGATTTTAAGTCTCCAGGGCCAGATAGATTACATCCCAGGGTACTGAACAAATTTGAAACAGTCACAGAACAACTCCAAGTAATCTCTGAGAACTCTAGAGGGCTGGTAAGGTCTCAGAAGACTGACGGAATGTCATCCCTACTATCCCAAAAGGGGAGAAAGGAGGGCCCAGAAAACCACAAACCTATCAGCTTGACATTTAAACCAGGTCTTTAGATGAATTCTCAAGCAGCATATGCGTGAGGACTTGGATAGGCATGCTGCAATTAACATCATGGGTTTGTCACCAATAAATCATGCCGGGCTAATCTTGTTTCCTTTGATGGAATTACTAGCTTAGCAGATCAGGATAAGAGCGTATGAGGAACACACAATATCTATGGCGGGAACTGTTGTGAATGGGGAGAGGACTACAATGAGCCCTGAATGTTAACTCCAGTGGAGCCCAATATCCAAGCAAGATGCCCCAGAGGAATTGTAGCCTTTAACAAAGACTTTGCGTTGCACTTTTTAAAGCATACGGTGGTTTGGAGTTGGACTTAGCTTTGGTAGGATGGATCCAAGTCGATGGTTTTCTTCCATTCGCCCAGTGGCAGATTAAGGCCCACTGGTGCCCTAAGCACTGACAAGTCTTGATGCCCCCCCCCCCCCCCCGTCCTCCTTTGTACATACTGTACAAATCTTCATGGGGTTTTTTTCTTTCTCAACCTTTCGGCCTGGTACTCTAAACACCTGCTAAGTCCAGTGGTGAAATTCAATTTTTTACTACCGGTTCTGTGGGTGTGGCTTGGTGGGCGTGCTGTGGCTTGGTGGATGTGCCAAGGGTAGGTTCTCTGAACTACTGAAAATTTCCACTACTGGATCTCCAGAACCTGTCAGAGCCTGCTGGATTTCACCCCGGCTTAGTCTGCTTAATGGTTAATACACCATTGTATTCCACCCATGAACTGCACAAAAGGGGCACCGCCAATTTTTGCCTGCCCTTCCTAATTGTAAACAGTTTGAGCCACAGCAAGCAGCGCCCCCAAAACAGAGCCTGGTTGCAGTGCAGCTGAGGGGTTCCGGGGACACCTTCCTATCCAAGGCTGGCAATGCACCCTTCGGGGATTGAGGCTCTGGCCAGGCCCCGGAGCGCCCTTCTCTGGCCTTTCTTTCCTTTCCTTTCTCCCGGGCCGCCCTGATAGACGAATACAAATCGATAGAGGGACTCTCTGTTTGGTTTGGCAAAAGTAAGTAATTTCGTTAGAAAACGATGAAATCCAACCCCGAAGGATTCCGCCCAAATATTTAGTTAAAGTAACCCTGTGGGTTAATAAACTAAACAGAGAGGCAGCCCCAGCCAACCTGCCGCAATGAAAACCAGCCTGAGTAAACGAAGGGAAGTTTATAAGAAGCCGGGAGAAGGCGGCGGCGCGGCAGGCAAGGTTAATGGGAAGCAGGTGAGAGGCGGCGGGGGAGGCGCCACCTCCCAGGCGCGGCCAGGTTCACACCAGCCGCCCCAAATTCCGCAGCCGCTGGCCAGAACCTCCAACCCACTCGCTTCCCTGGCTCGCCCGGTTCCATTCGGTCGCGATGCCCCGGAAAACGGCGGCCCTGGAGGTAAAACCCCTCCTGATCAACAGCCGCTTCAGCCTCGTTTGACGGTCGCCAAAGGAGTGTTGGCGAAAGCTCGCTCTATCCCAGAGGTCCCCAAACTTGGCAACTTTAAGACTTGTGGACTTCAACTCCCAGAATTCTCCAGCCGGCTGGCTGGAGAATTCTGGGAGTTGAAGTCCTCAAGTCTTAAAGTTGCCAGGTTTGAAGACTTCTGCACCTATCCAGACGATTAAATCTCCCTTCCCGCCAAAGTTTAGTATGCTTCTCGGTTACTGAAAAGTATTTCTCGCTCGCGGACAAATCCAAAGGGCTTTTCCGTTCCTTGCCCCATTCCAAGGACTGTAGGCAAAAGGGATCCGTTGACATTTGGATCCCTTTGAATGGCAAAGCGATTGAAATGAGGGTGCCCGGCCCGATTCTTACAGGGAGGGGAGCGAAGTCGATGTCAATGGGAAAAATTGAACCCGATGCCCGAACCCGAAGCGCTGCTTTTCCTTTTCTTTCTTCTCTTTGTGCAGGCATACGCACTACGTTTTGCAGATATTGCAATTTTTTGCCCCAAATGGAAGGTTTAGGACAACTCTGCGTCGAAGAAATCTACAAGCGCCCCATTTCCAACAGCATCCCCCCCGTAGTAATATATATTTAAATTAAGGTATGTATTTTGTGGGGTGTTTTTTACATAATGCTTATTGCATACTTAATAGATTGCAGTACGTAGTGGTATAAACGTAACTTTTATATGCCTTGAGAAACCAAAAAAATTCACGTGACTTGATGTATAGTGCAGCTAAATTGTTCTGAAACCGAAAGTTAAGAAACACAACAACCAACTATGAAAACTGGAGCCGACTAGCCTTTCCCACTAGCGCTCCTATCTTCTCTTTGCTCCGGGTCGTAGACCCAGAATAATGTTCTCCTCCCAAATGCAAGAACTAGAGCTGGTTCCGATGATAGGATTGATTAAAGCCAGTTGGGTCTAGTAAGGCATCAGGCTAGAAACCAGGAGTCTGTGAGTTATAGTCCCGTTTACGGCATGACAACCAGCTGGATGACTTTGGGCCAGTCACTCTTAGGTGACTCTGGGCCAGCCCATCCCACCTCACAAGGTTGTTGTCGTGGGGAAAATACGAGGAGGGAACATCCTGTGTGCTCGCTGCCTTGAGTTATTTATTTAAAAAAAATCGGGGATATATATATCCTCCACCGAAGTCGGCGGAGCTACTACAAAACCATTAATCTTCGCTTTAGTCCAGTGTAAATTAAATTAACTAGAATGAATGGTTCCGCCTGAGGATTTGTTTATTTCTTTGTCCGCTAAAATGTCCCAATTGGATGGCATTTTTGGCAGGACTTTAGGGCTGCTTCTGAACTCGTTGGGGGGTGGGGGTGGCTTGGAACTTTTGTGGATCCTCGGCCCACACAATTCGCCTCGTTTTGCGTCTTGTTGGAAGGATTTCACTGATAGATCTGACTCCGCCTTACCGTGATTTCTGACATCTCGGGGCATCTCCTCAGCTCCCCCTTCTCAATGTGGGGGTCTTCGTGAGTAGATGGTAGATTTCCTCTCACGAAACCTGGTTCCTCTAGAGAACGGGGGGGGGGGATTTCAATGGATTTGGTGCGTGTTTGATTTCACGCTAAAAGAGGGCAGCCAGGTTAAAACCCTTGGCTGGAGCTTCATCAGAAAGCCACCCACCCACGGTTTAAATCAGACTTCGCGGACACGGCGAGACCCGGTATTCTCTCACGGAGCTGGCAAAGTTTGCAAATATTTCCAATTAACTGACTTTTGAGGTTCGGGGATTAAGGAGTTAGAGCGCAATGCGATCTTTTCCTTTCAATTCCAAATGGCGGCGGCGGAGGGTGGTTGGATTTGAGTGCCGCCGATTAATTCGCATCGAATCGGGACTGGGGAATCGAGTGGTGGTTGGAGATGGTGACTTTTCAGTCCTTTTTTCCCTTCATCCCTAAGAAACGAGACATAAGCGTCCTTTCTAGCCTAACGGCAAGAATCCCAACACGGAGCAAGTAGGGGGGAAAATAGTCGTCATTCAGTGGTCTCCGGTACCAAGGAAGTAATCGAGGGCGACTTTCAAACCAACTGCCAAGGCAGAGGGAGACCGAACGGGGGACCTTGAGCAGGACCGGGCCTGGGATGGGGTGAATTCTTTGCCGTCCTCACCCTTCTTCCCTTTAGAACGGTGAGTAGTACTAATAATGGTGGTGGTCGTTGTAATAATAGTAAAATGCTTTAGAGAACAAGCAATCCAAGGATCGTCAAAATTTCGGACAGCGTCCTCGACCCAGGGCCTTTGGGCTCCCCCCCCCCCCCCAGTGGGACCTGGACTTGAGAAACGTTGGTCGGGAGGGCTGGAAGACAGCCCTCCCGACCAACTGCCCATTTTTCCCTCTTGGCAGGAGGTGGTCTTAAGGCCGGGACTCGGAATCCGCACTGAAGGTCGGAGCTCAGCCAGTCCCTTGTCTGGGCCGAACCTCCCTCGCAGGATTGTTGTTGTGGACATAACGTGTGTGGCCCTTGTGCTGCCAGAGGAAAAGCCAGATCTAAAGGACTGCTGGGGGCATTCCTAGCCTTCTGTTTGTAACTGGGTTGTGAACCCTCTCCCCTTCCTTGGGTGCGTGTGTGACTGAAAGGAAGGAGGGGGGGCTGTTTGTGGAGGACGCCACCCACCGAGCCAGAAGGCGGGGGAGGAGGGTAAAGAAAGCAACGTCGAGGAACGGGGCAAAACGCGGGACATTTATCTCTCAATTGCCCGACAAGACAAAGCGGACTTAAGAGGCGTTTGAAAAGAATGCGCCCTGAATGGTTACTATTCAATTTGTCCTTTATTCCCCGCTGGTCCTGGAATTGAGATCAGAAGAAAAAGTGAAACCACATGCCCGGGGTCAGCGGGATCAGGGAACCACCGCAGACAGCAAAAGCGCGAGGAGATCGGAAGGGGACGGTGAGCAGAAAGCCGGCCCGCCATCGCCTGCTTAGAGGCGAGATGCGGCGCGCAAAACCCGCGGAAGGGGCCGCTGCCCTGAGCCCGAGGCGCCGCCTGCCGATCGGTCGGATTCGACTGGCCTAGGTAGCGATCCACCTCTGTTTCTCTCCACCCAAATGTGCCTGCAGCAGGATGTGGTCAAAAAAGTCAAGATGGCGGTCGAAGGTCCCCTGGTTTTTATGTGCGTCGGAAGGAGCTTCGATTGCCCTGTTGTGGCCGCCATCCTGACATTTTTGACCACGCCTGCGGACATCTCCACGTAGGCAGGCGGCAGTAGGGACTTGCGGGATTCGGGTCAAGGGAGAGCGTCCCGATGCAGCCTCCCGAATCCAGAGTTTGTCGCGGGACAAGTCGGCAGTAGTCGAACCAGGCGCTTCGGTCCCAAACCCGATCCATTACGGGTAGGATCCCCTTCTGCTACCCACAATGACTTGCACAGGTGCCAGCCACCTCCGTTTAACATTCAAGAAAAGCGCGGCTCGCCTCGCCTTGCGACAGAACCCTGCGTAGGCAGACCGACTGCGCTCTCATGCTGGAGCCGCCACCCTTAGGCGCACAGACCGCGCAGGAGCCTAGAACACTGCGGACGGGATCTTCCCCGAGGAATCGCGTGCTTTGTGCCCGGCGACAGAAGCGACCTTCCTTTAGTCCCGCCAGGCCCTGAATCAAATGCTTTTGCCACCAAATGAGAAATTCTTCTTTTTGAAACTTCAGTATAGAAAATTCGCAAGAAGTTTGCTTTTTCGAAGCTTTGCTTGAAGAAGCCGGCCTCCCCCAGAGCTCTTCGCCTCTTGGCTTTTTGCCAAAACAGAAGCAAGGGCCCAAGAGCCCCGGCAGTATGAAATCTGGCCACCATACCTTGGGCAACGGATTTCTTTTGAACACTAAGTAGATATCCTTGGTAGCAATTTCATCACATTTGCTTGCAAGGAACTAAACATAATAAACATCTGGTAGCATCCTTTAAGACTAATCAACTTTTATTTTTGAGGCATTAGCTTTCAGACGCTCAACTTAATCAGATGCACCAGATGATTGATGTAGAATTAAGATAGGTAGGTGAGGGAAGGGGCAGGGGAAAACAAGGTAGTACTAATGCAGATGAAGTTTTCATGAGAGACAGATTAAAAGCACTGTATCAATTAACTATAATGTGTTAAAACCCAATTATGAATTCCTTCCTATAATGCCTGCAAGGAATTAAAATGATCCAGGTGATTGTAATCAGAGCTGGAATGTCAGCCAAGCACAGATCAATTGCTTAGCTGCAACAAGGAATACTGCAATCACAACTTTTAGAGAAGTCAAAGATGCTCTTTCCCACAACCCTCTCAGTAATATTGAAGGAAAAATTAAAATGGTATGCCTCTTCAACATAAAGCAAGCATAGGAATGCTGTCTAATATATCTGTAAAAGGACTGTTTCAATCCTCTGGTATATGGAGTTTTTATATGCTATTTTTATATTTTAAAATTTTACTCCATACAGCCCACTCTCTCTCTCTCTGATTGAGATGAGTGGTCAAAATGTGAAAAATAAGCCATTAAATATTAACATTCAAAATAATTAAGGAGAAACTTCCTAACAGTGAGAACAATTAACCAGTGGAAGAGCTTGTCTTCAGAAGTTGTAGAGGATTCATCACTGGAGGTTTTTAAAATAATGGACAGTCACATGTCTGAAATGGTGTTGCTTGAGCAGGGAGTTGGGCTAGAAGACCTCCAAGGCCCCTTCCAGCTCTGTTCTGATTGATTGTCGTGCAATGAGTTTTGTGCCAGACAGAACAACCAAATCTCAAACGGGGAAATGTGTCAAATGACTTTGAATGAAATCTAGCTACATGTTTGCTCTGTTTGGGCTCAGAAACACAGTTAAGTATAGAGTCCTCATGCAAATGAGAGCTGTAAGAAGTGGAAAGGAATAAGAGAGTGGGGCTTACTCTCACTTCTGTTCCACATAGCATTGGCTCAGACCTTCCTTTGGGAGCAAAACATTCCTACAAGCAAGAAAGGAGTCTACAATTTAATTAATTAAACCTGCCCTTGACTCTGGGCAAGTCACAAATCATAACATAAAAACCAGTACAAGCCCCAAGCAAAGCCCTAAAGCAGTTTTTCCAACTTAAATAACTTCCAGAGGTTTGGATTTCAGCTTCCAGAATTCCTAAGCCCATGGCGAAGAATTCTGAGAATTACTTTATACATCTGAAAATTTCCTAAACTAAGAATACATTTTCTCTCCTTTTTGTATTTTATTTTAAATACATTTCTGTATTTAAACTGTATTGATTTCTGTATTTTACATGCTGGTCTATGCCTGAATAAAGATTTGATTGATTGATTGAAAGTAAGGATACATCTAAATAAAGATCAAGGATAGCCAAGGAGAAAAGGAAAATATGGGCCAAGAACTCCAGAATGCCCATTCCTCCATGAGACTACAATGACCTGGTGTTCCCTGTCCCACTCTTTCTTCCATACAACACACTCAGTATGCTCAGATTCCCTCACCTGACTGCTTCCAAGGCAGATGTGTTTATAGTAGAAACCAATATGGCATTAGCACCTTTCTGTCCGTCCGCCCCCAGCCCCCCTTACCAAGAGGAAGAAGGACCTCTGGTTGGGTTCCACAGGGAGAGACGGCTTCTCTCGTTCAAGGGGCTGATTTCTTCAGAGCCTGCTCACCACCTCCTTCTCTTTAAAAAACTGGCTTTTCTTCCACCAGGGAGGTGTTGAAACCTCTTGTCTGGCATGTCAACAGCTGTTTTACTCCTTGAAGAAAGACGTCAAGTTGAACTGAATTCATGCGCTGACAATGTAGAGAAAAAGACATTTCGCACCTTGAAAGGTTTGGAAAAAGGCAGGTGCTTTTAAAGTAGGATCTCCAAGCAGGTGCCCTCTGAAAATATTAGCACCAAGCCCCCATAATCCTCAGGAGTACCTAAGCCTGAGTGATTCCTGGTAGATGGGATTTCCTTGATGGTAAAGTCAACCAGCTAATGGCACCGATCCCAAAGGTGCTTTTTAAAGAGGCAACTGGACTTTTTGGTTTTTCTCTGAAAATGTTGCGCTTCCAATCCAAGAAACTTCTTCAGCTCTTAGCCCTGAAGAAGCTTCTTGGATGAAAAGCGAAATGCCTTCAAAGAAAAACCAGAAAGTGCAGTTGCCTCTTGAAAAAGCACCTTTGGGACAGTCGCGACCTGGATGACTGAGAATCTTCATAGACATTTAGCAAGGCGCCAAGCCAATCCTTTGGATTCTAGGCAGAAGGCCCAGACTGAATGTCATTTATTCCCCTAGGACAGGAGTTGATTTCATATACAGTGATGTGTCAATTGCTAAATAAACTTGCACAGAGTCCAACTGAAAATAGCTTCTTTCATGTTTTCCTTTCCTCTGCTAAATTAGAGTTTTTCTTTGAGGAATCCTTAACAGAAGTCTTTAGGGTGCAACTTAAAGCTCCCTCGAGATGCCCGATACTCAGTCCTCAAAAAAAACCACCCACTTTGATTTCTTTTGTTGTTATTATTACATCTAGCAAAGCTGAGGGAGCAACCTGTCCAATCCGCTTGTACTGCTAACTCCGGAATCCTTTCGCTAGACGCCTTTCTATCGATTCCAACAATTGCAATTCATTACGTCGCCGCGATATACTCGCAATGTGTGTGTTTGTGTGAAGAATATAACAACGAGGCACTTCACTGCCCAGTATTTATGAGCGGCGGACTGACAGCAGCGCCTGTCGAAATCCCTGCCTCGAGCGAGGCCACGTGAGCACGCAGGCCTCAAACGCCGAGACGCAGCTGGGCCCGCCTCCTCCCGCCGAGCGCGCGCTGGGTTTCCAACGGACCATCAAGCGCGAGGAGGCGGGGGCGGGGGGGAGCGCTCCCTGCGAGCCGGACGCCGAAGCCCGAGTAAAGGCGAAGCCGGAGAAAGCCCAGGCTAGCCCTGCCGGAGGAGGGGCTCCAGAGAAGCCCCGCCCATTCGGCTCCCCCCCCCCCGAAAATGTGCGGTTTGTGGGAATGGCGGGAGAGCGGTTTTCTTCCTTAAATACGAGGCGAAACACGCCCCAAAGGAAGAGGACGCCACCGAGCCTTTTCCCCTGTCAGAAAGAAGAGGGAAGTCAAACTGTTCTCCAAAGCATCTGAAGGCAGGGCAAGAAGACATGGATGAAACCAATCAAGGGGGAAAGCAATCTAGAACGAAGGAGAAATTTCCTGACAGAACAATTAATCATTGTATGTACAGATTTGGTGTGTTATAAACAACTGTTGGATGTGGGAATTGACATACGAGAGCCTATTGTTGTTTATGAAGACAATCAAGCAGCAATTCAGATGGCATCTAATCTTGCTGTAAAAACTAGGTCAAAACATACTGATATAAGATATCTGAATGTACGGCAAAGTGTGAATAGTAAATTAGTTTCACTGGAGTATTGTATGTCTGAAGATAACATCACAGATCACTTTACTAAGCCCCAAGGTAATATAAAGCATAAACCTTGCGAGGAATACGGATTAAGATTGTAAGATCTATATATTGTCCTACCCAAAGGGGAGAATGTTAGAAATATAATTCTAACGGTTGGGTTGGCAATATATAAACCATGTAACAATGTTGTAACTGTTTCTTTAAACCATACTGTAAAATGTGATTGGTTGCTGTTTTCCTTCATCGGCCCTAAGAGGGAGCCAGAATGACTGTTAGCTCTCTATTTGTTAGATGCTGGGCTGAACTGATCTGAGTGCCTTGAGCTATTGTACGTTTTGCAACTGTTAGCAAACTTTGTGTACTGGACTGATTATATGTTACTGGACTATGTATTTTGGATTATCCCTTAACTGAAAGACGTTGATGACTGACTGAATTATCCGTGTATGACTTGGACTGTTTGATGGACTCTGATACCTCTATTTCCATGAAAGTAAAAGCCTATTTAAACTGCAGTGTCTCTGTATGCTGGTTTGTGTGTTCTCTGACACAACTCTTACAACGTTTCGCTGAACGTACTAGCTCTCCCAATGGGGAGCTTACGTAATAGGAACAACTAGCCTCCAGAAGTTGTGAATGCTCCAACACTGGAAGTTTTTAAGAAGAGATTGGATAACCATTTGTCTGAAGTGGTATAGGGGTCAGCAAACTTAAACACTCAAAGAGCCACAAAGGTCCTAATCGGAAGCCCCCCATTCAATTCTGGAGCCGACCAGAAGTCTGATTCCCCCACCATAGAGTTTTCTCTTAGTACAGCGTACTTTACCTGTCCTAATCAAAAGCCCTATCAATTATGGAGCTGACCAGCAAAAGGGAGCTACAGCAGACAGATGAAAGAGCCACATGTGGCTCCAGAGCTGCAGATTGCTGATCCCTGGTATAGGGTTTCCTGCCTAAGCAGGGGGTTGGAGTAGAAGACCTCTATGGTCTCTTCCAATTCTTGTTATTCTGTTATTTTTCAACTGTCACACATTTGCAGTCAATTTTTTTTCTAATTGCCCTTAGCTGCCAGATTCAACTTTAATCAGTGTTTTTAAAATGTTTTTTTAAAACAACAAAACATTTTTAAAGGGGTGAGCATGATGAATGTCTTAAAATGTAAGCATTTGATTTGAAGGATTTTCAGAATGGGAAAGTATGCTCATGTAATTTCAATAAAGAAAGTCAGACTTTATTTCATTTTACACCCTTTGGGAGAAGGATTAAAAATAGTTTTCAGTTCATTTTTGTATTTGCATTTATTCCCTTACAACAATTGTATTAAAAATGCATTACAAGTAGATTTTCCTGTTTAAATAATTTGCTATTCTTTAGTTTTTGTGTTAAATATTTTTTTTAAATGTTTATATTTAATATAATTGTGTAGTCTGGTTTGGGAAAAGGCCTGGAAAGGCTGTGTTTTTTCCGTGTGGTGAAGGGAACAGGGAGCTGCTACCTACAGTCCCAACTCAATCGATAAAATATCCCTACTTAGGAAATTGTAATAAGGGATATGTGCAAGGAAGATAATTTTTTTTTGTTTTTTTCCTTTAAAAAAAGTTTTTATTAAACATTTTTACCTTTAAAAACAAAAAGAGACGCAACAAAGAAAAAAAGAAAAAACAAGACACACATAACCATATAAAATAGTTATACAGCCTTCTGTATCAGCATTCATGTTTAGCCTTTGTAGTTTACCATTCTACATTGGCTTCCTATCGGTTTTAACTTCTATAATCATATAATAACAGTTATACTAACACTTCAGAGGTGGGTTCCTACCAGTTCGCACCTATTCGGTAGAACCGGTTCCTCAAATCTACCGAACCGGTTAGAAGAGGTTCCACCAGTGGACCTGGAAAGCAGGCCACATCTACAGAAGAGGTTCCAAAAAATTTTGAAACCCACCACTGGTCCTTGGATATGATTATTCTACACTATCATGCTCATATTTATAAAACTCAGTGCCTCTGTGAAAGGTAAGGCGTTTGTGGTGCAATCAGAACACTGCGTGTGTTGAAGTTGTTTTAATGCAAACCAAAGATGCCTTTAAAAAAACAAGTTTACATCATATTCTTATGCATGCCAGTGCTGTGTGTGAGGTAATTTAAGGTGGTTCTGACAAGTGTCGTCGGCATCTTCATATCCGGTCACATGGGTGGCAAGCCACTCCCATCTGGTCACATGGGCAGCAAGCCACTCCCACAAAGGAGGCCACACCCACAGAGTAGGTTCGAACAATTTTTGAAACCCACCACTGTAACACTTGTAATACTATTAATTGTTCCTCTCGCCATTATATTTACATTGTGGTCAGTACTTTAAGTTTTATAGTAATTAGTAACTTTAGTTAATTTTTATTCAATACTAGTTTGGAGAAAAAACCACAAATAAAGACTTTTATTTCCTGTTTTGGCTTCTGTTTTCTGGAAAGGCTGTGTTTTCTCCATGTGGTGAAGGGAAAAGGGAGCTGCTACCTACAGGCCCAACTCAATCTAAGATAAAATATCCCTGCTTAGGAAATTGTAATAAGGGAGATGTGCAAAGAAAGCAATTTTTCTGGCTTTCTTCCTAATTCAGCAAAGCTGGAAAAATGGAAGATAATTGTTGAGATCAGTAATATCAACCAGTGTCCACTGATGAAATGACTAACTAAATAGCATCTCCCATCAGCTGAAAAAAAACCTACTCCAAACCCTGAAGAAACTATGGTTTAATTCTGACAGCATATGTAACCCATCTACTAAGCTAATCAGTTCTATATGGATACACTGAACTATAAACTAGTAAAATCCCACAATTTATTAAGACAGACGCATACGCACAAACATAATAACAACTAAATTTCAGGGGATTTACAGAGGATTTACAGAGGTGTAAATTGCAGCTTTAACTGCAATCAAGGTCCTGCTCCTTTTTGGTCACTCCCTCCTCCCCAATCCCCCCCCCCACAATGCTTTTTCATCTGGTATCAATGCTGTATCAGTTCACCATTCTATGTCTTCTAGGTATGTTGGCCCTAAATCCATCAGCATGGGTATGTTGGCCCTAAATCCATCAGCATGGGAATAATGAATTATATATATATGTAGTAAAAATAAAAGCCAAGGATCAAAACGGTTTAGCAGCCCCAAACTTCAAATAATAATATTATGCTAGTTGTATAACACGGATTTCAGAATTGGTTATATTTCCTTATGGTTCCATCACTTCCATGCAAGGGACAGAGCTTGCAAGGGTACTACATAGATACATATCAGTTCATACACAGAAATCTATACATAAGGAACTATGCAATGCTAAGTAGTTTACTGAATGTTTGGGATAAATATAGGAAAACAGTAAGTCTTATTTCCCCCTACTTGTTTTGTTATCATAAGTCTAGTTTTAGAAAGATGTAAGCACTAAGCAACTTGTTCAATGGGAGACAACAAATTGCAAGGTTATATTGTTAATGGATTGAAGTTAAGATATTTTGAGTCTCTTGCTACACAGTGTTCTACACTTAATCGGTTACAATATTGTACACCCTACCTTCTTAACTCAATGTTCCTAATCTAAGTTACAGAGTGCCATGTAGTGAAATGATAAATGAACATCTTTGATTTGGGCCATGCCTTATCTAAGATGATGGAGAAAAGTGAGTTTGCTTGAGTTCATAGTGATTGGAAATTTCACTCTAGGAAGTGAGTTTTGCAATCTCAATAGACAATATTATCTGATTTCCACCTATAGATCTCAATTCAAAACTAATGAAATAAATTTAAACCAATTACTGATTTTTGTAAGGTAACAGTAACATGAGTCATGGCGGCATAGTAGTTAGAATGCAGTATTGCAGGTTAACTCACTGCTGACTGCCAGGAGTTTGATTCTGACCAGCTCATGGTTGACTCAGCCTTCCATCCTTCCAAGGTTGATAAAATGACCAAATTGTTGGGGGCAATATGCTGACTCTGTAAATCGCTTGGAAAGGGTTGTAAAGCACTATGAAATGGTATATAAGTCTAAGTGCTATTGCTATTGAAAGCCAACGGATTTCTGAGCGTTCATTAAAAATTAATTAATTTCACTTTTTATTTCATTTACTTATTACTTTTGCATTTAGTTTAAATACATTAATAATTATCCTCAAAGTATGCAATATTGAAACAATGGTATTTTTACAATGATTACTGCTATGTCCATGATCAAAGTATTATTTTTCATTGTTTAAATTGGTCACACCAATAATATTGTAGTGGAAAAGTTCATTTTCAGGCTACCTTTGTTCCTTAACTACAACTGAATTTTATTAGACAAATAACTTTTATTTTGCATTAATTTATTTAGGATATACCCACTTGCTTGGAAATAAGTTAGGTGGAAAAAGGACTCCTATTTACTTGTACTCCCAAATGTTTCCCAATGCTTAGATGCCTTTGGATTTTGGACCATGATTACCCAATAATGAAATAAAAGAGTTGCAAGGGACCTTGGAGGTCTTCTGGTGAACTCCTTACTCAAGTAGGAGACCCTAAATCATTGCGTATGACTATCTGGATTTGGATAGTACTTTTGCTGATTCCTGATTTTGGGATAGCTTTTAGATTCTACTGTCATCCACTGCATTCATCACCCTACTATCAGAGTAAAAGACTGACTGGAGTCCACCTACTTTACGGGAGTTTGGGATGGCTTTAGGCTGGAACAGGACTATTCCTTCATAAGAGACTATATATTTATGTGTTCCTCCTCCAAATTATTTTAAAACTATTTTATGTATGTTTTAGTGTATTTCTTTCTGCCTGGCTTATTTTTTTTCTTATTTACATATTTGTTACCTGAATGCACCTTTTCCCATGGATTTGTATTTTCTTTTTAACTGGAGTATTAATAGCTAAAATTCTTGGTTAGAATGGAGAAGAACCAACCTGAGGTCAACCTTCTGTCATGGATATTTTTCCTGGATGATTTGCTGATTTTGTCATGGTTTCTCCATCCAGCCGCTCACAAGTTGCTTTGTTGATGGTGGAAAAATTAGAATATGGAATGGGTAATCGAAGGCATATACAGTATAAGGAATTCAGCTGACGTGTATATAGCAGTATTTTATTGTCGTCTGTGACTTTACAAATAGGCAGTATATAGAACCATAACCAACTAATCACAAACAAACTCCAACCCAATGATTACTTAAGGGTTCTTGTATGTCTTATGAATACATAATGTTAGTTTCACAAATCATGGCTCAGGTAACCATGAGTCAGTGTGTCATGTGAACTCAGCTAAAATGTGTTGTTTTTTTTCTTCTTATCTGCAGAATGCTTACTTTCATCATATGAATGTGTGTGTGCATTTAGACAATTAATCAAAGTACAAACACCATTTAAGATATTTTCAGTTTTGCAATAGCCCTTCTGTTAAAGATACAGTCTTTATTTTGAAGCCCAGTAAAGTCACGGAGTGAATTTTAATTGATTTAAATGGAGCAGACTGTTATTGCATATAACTGGCATATTTTACCAACCCTGGGGGAACCAGATGCAATCCTGATATAAACAGTCCATGAGAGTAAAAAGGGCTGCGTTTGTTTATTTCTAGACTCTCCACTGCTGTGTTGAGAGAGGATGAAGTCTGACTGAAGGAATGAACAAGACACTAGATTTCCCTTAAAGAAAGAATGACCACATGTTTTTTGTTGAATTCTCTGAACCTTCTAAATGCCGATCTAAATTCTTACACTACTTTCTTGCTTGCTATCATATATTTAGACATTTACCTGAACAGAAAACATTTTTGAAAACCTAATGTTTTCAATTTTTCATCAAATTAGGCTTCTTCTGGTTGCATGCCCATCAGCTATTTGGTGGTGAGTGATGCAGTGAAGCCAAAAATTAGACTCTTCGACTCAGTTTTTACTTTTGGCAAAAGCCTCCCCTATTCCCCACCACCACAAAGTTTTTTTAGCAGGATTTTTTAAAAGTGGTTTGCCAGGTCCTCCTTCCTAGGGCTAAGAGAGAATGGCTGGCCCAAGCTGACTTTATGGATAAGGGAGGACTTGAATTCACATTCTCCTGCTTTTTAGCCGAAACCCTTAATCTCTACACCAATATGGAGTTTCCGATAGAGTAGGAGTTTTGTTAACAAAATGTATCTTGCCTCAGGACAGCATTTGCTGAAGTACTCTATGGTTTACAAATTGATTAACTGTGGCAAAGATGGCATGAAAATAATGAATCCACATTATATAGAATGTAATAGTTGGTTTATATAATAGTTGGTATATTTGAGAATGCTTATTGCTGGTTCATCTCCAGATTATATAGGCATATCAAGTAAGGTGCCACAAGGATCAGTTCTAGGTTCACTATTTTCCATTACTTTTCTTTATTTTTATTAATGATTTGAATAAAGAAATAGAGGAAATGTTTATTGAACTGGTAGATGACAAAAAATTGGGCAAATTCAAAATTTCCTTGGTAACCCGGAGAAGCAAGCAAGAGAATGAAATTAAAGTAAGTGCAAAATTATTCACTTAAACAAAAATCTGATGGACAGAGGTAAAAAAGAAATAACTGGCTTTCAATTATGGTATTTATGAAAAAAAAATCTAACAATATGAGCCAGGAATATGAGGAGACCTAAAAAAACAAACCAGGACACTGGGATATATCAACAAAAATATTTTTTCCATTTAATTCCATTTAATGCTGCATTAGTCAGTTGAGTGTATATCTGAGGAGATCTGTCTAGCACAGAATAAGATTAAATTGTTAAATCCACTAAATCTATATCCTATAAAATCTATCTGCCTGCACATGCAGAAGAGTATTCATATAATAAGACATTTTTCATCCTCACTCTCATACATTACTCTGAACTAAGTACTTCTAGAATAATACATTTCTAAGCATGTTTATTTGGCTGCTGATTCTATTTAAATAAATATTTGGGAATTGTATATTTTTGCGTCCTTCTGAATACATTTAAGATTTATTATGATCAGTAGCTATTTTCAGGAAGACGGCATAAAAAGTAAAGACACACTTGGATTGAATTCACTCCTAATGATTTCATAAATATATCTTCCTCACAAATACTGTGTTCTGTTTTTTTAGAATGAGATTCCCATAAATCTTTGCAAGCAGGACAAACAACAAAATAGGCATTGCAGCCTCACAACGAGAACTCTGTCCCTTTTGAAATTGCATTGTGACATTGTACACAAGTCTGTAAGCAGCAAAGCTTAAGTTGTGATATACCAATGTTCATTCTGTCATTCTGACAAAATGTCAGTTGCTGTAGATACCCATAGATGCCCTGTCTGAGATGTAAAATAATCTTGTCAAATCTGGCTTCTTCCAGTTTGTTTGGACTTCATCTCAAATAATTGTACAAATTTAAGTCTAACACATCTGGAGGAGGCCAGAATGGGAAAGGCTGACATAAAAGGTAACCAGATCTTAAGTTAAAAAATATACTTTTCTGTCACCCAAACACACTGCTTCCTTATGCTTTGCTTCCTTAAATCTTTACTATTAAAACTTCAACATTGCAAAAAATAGTTTTTCTTCTAAACAGACATGCGCAGTGGCTTACCCTACAAATCGCATTATATTTCATGCCATGATTTCCAACATTAAAGCAAAGTAAAAGTATTTTATCCACTACTTCTTCAGAGTTGAATTTATCAAAACAAATATGGATGATCAATCAACCATGGTTACAGTACAGTCCTCAATATATATGCCAATTTAACTCAATCACTAGACTACGTGCAATTCAGGTTAGAAACTAGAAGACAGTGCATTTATATCCCTTAGATACAAAAATCAACTGGGTGACTTTGGGCCATTCTCTCTCAGCCCAACTCCTCATAGGGATGTTGTTGGGAAAATAGGAGACAAGATATTAGGTATGTTCACTGCCTTGAATGGACTATCATCTGTCTGTCTGTCTGTCATCTACCGCTATCTTATTGCAATGTAAAATTTTAATAATACTAATAATAATTTGAATTTTTCATTTCTTATCCGTAACTAATTACGAGTCTTATTCAGTGTGTCTTATTCTGAAATAAGAAAATAAAGGATTGTAACTTTAATGTTCATGTTGATTTCAATGTACAGTATTATAATATCTATTAAAACCCATAGGCCCTGATATTGTCCATATCCAATCCATAGCATTGTTTATATCTATCAAAGGTTTCTCATACTAAACGAACCTTGTCACAGCTTCCACCTATGTTGACCTACAATTCTACCTTCCATCAGAGCACTGAATGGTTTTTCTGATCAGAGACGAGATCGACCAGGCCAAATCTAAATATGGCTTTAAAAAAATGATTTAATGAGATCATGTCAACACAATTTTGTTGCAATTTTTGGAGGAGTTCTAGAAATTGTTCTCAACATTTCAGAGGGCTTCATGCAGTCCTAGTGCCTGAATCTGAACACCTGGGTATTGTAGTTTTTAATGGTGCAAGAAGAGCACAAAATCAATACCAGCAAGCATCTTACATTCACCATAGCATAATTCAAAGTTCTTCTATTATTAATAGAATAATTGCAGGAAAAGGAAGAAAAATCTCCTTTGAATCAAGTGCTAGTGACTTTATGGACAACCCCATGCAGTTTTCTTGGCAACCGTGCACAAGTGGTTGATTCCCTTTGCCTTCTGGGATTTTTAAAGATTTTCCAGTCTAGCCTACAACCTTGGTAAGCTCTGTGGTGCACAACTGCAAATATGTTTTCCAGAAATCTTCAAGGCTCTAGTTATGCTGTTCTTCTATATTTTAATATGTCCCCAAATCGCTGTGTGAATAATATTTTATTTTTACGATTCGCCATAATGAAAAGTTCAGTGCTGCAAACCTCCTTTAATTCCTTTCCCTTGTCTTTAAGCTCATTCTAATATCCAGCTTTTCAGTAAAAACCTTTCTCCCAGACATCTGATGGGTCATACCAAATGATCCTTGCTGTATATTGCATAAGATTATTTACTCCTGCTGCGCATTGCTTCCCTTTCCAATGCCACCTAATCAGCACTCCTCTTATAATCCCAATACGAAAGTATTTCAAAGTCTACGCAGTATTTCAGTAGTTTTCAGTAATATTTCACAGAAATATTGATATACAGATGTGAAAAAATATAAGGCACATTTAAGATAGGAAAAAGAGCTACATTGACTTGTTTTCTTTCTTTCTTCTTTCTTTCTATTAAACTTACATATTGCTTTCATATCATACAATTCAAGACAGCTTACATGATGCGCCTTCCTTCTACTTTATCTTCTACTTTTCCTGCAACAACAACCTGTGAACTAAGTTGGGTGAGACAGAATGACTGATCCAGCTCGCTTGTGAATTTAGGCAGTCTAAAGCACATTATGTGTAATTTACTTAAGCAGAGCACTGAACTACACTGTACGTAGGCAGCTATGGTGTGCCCCCAAAAAGAAACTTTCTGAAATGGCTGAAACAAGGTTGAGATCATCTTCCCAGAAAAAAAATTATGCTGAATAAGTATACAATCTTGGTAGAAAATTACTACATCCTGATCTTTTTCTAGAACATTCTAAAAGAAAGGAGAGGATGAGAATGGGATTAGAAAAGAGAAGGCAAGAGTAGACATTTAGGGACCATTTAAAAGAGTAGATAGGATGTTGTGTGTTGGTGCATGTATAAAACACAGAGAGAAAGGTATAGTATTTGCAATGTTTGCAAATCCCATAGGCATTTTTGAATGTAAAAGAAATTATTTGCTGTGTTTTCCTTTAGAGTCCATATGATCACTGGACTATCCATACCTTTTTGAAACTGAGCAAGCTGGAAGAAAAATCTACAGGAAGAAAAAATGTCCCTGCACATTTCATAACTCTGTTAAAAACCAAAAATGTTACAGGCAGTTTCCCCTTCTTAAAAAACAAAACAAAAACTATAAAAGTGCTTAGTCCTTAATCGCCTGTGGCATTAAGGAGTTTCATTCACTCCTAAATAAAAGTTTCATTTTGTTTTGTTTTAATAGCAGTTGCCCATGATTTTCCAATGCTAATTAAGGGAAGAAATAAAAGGAACAATCTCTAATTTGATCTGAATCTAACAGGTTATTTTATGAAATGCCAGTTAGAGGGAGACATCAAAACTTTGTGATCAGTACATATCCTTTCATTTTATATCTTGTCATCCATCCATCCATCCACCCATCCATGTTCACCAGATGGCCATGTTGTCTGTAACTGATCCTAGACTATGTCATCTGGGGCCACAAGATCACAACAGATTCCCCCCTCTCTCCCCCTCCCTCCCTCCCTTCCTCTCTCTCTCTCTCCACATATATATGTGTATGCATATGTGTATATATAGTCTTAAGCATAATTAAACAATTGTAATTAAACAAACATGTTTTAAACAACATTTACACTATTTGGAACATATGTTTGTAATAAAAATCCAGAACATCTATTTCATAATAAAAATATTATTGATTTGTTATGCTATATTATAACATAAGTAATGTATTGAATCTTCTAGGTAAGAGCAGAGGGGGGAAATTAAAATGTGGCAATAGCAAATTATTACTAACCTATTACAAAACATTTTACACATAAAAAATGGCAGTTGAGAATACAGAAAAATAATTTCTTCTTACCAAGAATACATTATCTCAGGAAAGCAACATCTTTGTTCTTTCACAGATACGTATAGATTATCCATGTCTTGTGAATCTAGGTGTTTTCAGCTGGTTCACTTCTTTCAAGAAATTTCATTGAATTTTACCCTTTCTCAGTTATTTTCAGTTATGCATCAAATTCCAGATCAAAAAGGCAGATTTAACAGATTCAGGATATGTCTAAACTGAAGCAGAATTTTCTCTGAGTGTAAAATGGAAGATTTGTAGGCATGTCTTGGACAGAAGGCTGGCGTACAAATCTGTCTGAGTGACAGGAAAGAAGATGGAATCACAGATTTCGTAAAGAGAACTATTAAATAATGTTCATATTTTAATAAACATCTGGGAAGCTGCTTCTTTGGCTTGAAAAGCCACCCACCCAGTGTTTCTCTCATAATGTTGGCAAGCTGTTAAAACAAGGAAGTGCAATGCTTTCTGCTCAAATGTATTTCCTTAATGTTGAAACTTAATTTAGATTGTGTCCATTTTTAAATAGCACATTTATGAACATGGCAGCTGGTTTAAGAAAGAATTGGCTTGTTCGGTGAGTGTTATGACTTCCGTCCATGCTCTTTTCACTAAAGAAAATGTAACCCTTTAACTGGATTGCCACATTATGTTCTTCAGTTAAATGCTTGTTTTTTTTAAAAAGAAAATTCTGGAAACCATTTGCAGCCTTTAACAACTTTCATATTTCTTCAATCTTTACTTCCCTGCATTTCTCTGTGACTAATTAAAAGAGTCAATTGTTGTAAATAGGGTTATTGGATTATGCTGCAAGTATTTATTGTTCTGTGGTTTCTTTGACACAGCTATGCAAGAGGCTACACACTTCAGAAGAGCTTGTAAAAGGAAAAAAAGGACCAACCACGTATTGCAAATTGACTAAAAGTATAGGTAACCAGTATTTAATGTTTAATGTCCTATCAACATAATAAAAGTATAAAATGGTCAGATGTTTTCTCAGGGTGAAAAATGTCCCTCATAAAATAAGGGAATTGTTATAAGAGATCATTGTTCCCACCAATGAATAACAAAAATCTTTCCCTTTGTTGTTTCTCAAGCTTACTGGTGAAACATGATTTGGGAGTTGTGCTTATTCAAGATCGCTTAACCTAGCTATCTTATACAATTCTTTAAGCACATGTACATAGTTCATTAGACTAGATTTAAATGGGGTGCTGTATTTTTTGGAATATAAGACGCACCAAGGTTTTGAAGAGGCAATTAAAAAAAAAAGTTTTTGCGCTTTGCAAATCTTTTCAAAAACTGGGTTTTTTTTAAAGACATGAATAACCGTTAGGAGACTTGTAGAATGCTCCTGCGGGGGTCAGGGGCTGAAATGAAAAATAATGGCCCGTTTTTGGCAAAAATGGGCATGTTTTTTGTCAAAAAAAATTCATGTATGGCCCATAGGAGGCTTATAGAGTGCTCCTTGGGGCTTGGGGAGCAAAATTGAGTAAAAAAACAGCCATTTTTCATTAATTTCTGCTCTCCCCAGCCCCCAGGAGCTCTCTGAAAGCCTCCTACAGGCTCTGCATGGCCATTTTGCAAAGGGGGCGGGTTTCGGGAGGCAAAAAATGTGTATTCAGTGTATAAGACGCACCCAGATTTTCAGCCTCTGTTTTGAGGCAAAAAGGTGCGTCTTATACTCCGAAAAATATGGGTAGTTTGTTTTAGACCTAGAGTGGGTTGGAAAATCCAGTCGTTGATATGTTGAGTGAACTGATCATTACGTTACCTGATCATATCAAGTTATTTATTATGGCAGAACACATGTCACAAATGCATCAATCGGGTTTTGTTCCTGCAAGTTTAGGATTAAATAATATTTGATTCAAATCTCAGAATAGGGAAAAGGTGGCTATTTTAAACTATGGGTAGAATGGAACCTTAACACCCTTTACTGATTCTAATTGCAGAACGATAATAGTAGGGAGTTCTCCCCCCCTCAGCTTTTATTTGCTAGTAATCCACTATTGAGTGTGTGAGTTCAGCCACACTTACTTTATTATTATGAATGTAATGTAAGTCAAGAGGCAGATTTTGCTAGCTAAACGTAACCCTTTCCCAGTTTTGGTCCATTTTTTATTAAATTGAAGACTATTCTATGCAATGTCTTTTTCCATTTGATTAAGAAAAATGAAGAGCCAGATTCTACTATTCTACAATACCTTCCTTGAGTGTTCTTAAAATTTATCATCCAGTCCTGATTTCTGAGCTGGCCATCCTTGGTATCCCTCATAAGCTTTATATAATGCATGCCTTGATAACAACTGAGATCCAAATTTCAAGCCAGAAGCCAGACCAGAAATTCCCAAAGTAGAGGCTAACTCAAATTGGGCATAAAGGACAGGGTGTGTGTCGTTGGGTGTATACCAGGGGTGGGTTTCTCGCCCCTTCCAACCGGTTCGGTTGGAACGGGGCCGGCGGCGTGCTCGTGCACGCGTGCGGCGCACGCTTGCGTACTAGCATCTGTGCGATGCTCCAGCTGCTCCTGGAGGATTGCGCAGGCGCTGTATGCGTCCTGCGCATGCATGGAAGCGCAGAACTCATCAAAACCGGGTAAGGAGCGCGGGCGGGCGAGTGGGCCCTTCGCTGTTCCCGGAAGTTACTTACTTCCGGGTTTGCCGACCAACCGGTTCGCAGGGACCGCCGCGAACCGGTTGAAACCCACCCCTGGTGTATACAGATTGGTTTATCATACCAATTTCCCACTGCCATGCAAATTGAAAAGCTTTGGGGTGTTGTTCCTTTTAATTTATGGGCCCCTTTAATTTAAGAAACAGCTGACAAAGCAAACTTTGCAGGAGTCCACCTAAAATAGCAAAGTGCAAAGGCTGTTGAGCACGGGTTATGAAACTCATCCAAAATGTTTCCTTAAAGGTAATGTTTGGATTTCGGGTGGGGGGGAGAACAACCCCTCCCCCCACAAAAAATAAAAGAGGCATTTTTATTAGTAGCTTTAGTGTAATTCATCTCAACATCTTGTTTGGGAGGTGTGACAAAACCAAATATACTTTTTTCTGTCCTCTAAAACTGAGTGAAGGTTAGTCCAGATCTTACTCCAAACTTAATATTATTCTCCAGATAATTCCAAATGAAGTCATTGTTGTGCAGTCACCCTGCCTCGTTCATAGACATTTATAGGTGAGTTCTGATAAGCAGTCTTCCACTGGCGCCTGCTTGAACTGATCTCAAAAAACTAAAAATATCTGATTGCTTAGTAGTTGAATGGGAGATCACCACAAAATACCAGCACTATAGATTAGAGAGAGAATGTAAGGAAATGTAAAAGAAGGCAAAGTTCCTCTCTATTGTTCCTAAATGAGCTTCACAGATATGTCAATGAAACCAGGAAAATTTAAACTTTATTTAGAAATGATTTTACCTATGCCTAAACATTAAACCCTAAACTATAAAAGTAGATAGAAAGGGGGACACTAAATTGTTTTTCCATTTTATGATTCAGATTTCTTTTAAATACTACAATAAAATGTACCAGTAGATGGCACTCCAGAATATTGGAGTTTATCCAGAAAATAATAAAATCAGTAGCGCATTACCAGTACTTTTCTCTGTGTAGTTTTGAAGAGAAGAAATGAGATTATATTTCTCTGGATAATAGGTGCCCACCTCCAAGCAAGGGTGAGATAACAAAGCAAAAACTATCAAATGCATGTGTTATGCTAAAGAGTAAGAGTAGAGTTATACCAAGTGGGGTTTTTTGGGTACATCTTAAATGGGCCAGTAACAAGAGATTCTGCAGGGTACGGTTAAAAAAAAGATGGTGGCAGCAATGCTATAATCAAAGCTTTGCCCAATATTAATCCTTAATCACAGCCACCATCTTGATTTGCTATTTTGATATATACAATTTGATTTATTATATACAATTGCGTGCCATCTTGATTTTCTTGATCACATTCTGCAGACACCGTAGAAATGGCAGCATTATGTCATGTCATCTCTCTCTCTCTCTCTTTCTCTCTTTCTCTCTCTCACTCACTCTCACTCTCACTCTCTCACTCACTCACTCTCACTCACTTACACACACTTCAGCTGGTTTTCTGTGTAAGACCCCAACCTTACACTTGATAAATGTAGGAAAAGTGAAATATTTGGCGCATAAAAGATTTTATTTTTCTGATGTAAATCAACATCATGCACATTATCTTCTTATAATAAACACTGTTTTTATTCCTTTGCCTTAGAATTGTGAAAATACATTTTGATTTTGGGAAAATTAGGAATAGATCTGCTGGGTGCTTTTGATCAGAATTACAGCAGTCTCATCTATTAATTAGGGAGCTCATAAACTAAAAATCTGGAGGCTACCAATTGACTCATCCTTGGCATAAATGTATTAGTGCTAAATTTCTACTGAGCATTATCCAAATTTTTGTGAATTAATAGAATTAATCCCCTTATCTGCCAAGTTTCTGGAAGGGATGAAATAAAAATGTGACATTTGTTTACAGCATCAAGATCCATAATAGCACAGTGGTTGGAATGCAGTATTGCAGGCTAACCCTGCTCACATTGCCAGGAGTTTGATTCCTTCAGTCCTGACTGGCTCAAGGTTGACTCAGCCTTCCATCCTTCCCAGGTCAGTAAAATGAGAACCCAGATTGTTGGGATCAATATGCTGACTCTGTAAACCACTTGGAGAGGGCTGTAAAGCACTGTGAAGCAGTAGAAAAGTCTAAGCGCTACTGCTATTGCTATCACCCAGTCAGACAGGTATATGCCAACATTTCCATGATGTAAAGATAAATTTTTGCTCTGGAGAATTTATTCCATCAATGTGCCTGACCACCATATACATATTGTGGGAAGATAAGAAATGCCTTTATACTGAATCAGCACACTGACCTATTCAGTTCAAAACAGCCAATACTGTTTGGCAAGAAATCTTTGGGATTTCTTGAAAAAGCCAAGGAGTGGGATTTGAACTCCCTGCCCGCAGGCATGATCAAATGCTAATTTATTCGCCCCCCTTTCTAACACCAATTGAATATATTATGCATCATGTTCAGGTCTAAAGAATGAATTTGTTATTTTCTTTTATAGACACTTTCTCTGGTAGAAATGGGAATTTGGGTTCCCCAAATTTGAGGTTGCTTCTATGATATTTGTCATGATATAATACAGAAAATCAGCTGAATGGGAAAGAAAACAACCAAGAAACCAGCATAGCTTTTCCAGTCGGATGTAGTAGACTAAAATTCCCACCATCCTCAGTGGAGATTATGAGAGCTTTAATCCAGACACATCTGGAAGATACTTAGGAGGGAAAGACTGCTCTAATCACAACAGCCGTTTTGGGGCTCTCCTCCTGAGGACTGCATACTTTACATTTTCCTTCTACAAATAACCCTTCACGTCCTCCTTTTCAAAGAACCTTTATTAAACCCCCCAACTATTTGCTGTCGAGACTTTTAGGATGAAATCATCATGTTAAACAAATAAACGCCTCTCAGTACAGATCTCTGCTTTGGGAGCAGAGTAAGAAAATAATTTCTGTCTGCTGTCCACAAAAACGGCTGGAAAGGCCGAAAGGAAAATATTATTTTTACTTCATTGTGTGAAATATCATTTTGGAGGATCTGACTCGTTGAGTGTTTGAAGAGTTTTTGCTGGCAGGTTGCGAGGGTCTCCCAGGCTCACCTCATGGGACTGTTTTCTTCATTAATAAACTTAGTATGATGTGTGTTAAAAGGAACATTCTATTTACTTAGTAAATAAGGGATGTCAAACAAAAAGCAGAAAACTTACAGGCGCAGGGCATTATGTGGGAGTGGGATATGGGGGTAGAGGAAGAGAGGGAGGGAGTCCTAGAAAATTTGGGAATGATCCGGCTAACTTGAGCCAAAGCTGGGCTTTGTTGAGAAAACAAATTCAGCCAGAATATCTAAGTGAGGCTATTTCCTTACTGATACTGGTGGGAAAATTGTACACTGAGCCTCAAACCAGCAGGGGATGGCCTTGGGAAGGAAAGTTTTGGAATACTCATCATTGGCCTCTACGCTATGAATCTATCCTTTAAAAGCCTTCCAAGGACCAGCATTTACAAGCTCTTACTGAGATGAATCAATGGCAAAGATACAAAGGTTGAACTGGTATTCTTCAGGAAAAAAAAAACAGATAGGCCTCGAAATGCCACGAAAAGCAGTAGCAACAGTCACTAGGGAGTTGCCAAGTGCTTCTTTCCCTGCCTTGACTGCTCTTATTTGATGGTTGAGTTAGGTGACTTGACTCATAGGGGAGAAAAGAGCCCCATAAATGGCATAATCCCTGGGAAAAAGAGTTGTTAGTCAATTTCCCTTGACCTTTTTAGCTCTTCAAAAGTTGATGCTGAGCTGACTCCCTCCTAAGCAATTAAAAAAGATGGGGGGAAACAACCCCACTTTGGATCTGAAAGAAGAGCTATTTGTAAGGGGAAATTGATTCCTTCTAAGTATTGGAAGGGAGCATGAAAAAACAAATCAAAGAAATCATTAAGCAATGTTAAGCCACTTATCTTTCCTGGTCTGGAAAAGTCCATAATGGGCAAGCTTGTCTAAGAATTAGATAAATAGTTCATTTGCTAAGCCTTGCATTTCATCCGTACAGAGATATGTTTATTGTACATGGAAAGACACACTTCAGAGCAGTTTGTGGCAGGGTCCCCTGTCCCATAGCCATCTTGCCACCATGTCCCATTTGCAAAAAAAAAAAGAGCTTTCCACCAGGGAATTTTTTGGCATGATTCATTTTGAATCGTCAGTATTTGGGAAAGTTTGCTGATGTTTTCTTAAATTACATCCTCTTGCGGGTCCCTAAAAAGTCCTGCAGTTATTACAAATAAACAAATGGAGTTTCTCTTTGTGATGTAAACCAGCTTTGAATGAAGTCATTGAGTGGAAGTTTGATTTGGATTGCTTCTGAAAAGCTCCTTAGACCCAAGGCGGCAATCTGCTTTCCTTCCCAGAGCTAGAAAAATTAGCAAGCAGCTGTTCTAATTCAACCAAGTGGAGAAACCCCCCATGGCTTCATGTCTTGTTTTGATTTCCAGAAGGAAACTAAATATCAAAAAGTCCTTTCCCCAGTTCCCTTTTATCATTGCAGCTACAAGTTTTATTTTGAGCCTTACTGGAAAGAGATTCATTCATTCTCTCCCTCTCCCTCTCCCTCTCCCTCTCCCTCTCCCTCTCCCTCTCCCTCTCCCTCTCCCTCTCCCTCTCCCTCTCCCTCTCCCTCTCCCTCTCCCTCTCTCTCTCTCTGTATGTGCAGGGAAAAGGGGAGAAGGAAATATTGTGCAGTTAAAAGCCTTGTCTGTGATTTCTGAGTGTCTCTGTGTGTTAATAAATATCAACAGAAAAAGATATTGAGAGCTCTGTCTTGTAATGCTTCCCTTCCCAGCTTTGCTCTTTATCTGTAGAAGATTCCTAAATATAAAGAGTATCCAAATATAGAACAATAACAAACGTAACCAAAACAATACAGCAAATTATAGGGAATTTGGACAATTACAGGGAAGGGAAACATCAAGATTCGTCTTTTCAATAATTTCAATACAAGATGAGTGGCAAATAAATTTAATAAATAAATAAAGTCCTTGTATTAATAGCATTGATGCATTGGTTTTTTTTTCAATCTTTAAACTGCACACACTGGAAACATATGTTCAAAACTGTTTATGAAATGTCTATAAACAACATAAATATTGACTTATAAACAACCACGGAGCCTCAGTGGCGCAGTGGTTAGAGTGCAGTACTGCAGGCTACTACTGCTGACTGCGACTGACTGCAATTTGGCAGTTCAAATTTCACCAGGCTCAAGGTTGACTCAGCCTTCAATCCTTTAGAGCAGCGGTTCTCAACCTATGGGTTGGGACCCCTTTGGGGGTTGAACAACCCTTTCACAGGGGTCGCCTAAGACCATCGGAAAACACATATTTTCAATGATCTTAGGAACCAAGACACCAATTGGATGGTTGGGGGCAGGGTGGGTTCCTGCTAGTTCTAATCTCTTCTATAGAAGAGGTTCCACAAATCTACAGTACCATTTAGAACCAGTTCCAGCTCCCTCCTCCCCCTGCCCATCCGCACATCTTCAAGATAAAGAGCGAGAGAAGGAATTCTGGGAGTTGAAGTCTACAAGTCTTAAAGCTATCAAGTTTGAACACCCCTGGGTTTTTTTTCCTAAAGGGTTAGGGGTGCAAGGGTCTTGTAATTTGACAGCTTTAAGACTTGTGTGCTTCAAATGCCAGAGTTTCTGAGCCAACATTTTGGTTGCTAAGCAAGAGGGTTGTTAAGTGAGTTTCACCACATTTTACATGCCCACACAGTCACATAGCCGGCAAGCCACTCCCACCCGGTCACATGGCTGGCAAGCCACTCCCACCCGGTCGTGGCATTGGGAAGGTTGAGAACCACTGCTTTAAAGGTTGGTAAAATGAGGACCCAGATTGTTGGGGGCCATATGCTGACTCTGTAAACCACTTAGAGAGGGCTGTAAAAGCACTATAAAGCAGTATATAAGTCTAAGTGCTTTTGCTATTTGAGTTGCAGACACTTCAGCATTTAACTTGGATCAGAAACACAATCTTCTGGAGATTAAATTCTCACTTAAGGTTAAATAGTATTTTTTTTATATTCCTCCTGATCAGTACTTCATTAATCAAACAAATGATCTGAAATTTTATATCATTCTATTGTTAAATGAAATGGGGGGGGGATTATTGTAAATTCTAAAACACTGATGACGTTGCTTCCCCCATCCCCCCCTTTTTTTCCATTTTAGCAGACCCAGGTTATGCAAGCAACATGCCAGTAAGCATAGATTTCAGCCATTATAGATGGGATCCACTGACCCCAAATGTTTATACCGCCAGGGTTTACAATATTGATGTGTTAACATAGCGACCCTTGCCCTACAACAACAACCCAGTTGTGCCTTCATACAGACTGAGTGTGTGGGTCACGACTGAAGCTGATCTGCATCTAGAGAAGACACATCCAGCTGCAAAGTCCTCATCAAAAACTGAGAATATTGCATTGCAATGAGTTATTATATTGTCTTAACTAGCCAAGCTTCCCTCCTCTATGATCAATTTTGTTGTATTTAAGTACAATGACAATAAAGATTATACTTATTTATTGAACCTCAGTTCACAATGTCTTAATAGGTGCTTTGGATTCCAGGAGATGAAGTTCAACACATCTGAAGGTATTTGGTCAGCTTTTCATCTTTGGGTATCTATGCCACAGACATTAGCCAAAAGATGACCACTCCCATTCCACACAGTATTTTAAATTGGTGCACATATAAACTGGGAGGAGTAACGAGAAAGTATACTATTTAAAATTTAGGAAAATATTATTTTCCCACCAAGGAAGCATTGCCTTAGGAAATAATGTCTAGACAACAGCAACTAAATATTTATTGTAGCATAAAGTAACTCTATGGAAAGTTCCATTTGTGTTATTATGGTTGGTTGCAGTTAGCCAGATGCTTAGACTGGATTTAGCATTTTTATCCATCTATCTAACCCTTCCCAGGGATATAGTATAGGCAGATATTATTTTGGTAAAGGTATTTGTGGGATGCCTTTAAGCGGTTACAAATAAAATTGCCTTTTGCAATTGACTAGTGGTGATTTTTTTTCAGTGATGTTCAAGTGATGCTCCAGATGTTTTGGGATTGCACCCAAGGCATCTATTATTATTGGTAATATCTTTTCCACAGTCTTCAAGTCTTTGTATTTTGTGATTTTCTAGTTCTTTCTCTTTTATTGCACTGTATCTAAGTAACACACACACACACACACACACACACACGAAATCCCAGCTGCCATTTTTTAAGCTGTCATGGCCTTCAATGCATTTAGTTCTTCCCCAGAACCCAGGATGTCATAATACATAGGTATAGTATATGTGTAGATTCAAGCTTCCTTTGTAATTGACAAATGGAATTTTTTTCAATTTGCACAAATTTTCCAAACATCATCTAAGATATTTTCATTAAGGCACCTAGTGTGCCTATAACTATTGGGACCACCACAGCTTGTTCATGCCATAATCTTTTAACTTCAATTTTCAGATATTCTTCTATTATTGTTGCTTAATATTACTATCTTATATTCCTATGGTTGATCACACAGTCGATTATGCTATGTTATTATTAGCAACTTCCAACTGTAGCTATAAAACAGGCAAAAGCAATTCCTGATGATGATAGAAATCCAGGAAGTACTTTTGGTGCTGGCAATGACCAGCACTCTACAAAGGCAAAGGCATTCAGAGAGAGATTAACCACATTTGTGAAGACCTGCCTCTATGCAAAAAAGTTCTTTTAATAGGGCAAAATAAAATAGAAAATAAAATAAAACCCTCTTTTTAATGTTCCAGATGTTACGAAGGCACCAGTCTTCTTTGTAGGTTGTCATTTCATCCTGTCCTTTTAAACTTTTGTATATATTATTATGTTGGATTCATGCTGTTTTTATGGTTTTGAGGGAAGTTTGTACTCTGAAAGTTTTAGTTGGTTTTTAAATTATGTGCAGAGAGACCAAGAGTTTCTGATTAGGGCAGGAAAGAAATGTGAAAAACAAGCAAAAAAAAAAAAAAACACGTTGAAAGGTCTTCTCATCAATTCCCCAAATGCTATAACTACCTTCCCCAATCTTTTTGTGTCTACGCACACCTTTAGTCGCCCTGGTGAACATTAATTGGATATCTTGCTTTTAAAATCTTCCTTTCTCAATGCGTTTCTCATGACTTTCTTTATAAGTATGATGGCACCATCCAACTCCAAGTCAGATATGATAAAACACAGCAATGGAATTTCCCCTTTATTCAGTTATGAATTTTCAGATCACTCTGCATTTTTAATTCCTCGCTTCCCGTATGAATTCCATTGACATGTTTTTCAAGTGGCTCAACAGGATTAATTTAAGCTTAGAAAACCAGAATTAATGGAATGCAGCTCCATTCCTTGTTCCTTGAGTTAGGCAGCCCATAAAAACCCCTGTTGAGATGAGGGGGAAGGGTGATAAAGTCAGTACAGAATAGCTGGAGATTTTACATTGCCTTTTATTACTATATGTGTAGGTGATGCCTGAACTGTGTAATATGTTTCTCTCTACTTAGTATACTTCTGATCAGCCCAAGTAATCAAGGTTCTCTTTCCAAATACATTGCTTGTCAAGGATTTTCTTTGTCTTCTGAATATTGCTGTTTAATATTTAAAAGAGAAAAGAAAGCCAATTAAAGTTATGAATGCAGTTGATAAAAATATTACAAAGGAGTCGGGTGGGAAGCCACACTTGCAGTAGCCATCATGAGATAAAGTACTAAAACTTGTTGCAAGAATCTAAAGATAAACATAGAGTAATTTTTGCATTGAGCACCCTGGATGGGAATTCTGGTAATTATACTACAACACATTTGGAGAAAGTATATTTACTTTTTCTGCTCTCTCATGTTCACACGGAGTTCGTTTTTTAGTTCAAATTCATCAGTTTATATGATTATTTTCCAGGAGTCAAAAAGTCAACCTCATGCCCTGTGATCCCTGTAAAAAGAGCTGGGCCGGGGTTCAATCATGTGCCTGCAGCCACCATCTTGAGTTTCTGATCTCTGCCTCTTTCTGTCCCAATAACAAATCCCAGTGATCTCTAAGGAGCTATGTCTAAGGTTTTGGGGGAAATCAGGCACCTCAAGTTTTGTGCCTCTACCTTTGATTTTGGTTGAGCTTGCTAAGGATGAAGGAGGGTGCAAGATTGTGAAAGTCTGCCTAGATTATATTAAACTAAGGTCAATTCAGTAGGCTGTAACTTATCATTTTCATCTCATAGGGTCACATCATTGACTAATTTTGTACAAGACATATTTTGGATAAATTGTTTAGCAGTGTGGCTGGGGTAAGGACAGAGCAACGGTGAGCTAACACACACTCTGTCAAGGGAAAAGCTTTTTCTGATGAAATTATAAATAAGTCATCAGACATAAGTCTGCTCAAATGAGTTGTCAGTAGAGATGTGTCAGTGTTGTGGCTCAGCTCAAACTTCAAAGCTGCTACCCTAAGAGGACTCCTTCCCTCTTCATTCACAGATTTGCACTTGATATGCACCATGGGAATGTTAATTTCAAAAACAGGTCTGTGAATGCTTTAAATAAAGCAGGCCACTTGCAAGCCAGTTAAAACATGCCGTGATATAAATGTTTATACCATGAAAGGTTCCACAAGCAAACTGAAGAATAGCTGGACAATGCCTTTATTGACTTCTTATACTGAGGCTGCAACTATGCGAGACAACATACCAAAGTAGCCATAAACTTTTTCCCCCATTTTCTTCAACTTAAGAGAAAGTTAAGAGAAAGTTGTATATTAAACACTGCAAGTAGCAATAGCAATAGCACTTAGACTTATATATATCGCTTCATAGTGCTTTTGCAGCCCTCTCTAAGTGGTTTACAGAATAGGCAGTATGATGGTGATGCAAAGGCTTATATCAAATGTGAGCAACCTGTAGCCCATGAATCACACATCCTATAATAATCTTGTTAGGCTTCTATAACTTTGTTGCTACCCAAATTCAATGGTAGCACTTGGCTAATATTCATCAGTTAAGTATTACCGGTATTTGGAAATGTTTCATATTTTGTACTGCTTTTATCTACTGTTTTGTTCCATATTTTAGAGTGCACTGCCTAGTACATCAGCAAATGAGAAGTATAGCCCATAGCCCCAAAATTTTTGCCACTCCTTCCTTGTTTGAAAATCTTTTTATTTATACTGATTTTTTCCTTGCTGTTCTGAATCATTTTTTCTTGCTTTTTTTTTCTGGTGTTATCATCTGTTACGTTGGATTTTAAATGCCAATAATACTTTCCTCTTAAATTTATTTAACAGTCAGTTTGGAAATCAAGAGAAATATAAACAAATGAGGAAAACTGCTTTAACAGAGCTAGGGATATTTTGTGGAACATTGTTGTTTTTTATGTTTACTTTTAAGATCTGGGGATAAAGGTTGCTAAGATGCTTGGTCCCAGGAACCAAAATGTCTTTGTCTGAATTGTAAGAATATTTTGGGCTAAGAAACATTCAAGAGAAACCAACATACTGTTGGTCTTTAGGGATAACTCTTGCAAAAAGCATGTGGTTCTTTTTTGTTGGATTTCTTCAAAGCAAGCCTGAAATACAGACTAAAAGCAAGTAATTTTTTTTAACAATCTGAGAATATTTTTTTTGAAGTTTATTTATATGCCGCCCTTTTCCCTGGGGGGACTCAGGGCGGCTTATAACTCGAAAAGGGGGGGGGAAACAAACATTTAACACGTAGGACAGTACGTCATTAAAAAACACAACATTCATACCATTCGGAATGCAGAAGAACATCCAGGATGTCAGGGAATAACAGTTTGTCCCAGTTCCCATTTTCCATGGGTCTCCACCCCTACTGCACACACACTTTACTGTGGTCACTGGCATATTAAAATACACGGACACATGCACACATGCGCACACAGACAAACATTTTGCATCCAGTGGGAAAGTTTTTCCTTTTAAGGAGCTGAACTAGGGACAAGGAATAGGACAACAGCTATGAGATGGTCCTCTTTGCAGGTCAAAAAGACTCCAGAATGCACGTTGCCCTGTTAGCCTCTGAAAAGCACTAGTGTAGAGCAAAAGAAGGAAGCAGCCCAGTTCCAGACCTTTTTTCAAAAAAGGACCTTTCATATAAAATTTTTCTGGAGCCATGTTTCTTATGATGTAAGCTTGGGCAGGGCTGGCAATGTACGATGGATAATCCCTTTAAGTAGGAAAGATGCAGTGACTGATTCAAATTATTACTCCATGAATGTCTTGGCAGAAGAGAATAATAAGCCAGGATCTCACAAGTTTTTAATGTACGTGTGCATTGATTGTGTTTGTGTTTGTGCGTGTTGTTATTTGAAGAAAAGGCACTTCCAAGTACAAATATAGAAATGATCTCTGTTCTCCCCCCCCCCCCTATTTGTGGTAGTCTTGGAGTCTTGACTGTTGATTAGCTGAATCGATGTTCTTTACTGAACTTATTGGGAAGGTGGCAAAATTTTATCTGGCGAGTTTCTATCAAGATCCAGGGATTTTTGACAAAAGAGGCTGAAGCTTTACTGGTACATGCTTTGGTGGTGCCACACTTAGTGCACTTGTTTCTTGGCAGATATAGGTGATCTTCACTTAACAGCTACTCATTTAGTGAGCATTTGAAATTCTGATGGTGTTGAATGACTGCTACTTATGACCAGTCCTGACCCTTGCAAGTTGCAACATATCAGTGGTCACATGGTCACCTTTTGCAATGTTTTTTGCCAGTAAGCAAAGTCAATGGGGAAACCAGCAGGTAGTTGTGAATGGCAACCACAGGACAGCCTCACTTAAATTGTTGGAATGGCTGTTACTAAGCTGCTCACTCACGTGACATTGTGCTTTATGACAGCATCACTTAGCAACTGCAGTTCTGGTCCCAACCATAATGTTGTTAATTGTTAATTGAGGATTGCCCATATTCCCAATGCATCCTCCATTTCCTAATCCTAGAGCATCTGGTTAAAGCCATTCCACACCTTCCATGCTATTCCCATGCCCTGTTATATTGCAACTTCTTCAAACCTTCAAAGCAGAACCCGGTTTAAACTGTTGGTGTATCTGTTTGGAGCCCTTCACATCCACCTGAGCTGTGGTGGCGCAGTGGTTAGAATGCAGTACTGCAGGCTATTTCTGCTGATCACCGACTGTCAGCAGTTTGGCAGATCGAATCTCACCAGGCTCAAGGTTGACTCAGTCTTCTATCCTTCCGAGATGGGTAAAATGAGGACCCAGATTGTTGGGGGCGATAGGCTGACTCTGTAAACTCCTTAGAGATGCCTGTAAAAAGCACTGTGAAGCGGTATATAAGTCTAAGTGCTTTTGCTACTGCTATCGCTATCTCACAAGTATTTCATTCCTGCCCTTCTTTGCCCCTAGAGCTGTCTTGTTCTTTTGGCCAGGGTAGTCCTTCTTTTTCCCACTTGAGGGTCACTGGCTCTAGGCTCCAGGCTTACAGGGACCTAGTCTGACTTTGGAATCTGCTCCCCTTCACCTCAGTGAACATTTCATCACTTTTAAAGGGGATTAAGGATTTTTATTTTTTTTTAAAATGGATTAACGTAGGGCTGGGTACTCTGTCTCGATAAAGTTAGTCAAATTGAGATTAGTGTTATTAATGAACATATGTTTGCTCTGTATTAATGGAATTCCTTCAAATATGCATCCGTCTTGGGTCTAGTCCTAAGTGATAGTTGTGGCAGTGTGAAGTAATTGTCATGGATAAAATTTTGTGGTTATTGTACATTTCCTTTGATCTGTAAAATGCCTTGATAAAGTTTTATTATTGTTCACAGAGTTACCCAGATTTTCTCTAGAGCCAGGCAGCCCCAAATCAAATCAAACAAAGATAATTAAAATAATTAATTGTGAAGAACTCAAGGCTGAACTAAAAACTGATTTCACATTTTTCAATATCTAATAGTAAGTTAGCTATTGCAAGAAGACTGAGTACAAACAATGGCATGGAAAAGTAGCAGCAAGGGTGCATTGGGACATCTGCAAGAAATAACATATGCCTGCAAGCAAGAACTGGTGGGACCACAAAATAGGCAAAGACATTGAAAATGAGGAAGTTAAAGTATTCTGGGATTTTAGAATTGAAACATACAAGCATCTGCCAGACAACACCCTAGACTTAACAACTGTTGATAGGAAAGACAAAAAAGTCTGGATAGTGGACATGTCAATTCTTGAAAAGCAGCAGAATAAAAAAGAACAAGGAAATCCCTAAATACAAAGACCTGCAAATAGAAGTAAAACAATTATGGCAAAACAAAACAAAAGCAGTACCAATAGTAATAGGTGCCTTGAGTGTAATCTCAAAACATCCGGCGCACCACTTGAACATCAATATTGACAAAATCACTACCAGGCAATTCCAAGTGACAGATTTACTTGAAACAGCTTATTTTTGCAGTGATGATACCATCAAACAACATTTGCTTGTTCCAGTTTCTTGGGAAGGATTCAATATGTGGATAAAAATGCCAAATCCAGTCTAAATATCTAGTTGACTGTGTGACTAACCATAATAATAAAAGCTTGTTCACCACCTTAAGTCTTTGGAAATCAACCAGTAGAGAAATAATTACTTGAATAAATAAATAGTTGATAGTTTATTAAAATTCAGTACGAGTTACAGCTGGTAAAATAGCTTGAGGATGGTAGTTTTTATGTGAAAATCTAACATAAGGGGCAAAACAGCCTCCCAACCATACTTATCAGTTCTTATGATTATATATTTTTTAAATCACAAATATATATATTCACATACATAGCATTTGAAGTACATGTTATAAAGAATATATGAATATGTGCTTCTCACCACCCATGTTAGACCAATAGTATTTTAAGTATATCGCTGTACTAAAATGTTTTATGAGAATGTTGTGCTGAGAAGATAAGGAACATTGGTGACTTTGGAGACCAAGATACCATTCCAAATAATCCCAGGAAATGAGATTGTGTGAAAGTTCAAGTTTGCCTTTTTAGAGACCTATTTAGGCATGTAGAAGTAAAATAGAAAGGCCTGTATCCTTTCATGCAGGGACATCTGAACGTTGACTCTGATATCATTAGACTGACAAAAGTGATCTTGTGATGCCTTTTGGGCCATCCGTGTAACATCACCACACACAGAAAGAAAAAGAGGGAGATGTGTATCACAGTGCCACAATTCTGCTTTAGTGAGTCTGATTTCTCCTTTATCACCACTGCATGTGCTCATACACAAACACACACCAATGCTTTAACATTCAACTTAAAACATTTTTACTGAGTAAGTATTCACTAGGAACACCAACTCCCCAATGTGTTCAAGTAACTTTCTCCAACCTGATGTACTCTGAGTTTATTGGACCACAACCTCTGCCAATTCTCAGCTGGCAAGGCATTTTGGAAGCTGAGATCAATTCATCTTGTCAGTGTCAGGCTAAGAAAACATGTGTTACAGTGTTGAAGAGGGGAAAGTGCTGTTAGAATGATCCATCACCATCATCTTTGAAGAATTGTGCCCAAAAGATGACTGGGACATCAGTCATCACTTTCCATCAGAGATGGGCTCTTGGAAGATATATTCATGACAATGTGGGGCCTGGGATAAGTGCAGCTCCAATTTATAGTTTCAAAGTTACTGTCAAAATAGCTGGTTTAACTATTTTTTAACCAACCATTAAATTAACAAATGAAAACCAGATTCTTTTCACACATATACATACATCAAGAAATTAACATAGTTCTTGAGAACTTTAATGTAAGTGACTTAGATTAATTTTTCCAATGATTGATCTTTTAAGCTTTGTGGACCACTAAGCGTAGACATTCAAAATTGATAGTTTCTAACTTTTCCAGTGAGGGCTTGGCATGTACTTTCTCTGCACAAAATGAATTTGGGGGGGCGGGAGAAGAGAAGAAACACGACAAAGCCTATAAATTCATACTCTGCTTACTGGATTATTTTTCTGAAAAGGGTAAAGCAGACACTGCAATGCTAAGTGGTGGGTAATCATCATCTCTTCTATTTCTCCTTCCCCCATTTAGGGGACTTGTCATTTTCATTCCTCAGTGATTCCACAGTGAAAAACAAACCCGTCTACCTGCCATCCACATCTGACCACCAGATGGTTTCATGTGAGTAAGGAGGACCAATTGCTGAGTGCATTCAAATGACCTCACACATATATCTTCAAACATTGCTCTCTGACCACAAAAATGTATGGAAAACTCAACATCTGTACATGTCTGCCTCTTAAATCCCTGTTGTTTTACAAAATATATTACTTGTCACCTTAATGTCCTGAGCTCCTTAATGGAGAAAATGTGGTTCATTACTTGTGCTGTAAGAATTGCTTGTTGTAAGAAATACTTACCGGTAAGTTTCTTACAATGAGTTTTAATGGTTTCGTTCAGCTAATTTATTAATTACAGCTTTAACGTGATTTTAGTTGTTCTACAATTGGAGAAGTTCCTTTCTTTGATGTTCTTAGTAAATATTGAACCTTCTCTTAATTACAGCAATATACCTAAAATGCCTGATCTAGGAAAGGTAGTCGAAAGTTCCATCTATTTTAACATTATAGCTACTGGATAATCATATGGATGATGATTTTCTTGTTGAGGTCTTGATGAGGACGTTCTTGTTGTGCCTCACCAGTAGAGCTGGTGGCAGACTCAGACAGTGAGGAGATTGTGGAGGAACATGAGCCAGTCCTGGAGTCTGGGGAAGGCTCTGATGAGTGTTCTGTGTCTGAGGCAGAGATGGGACCAGGCCATCTGACAGTTATCAGCAGCCTTCAGAGTCAGAAATCAATTGAGCAGAATAACAGCTGGAGCCTGTTCCCAATGTGCACATGTGCAGAGCTGCCAGGAGAAAGGAGCAGTTAAGGAAAAGGGGACGACTCGGACGTAAAGGCACAGGTGGACAGTGGATGGCCCCTCCCATAGGGAATAAAGAGGAGCAAAATGGGAGTGGAGTTTGCAGGACACAAGTACTTCACTTAATTAGTGTGAAGATTTGTTCGTGACTCTCAAGAGACTCCTTGCCAACTATTTTCTTGTACAGCATTGCGTTTGGAAGTTATTGGCCTGGCAGCTCTCCAAGCTGATAAGGTCTGTGGTTGTAAGTTCTCCCTTGAAAGACTGTTTGCTGGGACTTTGCTGGATGTGAAGGAGAAGAATTCACATTAGCTTAATAAAAAGTGGTTTTGTCAGGACAAGGAGTCTGCTTCGTGATTTTGTGAAGCCTAGGTCAGAACACTTCTATTACGTAAGAAACAAGTATACATGTTTCAATTTCCCTTGTTTTAGGACTTTTATCTGCAAAATGGATGATAGTAAAGAGAAACAAACTCTCTTCTTATATGTAGGCACTCTGTTTCCATGAGAAAAATTTTCACAGATAGTAGTATTATATCTTTTAAATAGAAATATATGAAAAAGCTATATACTTAGTTTTGTTTTATCAAACTCTGAAGGAAGTGGATTCTGCAACCTATTCCTACCATTGAACTCTTATTATAAATAGAATAATTGGGAAAGCCTCCCAGCTTTCATCTAATTATATAACTTTTAAATCTAATTAATAAAATATTTAATTTAAACATTACAATAGTTTAAGATAATGGTTATTTATTAAACATAAATTAGAGCATGCATTTAGGTATTTTTAAATTAAATGTATTTCTTTACCACCCAATTTTTAAAGATAATTTCAGTAATTATAAAAGTATAGAATGAAAACAGAATAACAGAATAAAAGTAATCCAGAAAAGGGTAAATGTTAAGGGAGATGAACAGCTGGGGAAGATAAATACACAAAGATTCCTAAAACATATCAGCATTAAAGTTTGGCGTACCACAGAGTTGAGGTCAGTCCGCGGGGCAAGTGAAAACTCATCATGAATGAAGAGACAGGAACTTTAGTTTAGTATATGCTGTTTTTCCTTTTCAGAGAGTGAGAAAGGTGAAAAAGCAGCTTTTCCCACTTCAAATCCCAATATATTATTAAATGTAATGTGCTGTCATCATGTTATATGTGTTCACTGCTATCTGCTCAATACTAACAGCAAAAATATAAATATAAAGATAAGTTCTTTTTTCTTTTTAGTATTTGCACTTGTTAATGCAAGTACTGATCCATGAAATATAAATCATCTAATAGACTGAGATGTCATATTTTGGAGGATCCAAATTGTTGAGGGCAATAGGCTGACTCTGTAAACTGCTTAGAGAAGGCTGTAAAGCATTGTAAAGTGGTATATAAGTCTAAGTGCTATTGCTATTTATGCTTTAGGATTTTCTAGGAACAATTTTTAAATATTTCCTTTTTTTCCTTTATTAAATTATAGGAAATGACAAAAGCCAGAAAACTTTTTTTTTTAAGTAAAGCAATTAAACACACAGAAACAGGCAGTCTGGACCAAAACAATGGGCACAGTGGCCCAATCAATACAACAATATACACCACCCCAGACCTGAGAACAGTAGGGCTTTAAGAGCTTTCCAGGACCCCAGGAAAGTGGGCACTATTTGTAACTCTGCAGGGGAAGCTGTTTTCCAGAGGGTGGGAACAATGACAGAGAAGGAATGCTTCTTTCCCACAAGATGGCAACATTTAATAGAGGGGATCTGGAGTGCATTCTGCATTCTGTCTGAACACACCAGGCAAGTGGAAACAATTGGAGACAGTTCCTATGCCTTAGACATCCAGAGCCTATGCCCGGGTGACATGCAGAGCTCTCTCTGTGGGCGCACCAGCCATTGCCCCAGCCCAGCTCCATCACGCATGTGCGTGCTCCTCCCACCAGCCAGCTGGTCTTCGGGTCTCTGCTGGGTATGGGGCACCTGCAAGAGATGTATGTGCGTATATGGAGGGTGAATGCATGTGGGGGTGCTTGCATTGCATTTTGGGGCCTCGTAGTCTCCCCCTGGCCCATTTTGACTTCCAGATTGGTACAGAAGGCCTTCCAGACACAATGCAGGGCACAGGGTGTGTGTTGATCGTGCGCACATTGCATTATGGATGTGGATGTATGCGCGTGCTTTTGGCATCATTTATCCATGCCATGGATTTCATAGGTGATGACCGTCACTTTGAAGCCCACTGACAATCAGTGAGCTTTTCATAGCAGTGGTGGCGCAAGGGTGCAACATGAAATGCACATTATTATTCTTTGCACCAGCTGTACCAGCAAAGTGGTCTTCAAGGACAAATCCACGTGGAACACATCACAGTACAATCAGTCATGAAGCGAATAGGATGTGAATCACAAGGTGTTCCCCTTCAAGAAAACTGCTTCATAATATCCATGTGCAAAGGATCTCCTGGCACAGTTGCTATCTGCTCTTTCAGCAGAAGTTACAGGTCCAATGAGGACCCCCCAGGGTCCACACCAGTCTTGAATGGAGATGGTCAACTCTATCAAAAACCAGTAATTTAGAATTTTAGAATTTTTACAATTTTATTAATATTTATAGATTGCCCTTTTCCCTGAGGGGACTCAGGGCGGCTTACAAAGTATAGGGGGGGGGGAGACACACAAAAATGATGAACATAAACATTACATGAGTATAAAATAGTACACACCATTCATTCATCATTCGGGTGGGGACAGATTACAATCTACTGCTATTGCTATTGCTATTGCTAATCTTCATCCCCAGGCCTGACGGGATAGCCAGGTCTTAAGGGCTGTGCGGAAGGTCTGGAGGGTGGTGAGGGTACGAATCTCCACGGGGAGATCGTTCCAAAGGGTCGGAGCTGCTACTGAAAAGGGTCTCCTCCGTGTAGTTGCCAGTCGACACTGACTGGCGGATGGAATTCGGAGGAGGCGTAATCTATGCGATCTGATAGGTCACAGGGAGGTAATTGGCAGGAGGCGGTCTCTCAAGTACCCAGATCCACTACCATGGAGGGCTTTAAAGGTGGTAAGTAGCACCTTGAAGCGCACCCGGAGATCAACAGGTAGCAATAGCAATAGCAGTAGACTTATATACCGCTTCATAGGGCTTTCAGCCCTCTCTAAGCGGTTTACAGAGAGTCAGCATATTGCCCCCAACAATCTGGGTCCTCATTTTACCCACCTCGGAAGGATGGAAGGCTGAGTCAACCCTGAGCCGGTGAGATTTGAACCGCTGAACTGCTGATCTAGCAGTAGCCTGCAGTGCTGCATTTAACCACTGCGCCACCTCGGCTCTCCTCGGTAGCCAGTGCAGCTCGCGGAGGATAGGTGTTATGTGGGCGAACCGAGGTGCGTCCACAATCACTCGCGCGGCCGCATTCTGGACTAGCTGAAGTCGCCGGATGCTCTTCAAGGGCAGCCCCATGTAGAGCACATTGCAGTATTCCAGCCTAGAGGTAACAAGGGCCCGAGTGACTGTTGTGAGGGCCTCCCGGTTCAGGTAGGGTCGCAACTGGCGCACCAGGCGAACCTGGGCAAATGCCCCCCTGGTGACAGCCGTCAAATGATGGTCGAAGGTCAGCTGTGGGTCCAGGAGGACTCCCAAGTTGCGAACCCTGTCTGAGGGGTATAGAGTTTGACCCCCCAGCCTGAGTGATGGAACATTAGCCGAATTATTGGGAGGAAAACACAACAGCCACTCGGTCTTCTCCGGGTTGAGTACAAGCTTGTTAGCCCTCATCCAGTCCCTAGCGGCTTCGAGACCCCGGTTCATCACGTCCACCGCTTCATTGAGTTGGCACGGGGCGGACAGATACAGCTGTGTATCGTCTGCATATTGATGGTATCTTATCCCGTGCCTCCGAATGATCTCGCCCAGCGGTTTCATGTAGATGTTGAATAGTAGGGGGGATAAGACCGAACCCTGCGGCACCCCATATGTTAGGGGCCTAGGGGTCGATCTCTGCCCCCCAACTAACACCGACTGCGACCTGTCCGAGAGGTAGGAGGAGAACCACCGCAAAACAGTGCCTCCCACCCCCACCTCCCGCAGTCGTCGCAGAAGGATACCATGGTCGATGGTATCGAAAGCCGCCGAGAGGTCAAGGAGAACCAGGATGGAGGCATGGCCTCCATCCCTGGCTCTCCAGAGATCATCGGTCAATGCGACCAAAGCGGTTTCTGTGCTGTAACCAGGTCTGAAGCCCGACTGGAATGGGTCAAGGTAACTGGCTTCCTCCAAGGACCGTTGAAGCTGGAAGGCCAGCTTATGTGATGGATACTCTACTATCATCTTTCCCTGAAAATAAGACAAGGTCTTATTTTCTTTTGCCCCACAAAATAAGTGTTTGGCCTTATTTTGAGGGAGATCTTATTATTTTTGAGGTGGAGGAGGTGGCAAATGTGGTCACCTCACAGCTGTTACTGTGTTGCAATACTTTCGGGGAGGGCTTATTTTCAAGGGAGGGCTTATTTTCAGGGAAACAGAGTACTAAATACTCTTCTCAACAGCACCATCAAACTTTCTTTCGTGTTGCCTTTCAACTAGAAAGTTGTAAAAAAAGGCAACATCTTTATCCGTCAGCTACTAAAGTGAACTCTCCCTTTAGAATGGGTCTTTGATATTTACCATGTACTGTGTGTATTAACCAAGCAATTATCAATCATTGCAACAGTAGGAGTAGTTTGAGCAATTTGCTGTGCCAGATTAAACACATTATCCAAATAACATTGAGATGATACTTGTAAGGCTGCCCTAGATGGGCTTAAAGGAAACAAATGTGTTCCAAATCAAACTTCCCCTATTTGATGTCCTTCAGATGTATTGGACTATATTTTAGAGACTAAAATCCGGTACCTCTGGAAAGCTCTGTTTGCAAAAAGCTACTCCAAAAGTTTCTCTAAACAGCAATGCAGTCCAAACCCAATTAAGTACGGCTGGAAATATTTTCTTTGCAGATGAAACCGTTGTACACAAACACATCTATTAAAAGAGGGATCAAGCCAGGGGTGGGTTTCAGCTGGTACGTGCTGGTACGCACGGGTACACACGTACCGCTTCGTGACATTTAGTGTGCCTTCCTGCACTTGAGCTTCCGGAGGCCCCATACCGGAACACTCCCTCCCCTGGCCTGCACACCCCCTGCTTGCTCCCCCTGCCCACCCAGTCACTGATCACTTGCTCAACCCGCCCACATGGCTGCCTCCGGCTGCCTGCCCAGTTGCCGCTCGCTCACTTGCCCCACCTGTCCACACCATGCTTGTCCTGCCTACCCACTTCCTTTGCCGGAGAGGAGGATTTGGAGAAGAAGTCCACGTGGCACCCGCTCCCTTCTCTATGACAGCCGCCTGGTTTCCAATGGGGGTGGGGAAGAAATCCATGCATTTTTCCTCCCTCTGCATGGATCCCCCCATCGGAAACGAGGTCACTGTCAAAGAGAAAGGAGCAATGCACATCACCTAGATAGATCTTGAATCTATCCCTCTTATTGCTTCTCATTTTTCTTTTAAATTGTCAGAATCCTTAAAAAGAAAATTTGGTAGGGCAGGAATTCGGTGAGTGCCATGAAATCTTTCAGAGCACATTTCAGCCATTCCAGGAAACCATCTTGAAGGCCCAGACCCTACAGGGGTGGTCAGAGAGGTGCAAATTCCTTTTAAAGGAACAATGTGAATACCACAAACTCATATGTAAGAATCTCAACTCTGCATTGAATTACTTTATTTGTTCTAATCTTTATATTTTCTGCGGAAAGTTCTCGTGCTCCCTAAATAGAACCGTATTTTGTAATTACATTAAGCTGTAAACAAAACAGAATTGATTGCAGTCCCTCAACATGCTGTAATTGTCTGGAATCATTAAAGAATATTATTCATATCTCCCTCTAATCTCTCTTTTTTTTAAAAAAAAACCACAGTAATATGATTTGGCTCCACAAATTAACCCTATTAGATCTGTTGTACGTTGAGATAAATCTACCCTGCTGACACCCGAGCTCCACACTGTCTTCTGTGAAACTCATTAACTAACAACTTTCAAAGGAAAGAAATGTCTCTCTAAAATTTTGCCGTCATTGTATTTTCTCCAAGATTTCGATTAATGCAGAGAAAACCATGCTTAAACCAACATTCCCTTCCGAAAGTTCAGAGAAGCGGTTTAGTCACTTGCACTGACACACGGCTCCTTCAAAAGCCATGATCATGTCATGATGTCAATAGCTGCCATCAGGGGGAAAGAAAACACCAGAGAAGTTCGCTTAATATATCCTAGCCGAGGAGGTCATGACAGGACCACGTGCATAAATACCAATAAATTCCAGAGGTATTATTTTCGGGGGAGGATGTCCTCAACAGGAATGGTCTCGAGAAGAAAAAGCTCCTTCTGCCCACTCTTTGTCTTCTCACCCCACACCTTCTGGCGGAACATAGAGAGAGGTTGAGCGGGATTTATGCTGGAATGTCATCCTATCTAGCTAGGATTAAAGGGAAATGTGGCCATCTAAATGGAAAAATATAATACAATGCATAGGTTAATTTTATCATTAACTACCAGAACAGCACTCCAAATTGCAAAAAGCATAGGAGAGCCTTTTTCATACAGGTTTTGGGGGCAAACACATGCAGACGGAGAACTGGATGATGGGGGAGGCGGAACTAGCCAAACCTTCTCCAACTGATATGTATTGATTGGAAGTTTGGAATAGCAGTTAATCGATTTTTCCCATGCAAGCGAGTGGCTTGCTTTTCCAGGATTCTTAAATGAATATCTGCAAAAGAAAAGAACGGAGGTGTTGTGGCCCTCCAGCGGACCTGGCAACAAAGTCGGACAGTGAGGAGGTTGGGGAGGAACATGGGCCAGTCCTGAAGGCTGGGGAAGGCTCTGACAAGGGCTATGCATCAGAGGCAGAGATGGGGCCAAGGCCATCTGGCAGTTCTCAGCTGCCTTTGGAGCAAGACAGGAGTGAGGCAGAGGGACAGCTGGAGCCTGTTCCCAGTGTGCGCATGCACAGAGCTTCCAGAAGAAAAGAACAGCTAAGAAATCAGGGTCGACTTGGGAGTAAAGCCACAGGTGAATGGTGAATAGCCCCTCCCATAGGGAAGAAAAGAAGAGCAAAAGGGGGAGTGGGCTTTTGCAGGAAACAATTCATTCATTTGTTCATTCATTTCAGGAGTGTATAGATCTGTCCATGAATCCCAGAGACTCTGTGCCAAGTCTTCCCTTGCATAGCACTGCGTTTGGAAAATATTTACATGGCAGCTTTTCAAGTTAGATAAGGTCTGTTGTCATAAATTCACCTTTGAAAGACTGTTTACCAGGCCTTTGCTGAATGTGAATGAGAGGAATTCGCATTTGTTTAACAAAAGGGGATTTGTCGGGACCAGGAATCTTCTTCGTACTTTGGGGGAAGCCTAGGTCAGAACAGGAGAGTAAAAATGTTCAAGATGGGACTGAAATTTAAATGTGTACCACATCAAAAGGCTGAGGCTGCAATTGCATGATTTTTTATGTTTTAGTAAATACAGAATAGCCTATTCAAAAGACAAATGAGCTTCCATGAAATGTGCTGCATTGTAGATTTCAAAAATTTCCCATCTCTCTAAGATTATTTTGCTCCTAGGAATGGTATTGATCCTGAAATCATGAGTTATTTTTATTGTATTATGAATTTTATAAGAGTCTTTGCTAAATGGTTACGGGGCTAATGTGGAATCTAAACCAGGAAGAACCATACTTCTCAGTATAGGTAGTCCTCGACTTACAACAGTTCATTTAATGACCCTTCAAAGTTGCACCGGCACTGAAAAAATGTGACTTATGGCCATTTTTTACAGTTTGCAACCATGGGATCAAAATTCAGATGCTTGGCAAATGGTTCATACGTGTGGCCATTATTGTGTCCCAAAGTCATCTGATCCCCTTTTGTGACCTTCTGACAAGCAAAGTCAATGGGGATTCACTTAACAACCGGATTACTAATTTATCAATTGCATTTTCACTTAACAACTGTGGCAAGAAAGGTCGTAAAATGGGGCAAAACTCACTTAACAAATGTCTCAGTTAACAACAGAAATTTGGGGCTCCATTGTAGTTGTAAGTTGAGGTTTACCGGTATGTAAATTTTTTATTTACAGATACAACTCCTAGATTACAATGGAAACAGCTAGATTTTTAATTATGGCTATAAAAACAAGGCTTTTAATAACAAGTTAATGAGAGAGACCGCCTGCTGCCAATTACCTCCCAAAGACCCATTAGATCGCACAGGGCCGGCCTCCTCCGGGTTCCATCCACCAGCCAATGCCATCTGGCTACGACCCGGGGGAGGGCCTTTTCTGTTGCAGCTCCGGCCCTTTGGAACGAACTCCCCGCGGAGATTCGGACCCTCACCTCTCTCCCTGCTTTCCGAAAAGCCGTTAAAACCTGGCTGTGTCGGCAGGCCTGGGGTTGATGAGCTCCCCTCCCCTCTCGACAGGTGTGGTTGTTGGTCATTTTAATATGTTTATTTTGTACTTGTATGTTTCCCCTTCCCGTTTAAGTTGTTCGCCGCCCTGAGTCCCTTTTAGGGAATAGGGCGGCATATAAATAAAATAAAACTTAAACTTAGATGAGAGTTTTAAGTGTATTGTGTAATATGTATTAAATATTTTACTTGTTAAATTGTTTTTTTTTTCCAATGTCAAGTTTAGACTATGTTCCTAACTTGCTTTTGAGCCTTCTGGCCATAAATAAAATTAATTGATTGAGTCTGCTATTGTGATTTTATCCCCTTTGCAATCAGGCAAAGCATACAGTGGTACAAGGTAGTTCTCCACTTACAATCATTCATTTAGCAACCATTCAAAGTTACAACAGCACTGAAAAAAGTAATTTACATCCCCGTTTTTCCTCACATCCCCATGGTCACATGATCAAAATGTGGCACCCTGCACACATTTGCAACATCCAAGGTTCATGGGTAAAATCCAGCAGGTTCTGACAGGTTCTGGAGAACCAGTAGTGACAATTTTGAGTAGTTTGGAGAACTGGCAAATGCCACCTCTGGCTGGCCCCAGAGTGGGGTGGGAATGGAGATTTTGGGGTATCCTTCCTCTACCACGCCCACCATGCCACACCCACAGAACTGGTAGTAAAAAAAATTGAATTTCACCACTGCCAGGGTTGTGTCATTATCATTTGTGACCTTTCCAGCTGGCTTCCAACAAGCAAAGTCAATGCAAGAAGCTAGATTTATTTAATGACTGTGGGATTCACTTAACAACTGTGGCAAAAAAAAGCTTGCAAAATTGGATACAACTCACTTAACCTGTGAATTGATTAGATCTGGAGCTGGCCACCGATACGCTAACATTCCCCCATTGTCCAGCTATGATCAATTTTCTGAAAGGATCTGGTGATCCTTCAGGGCATTAAATAATTGAATGTACAGATCCAAAGAGCTTAATTCTGGGTGAAAAAGAAACTAGGCAGAATGATAGACAAGGAATGAAGTTTTGCAACACTTTTCTGTCGGGAGCAAGTGGAACTAATTTTAGGTTGCACAACCCTGCATAGATTCATTGGGGGTTTGTGTTTTAAACTGTGGGATTTAATTTTTATTGGATTTCTGTGAAAGCTTTTAAAGGGAGTCCTAAGTATGGTGACTTAAAAATAAAGCCCACATATTCAGAAGGCTTAGTTTTCAGGACGTGTATTTGGAACAACATTCTAATTTTATGGATTTTTAAATTATAGTTATTTACCCAAAGGATTCTCATGTTCTCAGTCATCAAGGGGACAAATATATAGGACTGTGGCTCAGGTTGAGATAATGCATACTTCAGTTAAGCACCTCTTCACCCTATTTATTACAACACTACTTAGATTAGAATGAACAAGCACTAGTCAAACTCCCTGCTCAGCACAACCTATAATTTCACTGCATTTCAACCACCATCCTCCTTAATAGAAAACTAAGTATTTCAAATGTGTTCTGTTCAAATATAAAGAGATCCAAATTGTGCAGCCTTTGGGTCACTTCTTTTCAAAGACAAGACTGCCTATTATTACAGCAATTGTAGGTAATTATGTTATTATTTCATTAGTGCCAGGGACTGTGGGACACACACTCTCCCTCTCTCTCCCCACCCCTCTCTCTCTCCTCCTTCTCAGAAGTCCCATTTAGCAGTTATGTAGCAGGCATAAAACTAGCAGATGGAAGTTTTTTCCTGCAAACGTGCTACTTTTGCTTGTGGCTCACTTTCAGTCATTAAAGGTTTAGGGTCAGTCCGGTTGAAAAGGACCACAATTCAACCCTGCCTGAGGAAGAACAAAGCTAATAGGTCCTGGTATTTGCCGTTCAGGCTTCGGAAACTAGGCAGCATGAAAATGTTCATTCACATAATTTCCAAGGGGAAATAAATAGGACAAACTGGGCTAAATTACCTCAAAACCCACAGGAAAAGTGGAAAAGGAGGTAGGTGGGTGGGAGATGAGGCAAAAGGGAACTCTCTTTTAGTAAGTAAATAAGTTAAATTCTCCAATTCTTCTGATTAGTTCTTATTCATTTTGGTGAAAGAATTTTTTTTTCAGAATTTATTTATTTTTTCAAAGGAAAAGGAAATTCTGGGGGTAGTTCTGTTGAATGGAGAGTGGTCTTGTATTTACTTCATTATATGGTCAATCAGAAAGGTCAGCAGTTCAGCAATTCGAATCCCTAGTGCCACGTAATGGGTGAGCTCCTATTATTTGTCCCAGCTTCTGCCAACCTAGCACATAAAAATGCAAGTAGAAAAATAGGAACCACCTTTGGTGGGAAGGTAACAGCGTTCCATTCACCTTTGGCATTTAGTTATGCCAGCCACATGACTACAGAGACATCCTTGGACAGCGCTGGCTCTTTGGCTTTGAAACAGAAATGAGCACCACCCCCTAGAGTCAGGAACGACTAGCACATATGTGCGAGTGGAACCTTTACCTTTATGGTTGCTGTACTTGAATGCATATTATCTTTCTACAGGCTTTGCATCCTCTCTGCATTTCATTAAATCCAAAGAGAAGCAACATGAGGGAACTCCTTTCTGCCATTTCAAGTAGCAGTTGTCATTATTAGCAGCAGCCCTGCCTTAAGAAACTGGAATTTTTTTTCTTTCCTTTGCAAAAATTCAGAAACATGGTCCATCCATTTTGTCTTATGGCATACTGTACTTGGTGTGTGTTTCAACAGGTCATGGATACCCAGCTATATTCTCTACTTTGACTTGACAAGAGAGGTTAGCATCTGTGATGCAGCTTCTTCACTGAATCCAACCTGGTGAAGCATCTTTCTATTTGTCTTTCCTGGACAGGCAAAATCTGCAGGCTGGTTTAGTTGTAACATTACACTGTAATTTGAGGTTAAACATACAAGCAGAGGTGCTTGTTCCAAACCATAATAGCAACAAATTGGCAAAATGTGCCCGGTAGCATCATAATGCAAGTTCTTCTTTTTTTGTATTTGTATCTAATGTACACATATCAGGCACAGTTTGCGTTGCTATGTCACAACAAATGCTTTGTCACTTGCCCTTTCTTGCCTCCTTCTTGCAGACACCCATACTAACAAGCCCTTGAAGAACTTCCATATTTGTGTGTTCAGTAGAAGAAAATATATGTAGTTCAGAGTTGAACTGTTGAACTCCTCTTGTGGGAGGTTGGGTTGAACTGTTGAACAACTCAACCTCCCACAAGTGAAGCTGTATAAAAACATTATGCAGAGAGTACAAAAGCATTGTAGCTACCCAAAAAAGCAGAAAAACAGATGACCTATAGAACATCTTCCCAACAAAATGAATACCTACAGAACTTTATCAAAATGTTTGACCAGTCAACCCTCTATAGGACAAGGAACACAAGTTATGAAAAGGATAACAGTACCATACATCAAAAACTTCTCAGAAAAAAACCCAACTCTTATAACCATATGGTATTACCATAGTTAAAGTCCTCCAAAGCATCTTACGTAACCAAAAAACCAAATACTCCAAGAAGAAAAAATAGAAATCATCTGTAATATACAATGTAAGGTCCATAACATTGTGTGGACACATAATCAGAAGAGATGAACATCAGGTAGCCACCAAAAAAACCACAATGAAATCTCCTTAATCTCACAACACATGGGCACACTCAGTCATAGTTTCAGCAACTGAAAGCATCCTAGAACAAGCTAAATCCAGAAATGTTAGGGAATTCCTGGAACCTTGACATTCAGACAAAGACTGAATCAATAGATGCATAGAAATAAGCCATATTTAAATATAGTAAAGTATAAAATAGAAATATAGTAAAGAAAATGTATATTTAATTATTCATATAATAACTGCAGTTAAAATTGTATTTGCACAAAATTGGAAAATGGAAAAAAAATCCCTCAGAGGGAGAGGTAATTTAAAAAAATATTACACTGTGCAGAAATGAATAGATTAACATTGGCAATTAAAGAGAAGGAAGAATCAGAGTATTATAAGATATGGAGATGTTTTTATCATTGGATAGAAAATGAATATAAAAAAGAAATAGAAAACTGAATAATTGTGGGGAGGGCGGAATGTAGAATTATAGGGGAGGAGTTGAATTAAAACTGTACCCAGATGACACACTGTAAGATTAATGATGTAAGAGAGGTGATGGACAAATAAAATAGAAACTTAAAAAAAAAAAAAAGAAATAAGCCTTATTTACACATCAGTCAAAAGACAATGAAGAAGTTTACGAGAAAACAAAAAGTACAGCCAACCCCACGTAAGTAGAGATTTACACCAGGCAAACAATCAACAGAAAATAATATCCTAATCAAGGGATTATCAAGGATAAAACTATTCCCCACTGATATGATACTTGCAAGAGCAGAGAGCAAACCCCCCCCCCCACACACACACTCACCCCATACTCATTCATACTGATGATGTTACTTGGTTGGATAAGGAAACTTCCGAAGCAAATAACCGGCCCCAGAAAGCACCAAGGTCTTCATATTTGTGTCTGCCAGCTGCTCTCACTTTGTCCTTTCCCCTCATTCCATATGATTCTCTCACTTGCTAATATGTGGCAAAAAAAACCACACATTTTAGTCAGAACTGCAAGTTGTGGTTTCTTTTTGCCTCTACAAAAGAAGCCAGATTTTGCTCCTGCTTTCCAACGGAATTTGTAGAGCAAGGCAAGCCACTGATAACAAAGAGAAACTTTGAGAAAAGGAAGGAGCTAAACTATATGAAATTTAAGTGAAAACACCAGAAAAGCACATAGACAGTGGTATTCATGGAGTTAGAAAGAATTAAAATCATCAATATGGCAAATGGAGAATTTACTCTGATGCAAATGCCATCTGTGGTTTGTATTACAATGTTCCATTTGCCATCTTGCCAATTTTACTCTCACCTGTCAATGCCAAAGGATAAGAAACTATGAGTTCTTCAAACTGATTAGTCTGCAGATAAATTTTGGTTTCTTTTTATATATATAAATGTTCTCAGTGGGAAATTCCCTAACTCTGGATAAGCCCTAATGCATAGCTGTTAGAATACTTGTGTAATCACTATGAGAAAAGTTGGAAGAAAGAAGAGATTTTGCAACCTCTGTGAAAAAACCCAATTTTTAAAAAAATCTACATTTTCCTGAAAGTAGAGTACAGATTTATACAATCTTTAAGTCAAGCAAATTCAAGTTATTAATTCATGACTAGATGAATTAATCAAGGCACAATTCTATGAGACCCCATGATTATTATAGAGCTCAAAACCTGACAACTTCATGGAATTAACAATTTATTCTTTAACCCAAACCAGTGCAATCAACCCAATGACCATAACTGTATTTCTGTTGAATTGGTTGCATCTGACATTTGAAGCATTTAGAGCTTGGGTTCACACCATCACCACAAAATCTCCCCATGATCATACACCCAACTTTCTACTCTTTCTCCACCCCCACCCCATGCAATCCTCACCTTGCACAGGGGTGGCAATTTCAATTCTTTTCCATCAGGAACATGGCTTGACAGACACAAATGGAGGATGATATAATTGGGGTTGCTTTAAAAAAGAAGTCAACTGACATAATATTGCTAGTAACTTGACAGCTTTGTGGAAGTCTTCCCAAAGAATCTCTAGCTGGTCACACCAGAGGTTACAGAGGAAGGTTAGGCTCTCTTCAGCTCAGTCTTTTAGGAGCTTCAGCCATATTTAGCTTGACCTGTGACATGACCTAACCTTAAACAATAGCTTTCTGGATATGCTACATGACCAGATCTTGCCAGTCACTGCCAAATTAATGAGCCCATGTCATTTTTAGTTTACAGTTCAGCTGTAAAGCAGCCAAGTGGAAAATGAAGCCAGGACCATTAAGGACCCCTTGTCCACATTTTCAAAGCGTATCTTGCTCCCCCTTTCAGCTCCTAATCATTGTTTCCCCAATTTCAGTCTCCTCTCTTTTCCCTGGGTCAGAACCTCTAGAGAAAGAATTGCGAGGAAAAGCAACGACTATCTGATAATAACTATCACAGGATCACTCAGCAGTAATCCAAAAAGTAATCCCTCATAAGCAAAAGTATTAAATAGTTCTAAACAATGTGAGCCCATGATCGCTGCCCAAACACAAATACAAATATTTGTCCTAACTGTCAACTAGCCCGGGAAGAATTTATGAGTAGATGTGATGCTCATAGATTGCAGCTGCAGCTCTAAATGGAAGCTCAGCACGTAGTCCTCAGGCGTTTGTCTGAGCATGTAGAGGGCTTACCACTGCATCTCATGGAAAATTAAACACTTGTTCTCTTCCTTCTTCTCTCTTTGCCTATGTTCTGACCCAGAGTTCACAAAATCACGAAGCAGACTCCTTGTCCTGACAAAACCCGTTTTTTATTAACCTAATGTAAATTCCTCTCATTCACATCCAGCAAAGTCCCAGGAAACAGTTTTTCATGGGCGTATTTACAACCAGAGACCTTATCAAGCTTGGAGAGCTGCCAGGCCGATATTTTCCAAACACAATGTTGCACAAGAAAATACTGGGCAAGTATAAAATCCTGGGAAGTATTCAGCCCTTGTTCCTTAATTGTTCCCTTCTCCTGGCAGCTCTGGGCACGCGCACATCAGAAACAAGGTCCATCTGTTCTTCTGCCCCACTGATATCCAACTCCAAAGGCAGCTGATAACTGTCAGACAGCCACTGCCCCATCTCTGCCCTCTGACCCAGAGCGCTTATCAGAGCCTTCCTCAGACTCCAGGACTGCCCCATGTTCCTCCCCAACCTCCTCACTGTCTGAGTCTGCCACCAGCTCTACTGGCCACTGGCGGGCCACAACAGCCCATTGCAGATTCAGCTGTGTGCAGGTAATAGCCCAACCATGCCAGTCCTTGACACCAGACCTGCTAGTGAGTCACAATATTGCTTCTATCCCTGTCAGACCTGAACCCTGAGCAAAAGCCTCTTCAAGGATTCACTACTATATTTTAATTGTATAGTTGTGGCCATCATTTTGACTCCCATGATGTCCATAGGCCCTATTTTAATAGGCTGTATTGTGTTCCAACTTTGAACTCATACTTGACTTCAATCAGAGACAAAAACTACACTTTGCACAAGAAATGTGGGAGGATCCATGTACATGGCATCCAGTATGCATATACTTTCTGCCTGCATGGTCCAATAGGATAAAAGAAATCAACCTGGAAAGTTTGGGAGTAATGTTTTTAGCTGGAATCACAATGATGCAGAACAATAGCACTTAGCAATAGAATAGCACTTATATTAGCACTTCACAGTGCTTTATAGCCCTCTCTAAGCAGTTTAGAGACTGAGCATATTGCCCCCAACAATCTGGGTCCTCATTTTACCGATGGGAGGCTGAGTCAACCTTGAGCTGGTGAGAATCGAACTGCCAAACTGCAGGCAACTGGCAGTCAGCAGGAGTAACTGCAATACTGCCTCTAACCACTGTATCACCACAGTTCATTATAATACAGCAATTAGTAGCATATCACAAGTTTAAATCCAGACCAAAGGAAAGGAACCAAAAGGAAAAATAAAAGTTATTTTTGCTTGGAAATACTGTCACCTAATCATTCCTCTAGTATATCAAGACTCTAGACAACTAATAGACTCTTCAGAGTAAATTTTCTGCAGACATACTGTATTAAAATACAGCCATGATTGGAAGCTACCTAAACAGCAGGGACAGCTATCAATACAGAAAAATAACAAGGGTGAAATCTTTAAGGAGAACCGAACACTGCAAGATAGACACTATTCTTGATTCAGTTAGAATGCCAATTGATTGTTAGGTGGAAATGAAAAGGAAATAAAAACATAGTGCCTGAAAAAAACTCAGAGAAAATTTGATTAATTCTGGCTTAATGGAACTCAACACCAAAATTCTTTGCACTTGAGTGGTTTACTAGAGATGCCATTATTTATAGACTGCTGTTAACTTACCTGATGAGTTTTAAACAATATAAGCAAGAATAACAGCCCAGTAATAAGAGAGATTCTTGTCTCAAGATTATTACAATTGAAATAGGATAGAGAAGAAGATTTAAAATGGATTATAGGCTTAGTGATGACTGCATGGTTTGTATGTCTATGTGGGTTGTGCAATTGAACAGGTATAGACATTCTTGTTCAGCCGCATTTTTTAATGTTATTATCAAATCACAAGGATCAGATAAATCCTTTAAAGCTTTATGCCATTTACTGCCAAGAGAAACTTAGGATGTGAAACCAACCCACTGCTAAAAATAACATTTGCTTGGCCTGTGGTTTGATTGCAAACTTCAGTCCAAGGTTTGCATAACACGTTGCAGTTGTGGGTGAAAATGAAGGAAGAATTGGCGTTCTTCAAAACTTTCAACATCTTTGCTACTAGCGATTTTAAAAGTTTAACTTGTATTTTGAATAGTTTCAATGCCTATTTGCATATAATCTGAAATCAAGCAATCACAGAAAGCCTTAATTTTCAGAGAACCAGGGGATCCCGTAAAAGTTTAGAACTCAAAGTCATTTCGACCTACACAGTATTGGAACACAAGAAATTGTTCTCTAATGACATTTGGGAGGAAGGTGGATGTGCTTTTGAATGCCAACATACATCCTCAAATCTCTTCCCGTAGAGACACAAAGTTGTCTAAAGCCAGCCTAAGATTTGAGTGCCAAACAGGTATTCAGCAGGTTCTGACCAGTTCTGGAGAACCGGTAGTGGAAATTTTGAGTAGTTCGGAGAATTGGTAAATGCCACCTCTGACTGCCCCCTCCCCATCTGTTCTCTGCCTCCCAAGTCCCAGCTGATCAGGAGAAAATGGGGATTTTGCAGTATCCTGCAGTATTTCCGGTACCCTGCCACGCCCACCAAGCCATGCCACACCCACCAAGCCATGCCCACAAAACTGTAGTAAATAAATTTGAATCCCACCACTGGTGCCAAAGACAAAAGACTCTATAATGCTAAGAATTCTGCATTCCCTGTCAAAAGGCAGCTGGAAAAGGAGTAATGAGTTAGGATTCTTCTATATAACTCAAGGTGGTAGCTTTCATTAAGAGGTCGAGGCTCTGCTATGTGGCACACACAACTCTGTACTCAAGAAAAACGAGCTCCATAACACTGCTTCCTGGGCAGCTGGTAAATACGGCCTATTTTTTTTTATTTAAGTTTGTAATCCATTTTTTTAAGGATAGACTGTAATTCTTTTTTTTTTAAATGGCAATAAAAAAAAAACAGAGGCATTTGCCCAGAAATGGAAAAACAAATTAATTCCAAGCGATGATGAAATAATAAGAAAGGTTATGGATTGGGCTGAAATGGACAAACCAACTAAAGAAATCCAGGGAAAAGAAGAATCAGAATTCTAGCAGATATGGGATAAATGGTATAGGTGGATGGAGGAAAGAAACAAGAATCAATGAAGGAATATAACAAAACTCAAAAATAATAGTTATGAGTAAAATAAGAGGGTTAAGAATGGTGAAATCCAAATGAAATATAATAGAAGGGGAAATAATATAAGGTGTGTGGTATCGATTGATAATTGCTATTAGAAAGAACAGGAAGCTCCTGTTCATATTGTATTGTGTAAATGTGGTGTACGTCTAAGTTTTGTGTGATTGTGTATTTTACATGTTTGTTAATAAAAATTTTTTTTAAAGAAACAGAGGCAAACCATTTGCTAAGGCTGCCAAAGAAAACTAGATGAATCTTTCCAGGTAATCCCTCTTTTTAAGGAATTCATAGTATTATTTCAATTTCGGCTAATTTTGGTCTCAGAATATCCTTGTAAGAATGTCAATTCTAGCATTTGCTGTTCTCCCGGCTCTTCAGTAGCCAGAGGTATCCACAGGGAGAAGTCAGAAAAATAAAGATGGTATTGACCAGAGGTCTCCAACAGTGGTGGGATTCAAAAATTTTTACTACCAGTTCTGTGGGCGTGGCTTGATGGGCGTGGCAGGGGAAGGATACTCTAAAATCTCCATTCCCTCCAGATCAGCTGGGACTCGGAAGGCAGAGAATAGATGGGGGTGGGACTAGTCAGAGGTGGTATTTACCGGTTTCTGAACTACTCAAAATTTCCACTACTAGTTCTCCAGAACTGATCAGAACCTGCTGAATACTACCTCTGGTCTCCAATCTTGGCAACTTTAAGCCTGGAGGACATTAACTTTCAGAATTCCCCAGCCAGCAAAAGCTTAAAGTTACCAAGGTTGGAGATCCCTGGTATTGACAACCGTACAATTAAAACTCTGCCCTTTTTTAGTCTGCAGAGATAGTCTCTACCTAGTGGCCATTCGTTCAGCAACAGTTTGAACCTACAACAGCCCTGAACATAATGGTAGTTATTCCTCAAATTTACAGCCCCATCTCTGCCCTTTTGGCTATTCTGTACTCTGCCACCACAGCCACATACCTATGTCACGAACACCCCAAGCTGACCTTCCACTGTCTTCTTCCTTATGCTGCTGAACGTAGCTGCTGGCTCTCTTACCATTGAGCTGAGACAGCTGCTGGCCCTTCACAAGATCACGCAAAGGGTCAGCAGCTGCCTTGGCCAAACACACTTCATCCTCATCAAGAAGAGGAAATGGTGGATGGCAGGGTAGGTGGCAGAGGAAGAATTCAGGGTGGCCAAAAGGCAGAGATGGGAGGCATTGGCGGGAGGAGGGAAACTGAGGCAAGTACAGCAGGGCAGGAGAAGTGTGAGCCCTTTGCCTAATGACAGCATGGTCCTCATTGTCATTAGCAGTGTGGTCACATGATGTTTCACTTAACCACTGCTTCATTTAGTGATGGAAATTCCAGTTAGGGTCATTCAGCAAGGACTACCTGCATTGTAATTTGATTATGTGGACTTGATTGCAAAGTTGTGGCTGCCATCTTGACTTTCTGACTCCTTTGCAAATAATCCTGTCAGCATCCCAAAGAATATGGTTTAGTCATACCTACCCATAATATTAATTAATTCCCACAGTTTTTCTTACGCTTTTTATTTATGCATTCTTATTCTCACGTATTTCAAATACTTTGGCCACTTAATGAGAAGGAAGGACTCACTGGAGAAGAACCTAATGCTGGGAAAGATTGAGGGCAAAAGAAGAAGGGGACGACAGAGAACGAGGTGGCTGGATGGAGTCACCAAAGCATAGGCGTGAGCTTGAATGGAGTCCAGAGGATGGTAGAGGACAGGAAGGCCTAGAGCAATGGTTCCCAAACTTGGCAACTTTAAGACTTGTGGACTTCAACTCCCAGAGCTGGCTGGAGAATTCTGGGAGTTGAAGTCCACAAGTCTTAAAGTTGCCAAGTTTGGGAACCACTGGCCTAGAAGACTGTTGTCCATGGGGTCACAGTGGGTTGGACATGATTTCCCAACTAACAACAACATTCTCATGTATTGAGTGCACTGGTTGTAAATTACATGGAAGCAATAGTTTAGATACATCCAGTGCCTATGACAGTGTTACATGATCTAATAAAGCAGGGGAAGGATGTTTTAAATTCTTAACTGCAATTATTTACCATGGAAAATCAGTTAAAGGAATTATTGTCATTTTGCTTGAAAGCCAAGAGAATACCATATGACTTATAAATGCAATCCATGCTACCAGCATGTTTTACATTCTAAGCACAGCAACCAATTTCTTGCAAACCAACTCCAGACCGTGGGGAATCGCTTGTAAGCATGAAGCCACAAGTTGCAGTGGAGAATGGTGCTGAGTTACATCGTGTCCCTAGAGCAATCAAGGAGCTTCTGTTCATATCCTGCATGGTTGTCTGTGTGTGTGTCCTGAGCCATATAGAATCCAGATTCTAACATAACCCAGCTTCCAGATCATCTCAGCTTGCGTTCCTTGTGTTTTACCACTCTGTCCCCTGCCAGAAGTGTTTTGAAATTTGGCAAAATCCAAACACAGCAGCTTGAACTGATTATGAAATATAAGCAAGCTGCACTCTAATTTGTAACATTTATTTTCAATGCAGAATGGTGGATTTAATCATTTAGAAAAGGGTTTGATCTAAATGAATGGAATATCTTAATGAAGATGATTCCTTTCTACCCACTGAAACTCAATGTGTCCATAAGCGAGTTGCCTGTGGAAATGTTGCCTTGCGTGAAGTAGATAAATCCAAATCTCTGATTAGACCAGGTTTACCCAACTTTGTGCCTTTCAAGTGTTTTTTTTAATGTCTCTCAGAATTCCAAGCTGTTGGGAAATTAATTCTGGGAGTTGTAGTTGTCCCAAAATATCTGAAGGATTTTAGGCTGTAAAAGACTGTTGACAAGGTTCAATGGGAAAGAAGCCATTGAAGCAATAGTTTGGCAAGTCTGACAGAATGAGGTAATAATGCCGAATTTTGCTATAAATGTTACATGGTGTTGAAGAATGAAGACGATAGTACCAATAAATATTAGCAGACTAAAAAGCTAGTGGATGAACTATTGAAGCTGTTGAACGTCTACCAGAGCTCTCCAATTTAAAAACCAAAGTAAAAACTGGAATGGGTCCTCATTTTTGCACTTTGGCTTCACTTTTAAGCTACAAGCAGGAGAAATAACCTACTACATCTCTAGGGAGTAATAGATTTAAATGACTGCTTCAGTCACAGAGTTGATTTTGTTTTTGCAGTGACCAGCTGATTTTCCTGATTCCATTCATTACTGTAATGTGCAATTTTTTTCATCTAGAGTGGACAACCCTTTATTTAAAGGCATTGTCTGTATGAAGGACAGCGTGTCTGTCTTTTGGGGAGTGTGATTTCAGTACACCTAACTGTTCCAAATCTCACAGCTGACTGCATTGAGGACTAGTAGATAGAGGGCATGGATTTTTTTCCCATGCCCTTCCTTTGATTTTCATATCCCCCAGCCTTGACCTGACTCTTAGTCTTTGGGACTGCTGATCATCTCTGGATCTTCTTTCCGCCTTTGTTTCCAAGCTGTTTTTTTTCTTTGAAGATATTTTGCTTCTCACTGAAGAAGCTTCTTTGATGAGAAGTGAAATATCTTCAAAGAAAAAACAAGGAAATCCAGTTTCCTCTTGAAAAAGCATATTTAGGATGACTGAGAATCTCCATAGATAGATATCTATTAGTTATAAACCTGCTTCATTAATCCTTAATCAGGCTAGATTCCCATTCTCAGAAATGTTCACACGCAGAAAGTTGCTTTCTACAATTGGTAAATAAGGAAAGAAAGACCGGAAAAACCACTTTTGAAGTTGTCGGTTAGGGAAAACTAGTACGACCCAAGTCAATCCTTCACAATCCTTCTCACTATGTCAGCTGATATGCAGTGCACTTCTAGTTCAACTATTGGAAGTGGGTATACTATGCACATCTACATACGCACATGGACTTGAGTACTTTCAGATTTAAACAAAGAGCTGCCTACTTTTTCTGTGATGTGCTTCCTTGCTTTGAACAATGCATGCTTGGTAGCCCTCAGAAGCATAAAAAGATTCATTTGTTTATGAAAGTCTTTATTTCCTGTTTCCCCTCTGAAAGGAAAATGCATTAAAGCACAATACAAATAGATGAAATATATAGCTAAAAAACAGCAAATAAATCTAGGCAAAAGAAACATAATTGATAAAAACAAGAGACATCCTAAGATTTCATTCACCGTCCTAGAAGGTTCTTTCTAAGCCTGCAATTTGGAACTGTCTACAAAAAGAAAGTTTATACAAAATAAAACAAGACCAAGTATCCAAGCCAAGCCATCCATGCCCCAACACCTGCCTTGCCTCGTGGCCACAGCACTAACACACCACACAGCCTCCTGCTCTGTTGCAGCTGCAAGCAAGCAGAAGAACTGGGCCGGCCGCCCCATGGGCTCCTGCTGCACATTGCTAATAGTGCTGCCAATATGAAGCAGGTGTCAGGGTGTGGATGGCCTGGCTGGGGGGGGGCTGAGGTAAGCTAGTGCAGGGCGCATGGGGCAACTCCAGCACCACCCCACCTTGCCTTGTGGTCGTAGCACCATGAGGAACTAGACAGAATGGGCAGGCTCTTAAGTAGGGCTTATTTTGGGCATAGGGCTTATATTAAGTGCACATGAAAAAATGCCAGGACTTATTTTCGGGATATGTCTTATTTTCAGGGAAACGGGGTATTTATTAGCTGTTGCTGAATAAAGGTGGGGTTGGGGTGATTCTTATGAGAGTTTTGAATTTTAGATCTGTTCTTGGGAACTTGATTCACTATAAAATAGTTTATATCAACTTTGATAAGAAGGCAGATTTATGCACAGGATCCAGGATGTATGTTTCAGAAATTAGTGATAAAAATAATTCCTTGAACAGACCTGAAGACAACACAATTATTGTCAGTAACAGTTAGCCTTCTATTAACTAACTAGCGTTAACTAACAGTATAGTACCGTATAGGCCATTGCTTCTCAACTTTAGCAATTCTAAGACATGTGGATTTCAGTTCCCAGTCAGGGATGAGCAAGGAGGTTTAGAAACATTGCTATAGGCACTGAACGATATAGACAGAAGCAAAAGTGATATTGTTTCTCAAGATTCACCTTCTTTCTTTTCAATACACCATCTTTGGATTCCTTTCTTACTGGCTGCAGTGTGAAAGCACACAACAAGGAATAGAAAGGTGTCAGAGAACCTGCTGGAAGGAAATCAAGTTTTGCTAAATTAATGTGGCTGTGCCGTCAAAGGTCTGCAATGTTGGAAGCTCAGAAGAACTTAGCTGGGATTTTTATGTTAAATGTCAAAAACAGGGTAGCCAGGAAATTGTTCCAATCTGGATTTAATTCAGAAACCGCTGGGATTTCACTTGAAGTGAAATAAATTGGCAAGAGGACCCTAATCCATATATCTAAGACTTAAAACTTCATTCCGTTTTTTTCTCCATTTTGATGTTGTGGTTGGCTCTTCGGGTTGTAAATTGCACTAATTGAACCTTGGGACACTGGCGGGTTTTGCTGCCAGAAGCAAAGATATTATTTATAATAGGAAGAACATAGAAAACTGACAAAGCTTTTTTCTTATTTGGCAGTTTCTAAATTTGTTGACAACTCCCATGATTAGACGTAATGGAAATCCAACATATATGAAGGGCACAGCATGGATTAAACTCACCTTTATTGAATGACAATGGTTTTCTAGCCTTTCAGAGTATTTTGCTAGTCCTATCTGAAGCAGCTGAGGATCCTTCTAAAAAACTTTATCTCATTTAAAGTATAAAGTCTCCCCCTCTGTATTCAGTTTACTGGATACCTGTTCAACTCTCATATGATGTGTTGGGAATGCTTCCACAACTCTATAGAATGGCAATTATTGGGAAATCTTAAATTATATCTCAGTATCAAAATGGCCCTTGATAGATTCAACAATGAGATACCTCATTAAGATCACTGATGGGACTGAACTTGGAACCCATAGTTGTACCTCTTGAATCAAGGGAGGTCATGTCAGCTGATGTTCCATATTCTTTATTGTTGCTATACTTATCCTTCATATATTTATCCTGAATTGAGTGAGGTAACCTCTTAGTAGATGTGCATGGAATGGCTACTGTAAACCATTCCATTACTATATTATATAATAATAGATACAATTCAACACAAAATTATACATGCTTAAATCACTTATTTCAACTGGATTAACTATCATAAATGTTATGTTGGATTATGCCTTGCATTGAGTTTTGGGAGCATATTTGTGTACTATAAGCACAGAGTTCAGTCAACATAGTTGGTCTTTTTCATTCCCAACAATCATGGTGTTATAAATCCTTCTGGCAGTGCATGGCCTGAAGACTTGTGCCTGTTCTGGGATATGTTTGAAGTGCTTTTTCTTGCTCCATGTATGCATCAGCAGCCAACCAAGATCCTATTAAATGACCCTATTAAAGGACACATAAGGAGTGGTCCGGTGGCTGAGCAGTTAAGACAGTGGGCTTGTTGGCTGGAAAGCCGGCAGCCCAGGTGTGAGACCCAAGCACCACGCAACAGGGTAAGCTCCCATCCAACTCCTGCCAACTTAGCAGTTTGAAAGCATGCAAATGTGAGTAGATAAATAGATACCACTTCAGTGGGAAGGTAACAGCGCTCTGTGATGTCATGCTGGCCACGTGACTGTGGAAATGTCTTGGAGTAGTGCTGTCTCAATGGCCTTGAAACAGAGATGAGCAGTGCCCCCTACAGTCGGCAACCACTCGCGGAGTAAAATTTGCAGAGACTCCTTTACTTTACACATATAACAATCTGCCCTTATGTAATTGCAATCGAGGATCTAATGCAAATATGTAAGACCAGCTTTTGTATTATGTTGTCACACTTTGTCACTTGCCTCTCATTGATGTAATGACATAATTAGAGACAAGCCTAAAGAGTCTTCACCAAATTATGGTTCTGAATATACAGGACAGCTTTCCAATTTGATGTTCTACAGCTATGTTGGTATTTCCAAAAGTCCCAACCAGCTCATACAAACCTAGATATGGAGTCTTCCACTCCTCTGCTCACAATAAAACACCTTGTGCCACCAGGCTTGAAATTTTGGGCTTGGACAACCTAGAACTACGCCAACTAAGGTCTGACCTAAGCGTAGTACACAAAATTGTCTGCTACAACGTCCTACCTGTCAATGCCTACTTCATCTTCAACCACAATAATACACAGACAAACAATACATACAAACTAAAGGTAAACCGCTCAATTGCAGAAAATATAACTTCAGTAACAGAGCGGTCAATGCCTGGAATGCACTACCCAACTCTGCTGTTTCATCCTCAAACCCCCATAACTTTAACCTTAAACTGTCTAGTGTGGACCTCACCCCATTTCTAAGAGGTCCATAAGGGGGGCATGCATAAGCACACCAGCGTGCCCATCGTCCCTGTCCTATTGTCCCCATTTATTCGTACCCATTTCCTGTGTTCATGTCCATGTTTATACTTATATCTGTTATCTCATACATACTTGACAAACTAAATAAATAAATAAAATATTGAGTTTCTGAAATTATAACATACTTCTTCACATGATCAGAGTATTTTTTTTCCTTCCTTGTTGCTGAGTCACAGCTTTTTTTCTTTTTTTGCTCTGTACTGTAGTTTGGGTTTCAAGCACCAAATATATTGTTAAAAAGTGCCATTTAAAATCCTAACTTGGCTACAAAAGGGGTTGTTTTTTTAGTATCTTTGGGTGGCTCTCTCTGCATAAACCAACTGATGGGTTGTTGAGAAAATAAAATAAGGCAGAAGGAGGACCGTGTACATCCCCTTGAACTCCTGGGAGGAAAGATGAGCTGAAAGTGTAAGTCAATAAATAGACTGAGGTCAAAGGGCTTGGTTTCTAACATCTCTCATTTTACAAATAAGCTAATGGAGGAGATGTTTCTTATTATCAGTCCTGGTTATAGTATTTGCACATCACATGGTTTTAATCATTGTAGTCCAATATTGTTTTTCTTACTGCCTGTCTCTTTTTCAGCACGCAGAGCCGAAGTTGAAGTGTATTAAAAGAAGTTGGGGAAACTCCAGTATTCTTTCTATCCCTTCCTATTCCCACATTTTTCTCTTTGAGTCAGAAGAGGTGGAAATGAGTCACCACGTAACCAGCTTCCATGCAGCTCATAAAAGAGATCCTCCTCCTTTCATTCCTCCCTGCGTTCAGCATTTTATAGTTCTGGGTACTGGCTTGTAATTGCATATCAGCATCTTGGACTTACATTTATGACTGTTTTTGTGTATTCATAACAGTGAACTCTGTTAATGATTACAGTGTTTATGGCTGGGATTAAACATGGGGAAGCTTTAAAGCTGAAGCACTAATAACATGAGGAGACAGAGTGGTTTTCCGTGGCATACACTTTTGCACGAAATTCTTTCTGCAGCTGAAAATTAAGCACATGATATAGTAATAGCTATTGGAGGACTTTTAAGATTTAAAATGTGATCAGTTCTTAAGACTGAAATTTGACAAATTGAGTTTTAAAAAAAAGAGGTATAAGAGGCTCCCTTAATGCTCTCTGAGCTTGTTTGTTTTCTTACAGATGTTTCATTATCTCGTTTGGGCAATGAAGCATCTGCAAGAAAACAGCCAAGATCAGAGAGCACTAAGGACCCTTCATTTCAACCCTGAGCTACCAATATTCTCCTTTAAAGACATTTGTTGTGTTATGTCATGATAATATGATAATATGTGGTTGCTATTTTGCTTGTTTACTTCAGAATGGTTGTTTTTGTTTTAAAGTTGCTTGAAAGTGCTTTCTATTTCTTCCCTTTCATTCATCACATTGAAGAGGTCTTTTTTTTTAATAGAAATGTAGAGTATACACACTTTAAGGAAGAATACATCATATATTCTGTCAGGTGCAGGGAACCAGTGGCTATAGGCTCAAATTCAGACTTGGAACAAATTTCATGAAATCACCACCCTAATTTTCAAAATATTTTGCAAGTGATCAGTTCAGAACTCAGACAAAAGTGAAACTTCCTCTGGCTGGTGGTTGCAGCATGTGGAGAAGGCTCAAAACAAGAAAAAAGAAGACATAGGAGAACCTGCAATGGCTCTGGGTGTATCTTTGATTTGCCTCAGCTCTACCCATCACTTGCAAAGAGGTCCCAACTCATATAATTCTGAGTAGGAAAAAGCTTCCTCTTCTCTGTTTCATATAATGATAGGCAGCTGATGATAGATGCTGAGAGCAACCACCATCACTGAAAGAGAGTGTAAGCATGTAAGCAGAGACATCTTCAATCAGATCTTAAGCAGTGGGGCATAGGAAGAGTTGGACCTAAGGTCACAGAGATACCACTGTAGAAGAAGATAAACAATTAAATATTTGAATCAGTATAAGGCTTCTTCAAGGGATGTGGTGGCTCAGTGGCTAAGGCGCTGAGTTTGTCGATCAGAAAGGTCGGCAGTGCAGCGGTTCCAATCCCTAGTGCCACGTAACGGGCTGAGCTCCTGTTACTTGTCCCAGCTTCTACCAACCTAACAGTTCGAAAGAACGTAAAAAAATGCAAGTAGAAAAATAGGGACCACTTTGGTGAGAAGGTAACAGCATTCCGTGCACCTTTGGCATTTAATCATGCTGGCCACATGGCCACGGGGACATCTTCGGACAGCGCTGGCTCTTCAGCTTTGAAACGGAGATGAGCACCTCCCCCTAGAGTCGGGAACGACTAGCACATATATATTAGGGGAACCTTAAGGCTTCTTCTGAAGTTTGTGACAGCAGCAGCACATTTTTTCAGGGGACATGCTATCCAACTGGTGACTATAATATACAGTGATGGATCAGCACATGTTTTAGTTGCTGTCTAGTACATCAACAGTGACACAGCCTTAGCAAATCGTAAAGCATCTCCTCCAAAGGATTGGGAGGGGGTGAGACAGAGAAAGAGAAGTTGTATGTTTAAATTCCAACTAGTTAGAAGCAACAGAGGCCTCAGTCTGTTAATATCTTAACTAGAGCACCCATCTGTATGGAGGCATGTTTCCACAGGTGCGGCTTGGTGTCAGCTAATGTTTAACATATGTATGTCTAAACAATCAGACAGATCTCTTTCTACTCTACAATGCATGCATTGTAATGGCTCCTGCTGCACAATGGGAGGTTAGGCAACTATTTTAAAGTTGTCTCATTGAAAAGTGAAAACAAAAAATCGAGTCAGCAACAAGCTCTCATACCGTACTTTATCTGACTTTCACAAATCAGATGGATATTCTGGAGATGAATTCTTATATCTCAGGTAGCCACAACAGACTGAAGCCCTGAAGGTGCCACAGGTTCCCAGATTTGGTGGCTTCGTGGAGGCCAAAGGCACTTCCAGTGCTGAAGCAAATTGCAAGTGAGCAATCCATTTTGTTTATCTCTAAAAGAAAAAAACACTTGGAGAATTGAAGTCCAGAAATCTTTTTTTGTTGTTGTTAATTTTTTTTATTTTTTATTTTCAAAACAAACACAACACATAAAATCTTCCTTTTTACATACTGTAGAAAGTATATCAGTTGGTTACAAAAGACTTTCGTGCATCTCTTCCATCGTCATCAAGCATAATTCATATTAACTCAAGTATTTTAATTCAGATATTTATACATGTTACCGTCATCATACCTCCATTTTCATTTGACTATAGTTGTTTAAACATCCTTCATCATAAAATATACCAAGATTTAATACATAACCACATACTGGCATTTCATTTACTATTTCTAAAATCCTCCAATGACACTAAATCCTTATATCCTATTCTAGCTAAACATCCATAATATTTAATAACAAAGTTTTCTATCCTTCTTTCCAAATCACTGTTAAGTCCACGAATCTTAAAGTTGCCAAGGTTGAGAAACATTGCAGTAGAAGTTAAGGAAAAACTATTCATATCCTCTTTGGCATTAGTTTCCCCTCCCAGAAACAAGACAAATAGAGAGTCGTCTTATCTTTATCAGAGTTGATAAACCTGATGAGTGTTATAACAACGAAGTGACAATCAGGTCAGGTAACTCCTTATGACTGTACTGTAAAAATGAAACAAATTAAAAACTGTGAAAACATTTCCAGAAGAGTGAATATTGTTAGGAAAGGCAATGTCTAAAATGTCTAAATGGGACATTAAAAAATGAAAGGTGTGTCCATGGGAAAGAGGAATAAAAAATGTCAAGATGATAACAGTGATAACAACATAATCAAAGTATTTTTTTTTCATCCCCGTGCAAATGGAGTATTGTTTTTGAGACTGGAAAAGTAATTGGGTCACACAGTTTTAGACTCACTGTCCTAGAAGTTATTGTTTAGCTGTGATTAGAGGAGCGTTTTAAGAGTGTTTTGGCAGTGTGGCAAAGCATAGGGACACTTTTCGGTCATTAGCCATGTTAGGCTCACTCAACAAGGCTTGGAAGAGAAGCAGGACTAACACTAGCAATGGGGATTGAATTCTGTATCAGCATTATTATACCCCAATTCAAGGATAGGTGGATTGCACTTGAACTCAATAGTGGAGAAAAGCCCTACTTTCCTCACTAATGATACAGATGGTCCTCGACTTACGACCAGCTGCTTAGCCACCACTCAAAGTTACAAACACACCCAGAAAAGGGAACTTACAACCCAGATTCAAAGTTGTAATGAATGGTTCACCGACAAAACCGTGCCTGACAAAAGCACGCCCGACAAAACCGCGGCGAGAAAACAGCGAGTTCTAAACCACGCCGATGAATGAGCTCAGAAGAGCGCCGACAACAGCGCGCTGACAGAGGCGCGCTCTAAACCTAACCCTGAACCTAACCCTAACCCTAACCCTGAACCTAACCCTAACCCTAACCCTAACCCTAACCCTAAACCTAAACCTAACCCTGAACCTAACCCTTATCTTAACTTAAATTGCGCTTCTGTCGGCGCACTGTTGTGGGCACGTTGATGATGTCGCAGTTTTTGCGCTGCGGTTTTCGCGCTGTGGTTTCGTCGGTGCGCTTTTGTCATGCGTGCATTTGTCGGGTCTCGGTGATGAATGCCCCTCCCCCACAATCACATGCAGAGGCGATATTCTACCGGTTTGGACTGGTTCGCCTGAACCAGCAGCGGAAATCGCAGGTGGCTCTATGGCATCACATTTAGGCCCTTTATTAGTCAAAAGTGCATGCGTGGAAGGCTTAGCGCGCACACATGCTCACATTTGCGAACTGGTAGGGAAGGTAGTAAATACCTGTTCACGTGACCACATTTTGGGCATTCAGCAACCAACCCATTTCCAGTGTTCTGCAGTCAAGTGACCATTGTTTACAACATTTTTGCCAGAAACCGACATTTACTGTATTTTGGGGAGTATAAGATGCACCTTTTTCCCCCACCCCAAAAAAGGGTGAAAATGTGGCTGCATCTTATACACTGAATACAGCATTTTTGGCCTCCTGAAACCCCACCCCCTTTTCAAAAATGTACATGCATAAGGTTTGGGAAGCTTGCAAAGTGTTCCTGGGGGATGAGGAGGGCAAAAAAAAAGCAAAAAAAAAGGGTTCTTTTTGCTCCCCACATCCCCTGGGAGCACTCTACAAGTCCCCCAAGGCTTCCAAAGGAAAGCTTGCAGAGTGAAAAAACTTTTTAAAAAATAACCTCTTCAAAATCATGTTGCGTCTTATACTCCAGTGCGTCTTATAGTCCGAAAAATATGGTACTTCCAGTTTCTGGCAAATAACACCCCATAACAAACAATGGATTCACTTAACATGGTGTTTGGTTAATGACTATGGCAAAAGGTGCAAAATTGGATGACATGTGATGACCGCTTTACATCCATCACAACTTACAATCAAAACTGCAGGCTCAATTACAGTCACAAATCAAGGACTATCTATAAGAATAACAAATGGAATCCTAAATGTTGCAGGCCTGATCAATTTGGGCAAATCTCAGATTCCTTGTTGGAATCTTTGTGTTTCTCCATTCTGCATATTTGAGCTTATCGGCTAGAATCCATTAGTTTTCCTCGGAATGCTACAAAAGAACAACCAAAGATATTGCATTATGAGTAATACTTTATAAAATTAGGCCATGCTTTTGTAACTGCAATGCTTTTAGCCATTCTGAACTGTGGCATTCCCTCCCTTTAAACCTACATTTTAGTTGATTTGTTCTTGTCAAGATATCACTTCAGAAACACAGCTGATGTGCCAACATAAACATTAAAGGGAGATTAATATTTTGACAGTGAATTATTCTTCTTTTGGGGGGAGGGGGGAGAGAGGTGGTTTAGCGAGCCTTGAATCAGCAAGCTGTGGCTGTAACTGAACTGCACCAGAAATGATTTATAGGGTTCAGTGATACTAACATCATAAATCTTCCCTGCACGCAGGTAAAGCCAGCACCATGCCCACTGTGCTCATACTATAAACCATTTTAATGTTTCTGTCAAGGGAGTTAATGCTCATCTCCTGACCACAGAAACGGCATGGAATCTTCAAACAGCAAAAGAAGGGAAGGATGTGGAAATTAACAGATGATAAACTACATTAAAAGCATATTTATTATCTAGTGTAACCTTTTTAGAAAGGAAAATAAATCTACAGCCAAATATCATTTTGGCAACAAGAGGGCATCGCTTAGTCAACATTCCCCCCCAAGTTTGAACAGCTTTCTTCAGCCTGGTGCCCTCCAGTTGTGTTGGACTGAAATTGCCATTAATGGGAATTATGATCCATCGCACCTTCTCTAGCTGGTGTAGGGTCAATGGAAATTGATTTAGTGGTTGGCTAATATGAACAAAGAGAAGAAGACACTGTTATTAGTTTTTAAAAACCCGCTTCATTTTCAATTCAAGCCTTTTCTGTCATTCAATATTCAACTTCCAAAGTTACAAACAAAAATTATTATTTTTCATTTTAATTGCAAATATACTATCAAGCCCAAAAGCCAAGGTCAAATAAACAAATAGCTACTTTCTGCGTTTGTCAAAGAGCAGCTTTCACAGAAAATTGGGATATGGGGTTTTAGGTGTTTTAGAAAAGAGAATATAATTTTAAAAGTCGTTGTGATATAATGAAATGTTTATTCCAGATTAACTAATTAGTAATGATTAGTAAAACAATGACTGTTGATAAATACAAAATATAATGTAGATTTGTTTTCTTTTATTTCTAAGTTGATATTTTTAGGGTTTTTTTTCCAAAAAATAAGGTTAAAGATTGCCTTGTTAACTGGGTATGTATAAAAAAATAAAAAATATACACATATTTTTAAAACCTAAATCCCTAATCTGCAATATGACAAAAATCTCTGAAAAAATGTGATTGTGTTGAATGAAACTTAATTTGTTTCTGGAACTTCAAATATGAAGCCATGAGGATCAATCTCCCAGCCACTCAGCCACTCCATGTCCTCAATCAGACCTGAGCTTTGCATGGAACAGGAGGCCTTGGTAGGCTGAAGCAATGCAAAACTCAGGAATTGCCTGGAGTTCAGTGACCTGCTTGTGGGAAGAGAGCAGAAAGAAAATGACTCTCAAACTGCAGTCTAAAAACAGACACTGACCAGCCTCTTCCAAGTTCATTCCTCCCACCACAGTGGGTAACATTGCCTTGTCTTTAATTTAAAAGTAAAGATAAAGGTTCCACTCGCACATGTGTGCTAGCTGTTCCCGACTCTAGGGGGCAGTGCTCATCTCCGTTTCAAAGCTGAAGAGCCAGCGCTGTCAGAAGCCGTCTAAGTGGTCATGTGGCCGGCATGACTAAATGCCAAAGGCACACAGAATGCTTTTACCTTCCCACTTGCCTTTTTTCATGCTTTCGAACTGCTAGGTTGGCAGAAGCTGGGACAAGTAACGGGAGCTCACCCCATTATGCAGCGCTAGAGATTCGAACCATCGAACTGCCGACCTTTCTGATCGACAAGCTCAGCATCTTAGCCACTGAGCCATGCTTCCCTTTTAATTAATTAGAATGGGGCTATTATGAATAGCTGCATCCCCTGCACAATAGACCAATTGACAGCTTCAATACTGACTGGGGAATTCTGGGAGTTGAAGTCCACACATCTTAATGTTGCCAAGTTTGAAAAATGCTGCTTTAGTTCAAAGCTCTGGCCTTTGGCTCTGAGATCCAGTTCTAGTTTTTGGACCAATTAAAGCTTATCATATTCTTAACTCTTGTTTACACGGAGACATTCTGTTAACTATAACAAGATGGAATCCTGCTGCTGCTGCTGCTAATATAATGGCATGTTAATTCCTAGTCACAATGTGTCAGGCGGCAGCAGGAACCTCGCCACAAATTCTGGGTCTTTCAAAATCAGTCTCCCAGAAATTGTATGATCTTCCTATTTTGTTGCCTCTGCTTCTGGATGTGTGCATGAAAGATGCTTTGTTTATTTTTCTGGCACACAGTTAACTTTAACATGTGATTATTTTAATTGAAGAAAACATCTCTTGACATCCTATGAATCAACATTTGAAGCAAATCATCTCCATTTGCTTAGAGAGAGAGGATGAATGCATTCTAGCCTGTGTCAATCCACACAAATCTCAGTGCTTTCATTTTAATCTCAAGGACATTTGGTTATACAAACAGAATGCAGCAGAACAGTGTGAAACAGCTCTTCTGGATTTACACTGCAGTATTTTGCTTGGCTAGTTACTTGTATTCCTCTTACAAAGAGCTTTGTAATCATTCCATCTCGACATAATACAGAGTGCATTTTAATGCCTGGTTTGTACTAGACTGCAGAGGTGTCAAACTGGCAGCCCTTTGGGCTGAATGGGTTACATGCAGGCCACACCCACCTCAGCTCCACAAAGGGAAAAAATGTGATATCAGTGGTGGGATTCAAATAATTTAACAACTGGTTCTCTGCCCTAATGACTGGCTGGCTGGGCATGGCCAGGGGGTGTGACAGGCAGCACTCGGCCTCCTGCATCCCCCTGGGAGCAAGAATGGGCCACTGCCCAACAGCGCCCCCTTTTTGACCTTGTAGGCCTCCCCTGCTACCTCCTGGGAGCAAAAATGGACTGTAGGGGGGCCTCATCGTGCCCCACTGTGCCCCTCAGTGCCCCATTGGTAGGCCTCCCTGCACTTACCGTGGAGCCAAAACTGGGTGCATGGGGACTCCTGGAAGGGACAGGGCAGTAAGGGGCTGGGCAAGCCAGCAATTTAACGACCAGTTTGCCAAAACCAGCCCAATCTGACTGAATCCCACCACTGTGTGATATGTTCCATGAGTGAAATTCAGCAGGTTCTGACAGGTTCTGGAGAACCGGTAGCAGAAATTTTAAGTAGTTCAGAGAACTGGCAAATACCATCTCTGGCGGGCCCCAGGAGATTTTGCAATATCCTTCCCCCAAGAGTGGGGAGGGAATGGGGATTTTGCAATATCCTTCCCCTGGAGTGAGGAGGGAATGGAGATTTTTGCAGTATCCTTTCGCTGCCACGCCCACCAGGCCACGCCCACGGAACCGGTAGTAAAAGTTTTTGAATTTCACCACTGATGAGATGGCAACATGATGCAATGAGTTTGACACCCATGTACCAGAGGGAGAGCAGCTTATTTTCTTCCAAATCTTTGATGATGCCCTTTTGCTCAATTTATGCTCAGGGAAGATTCTGCAGCCCCCAGTACTAATAATCCAGTAAATAAATATTGATTGATTAATAATCTAATTAACTGATATTGGGCTTTATATTTTCATGTTATGTTATTAATTGTAAACTGCTTGGAGTCTTGGAGAAATGGAGCAACATGTAAGCCAAATGAATGAATGACGGCTTTTTCCTCAAGAAGGTTCAAAAGAAGGTAGAGGGTTTCATAGCCACCATCGTCACTTTTTTGAAATTTCCCTCTCCATAGTGATAACCCTGAAATGAATGACTGAAGGAACCTGCAGATCCACCTGCAAATGATCAGGTTGACTGGCTTAGATGAAATTGGTTATTGCCTTCGTTTTTGTTGTTTGAAGCCAAAAACAAACAAATATTCCAACATATTTGTCTGTTCTGAAGAACAGTTTATTTTCTGTTTAGACCAAGGTTGCTTGTAATTCCTATTTCAGTCAGTGTCACAAAACTGTGCAGCAACTTTTGGAGAAACACTGAGGGCTATGCCTGCATCTGAAAGAACTGCAGATATCTCAGAAAGAGCTGTTCCCACAGCATAGTAGTGGGACAGGATGCTTGATTCTTAAAGGTCTAGAGCTGGAGTGTCAAACTGTCAGCCCGCTGGCCGGATGCATCATGTGCTGGCCACACCCACATCCGGTTTAGGGAAAGGGGGGAAAGTTGTGATATGTCAAGTGATGACAACGTGTCATCATGAGTTTGACATCCTTGGTCTAGAGTGATTATACCAAATAGAATCATGGAGCTGAAGCTCTAATTCTGTACTCTGTAAAGATGAAATAATCCAAAGGATCAATTCATATAAAATACTAAACCCCTGGAGTCTCTGAGTTGTTTTCTTGCAAAGATTTCATTACTCAACCTAACATCAATAGGATTCCACAGTTCAATCCTGAGTTACAAATATTCTCTTCTGCTAAGTGTTGATTTGCTTAATCATGGATTACTAAATACATCTGAGTTGATTCACACAACATTTACAACCAAAACAAGTGATTGGGTTCACAGAATTATATACCCCACACGAACCATATTTTGGCATTGCCAAACCAAATAGTTCTAATATTCTTAAATTTCACAGGCATTAATATGAAAAGAAGCACAACAGAAGAATGTTTGGCTTTTGTGTTCCATTTCAGGTACCCCTTTTATTCAAAAATAGCATCTTATCCAAATGGCTCCTAATTGTTGCTTTTAAATTGTTTGTATTGTCTGTTTGTCTTTGTCTTACTTTTGTAATTTCCCCTCCCTTGGCTTTGTTTAGCCGCTCTGAGTCCCTTCGGGGAATAGGGCGGCCTACAAATTGAATAAAATCCAAAATCCAAATCCAAATTGTTGAAGTTATATGTATAAATTTAAATAAGACTTTTGGAAATCTATGAAGATATGGTAGAAGCATTTTCTCATTTGGCTATCCAAAAACTAAGAAAAAAATCCATCTTCTCTGGGGATTGCATTCCCTAATCTTGCCCACTTCCATTATATTGTATTATGACTACAGTACTAAAATCCACACTATACTAGACAGATGGTGAGGTGATGGGATTTGTTGTCAATACATTGGGAGGTTTTCAGGTCAACAAAGGTGATCTTTGGGTAAATATCTTCAGGTTAGGGAATAGGACCAGCTCCCTCCCTCCCTCTCTCCCTCAACTATGATTTAATCAGTCACACTAGATTTCCCTCTGTCTGGTTCCATCCAGAAATATCCCAATGACCTTTCGGGGGATTTTTTTCCATCAATTGTCTTTAACTTGCACTATGTGAAATGATGATTATGCCCACAGGAATTTCTTCAGAGTGCTTAAGCCCAAAAGAAAAACATAGCACCAACCCTTCCTCTAGAAGAGTACAAACATTTCCTTAAACTTCAGCATCTCAAGGGGGAAATTGACAGAATAAACTTTTCACCCAGAAAGCCAGCACAAGAGCTGTGTCCAGCTGCACCTCCTCCCTACATTCTTGTATCATTGATTTATCTACAGTTTTGCCAATAAAAGCAATCACATTCTCTGATTCCAGCTTTATTACAGCGGAAAAGAGGCCAAAGTCAATGACATTATTGTATTTTTTTTATTAATGGGAAAAAGGTGTGGAAGCCAGCAACATTTCAGCTCCTGTGCTTCTGTTACTGTCGGCTTGAACATCTTCTCCCAAAGATCAGTCAAGGGGCACCAATTTCTAGACACAATAATAGATTTAGTATAAGGATAATGCTATGTCTATAAAACAATAAGAATGCCCATTATAAAATCACACAACCTCTTATAACCTTTTTTGTCCTGAGAACTGTCTTTAGTTGCCTCGAACTATGGCACAAACATGCTGGGACCTTTTTTTTTCTACCATGTTCCTAGTGTAGGAAGTTAAAACCCACCCGTCTCCTAGAAAAATGAAATATCCTGGGAAATATTGAAAAAAGCAGAATATTATATTGCCCTGGATAAGAAATGGAGAAACATGTTTTTAGGCAGGAAGCAGACTCAATCTTAATAGCCCTCACCTTTGTCAATGGGCCATTTAAAAAGCCTGGGATAGTCTATTCTACATAGCAAAGGTCACCCCCTTCAGCTCCAGGGTGATGGGATTGAGGCAGGATAGTATCAGCCCTTTACCCATCTCACCACAGGGCACCTGGGAAGAAGCAATGCTCAACCAAACCTGGACTCAAAACAGCCTACAGAGTTACTCCTGCATGGCACCATGGGAATCTGATAACCAATCAGAATACAAGATCAAGATCAAAGCCCAGAGGGGGCATAAAACAAGGGACTTTCAGCATCTCTGTCTCTTTTTCTTCTTCACCCAACATCTGGAAGCATATGACCCCCTTTTCTGTTCAGGAGCTCAAACCATGTGATCCTGTCCATCATTAAACCATATTTCCGAGTAGCCTCCATGTTTCCAGTGTCTTTCCCCCCACTTGGAACTAAACCCAGAAGGACATTTCTTCCAAGACTAGGATATCATCACATCAGCCCCAGCTAATGAGACAGGTTTAAGATTTCTTAGTTTTACCAGCATTAAAGTAGCACTTCTCCACTAATTCCTATGCCATCCAAAAAGAGCCATCCAAAAAGAGCCATTCAATTTTGTCATTCATTGCTTTAAAGAGAAATCGGGTAACTCACCGTGATTGAAAGCAAGACAGAAGGGGGATTGGCAATCAGGACTTTGTGTAAGTAATTTTTGTGTGGGTACAATTTTCTGCCTGCTCAAGAATGGATAGATAGCACTTCCACCAAGCAATGGGGAAAGGGCAATAATTCTGGCTCCCAAGGATTAAAACTCACAATTTCACATGGAAAAGTCCAAGTCACAATTTCCCTAACATCTCCAGGTATGGTTGGGAAAGAGTCCTCTTTTTGAAATAGGCAGCCTTGAGTCAGAAGAGACTGGCTTGGCTTCATGTAATGCAGAAGTTTCTTTCAGTGTTCTGGGTTCTTTGCTCTCCCGGCTGAGAAAGATTTGAAAATGCATCTGAATGAAGTTAATGGCATAAGGATACTCACTACTTCCTGCAAAATCTTTTCTTGTATTTCCCCAAATTCAACTCTCCATTTAGGCAAAGGATTAGTTCTCTGCAATGTATGGAGTAGAACTTAGATTCAAATTTATATAGTGTGAGTTGGGCTAGTCGCTAGAGAGAGAGACTATACTGAGAGTTTCAATTAGGAAATAAAGAGGGAAAATATGATTCTGCTGTTCTGGCCACATGCTTGAAAAGTCATAAGACCTTTTAGACAAGTATATGGCTGTAATAATAATAGAATCACAATCCTTTTACAGGCTGGACCTTGTTATAGCTTAGAGGAGGCTTTGGAGCCAAATACATGGTTCTTAAAATTTCTCTTGATGCTGCCATGATACTTTTTTCCTAGCATTGCCTGTGTATGTTTGCAGAAATATTTTTTGGGATATTCTAGGCAAGCTTACTAAGAACTACTTCCCATATTCAGCAGAGTAAGGCAGAGTGAAGCAATATGCAGGAAGAGGTCAAAGATGAAGACCCACCAGGATCATGTCATCAAGGCTCATCCTTTTATGGCTGTTGTGTATGTGACACATGGCAAAAGGGGTCTTTGATCAAAGGTTGAAGCTGCCATGCTGACTTTTTTTTTACTCTTATTGAAAAGGGATGTATTGCACTCAGTCAGAGACAGAGCATATTTCTCAGTCCCTATATTGAAGGAAGGTTGGAGGTGGTATAAAATGTAGTCTAATTCAACTAGACTGTGCTTATTTTGTGGCATATCTGGCCAAAGATTCCCAGCACGGCATCCTGGCCTGGTTTGAATGATGGCCTTGCTCAAGAAATAAGCTGTTTCTAGAACCTAGAGAGCAAATTGTCCAGCATATATTTTATTGGAACCTGAAAAGGGAGCAGATCTTGAAGAGGTCCATATCAGTGATGGGTTCTGGATCCTGTTGCAACCGGTAAGGTTGCAATGGGGCCCGGTGTCCACTACATTAATGTGTGCAGTGCGCACGCATGCAGCCCATGCATGCATCCTTACCTTATGTGACGCCTATGCAAGCCTCTCCGACACTCTAGCTGCTTGGTGGAGCATTGTGCAGGCGTCCTGCGCTCCATGCTCTCCGTGTGCATGCGCAAAAGCGCCCAAAAGCTCAAATACAGATAAGGAGCTCAGGCAGATGGGCGCTCTGGAATGGAACGGTACCCAGTGCTCCGGGCAGGCACTGGTACGCCCATACTGGGGCATACCGCCTGCAACCCACCACTGATCCATATAGATAAAAATGTTTATGGTTTACAATTTTGCTTTACAAAAGACAATTCAAGAGCAAAACTAAGAAAATAATTTAAAAATTGAAAGGACAATTTTCTGAAATAATGGACTGTCCTTTGTAATAAAGGACATATGATCATTGTAAGCATATACATAAATGCAGGGATTAGCTAAAGTGCATTGAATGGTGGGAAAAAGCTTTGATGAAGAAATAAAAGATAATTCTTATGACTGTGATTGGAATTAAGGCTGTAATTAACTCTGAATTCACATTGAGGCCTGTTAGAGCTGGAAGGTGACAGCACAAGACTTGAGCTGAGGAGATATTGCTCAATATATGGCCCTGGGCAGGCACAGACGGAAAACTTCTCAGCCTTAAGTACCATGAAGTTGTATCGTGAAGGTAATCTTTGTTAACCTCCTTAAACCTTTGTTGATCTCCTTAAAGAAGATCTTTGTCCCTTCTAAGCAGAGGTGGGCTGCTGTGGGTTCGCATGGGTTTGGGCGATCCTCTAACAAAGATTCTGTGCAGTTTGGTGAACCCCCAAATCCCACTCCTGCTGGCCCAACCCCACCCTTCCCAGGAGTCTCCATGCAGCCCGTTCATCATGCCTAATGTGACCAGACGTCCCAATTTTGGCGGGACAGTCACAATTTCTAACAATTTGTCCTGTGTCCCGCAGCGTTTTTAAAAAGTCCTGATTTTCTGGCTTCATGTTAAAAGCCCAGTGGATTTGCTTAAGAAATCCTAAACAGGGCAAGACAAAAGACACTCTGTCTCAGTACTTTCATTGAAGATATTAAAATGTTAAAGCAAGAAAACGGAACCCCCCCCCACCCCTTTTACCTCCTTTTATAAGAAAAAATGACCCAGTACCATAGAGTTCCAGGAAATACTTTGGCTAGAAAAGAAGGGACTGTTCCTTCCTGGATTTCCCGGATGGGAGGGGCTTGTGGTCAGCTTGTGTGGGAAAAAATGGTGTCTCCTCACCATTATCAAGGTTTCTTTGAAAAATATTTCCCTGGGACTAATTTCACCATTTTAATTTGCTCAGTTCTTTGTATTAACATCTACATCATTCTGGATTGACTTGGAGTGCCTGCCTGCTGGTAAGTGAGCTGGGTTTTCTTCTTTTATTTTTTTAATGTATTTTAAAATAATATTTTATTTATTGTCCATAGGATTTTTTAAAATAGTTTTATTCTGTGTGGATTCTTTTTTTAAATTGTCTTAGACTATTTAAAAAAAGATTCTATCCAAAATAAATTGAAGTGAAACCATTTTTAAAAATTCTATGCACAATACTTTGAAATATATTGTGCATAGAATTTTTAAAAATAGTTTTACTTCAATTTATTCTGTGTGGAATAGTTTGAAATGTTTTAATTCAATTTATTCTGTGTGGATTCTTTTTTTTAAATTGTCTTAGACTATTTAAAAAAAGATTCTATCCAAAATACAAAATACCAGCTGCAGTTATTCACTTAAGAACTGTGGCAAGAAAAGTGGTATAGTGACCAAAGTTACAATGGCATTGAAAAAAGCGACTGATGACCATTTTCACACTTAGTGACCATTTTCACACTTAGCGACCGTTGCAGCATCCTCATGGTCACGTGATCAAAATTTTGATGTTTGGCAACAGTTACAATTTATATTTGTAAATTGTAGTTATGTTGAAATAAAAAAATATTACAATACTATTTTTGTGTTGTATGAAAATTTTTGTTGCTCCGTATAAAATTTTTTAATCAAGCCCCCCCCCCCCCCGTCAAAGGTGTCCCTCTTTACCAATCTGAAAATCTGGTCACCTTAATCATGCCAGGTAAGTTCAGGGCCCATGCGGAGGCTTAGGAAGGGTGGGGAAACAGGCCTACCGGAGGTTCTGGGCAAGTTTCCGGCCTCCAGAGGACCTCCGGAAGCCAGGGAAACAGTTTTTGCCCTCCCAGAGGCTCAACAAAAGCCTCCAGAGCCTGGGGAGGGTGAAAAACACACACACCCCGCTATGATGCAGGAGGCCAACTAGGCCACACCCACCATGGCCACACTTACCCAACAACTGAGAAGAGAACCCGTTGCTGAAATTTTTGAAGCCCACCCCTGCTCCTAAGGTACAGAAGATGGTATTTGTTTATGTATTTGTGTATTTATTTCAGAACATGAAAGGGAAAAAAAAACATGGTGAAGTTGGTGCTCTGAGAAGAACCAAGGACTTCACCGTTCAACCCTGAGCTACACATATTCCCTTCTGTTACAAAAATCATTGTCCCTACAAGTTTTTACAGTACACTAGAAGTGGAACACTTCATAAAACAGTAAATAAGGAGACAAAAGTCAAGAGATAAACTAAGTTTTTATTGGCCTTTTTAAAAGTCTTGAGGAGTTTTGAATATGTTTTTATTCCGTCCAATCTGTTTCCCAGAGATAACCTTGATTCATGAGCTAATTTTAGCATTTTTTTAAACCATTATTTTTATTATTATTGTTAAGGCTTGGCCATTTTTCGTGTGTCAGTCAGTTTATTTTCTGTGACACGACCTTTGAATTTATAGCAGGTAATTAAAATGTCTGTGCAGGATCTCTATCGCAGCCTGTTCCTACATTATTTTTAGTACATGCTTCTCCTCTTTCTAAATTGATTTTGAAAGATCGTGGCTGTACATTTGATGACCTGTGTGCGTTTATCAAGGATGCTGCAGTGAAATGCACAGCACTGGAAATCCCATCTGAATATTCAACTTCTTGTTGGCAAGAGTATGTTAACATGTCATTTCTGTCCCTGATTTTCAATGCACTTCATGATGTAGTAAAAGCCGCTGCTCGGAGGAGCCTGGCTTCATAAAAGTGTTCCTGCTCCTTGATGTTCTCAGCAGAGGATGGGAAGGAAAACACGGACTTTGAATAGCTCACATTGATTGCACTAAATCGAGTGTAGGAGGGCAAACAGTATATCTCTGACCCAAGCTAGCATGTAACAGAACTGAACATCTATTCAGAGTCACTGGACCAGGTCCAAGTCATGAGCGTAAATTTACTTGTATCATCTTTGCAGAGAGGATTGGTACTCCCTCGTGCCTCTGTTTGATTCTGGAAGACTGTTTATTTGTTTAGGCCTGTAATGATATTATCCACAGGGCTAGAGCCACACAGGGAGGATCAGGAATTCCTGCTGGAGAAACTATGTGTTTTATTACCCTGACAGCCTTTCGTGACACAAGCCAACAGTGACTTTTGTTTGTTGATACTCTCCACGGCTGTTGCTCCTTCTCTCTTGAAAAATGGAGGAGTCTATGCTTAGAAAAAGCAAAGTAGAATTTGGTGCTACAATCCATAGGTTATAAACTGTAATCTTTCCTCTTTCTTTCTTTCTTTCTTTCTTTCTTTCTTTCTTTCTTTCTTTCTTTCTTTCTTTCTTTCTTTCTAATAATTTACTATAATTTTCAAATAATTTACTAAGACCATGTTACTATTATTCTTCTCTTTCTTCCTAGTATCTATCTCTTCCCAATTATAACCATAATCTTGTATCTTTCAATTTATATTGTTTTATTTGTTTACTAGACCCCCCCCCTGTTTCCCTGAAAATAAGACCTCCTCAGATAATAAGCCCAATTGGGCTTTTGAGTGCATGCACTAAAATAAGCCCTCCCCCAAAATAAGACCTCCCCAAAAATATTACAACACAGCTTCACCCTGTTTTTTTTGGAGGGGGGAAGGTGCACCTTATACTCCAAAAATTATGGTATTTAATATAACGTTGTTGCAGGAAATACATAGATTGCATCTGACCACTTCATGCTTTCCTAAGATTCCCCAGAACCCCCACCATTTGCCAATCAATTTAGACAGCAGAGTTTGCTACCACAGTCTGACAGCAAAATGTCTCAGGACCATACAGAATAGCATTGCAATTCCTGGAAGGAAATGGGAAAAAGGAGAGAGGAACAGAACTACAGTAAATCGAAAAGCTCAGAGAGGGCTACCACCTCCAAAAATGTAGTTGGAGGCTTGTTTTAGTGTGACTTAAATTTTAAAGAATGCAAAGATTATTTAAAGAGGTAGTCCTCTAGAGACAACCAAGAATGCTCACTTTTCTTTTTGAGTTGATTGATTATCCGTTGAGATGATCTGAATCTTCCCCTTTTCTAATACCTGTGGCCTAGGGGTGGTATTTTCTTACCTTCGCTACTGGTTTGCAAATGTGAAGACGCCCCTACTCTGAACATGTGCTAAGCCTTCCACGCATGTGCTTTGCGCTAAAAAAGGCCCTAAATGGGTTGCCATAGAGCTCGGGCAGGTGGGCGGGGCCACCCGTGATTTCCGCTACCGGTTCAGGCGAACCGGTAGCAGAAGATTTATCCTAAAAAATATATATGATTCTGTATGGAATATAATTGAGGGGAGGGGAATTCTCATTAAATCACTTTATACATAAAGCTGGGCTCTTTGGGTTTATTTGGATTTGTGAGGTTTTTTTTATTTTTTTTGTTTTAAACTTCATTCCTGGCACTACTTTGGCACCATCAAATTGCAGGTAATTTTTCATGACAACTGGAGTGTTGAATTTGCCTAATTTTGTTTAATCCTGCTGGATTTATTTTAGAGAGAGGTGCCGAACACTCACGCACTAAATATAGACTATTTTATCAACCTACTGCAGAAAGATACATAGCACAGGACTTGTTCTTATAAATGTTGGTAGGGGAAGAGTCCGTGGTTTTTTTTTAATGAAACTCAGACACTTTCTGCAGGGCAGGTTATATCTAAACAGCCTTTCAAGGGTCTTTAGCAAGTATATAAACAGTTCAAGCAATTGCCAAACATCGTTTACAAACAAAGCTTTTGCTGAGCCTTGTCCAAGTTGAGCAAAAATTACAATGCTTTTGCTCTTTTCCCCCCCCCCCGCCGCCCCCTCTTCTTTCCATTAGGGGAAGGCAGGGGGGAGGAAGGCCAAGGGTAACAAAGAACATTGGTTATTCAGCTTGACTAGCCTGAACTGGAACTCCCTCTTTGCGCTGACCAGTGCTACATATAGGTTAATTTCCACATGGAGCTGTAGAAATTCTATCCCTGGTTTGTGAAGTTCAGGTCAAGCAAAGCATGTTAATCTGTTTAGCATGTGTGCCTTGTGGAGGAGGCAGACCACCGTCAAGCCCGGGGAGCTGCAGCTCCTTGGGGGTAGTTAATAAAGAGCTGAAGGGAAAGACATTTATAAAGAGCTCCGTTTGTAAGGGGGGACAGGTTGGGGCATAGGTTTGAGGTTTCCAGCCTCGAGGAAAACTGAGAACTGTGCAGATTGCTTATAGCAGGAGCCACCCAGCCTCTGCATCAGGGCTCCAAGTGAAAGAGAAAGAAGAAGAAGAATGGTTGACAACATCATTGTGATTGAGGAGGTGTTAGAAACTACTGTTGCGGCAGAGATCCCACTCAAGTCTTTGGTCCTGATTCAAAAGGAGCGATTTCCCAAGAGGGGAAATAATGGTGGACCAAGTTTCTCACAAGTTCATTCCTCCCAAATTCGATCCAAATCAAATCTTTATTATAGTCAAACAGCAGCATAAAGAGGGTGGGGTACAAGCAATTAAAAAGCATAGAAGGTACTGTACATCAGACGAGGAAAAAAATATGAAACCTAGAAGATGTTTAAAAAGTATATGTTTTTAAACAGAAAGTATATACAGGTACTCCTCAACTTCTGACCCAAAATTAAGGCCAAAGTTTCTGTGGTTAAGCAAGACAGTTGTTAAGTGAATTTTGCCCATTTTATGACTTTCCTTGCCACAGATGTTAAGTGAATTGCTGCATTTATTAAGTTAGTTACACCGTTGTTAAGTGAATCTGGCTTCCCCATTGAGTTTGCTTGCTGGAAGGTCACAAAATGGGATCATGTGAGCCTGGGACACTGCAACCGTCATAACTACCGTATATACTTGAGTATAGGCCGACCCGAATATAAGCCGAGGCACCTAATTTTACCACAAAAAACTGGAAAAGTTATTGACTCGAGTATAAGCCTAGGGTGGGAAATGCAGCAGCTACCGATAAATTTCAAAAATAAAAATAGATACCAATAATGCCATTGCCCATTGAATAACATATACAGCCTGCCTGTGCCCATTAAATATACAGTAGCCATTGTAAAAATTTGCTCTGCATAACAAATTATTATCACACAATACCGGTGTATTCAATGAAATACTTCACTCACCTCATGATGCTGATGTCCCGCTGTGATGATGATGTCCCGCCTCCTATGACACACGGCACAGTGATTCCTATCATTGGATCACTGTACCAGAGGTGGTGGGACATCGCTATGTGGCTGCTTGCCATAACAAGGAGGAGGTGGGACATCGTTGCAGAGCGGCAGGAGGGGGAGGAAGGGGAATCGTAAGATAGCCCTGCGTTACATTAGAACGTGAGGAGGGGGGATGGTGCGGTGCATGCTGCGCGGCAAACTGACACAGAGGGAGGGGAAACTCACAGGGGCGCTGGGCCATTCACGAGCGTCACCCAGCGGCATGGCCCCGCCCCTTTTTCTCCTCCATTTCGGGCAAATTTTTCACTGACTCGAGTATAAGCCGAGGCGGCTTTTTTCAGCCCAAAAAGTGGGCTGAAAAACTAGGCTTATACTTGAGTATATACAGTATTGACCAGTTGCCAAAGGCTGGATTTTGATGATGTGACCATCATGGGGATCCTGCAACACTCCGCAGTCAAAAGTGTGGAAAAGGGTCATAAGTCACTTTTTTCTGTCCCTTTGTAACTTCAAATGGTCACTAAATGAATGGTTGCAAGTTGAGGACTACCTGTATATAAAAAACAAGAGTCTAAAGAAAGCTAAAAGGAAGGGCTAAGAGCATTAAATGGTTCAGAGGAGCATAAAGGTTAATTTGGGGGAAATTATTTCTATCAAATTATAGAACTCTAGTATTAATAAAGGAGAATTTTTATATCTCAGGGTTGACATGACTCGCTCTCTAGTATGGCGGACTAGATTAGCAATTAGCAATTTAGCAATTTAATGGGTTTATATGCCGCCCAATCCTGGGGGGGACTCAGGGCGGCTTACAAGTACGAATAAAATAAAATAACATACAGGGGAAGAACATAAAACAATGCAAACATTTTAAAAACACAGTATACATCCGGATTAATTGGGGGTTGACCTGGTTTGAGTCAGCAACCCCAGGCCTGCCGGAACAGCCAGGTTTTGGTGGCTTTTTGGAAGGCTGCAAGGGTGGGGAGGGTCCGGATCTCTATTGGTAACTCGTTCCACAGAGCCGGAGCAGCAACAGAAAAGGCTCTCCCCCGAGTGGTCGCCAGCCGGCATTGTCCGGCAGACGGCACCCGGAGGAGGCCTAACCTGTGAGTTCTTATCGGACGTTGGGAGATGTGTAGCAGGAGACGGTCTCTCAGATATCCAGGTCCAGTGCCATGTAGGGCTTTAAAGGTAATCACCAGCACTTTGTAGCGCATCCGGAGACTAATAGGGAGCCAGTGCAGCTCGCGGAAGATAGATGTAACACGGGTGAACTGAGGTACCCCTGATATCGTGCGCGCGGCTGCATTCTGGACCAGCTGCAGTCTCCAAACACTCTTCAAGGGCTGCCCCATGATGCTTATCAAATCTAATTTATGGCACAGATCATCATCCAATGAATTTTAAACACTGTTGAGCAGAACCTGGCAATATAGTACATGGTGGTAGGTTCCACAAATCTACCATGCCGTTTAGAACCGGTTCCAGCTCCATACCCAGGCCCATCTGCACCACGCTTGCCCTGCCCACCGCTCACTGATTGGCTGGCTCACCAATTGCCCCGCCCGCCTCTAAGAGTCCTATCTAAACCTTAAAGTCTTAAAGCTGTCAAGTTTGAACATCCCTGGGTTTTTTTTCTAAAGGGTTAGGGGTGCAAGGGTCTTGTAACTTGACAGCTTTAAGACTTGCGTGCTTCAATGCCAGAGTTTCTGAGCCAACATGACTGGAGGAGGAATTCTGGGAGTTGAAGTCCACAAGTCTTAAAGCTGTCAAGTTTGAACACCTCTGGGTTTTTTTTTCTAAATGGTTAGGGATGCAAGGGTCTTGTTACTTGACAGCTTTAAGACTTGTGTGCTTCAAATGCCAGAGTTTCTGAGCAAAGATTTTGGTTGCTAAGCAAGAGTGTTGTTAAGTAAGTTTCACCCCATTTTACAAGTTGGCCACGCCCACCCAGTCACATGGCTGGCAAGCCACTCCCACAAAGCAGGCCACACTTACAGAAGTGGTTCTAAAAAAATTTGAAATCCACCACTGGTATGCAGTAATGGTGAGATGAGGCTAGTGTCTGTAATACAATACTGGAGAAGCACATATTCTGTTGCCTACCAAATTCATTGCCACTTTATCCCCAAACGTGTGTGAACTTTAGCTTTAGCCATTGCTGTACGATTTTGAGACACTTTTAAGGATTATATAATTTTTGCTAAAAAGTAAGGTAGGACATTCTGACTGCAAAGACAAGTTGATAAACATTAATAAATATTTTTTTCTGTTTGGGTTGTTGATTCATTTATTCCTATGAATTCATTAGATCTTTTTTGTAGGAGCTCAAGGAGTTTTCAGAGGAAGAGGACTGTTCTGTTGTAGAGCATTTGGGCTTCAAAAATTTCAGTAAAAGATTATCTGCTCGGTCGCTGGGTGGGCGTGGCCATGGTGGGTGTGGCCTAATTGGCCTACTGCACCATGGGGCGGGGGACATTTTCACCTTCCCCAGGCTCCAGAGGCTTTCCTCGAACCTCTGAGAGGGTGAAAAATGCCTCCCCCAGGCTCCAGAGGCCTTCTGGGAGGCCCGTTTTCCTCCTTCCCTGAGCCTCCGTGCAGGGTCTGCACTACCTCGCACCAAAACAGGTCATGTGGAGACTTTGGGGAGGGGCGTGGTGAAGTGTCAGTGGTGGGGCGGGGCGGGCAGGGCCAGCCAGGAGTGAGATTTGGAAGTTCTCTGAACTGGCTATAACATTAACTATGGGTTCTCCCGAACCCAGGCAAACCCATAGCACCCCACCCCTGGCTAGCTGCCAAATTGATTTAAACATGTTTGGATGTATCCTATTAAACTAACAGAATAGCTAAGAAGCCATTGGTGTGGGTTTCAAATCTCCATCTCTGTCTTTCTTCCTCTCTCCCTACCCAGCTCCATTTTTTTCCCCCAGACATAGACACTTAAAGTATTTTCAGTTAATCAAAATATTTGCTGATGAGTATTTATTTTTGCAAGATTTTGCTTTTGGATTTAGACTTCCTTTTAAACAACCATAGACTGTGATATTAATTTGCTATATAACCAAATAAGACTGAGATTATTCTGCCCTGGCTTTGGAATCAGTCAATGGTGTGAATATATCTATTAGGGTAAAATAAGCAATTAGAAGCACATCTTTCAGCATTCAACTGCTTAGCATACTATGCTACAGCCATATGTCCTAAAAACAAACAAAAGGAAGGGTGAACTCTTGAGGCCTCCTTCTTGATATCACTCCACCAACCCACCCACCCCCAAAAAAGAAGACTGAACAAATATAGTAGAGGGAGGGATATCAAATAAGCTGAAGGTTGTTTTAAAACTTTGAATAAACTTTTCGCCCTTCACACTGCCAAATTCCTGCCACGGGTTCATCCATCCTTACCTAGCTCCCCTACCCAATCCAGCTAAACTAAACAATAACTGACAAAGAACACCATTTCCAGCATTTAAGTGACATCAATCATTATTCCACATTTCTGACCATAACTGGGCCCACAAGGCAGCTTCCCCAGAGTCTATCAAAGAATAAAAACAGACCACAAGTGTCAGTCCTGCATACCAGGATTTGTGACTTTCTTCAACTCAGGGACAGCATCAAGAGCTTTGTTAAGAGCCACAGTTTTTGGCCTTTAGCACGCAAACACTAAAAAATGCAAAAGAAAAAAATGATGCCTCTCTGTTTAATCCCGAATGGTGCTGTTCTTCCAGCAGCTGGGGAATTCTCAGAGTGGAAGTTCAAACATTTTGAAGTTGGAAAAACACTGGATTGGCCCATCCTTCCTTGGACCTGGAGTGGCAAGTTGGGAGATTTCCTGAACTTGCACACCAATCCAAGAAACGAGTGGCAACTGTGGCCAGGAAGAGCTTTGCACGATTTTATCTTCTGCACAAGTTGCACCTCTTTCCACACCAAAAGGGGCTCTGGATGGTGACTCAAGCTTTGGAGACCTCATGGGTGGATTATTTCAATGTGCTCTTCGTGGGGCTACCCTTGAAGATCCCCCAGAAGCTGTGATGGTCCAGAACGTTGCACCACAAGCAGTGATTTCCATGTATCACCTCTGCTCCCTGAGGCCTCCAGATGAATATATGTTGCTGGATACCACTTTTAACCCCTTTCAAGGCATCAAGCCTAACAAGGAAACAGCTCTTCATAATTCCAGTAGAAAACCCAAAATCTACCTCTTCCCTGCTGCTGAGGGTAGAGAACTAATTATTTGAAGCAGAATCATCAGGAAGGAAAGAAGAGAGTTTTTTTCTTTACCAAAGACTCTTGATCACATAGTTATCTGTTGGGGCACAATACATGCTATTTAGAAGCCAACACATGTATTTTGCAAGTGAACATGTATGTCTTTACTCTCACATAGTAAAAATGACACAATTTGTACACAAAAGAGATGTATTATCATGCTTAGTAAACTCCTTAGACCAAAGTACAAAATGCATGCTTTTTACATACATACATACATACATACATACATACATACATACATACATACATACATAACTGTTATAAAACAAATACTAGAAATATATAGAAACCATGACTCAGACACATTATCTCATTCACAGACTGCATGTCATATAACACAAGATGTATAAAATGCACGTGGTAATTTATTAACAAGGAAGCAAACATCTGTAAATAGGTACATTTTTCTAATCGGACTGAGAAAACATGTTGCCTTTACCCAGTTTACATCTGAGTTTTGACACAAGTTAAAGATGAAAATGCTGAATATATTCAAGCAGAGGCTAGAAGAATACTGAAGGGTGAGATTTACAGTATTTCTGCAACTAAATATTAGTAAAGGTTCATTACATACTTAGTATCATAAATCCTGGTTGAAGTGGGGAGGTGTCTGAATTTAATCCAGCATTCTATGCCCCATCGTGTAATGCATTAAGAAAACCCAAAAGAAGAGCATCAAAAGAGATAGTCCTCTTCGATTGGTCCTCTCTTACAACTACAATTAAATAGGAAATAAATTACTAATAAGGCTGCATTCATTGATAGTTCTATCATTCATGAATATTTTAACCCTCTTTTAAAACCATCTAATTGGTATTGTCATGGCACATAGTAGCAACAAATCCAATAATTTAACTGTGTTATATTAACTGTGTCAGAGATGTTTTTGTCTATCCCAAATCTATTAATATCTAAGTTTCAATAGCTGATTCCACCTCTAGACCAGGTGCAAACTTAAATAGTCAGAGCCACAAAAGTCCTTCACCTCCATTCAACGTTATCATCATCCCTTAAGAGTATGGGTAACTGATCAGCTGTTTGATCTACTGATCACTAGATGGCAGCAAAGAATTTAGTTGTTATCTTTGCTGCCATCTGGTGGTCCTGCAAAAAAGGCTACTGGATAAATGCTGCTGAAGAGCTGGCGTCTTCATGATTTCATTGGGAATAACAACCATTAGGAAGAGAATTTTCTTGCCAGGCAGGCTACAGGTTTGGCAACTTCTAGATCCATCTATCTATCACTTGTCCTGAGTACTGTTTATACTCTGAAAACTAGCATATTCTAAACATGGGGTGACCCACAGCACTATTTCTGTAGGACTGTACAGCTTATGCTAATGAAAACAAATAAAGACTTCTCTGCCTCTGGCTAAGATCAAGCGTGGGCAAAAAATGAAGGCCAGTTTATAATTTTCCCCTGACAGTATAAAATGAATTGTTGCCTAATTTCTTCTGCCATTCTGAGTTTGAGTACATAAATAATATGAAATAATTCTATACTTCAGAGGATCTGAATGCGCTGTCACATTTTTAACTCAAATAGAAAAGACAAAGTGACTGATTTCATACAGTAATGTTGGTAACATTGGATAATCTTCAATAAAGATTACTTCCAGCAAAAATAATTTAAAACTTGCCTTCAAAGATGAAATACAACAAAGATACATGTATAGCACATGGAATGGCATGGAGGATAAATTGAATTTCAAAATCTACTGCAGCTGCTGCAGTCCCAGCCCTCTAGCCAGTAATGTTGCAAGCCCAGAAAAGATCTGAAGTTCTCAGTGGGGTTATATCTGGGTCTTCACTCCAGATTTTGATCAAGAGCCCGTCCTTGTTCTCTGGAAACCTTTATTTTCATAAGAGAAGTGATGGATTGTGCATATCAGTCCCATTGTCAGATAAACAAGGAACAGATGAAAAGGTAAGACAGATTGATGCAACAAATAGCTAATACATTTATTATAAAAGGCTGCTTATACAGAGAAAGGGTGTGAACTAAAAAAGGTAAAAGTTCCCCTCATACAAATGTGCTAGACGTTCCTGACTCTAGGAGGTGGTGCTCAACTCTGTTTCAAAGCTGAAGAGCCAGCGCTGTCAGAAGACGTCTCTGTGGTCATGTGGCCAGCACGACTAAATGCCAAAGGCGTGCGGAACGCTATTACCTTCCCACCAAAGGTGGCTCCTATTTTTTCTACTTGCATTTTTACATGCTTTTGAGCTGCTAGGTTGGCAGAAGCTAGGGACAGTTCACCGACAAATGCACGCTCGACAAAAGCGTGCTGACAAAACCGCGGAGAGAAAAGTGTGAGTTTGAAATCACGCCGATGAATGAGCACAAAAGCGCACCGACAACAACGTGCCAACAGAAGCGCGCTCTAAACCTAACCCTAAAGGTAACCCTAAAGGTAACCCTAAACCTAACCCTAACCTAACCCTAACCCTAACCCTAACCCTAAACGTAACCCTAACCCTAACCCTTACCCTTAGTTAACCCTTACCTTAACCGTAATGGTGCTTCTGTCAGCGCTCTTTTGTCGGCGCGCTTCTGTGCTCATTCATCAGCGTGCTATCGACGCCATGGTTTTATCTCCGCGGTTTTGTCGGCGCGCTGTTGTCGGGCGCGCATTTGTCGGGTCATGGCTAGGCACAACTAACCGGAGCTCAGTCCATTAAATGGTGCTAGAGATTCAAACCACCAAACTGCTGACCTTTCTGATCAACAAGCTCAGCATCTTAACCACTGAGCCACCGCATCTCTCATAGCAAAACCTCATAGCAAAATTTCCACACTAATTGGAGAAAAGATGCAGTTCAAGACAAATATTCAATTTTTAAAGAAGTCAATTCCTGGCACATGAATCCTAAGGCATGAGCCAGGAGTAAAGCAGCCATCCTTGGTTACAAATGAAAAGTTCCCTTTGATTCAGTGAAATTTATTCCTGAGAAAACTTATTTAAGAACAGATTCCAAGTCCATCATGTGTGCATTCAAAGAAGCCTTCTCTGATCTTCACCCAGGAATCACAACAGATAAAGAGGGAGAAGGGAGATGCAAAACATGAAGAAATTAATCCAGCAGCTGAGAAAAATCTTCTCATCAAACTACAGTAAATAGCTGATTTCTTTGGAACAAGATATCATCTCTGAGCTTAACAGATAATGCAGATAATAATTAGAGGCCAGAGCTTTAGAAATCTGTATCTTAATCTTCTGGAAACAAATTTCTGTTAAAGGAAACTGGAAATCCTGAAGGCTGCTTAGCATTACCACATTGGTGATATCACTTTCTGCTGGAATTTGGAATCAGCACATTGAGCTGTAGTTTTACAGAATGCCAAGTACTACAATGAAATACATGGAGAGAAGGTAACAGGGCTAGCAATGAAAAATTTTAGTAAATGAGAAAAGGGTAGAAATGAGTGTAAACGATTATTCTAGATCCAAGAGAAAACAGAAAACAAGTCTTTAATGTTGTTTGGTTCTTGGATGCTTCAAAGATTAATTGTGGCAAATAGCACAGGGAACTCTGCATAAAACTAGGGGTATAGGAAGAGGTACATAACCAGCATAAAATGTTATGAGGCACACAAAATATTATTTGGTCTTTGTTAAAAAAACAATATGGCCTGGGGCACTCACACTGAAATTTCATTAGTCTACAGATGCTTCAGCTATGTCTTCAATGAAGATTCCATTTCATCTATATTCCCACATCAGCAAAGCTGCAGAGTATTGTTGAAAGAAATGTCCTTCTGGGCTCAGGATGGCTCTTTTTCCAAATGGGGAAAAAGACACTGGAAACATGGAGGCTGCTTGGAAAGATGGTTTAATCGTGGACAGGATCACATGGCTTGAGCTCCTGGACAGAAAAGGGGGATCACATGCTTCCAGATGTTGAGTGAAGAAGAAAAGTGAGTGAGATTCTGAAAGTTCCTGATCTTATGCCCTCTCTGGCCTTTGATCTTGTATTCTGATTAGTTGTCAGACTCCCATGGGGCCATGCACGGGCAACTCTGTAGGCTCTCTTGAGTCCAGGTTTGGTTGAGCATTGCTTCTTCCCAGGTGCCCTGTGATGAGATGGGTAAAGGGCTAATACTATTATGCCTTAATCCCATCACCCTGGAGCTGAAGGGGGAGATCTTTGCTATGTAGAATAGACTGGCCCAGGCTTTTTTAATGGCCCATTGACAAAGGTGAGGGCTATTACGATTGAGTCTGCTTCCTGCCTAAAAACATGTTTCTCCATTTCTCATCCAGGACAATATAATATTCCGCCTTTTAAATATTTCCCAGAATATTTCATTTTTCTAGGAGGGGGAGGGGGTTAACTTCCTACAGTATAAAAATTGCCACCTTTAACTTTGCAATCATTTTTAAAATATTTAGGAATTTATCTGTCCCATGGTTATGGACCTGCACAGTAAATCAATAGTCTCATGTCCAACTACAGGTGCCTGATTAACCTTCATCCAAATAAAATGTAGAGATGATCTTATGGCTTTGAAGTCACCTGACCAATGGAGATTTCTCATTTAAATCTTCTTGAATCACAGATTTAGACAGGTTGGGAGGATGGGGCCTCAAAAAAGAGCCAGCCAAGCTGTGGGGCATCATAGAAACCTGATTGCTCATTGTGGTGGGGAATGAAAAATCAAGAGACAGGGTGGAATGGAGCATCATCAACAAGAGCACTTCAGGCTGCAACATTGATCATTCAACTTAAAGCAAGCCCAATTCTCCTCCAAAGAACAAAACCAGTCTATTGGTCCATATTAGAAAAACAACTATATAATCCATCAATGAGCACATTGAACTGAATCTCACAAAAGACCAAGTAGCCTAAAATGGAAATTGGATATACAGGTAACACATTGTAGGAACCAGTCATTGCCTCAGCCTGTTGTGTACATTAAATATAACTACCGGTGCTTTTATATGTTTGGATTTAGCATGTTAAATCATATATAGTATGTTTTGTTAACATGGGCTTAGTCTGTTGTGCAAACCTAAAATCTGTTAATTTGAGTTATATTATGGCCAGGACTGGAATAATAAACACAGAAGAGGGATCATGGCCAACATCCATTATTGAGTTTTCTGATTAAAACTTTCAGTTTATTTCTGAATATAAGTTTTTTAGTAAAAAAAAAAAAAAAAAAGTTACCATGCATATATGTTATTACATTTCCAAGTTATCCTTCCATCGTGAAACTTTTTTTTGTCTCTGAGTTCATTCATTTCAAAATTGGACAATGCAATTTACAAGTCCCAAGTAACAGAAGCCTGAAATATTCAGAACATGTTCCTTGAACAAATAACATAATCCCTGGCACATGGGGACACATGATTTGCTTCAAACATGTTTCATTTTGTCATCGCATTGAGTGCACCGTCTTTCTCTCTGGGTGCAAGAGTGATTGATATCCTTGGAAGAGAAGCTTGTAGGAACATGGACCTTGCCAAAACAAACACGTTGGAGGGAAGTGTTCAGAAGGGACCTCTACAGCCTTCCAAGCAGATCTCAGTTTAGGGAGTTCACGCAGAGGTGAGACAGCTAGCTGTAGAACAAATACAAACAATTTGCACACTTCATCTAAATAAATTATATGCAATATTTGCTTTTCGGTAGTTAGCAGACCATAGACCATCTTTCCTTCATGTCCACATAGAATTGGGGTAGAATGTCAGCTTTCTTCAGCTAATGATTTGCAACATTTCCTTCTCATGAATGGGTTTTTACCCTTAGGTCTTTTCCATTTTATTTTCCCAAGGCTGTGGCTGCTCTAAAACAGAATGGCCTGGACTGTTTCCAGGTAGATTTTAAATGTATGATGTGGCCAGTTCATTGCAGCAGTATAAGTAGGACCTCCAGACAATAAAGTCATAGTTTATATCAGGCAATGTTTTATCTCCTTTCATCTGTTTTTGTCCTTAAGAGAGATAACTCCTCTAGACAGAAAGACTTGGAATAGAAGCATAAATCTCTGAAAGTGTTGATGTTGTATTTCATTCCCATGGTTAGGGAGGGGAGGTTTGACATCAGTGGTAATATTCATCAAATGTCCCCTTCCCACTTGATTGCCTGAAACCCCCAGTTTTAAACTCTTTTTTTGCTTGTACTCTAGAGTACCAGAATTCTGAAAGAGAAAAATGTGCACAATCAAAACACTAAGATACATTTGCTTGTTTGGGCTGGGGGGGAAAAATAGTTCAACTATGTGAAATGGTTCCATTTTAAGCATCGGGAAGTGAAATTGCATGCTCCAAAACGTGACCTCCTTGTGTGCAGAACATAGAATAATAGGGCTGGATGAGATTTTGGAGGTCTTCTAGTGTCCAACCCCCTGATTGAGTAGGAGACCCCATACAAGTGATGGCCAACCTTTTTGTTGTTGGGTGCCAAAAATGTGAGCGTGCGCACGCAATAGCGCCCACACGTGCCAGCACCCATAATCAGGATCTGTTTTGTATCTATAAAATTCTCCCAAATTCCTATCCTCTGAACAAGCATCTCCGCCTCCACTGAGGCAGCCACTACCTGATTTTATAGAGCGTCAATCTTTTCTCTCCTTCAAAAGCAGCTTGAAGGCAATCCAGATCATACTCATGCTTGCCAATCCAGGGATGTTTCCATCATGTGGTGTCAACATAGGGATTGTGATGTGATAATTGAAGTTCCATCTGGTTTTATGGTTGCCACACACTGGCACACACAATGCAGATAAAAAGAGGGAGATTTTTTTTAAAAAAATCACAAAGTCAGGTATGGCTGCCTACTTGACTTTTTTGATCATATAATGAGAACAGTCTGGTGGCAACTTTAGATGTGACCATAATAAAGATTATTTAAGCACATTTAAGTTGAGCAGATCCCCAAAATAAGAAAGGAAGAGGGAGAAGGGTAAAAAGTGTCTTGCACACATCACCTTTTTCTGTGCATTTCTCCAATCCTATACAAAAAGTTCCAGGCAATTCCTGTGCTCGGGAGCTACGAAGACTCCAAATGTCCTTTCCTCTTGAGTAGCCTACTAGGGAGGCTGATAACCAGCAGCCAAAAGTCATAAAGCAAGACTGCCTCAAGAGGGGAAACCAATATCCCACCTCCTCTGCAAATCCAGAGGTGGATGAGGAGGAGGCAGAGTCTTCACAGGTTGAAAAGCTCCAATCTCCCAGCCATCCAGCCACTCCATGTCCTCAATCATACCTGGGCAGTTGCTGAGCTTTGCCTGGAACAGGAGGCCTTGGTAGGCTGAAGAAATGCAAAACTCAGGAATTGCCTGGAGTTCAGTGACCTGCTTGTGGGAAGAGAGCAGAAAGAAAATGATTTCCAAACTGCAGTCTAAAAACCTCTTCCAAGTTCATTCCTCCCTTCACAGTGGGTAACATTGCCTTGTCTTTCATTTAAAGATAAAGGTTCCCCTCGCACATATGTGCTAGCTGTTCCCGACTCTAGGCGGCAGTGCTCATCTCCGTTTCAAAGCTGAAGAGCCAGCGCTGTCCGAAGACGTCTCCGTGGTCATGTGGCTGGCATGACTAAATGCCAAAGGCACACAGAACACTGTTACCTTCCCCCCCAAAGGTGATCCCTATTTTTCTACTTGCATTTTTACATGCTTTCGAACTGCTAGGTTGGCAGAAGCTGGGACAAGTAATGGGAGCTCCCTCCCTTATGCGAAGCTAGGGATTCGAACCACTGAACTGCCGAACTTTCTGATGAACAACTCAGCGTCTTAGCCACTGAGCCATCACGTCTTTCGTTTACTTACTGCCAAATTTGCCTGGCCAGATTTTGCACAGAGAGAAGGGGAGGGGAAAGGAGGGGAGGGGAAGGGACGGTTACATCACTCTCTAGAGTAGGGAGGCTAAGAGAAGTCAGAAGGAGCTTTCAGCAAGTGGCTCTCTTGGTTTCCCATTTGCGGAGGGGAAAAGGTTCTGGACAGGGACATCCAGTTATTTTCAGGCTTTCTGAACTGGTATCCTCCAAGGTGGTGGATAACCCATCCCATCATGCCCATCCTTCAATGAATATTAGCTAGGAAAGTTATGGATGAAGAGGCCAAGCAGAGTGTCTTTGTCAATGGGGATTTAAATCTATGGGATTGTTTCTCTGGAGAAAAGGCCTCCTGGATCCTGGGGGGATGCAAAGTCTAGAGAAGTCCTCTCATCTCCTCAGTTTCACTGGAACCCAGTCTGCTTTCAACCAATCTGGGAAGATGTAATGTCCATCTTTGCTGAGAAGCTTATTTTTACCACTTTGAGCAAAATATCTTTGTTGACGCTTTGCCAGGTACCCTCCGGGAGTGTTGGACTACATCATTTTCAATGCTCATGTTGTCTGGGGATCAGCCACTAATTATTCTCCGGTGGTTTTTTTTAGCCTATTTGCCCATGGCAGGACGCATGATAAATTTAGCTTTCAGAATTTCATGTGAACCCTTCTAAACTAAATCCACTCGCTTCAAGGGGTTTTCCTTGTGGTCACCGGACTGGGCTACTGGAAAGCTCCCCTTCGGAAGTCTTCGGCCCCCAAGTCGCGCCCTTGCTTGGGAAGCCGGACAGAGGGACCTGGTAAAGTGCTTCGGGGAGGCACGCAGCTGTGCGCCTTTCTGGCCCGCGAGATCCAGGGCAGTCACCGCCTTTCAAGAAAGAAACGAGGCTTCAACTGAGAAGGTGGTCCCAGGACTGCGGTTCGTTTCTGCGAAGGGGAGAAGAGAGTCGCCCACTCTGCTGGACTTTCTCCCAAGCAAGCCGACATCGCACTCGGATCGCCCAGCGTCAAACAACTAACTGCCAGCATTTCCCCGTCTGTTCTTTCCGAAATCGCCAGAATTGACGGCTCGGAGACGGCAGAGGCCTTGCGCGGATCCTGCTTTTCATTGCAACTCAACGCAAAATGCCCTAAAACAAAGCGGAGGAATCTTTCCCCCATCCCGCGCAATTTGCTGCTTGCCTGGGCGTCGGTTGAACTGGCCCCCTCTGCCCCGCTCCTGAGGAGTGGCAAGCGCTACGGCGTCCAGAGTTTACAGCCATGGGGTCAGATTAACAGATTAAGAGAGTTGGAAGGGACCTTGGAGGTCATCTAGTCCAACCCCAGCCTTCCACCCCCGCTCAAGCAGGAGACCCTACACCACTTCTAACAAATGGCAGTTCAATCTCTTCTTGAAAGTCTCAAGTGATGAAGCCCCCACAACTTCCGTAGGCAACTTCTGCTCCATTCATTGATTGTTCTCAGTCAGAAAGTTCCTCCTTATTTTTAGGTTGAATCTCTCCTTGGTCAGTTTCCATCCATTATTCCTTGTCTGGCCTTCAGGGGCTTTGGAAAACAGCTTGACCCCCTCCTCTCTGTGGCAGCGCCTGCTATCATGCAACACTGCTATCATGTCTCTGCTGGTCCTTCTCTTCACTAGACTAGCCATGCCCAGTTCCTGGTCCTGCCGCTGCTTCCCTCCTCCCGCCATACCAGAAACCAAACGCATCTCACTTTGCGGGCTGTACCCTGAAACTCCCCCCCCCCAACCTTCCAAAGAAGCGCTCCTTCTGAAACACACACACACACACACTCCTTGTGGGATCCGCATCTGGAGGGCGCCGCCCCAAAACTCTGACTTTCCTCTGATATTCCTCAGCCAGAGGTGGTGGTGTGTCCTGTCCGCATTTTTGCTCTTCCGGCCAGCGCTGCAGTCTTGCCCCTCGCAGCCTTCTTCTATTCTTTGTCCCTCCAGATGTGCTAATTCTCAGCCAACATAGTCACCTCCACGACCAATGGCTGTGTCTGCTGTAGGAGAATGAGGACTGAAATCCACTACACCAGGAAGATACCAGCCGGCTTAATACTACGCCAATGATCAGTTGGGTTTGTCAACCAAGAGCAAAGTTTCTCCTTGGTCCTTGAACTCTTTCCCTTACATTGGACTTTCCCCCCTGCGTGCCTAGCAATGAGGAGTAACAGATTAAAGTCCGCACTAAGAACTAGAAGAAGAAGATGCTAAGCCAGCATCCCCGTAATGGGAAACATCCAGATGTGTTGGACTATCACCCCATCATCCACAGCTAATAGGGCCATTAATTATGGTGGCCTTCTCCTTTTTAGAATCATTTCTACTTTGCTTCTCAGAGGTGCTTTTTCAAGAGGCAACTGGACTTTCTTGTTTCCTTTGAAGACGTTTCACTTCTCATCCAAGAAGCTTCTTCAGTTCGCTCTTTGCTTCAACTACTTGCTGGATATTCGGGAGGAAAAGTCCACGAGAAGAGAGTTCGGAAGAACAGCGATGCCCCTCACAAGAAGTTCTTGGGAAAGTTGGGTTAGACTTTGCCTACCCAGCCGTCTAGATTTTTTTCATGGCGTTCACTGTTTCAATTTGTTTCACTGTAAATTACCATGAAAAGTGCAAGTAAACCAAATAAAGTTTTCTGAACTTATGAAAAGCGCACCTATAGAGCATTTATTTTCAACTAAAAGCAAGATTACAACATGCCTGCAGAAAAAAAGCAAATTCATAGCTCCCTATAGCCTTCTCCCTCAACAATTGTGGGCACTGACCAGGAGTAGAATTGGCCTGATTCATACATCATATCAAACCCGAATGCGATTGGGAACAGCGGTAGGAGAATCCAACTCACCTATACGGTCCCTCGGCCCTACTCAGAGCTAAGGTGTGTTTTGAACGAAAGCAAACAAAAGGGAAGCTTTTGCTTTTTACAGAGGAAGTTTTTAGCAAATTCTTTATAATGTAATCGGGTGAGGATAACAATTTGATCAACTCTGCATGAAATCCTACTCGAGGATTACTAAAGGCTTTCAAGAAGAGACTGGATTGCTATCTGTCAAAAATGGTGTAGGATCGCCTGCTTGGGAAGGGGAGGGGTTGGATTAGATGACCTACAAGGTCCCTTCCAATTCTGTCATTCTGTTATATTTTTAGAATAACACCTTGATTATCTCAAAAACCATGTGCAAGTTACACACTACAAAGGTTTCACCGGAGAGAATTCCCCATATGTCTTTGATATTACTTAAATGACTGTAACTTTGTTGCTTGTATCCTTACGCTTTGTATTAATATTGATTATTTCCCGATTGCTTATTTGTACCCTATGACTATCTTTAAGCATTGTACCTTATGATTCTTGACGAATGTGTGTTATCTTTTATGTACACTGAGAGCATATGCACCAAAGACAAATTCCTTGTGTGTCCAATCACACTTGGCCAATAAAGAATTCTGTTCTGTTCTGTTCTGTTCTACTCTACTCTACTCTACTCTACTCTACTCTACTCTACTCTACTCTACTCTACTCTACTCTACTCTACTCTACTCTACTCTACTCTACTCTACTCTACTCTACTCTACTCTACTCTACTCTATTCTATCTGTGTCAATTTCCTGTCAGGATTTCGAGGCCAGAAAAATATTTTCCCCTTGCTTTTAGGAATGCTACTGCAAAATAAAATGTATTTGTAATTCACTGTATGTCTGGGATCAAGAATAACACTTGGCTGTTTACAACAGGTGCTCATAGATGTGTTTGGACGGCAGAAGAATTGTAACGAATTTCAAAGCCAGGTCTTCCAGCAACCTGATGACGCTTTTCTATTTCCTTTCTCGTTTGGGTTTTCTGGGATTGACTCCAGGTGAACGGATCTCCTCCTAGAAATACCAGTAGATTCCAGGCGTCAACAACCAAGCAAGATTTTATCCAAGCCAGAGCCAGAGCGCTAGGACTTGGCACCGGGTACAAGCAGCCCAATTTGTGTCGCGATCCCTCACTCCCGCCTTTACACAGTTACTGTGAGATTGATGTTCAGAGTTTAAAAACAAATCAAGGCAAGGGCATTGACTTGCACCGAAGTACACCTAAATTACAACCAACCCACAGACTGCTACTCAATGAGTGTGCTGCTCCCAATTGAAGACAAGATTACTGTAGTGCAAAGCTTTTCCTGTTTGTATTTGCACTTTAAGTAATGACCCTTGAAATTCAGATAATGGATCCCGGAATGGCGAGAAATTGTGGTTTCCTTGGCATACAAATTGGCACCGGTTTACTGGGGTGGTCAGGGGCAAATAAATTCAACTCGCCATGACAATGCTAACTAAAGCTTTCTCGAGTGCAGAGTAAGAGCCACGGATTAAATCCAATGGATTTCATTGACGCAATGCAGTACAATCACAGATGAGATGACCTGTAAATTTCAAAGCATTCTCCTTTCTTCAGAGGGTGTGTCAACAACTACACTGTTCAAGGAGAGTTGAGTGTGCCCCACTCGAGAGCTTTCCCACGCCGGGCTAAAAATACCATTCCTATTTTTGGCTTCTTTGTCTTATAATTCTTTTTTAAAATGTATTGAAAAAGAGGAGTGTGTCAATTTACTATTATTGTCAGTGACTGGTTTAATTATATGTCCCCCGTACAACAGCTCCTCTTGCTGTGCTCGGATGGTGATGGCAGCCACAACCGTGTGATTAAAGTGCGGCCCTTTCTGAATGCCATCTTGCCATCTTTTTTGACCACACGCCCAGCAAAATCCGGAGCATCATCTAGCTCAGAACGGTTGTAGAATTTGGATGGATGGATGGATGGATGGATGGTGGCTAGATTATTAGTCGAGTTCACACGTGGCTCAAGGCTTCCTTTGGATTCCTGAACCATCCAGAGTGGATTGAAGCTGTAGACAAACCGTATTATTAAAAACAAACAAACCCTGATGACTTGCCAGCCACAAGATCTGGGTTCCTGCATCACGCTTACCTTACATGTCGGATTGACCCAAACGCCAGTCGTTGAAGACTGAACTTACTTCTTCATCAGAAACAAGACATTTGATTTTCCAACCCTTCCATCACCACCGCCCCACCGCCACTTCTTAAACTACAAAGCCCGCCGGCTTGACCTGCAGTCGCTTTGAACCCGCGGCACAATCTTCCGAGGACATTACAGGGACGTCTTTCGCTTGACTCACGACCACCAAGCAGCCGACCATACCTTGCCTTTACAACAACCAGCAAAAAAAGAAAAAAGAAAAACAGCGGCTATAAACAACCTGGGTAGAGCGAGAGAGTACTTTGGCGTGTGTGTGTGTGTGCGTAAATCTAAAGGTTTGAAAAATTTTGAAAACGGTGTGGACTAGTTACTTTGGTTATTGAAAGAAGACTAGCCAAATGAAGTTGCTTTGCGCACTTGGCTCTTTTTCCATTCAGGGCGATTATTGAAGAACCCGCACTAAAATTCTACCTTAGACAAATGGAAAAATCGACTTCCACCTTTAGAATTGTGGCAGAGAAACTTAAACAGAAGGGAATGCAGCTTCTTGCAGAGTGGGGCGCTCTCGTAGAGATTGGGGCGTTCTCTTCCAAGTTGGGGCGCTCTCGTAGAGATTTTCCAGGCCTCCGTCTACTTAATGTTTTCCTTTCCAAAGAAAGCGCAGGATTTATTAACACTCCTGTATTTCATCCCCTCCCCCCTTTTTAATCCTGAACAGGTGAGAGCCTGATTTTTTTTTAATCAACGTTCAAATAAAAGATATACTGTGGCCAGCAGAACCCAGGAAACAAATCCAGGCCAAAAGCAACTGCGACCATCTCCTTGACAAATTCACGTCATTCTGTTAACGACGATGTTGATAATGACAACGATGATGTTAGCAATAACAATAATGTTGGGTTGTTGGCTTTTCCACATCCACCTGTCTCTGTAGGGCATAAGCTCAGAAAGTCTGAAATACTCCAATTGGTTTCCATAATTCTCCCCACCACCACCTGCGCCGCCCATCTCGCTTAAAGGTAAAGGTTCCCTTCCCACATATGTGGTATTCGTTCCTGACTCTAGAGGGCGGTGCTCATCTCCGTTTCAAAGCTGAAGAGCCAGCGCTGTCCGAAGACGTCCCTGTTACTTTCCCACCAAAGTGGTCCCTATTTTTCTACTTGCATTTTTACATGGTTTCGAACTGCTAGGTTGGCAGAAGCTGGGACAAGTAACGGGAGCTCACTCCCGCCAGGGATTCCAACCACCGGAACTTTTCTGATCGACAAGCTCAGCGTTTTAGCCGAGCCCCCCCTCCCACATTCCACATTCTCGCTTAGAATGTGACAATGGGCTATTTCCAAGGGAATTTAAGAAGCGGGGCATTTATTCCCTCTGGCAGGCGAAAGATGAAACTGAAACACCACTAGACGGGCTATCGTGTGCGCTGGAAGCGAGACCTTTGTTTGCGGCTGGTTAACAAACCAACTACCAAAATAAAAGTGTGTAGTGGGCGAGCCATTAACAAAGCCGCAACAACCAAACGAGATATCCTCAACCCCTAAATCTCTGTGGGACGGAACTGCGTCGCTATTTATTTATAGGCACTTTGCACACGCTGGGAGGATCCTTTTTAATATTTCAAGAAGTGACAGGAGCACTGAACATTCGGAGGAGGAGGAGGAGGGCGCTGCCATTGTGGGCGGCCAAGATAAAGGCTGAGCGTCTCTTTCTCTGCTTGCCCCCAGGGCCTCCCTTCTCCTTTTGCCCTCAGATCTGTCCAGCAAAGGCAAGATGGCAGAAGGAAAGTCTCTGTCTCCCCCTCCCCTTTATGTGATCTCTTTGGTCCCCTAATTAGGGCTGGATCGGGGCAACAAGAGTCCCCAAACATTTTAATCGAGCTCTTTTCAATGGAGAGGGATAAATGGTGGCGACTGTTACCGCCCCACTGAAAAGCTGCTCTCCCATGGTGGGTATTCAGGACTCTTTTCACAAACTCGAAGCAAGGGGGGGCAGTCTGCACAGCCCACCGAGTTTCTAATTAGTCTAATTAGAGAGGAGGATTGATAGATGGCAAGGCAGAGGGAAAGGGGTGAGGGAGATGCTCAGCTCTGCCAACCTGCATTTCAGAATAGATTTATCATGATAAAATAACAGTAACAAATTATTATTTTACATCTAATGCCCAGAATTGGAAGTCACAGCTGACAGTTCTTTAGTTGGTGTTGGCCTTCATATGCATCAAGTTCTTCCAAGAACCTAGAATGGCAAACTTAGGATGTTTCAATGTAGTGTATGTGCAGATTCAAGCAATGTGACTACTTTGCATAAATTTTCTGAGTACCATATTTTCTACATTTTTTTGATATTACTATTTTAAAAGTTATCGATCCTGAAATGGTGGAAAATAGATTCAAGTTGTGGACAATGATACAAAACAATAGTGGGACAACTTAGGGTGAAAAGCAACTTAGAACCTTTTGGGAGCAACCCCCCCCCAAGAAATGAAAATTCACTTTTTGATACTTTGGTTACTTTGGTAAGCCCTTTTTGGGGGTCTGAGATATCCTGTGGATGTGATCCTTTACTGCAGAAAGAGGACAGGAGAATCATTCAGACTGGGAATCCCTTGAAACTTTAATAGATCAATAGCCATAATCACAGCATATCAGTTTCTTGTGTGGCAAGTGGAAATAAGAATTGCTACAACCTTAAAATTGGTATGTTTAAGGTAAAGATTAATATAAGGCAATGACAGTGTGCAATCCTATCATGCTAATTCAGATAAGGCCCACAGATTATTATTATTTTTAGCTAAAAGCCAGTTTGGTCTAATGGTTAAAATGCTGACCTGGAAGTCAAGAGACTGTAAATTCTAGTCCCAGTTTAGGCCTAAAAGCCAGGTGGGTGACTTTTGGCCAGTCACTCTCTCTCAGGCTAACCCATTTCACAGGGTTGTTGTTATGGGGAAAATAGGAGAAGGAAGGGGTGTTAGGATGTTTGTGCCTTTGATTTATTTATTTTTTTAAATAGTAAAACTGGGATATAAAAATAAAATATAATGTGTGGTCCATCCTTCCCCATGGAGAAATATGTTGAATTTTAATTCCAACAATTTATGGCTAGCCATATTTTGGTGAAAGGCATTTACACTATGTGAATTATAATTATAATTTTGAAGAATGACTTCATATTAAATGAGAAAAATGGTTTGGTCCTCTTATGAAGTAAATTCAGATACAATCCAGATCCTTACTACAGGAATTTCAATAAATCAGTCCGTTATAACGTCTTAACATTATTTTAAATAAACAACTTTATTCTTGATTTTATGCTTTAATAGACATAAAAAGATTTTTTTTAATCCAAAGAAAACAACACACAAAAACAAAAGGGAGATATAATTCGTGCCCAGGACATCAATAGGTGCTCAATTTCCAAATATGAACTGAGTGTCCATTGATATAGTATTCCATGTCTTTAAGTTATGTATTTTAACAATTGGACTAAGTGTCTTTTATATGCAGCCGCATGATACATTAGCCCAACTCTTGACAATTCAAGTGGTCTAGATGTACTTCCTCCCATATATCTATTCCTAATTGTCATGCGAGCTGAGGAATATGGGTTCTGAAATCCAGCACATCAGAAGCACTGCTAGAGTAAGGAAGCTAAGGACATGGGGAAGGACGGTCTTCGGGGGGACCCAGCCAGCGAATACATCTGAATGAAAGGATGTGTCCTAATGTTTATCCACAGCAAAATCTTCCAGAGTTTCCTCCTAATAACCCCATTGAATTCAATGAAATGTAGTCCCTGGCAATACAAAACAACTATAAAGTAGTTTTTTTCAGTATTTTTTTTCATTCTAATATCTTTCTCTTTTCCTTCCTTCCAACCCACATCCTCCTACATTACTTGAAGAGAGCTTTCGAGCTGCTTTGTAATGCTTTTTCCTCTTTTTCCTCCTCTCCAAGGTTCAATGAAGTCGGTCCATATTTGGGAACCTATCTGCACTATGTGTAGTGACAGATTTTATTTTCCTGGGCAAATGGGGACTGCAGACAAGAAATTAAAAAACACTTGCTCCTGGGGAGGGAAGCTAGGGCAAATCTAGACAGCATACTAAAAAGGAGAGGCATCACCCTGCCAACAAAAGCGTGTATAGTCAATGCTATGGTTTTCCCAGTTGCAATGTATGGCTGTGAAAGCTGGACCATAAGAAAGGCTGAGCGTCAAAGAATTGAGGCCTTTGAACTATGGTGCTGGAGAAGACTCCTACGAGTCCCTTGGACTGCAAGGCCATCAAACCGGTCAGTCCTAGAGGAGATCAACCCTGACTGCTCTTTAGAAGGCCAGATCCTGAAGATGAAACTCAAATATTTTGGCCACCTAATGAGAAGGAAGGACTCACTGAAAAAGAGCCTAATGCTGGGAAAGATTGAGGGCAAAAGAAGAAAGGGACAACAGAGAATGAGGTGGCTGGATGGAGTCACCGAAACAGTAGGCGTGAACTTCCAGAGGAGGATTCCAGAGGATGGTAGAGGACAGGAAAGCCTGGAGGAACATTGTCCATGGGTCAGGCAAGTCTTGAAGAGTATTCGGCGACTTCAGCTGGTCCAGAATGCGGCCGCGCGAGCGATCGTGGGTGCACTTCGATTCACCCACGTAACACCTACCTATCCTCCGCGAGCTGCACTGGCTGCCTGTTGATCTCCGGGTGCGCTTCAAGGTGCTACTTGTCACCTACAAAGCTCTCCATGGTATTGGATCTGGGTACTTGAGAGACCGCCTACTGCCAATTACCTCCACTAGACCGATAAGATTGCATAGATTAGGCCTCCTCCGAATTCCATCAGCCAGCCAGTGTAGACTGGCAACTACCCGGAGGAGAGCCTTCTCGGTGGCTGCTCCTACCCTCTGGAACGAACTCCCCGTGGAGATCCGGACCCTCACCACCCTCCAGACCTTCCGCGCCGCCCTTAAAATCTGGCTGTTCCAGCTGGCCTGGGGTTAAAGACTCTAACCCCTACTCGAATTGTATGACTGTTGAGTTCTTAAATGATGTAGTGCCTTTATGTTGTAAATTGTTTGTCCTTCCCCCTCCTTTGAACTGTGAGCCGCCCTGAGTCCCCCCCAGGGAAAAGGGCGGCATACAAATAAAGTGAAACTGAAACTGAAACTTCGCAACTAACAACATCAACCTGCTTCTGTGTCCCTTCTTTGCCGTTTCCAAGCTTCCTCTGACCGACTGGCGCGGTTGAAAATCGGTGCTACAATTCCTCTCCGTTTGAGGCAGGAAAGGCGTTCCGTCCGTAGAACGAAGCAAGCGGTACCCTCCCTATGCCTCCCTAAGAACAATGAAAACTTGGCCCCGAAGGAGCGTTGGCCGGCCCCGAATGTTAAAAGTGCAGACTCCACTTCCAACCGGGAGATTCTCCTCCTTTGGCTTCGCGTCGAGACTCAGAGGAGCAGGCGAAAGTCGGGTCCGCTGAGCTGAAACCATCCAGACGTGCAAGCTCTGACCCCGCTTTTGCCAGAAAAGGAGAAGGGTGTGTGTGTGAAGTCTCTGGTGCCCAGCCGGCGAGGTCATCTAGACGGGAAGCAGTAACCTCGCGACTCCGGAGCAACGTCGCGTACTGGAGACTGGACTGCCATCAGTCAGAAATGGTGTAGGGTCGCCTGCTTGGGAAGGGGAGGGGGGTTGGACTAGATGACCTACATGGTCCCTTCCAATTTTGTTGTTTTTAGAGTAACACCTTGATTAGCTCGAAAACCATGTGCAAGTTATGCACTACAAAGGTCTCGCTGGATACAATTCCCGATACGCCTCTGATATTACTTAAATCAGTGTTTCTCAACCTTGGCAACTTGAAGATGTCCGGACTTCAACTTCCAGAATTCCCCAGCCAGCATTCGCTGGCTGGGGAATTCTGGGAGTTGAAGTCCGGACATCTTCAACTTGCCAAGGTTGAGAAACACTGACTTAAATGACTGTAACTTTGTTGCTTGTATCCTTACGCTTTATATTGATTGTTTCCTGATTGCTTCTTTGTATCCTGTTTCCTGATTGCTTCTTTGACTATCATTAAGTGTTGTACCTTACGATTCTTGACGAATGTATCTTGTCTTTTTAGGTACGCTGAGAGCATCTGCACCAAAGACAAGTTCCTTCTGTCTCCTATCACGCTTGACCAATAAAAAATTCTATTATTCCATTCCATTCCACTCTATTCTATCCTTATTCCATATGTGTCCATTTGCTTTCAGGATTTCGAGGCCAGAAAAATACACCCCCACCACCCGGCTTTGGGGGATGCTGCTGCAAAATAAAATGTGTTTGTAAGTCACACTGTATGTCTGGGATCGAGAATAACACCTGGTAGATCATCTAGTCCAGTGTTTCTCAACCTTGGTAACTTGAAGATGTCCGGACTTCAACTCCCAGAATTCCCCAGCCAGCAAATGCTGGCTGGGGAATTCTGGGAGTTGAAGTCCGGACATCTTCAAGTTGCCAAGGTTGAGAAACAATGATCTAGTCCAACTCCCACCCGCCCTAGCAGGCGACCCTACACCATTTCTGAGGAAGAAAAAGTCAAAAGCAGAGCAGAAGGAAAAGCAACAGCTGCGTGGAAGACCGGGGGGGGGGCGAGGCTGTTGGATGGACCGCCGCCTCTAAACAGGCGGCACTGCTGCGGCAAACCCGCAGCGGACGCCTGGCTTTGCTCGGAAGCCACGCCTCCTTCTTTGCATGCCAGAACCACGCCTTCTCTGCCGCTCCCGCTTCTCGCTCTGGAGAGATTGTGCACCAATCAGAGGCGCGAGCGGGGAGGCGGGGGAGGAAACAAGCATCGAGCACAAGCCGACGCCGAATGCACGTGGCCCCAGCGACGCGCGTCGTTGGGTTTTTTCCCCTTTTTTTCTTCTCCCTGCCTTGCTTTGCACGCAACCCTCGGCTTTCCCTCGCTCGGAGGACTGGAGAGCGGAAAGTGCTTGCTCGGGAGCGGGGAATGGGGTGGAGCTTAAGGGCCCGAGGCTTCAGTTTAAACCAAGCCTCGGTTTGTTTCAGGAAATAAGGCTGAGCCACAAGTCAACCTAATTGCAAGGTGGTGGTGGCGGCTGGGGGGGGGGGGGGGGACAGATGCCAAGCCAGCTGCTCTTTTGGAGAGAAGAAAGCAGGGAAGCTCTACTACGTTAACGGGAGGCTGCATGTATCCCTTGCAGTGATTCCCTGCCTTGAAGGTAACCTTCTCGGGGTCTCCCTCTGCTGGGAGGTTGAGCTGTAACTTGAACCGGTCCTGCTGTCCCTACTTTCTGTTCTTCTTTACCAGGGGTCCCCAAACTTGGCAACTTTGCTGGCTGGAGAAATCTGGGAGTTGGAAGTCCACAAGTCTTAAAGTTTTCAAGGTTGAAGACCTCTGCTCTTTACCCTCTCCCGAGAGGCTTTTCTTTGAACCTACATTAATACCTGTGGAAATGATTTCTAGCTAAATCCCAGATAATGCCTTCCCCATTCAGACCCTGTGAAGGGTGCGGTCAAACGGTGATTTCAAATCACCTATTCCCAACACACAAAGTATATAGTGGCTCCTTTGGTATATTGATTGATTCAGGATTGAAATGTGGTGCAACATTGAAAACGATTCTTAAAATGGAGAAAGTGGAAATGAGGCTTTATTGAAATGAATGAAATGAGCTTTATCTCTGAAACTACTACCTTTCTACCATGAAAGACTCTAAAGATTCTAAATAAAAATGATTTCTGATCCATTAAACCTTGGTGTTGTGTGAAATCCTACTCGGTGTGTAAATGGCAAGGTGTCATGTGATTTGAAAGTTGCAACCCCATTTAAATCAGTGTCTTCGTTCTGGTTGAACTGTATCAAAAATGAAAAGGCAGAACACAGCAGGAGATTACATAAACCAGAGTCACAACTTTCAGTCCTTGGTTTGTTCTGCATGTAGCAATGAGGAAACAGTGGGAGTTACTCTGGCAGCTGTTGTGAGGGAGCCTGACATGACGGGGGTAAAAGCTTTGCCAGCCTGGTTCCCTGGCTCAGGCCTTGGGAACCAGGCAGTGCCTTAGGCCTCAGGCTTCTTAAATCCTAGGCCTTAATATCTGAGTGAATATAATTGAGTGTGAATATAATAGATGGATGTGTAGTAAGTATAGTATAGTACTTATAAGTACTACACTAATTTACACTAAGATCTGGGAGCAAGTCTTTATCCCTCTCAGAATTCCAGGATTCCATTTAACAAATCCCAGAAGATTCCTTATTATATTAAAATGACTGCGAGTATTCACAATTAATTCTCCTTCAATTTCTGTCCAACCAACATTTACTACTTAAAAAAACAGCTCAAAAGAATACAAACACTTTTGGTTTTCTTGAACCCCTTGGCCATACTGTTTGCTTGAAGAGGGCTCCTAAATTAATCCTACCCTCCCAAATTGGCTTGTTGCTCTGATACAATGAAGAATTCTACACCTGTTGTTGAAATAAGATTCCACTACCAAGTACAGTATAGTGAGATGATATCCTAATCTTTGCCTTGGGCAACAAGATGGAAGCCTTCTGAAGGAAGGGTTATAGAAATCCCAACTGAACTAGGAAATCAATGAAACATTTTTGGGGGGGGAGACAATGGCAAATCACTCCCATGTCATCATGAAAATAATGATATCATAATATGGATGTCTATGAAATACAGAGGTACAGCTCAACTTGGTTCACTCAACCTAATCACCATACATAACCATATAGACTGGATTCATGCAACACATTAGGTTACAATCATTACTGCTAGCTTGTAGTCTTGTGAATGCAGTCTTTGTCATATGGCACATACATTTATGCAAGCTTTTTGGCATATCCGGACCAATGAAAATGCTATTTCCCTACAACTGTGGGTAGAACTGGATTTTTCAAAATTGTTAGCTACACACTTTAAAGTTATCCACCATTAAACCAGGAGGATAATAGCACTTCTTCATCATGGTTCCTCGTTCTCATCAATCTGGAATTTAAAAACATTGGTAGATGGTTAATATGAGGCAGCAATGAGTGGACTCAATTAAAGGATTAAAATACATAGAGGTTCAGATAGAAGACCTTCCTCATTGAAGCTACTTCATGAATGTTCATGGGGGGGGGGACAATGGCAGTGATGAAATAATGGCACATGTTAACCATGTGAATGTCACCACTTGCATAAGACGTGGTACAAATATATAATTGCACTGTCATTATGACATCATCAAAAATTCATATTGATATCATCTTAGTTTGTTATGGACACTGCTGACCTGGTGGGTGCCAATCTGGGATTTTCAGACTGTGTTCATATGAGACACTGAACTACAGTCAATCAGAATAGAGCTGGAAGGTACCTTGGATGTCTTATAATCCAGCCCCCTTCTCAAGCAAGTTACCTTATACCATTTTAGACAAGTGGCTCTCCAGTCTCTTCTTAAAAACCTCCAGTGATGAGGCACCTACAATTTCTGAAGGCAAACTGTTAATTGTTCTCACTGTTAAGAAGTTTCTCCTTAGTTTCTTGCTTCTCTCCTTGATTAGTTTCCATCCATTGTTTCTTGTCCAACCTACAGGTGCTTTAGTAAATAAGTTGACCCCTTCCTCTTTGTGACAACTTCTCAACCACTGGGATACTGCTATCATGTCACCACTAGCCTTCCCTTCTCTAGACTAGCCAAAGCCAAATCTTGCAATATGTTTTTAGTCTCCAGGTTTTAAATAACGTAGTTGCTCTTCTTTGTAATTAAAAGCTAGCCCAAATGAATTTTCACAAATCCAGCCTATCTTTAGTTTAGGGAGTCATGTGACCCTGACATTAGGCAAATTAATTAAACCAATTAATTAATCTACAGTTATTTATGATTAGCAAAGCCCCTATATTTTTCTACCACTATATTTAATTTTTTCACTCTGGCCTTGCTAATACCCTTGATATAATAGCAAATTCATATTTTCATGCAAGCAGAAAACAGCACTGTGCTAAAACAAATTTGCGGAACTGATTTTGCAAAACTACATTAAAAACACTCCAAAGTGGGAGAACTTAGTAAGAAAGAAAAAAAAGAAAGACAAACCATGGCCATGGGCTAGCTGTACAGGAGGATATTATGATGTTAAACTATGGTGCAAAAACCCCAAGCATTTGGTAGCCTCTTTTTCTAGTAAAATGTTAATAAATAAATAAAATAAAATGTTAATAAAGGACATGAGGTGCAGCTCATAAAAACATATGCTTTTAAAATAATGTGCATTAGTTAGAACAGTGCTGTCAAACACCTCAAGATTCTATGGGAAAGCTAATATGTTAAAGTTAAAAATATATGTAGCATATCAGTACTAGCCATTATTTATGACAATTACCAGGTAAAAGTTTCAAATCCTGTTTAGTCTTCAGTTATTATCTGATTTTCATTGCTCGCTTCCTCTTTCATTATAGAAAAATTGCTGTCTTGGCTTGATGAGCAGCAGTGAGAATTCAAGGTCCCTCCTTTTTCCTTTTCATCCTTTTTCTGTTTATGCCCTTGATTTTTAGTTTGTAAGACTGCTGTCAGCCTTATTACTGCTATTATTATTGTTGTTGTTGTTTGTTTGTTGCACAGTTACTCAGATGTTTAGACTGGATTTGGCATTTTTATCCACCTGCTCAAGGGCCTGGGATAGACAAATCTGATATAGGTATAGGGACAGGGTATTACTGTTTTGTTGTTATTACAAATAAAAAAACAGGATAAAACTTGTTGCAAATATATTCAGCATAATGAATTCCATTAGATCCTGAAGCCTGGGATAACTTTCTATTTGGGCTTAAACCTCAATCTTTCACAGTTAATTTGCAAAAGAAAAAAGCAAGGAGACAAAGAGAAAAGTGACTGATTTAACTAAGAGATGTTTTATGAAAGAGCAAAACTTCCTGTCAAGAGTCCATATCTATTCTCCAGGGGGACTGCAGTCTGACAAAGCAAACTATGGAAAGCCCACTAGGTCATTTTCTCAGGATACTGTTTATGGCTTTGGGGAAGGAGCAATGGTTTTGAAAGGTTACCAGAGGAAGAAAGGGGAGAAAATGATCTGGAATGGAAGGTGAATAATCCTTTCAGCTTTTACCAGAGAGGAAAGATGGGCTCTTGTTCCTTTTTTTGCTCACTACAAATGATAAAAATCTCACGTCTCCAAAGTTTTTTTCCTGATTGCAGATAAATTTGCACAGGAATGTTACACAGATAAATCATGTAGAATGTATTTGAAGTTATTCTTATTGTGATCACGCAACTCACTGGCAAGCAAAAAGCTTCTTAGTGGGCAAAAAAGGAACAGGAGCCAAAAGATTGCTGTACTTTTCAATCCAACGACTGAGAGTTTGTTTGGCAAAGGACTTATGTGAGTGCTTGAAGTCATACATTTCTTATGACCACACGTTCCAACCAACAGAACCTGTAGCTGTTGCTTCTCTCTTTCTCTCTATCCCTTCCCCAACAAATAGTAGAGCTATAAAGGAGCTGCATGCCAAGCTGAAGTTTACTAGCAATCCAAAATCCATTCACTCCAGAGCATTTGACCCAAAGTCAATATGACTAATTTCCCCAGTACTCTGGGTATGATGAATGTTAAGCTCCATAATTTTCAATCTTCAAGTTGGGCATCTAACTCCGTGCAGGATAACTTCTATGGCTGCCGTTCCTAGGCACTGTCAGAAGGGGAATCTCTTGATGTTCCATAAGAACAGCCTTCCTTAACCTAGCTCTTCCAATAGGTAACCTTCAATTGCCAAATTTCCCAGCTAGTAATGGTCACTGCTGAGAATACTGGGGAATTAAAGTTCTCTTGTCTTCTAGAGAATATCAAGATTTTTTTTACGGTTGAGGATTTTAACTGACCTCCAGTATATTTTGATTTATCATCCTGCTTAATTTTGCATTCATCCAGGATATATCCCCTCAAGCACTTCTAAATGTTGTCCTTTGACATTGTTCAAATAGAGCAAGAAAAAACGCTGTTCATTTCTAGTCTACCCTGTATCCACCCACCAAGGTATGTATTCAGATACTTTCCTATTGAAACATCCAGTTATTTTGATAGGTACTATAACAGGCTTTCTCTGTAAGGTTAATCCTCAATATATGGACGGACAAATTATCTGACTATGTTTAAGCCTACGGTGGTTTGTGAACTATGTGTCTCTGGTTAATCAATGTTACAGGCTGTTGAGTCACCAGTTCGTTAAATAAATAATGGAGATTCAGCCTATTTTTTGCTTTCTAAGTGAAGGGCTCAACTCTATAAATATTATTCAAGTCCGACATACCACAGCAAAAATGAAAACCAATAGGATTTACTTCTAAGCAATCAGATCTTAGACTGTACCGCAGTCGAATTATCGTTCATGTGGAATTAAGAGTCTCTGATATTCAACATTAAATAATCCCCCCTATCCTCTATCCTAATTCAGAGCAATTTTCTGAAAGTTGGAATACTGCCCACGCTGGTGTTGAAACCCAAGGCAACAAAGTCTCACAGGTTACCCACTAAGGATAAGAGAATCTGGACCTTTGCTTGGACCCCCAGCTCCTTCCTCAAGCCTTCCTACGTTCCTGGACCGGATGCGTGTGAATTGGCATTCCGTCCGTCAGCTCGGAAGAAAAACCACCCATTACTCCCTGATTTCATTGGGGTTACTCAAGGGAAAGACGACCCACGGGCACTCTTCGTTCAGAAAGACGAGCTGGAAGAGCTTCCGAAGAGCGAATGGATGCACCTCTTCCCACCGAACGGTTTCAAACGTTGCCCTCCCCCACCAATGTAACTTGGAAAGTTGGAATGGAGAACATTTACTATAATAGAAGCTATCCCAGCCTGCGCAAAATTCCCTTAACTTACATTTAGACAAGCTTAACTTAAGATAAGATGATCTTATCGATCAGAAAGGTCGGTGGCGCTGCTTAGCGTAACTTGTCCCAGTTTCTGCCAACCTAGCAGTTCAAAAGCATGTAAAAATGCAAGTAGAAAAATAGGAACCACCTTTGGTGGGAAGGTAACAGCGTTCTGTGCGTTTAGTCATGCCGGTTACAACGGAGACGTTTTGGGACAGCGCTGGCTTTTTTGTCTTAGAAACGGAGATGAGCACCGCCCCCTAGAGTCGGGAACGACTAGCGTATATGTGCGAGGGGAAACTTTACCTTTACTTTTAAGTTTAGTTCAATTTATCTCAGCTCAATCAAATTTAGGTTTCGTCCAGTTCCATTTCTTTCGGTGCTACTCAACCCACAATCGATTTCACGGTTTCGAAGAAGTCGCCGGCTCGATTCATCTCGTCTTCTCCAGCTTGGGGCGCTCAGGATGTTTGGACTATATATTACCTGCCAGGATAGGCTTCCCAGGCAGAGTACCGACGGCATCGGGTTGGCCCAAAAGCCCCGGGCAGACCCAGCCGGGTTTACGAGGCTTCTGTCCGGCCGGCAGCAATGAACGTCCGCAGTCAGCTTCTAACTCGGAGCGCACCCAGGAGCCAGGGGTCAAGAGCGAATCCCTCCTTCATGCGCTCCCCCAAGTCCCATCCCGAAAACTGGGACGTTCCATTCTTGCTTGGCAAGAGACTGGCGACGGCGCCTCGATTACTGCAATTCAGCCAGAGCTGAATCTGTTTTTGTGTATGTGTGCCTCCCCTCCATTCCTTTCTTCCCATTGTACAAATCGGTGCTTAGATCGCCTAAGTGACTGTTGCCGGTTCAATCCGAGGGATCTAACACTTACTTAAGCCTCGCCTTGGAACTTGAAGCGGAGCAGAGAAAGTACTTCGAATGTGACTTCCCCGAGTGGAAGAAAAATCCAGAGCCACGCTGGGTTGGTTATATTTACTTATAATCCCACCCAATGCTCCTGTGAGCCAACAAGTCCAACTTCGGGATGAAAACAGAAGAGAGGGGGTGGAAATAGTTGAACTGATTGGGCTGATTCTATTTTTAGAAAATGCTTCCTCAACAGTGCAGCTCTAGTTCATTTTGTTCAGATTTGCTCCCAAAAGCAAAGTTGCAGCCTCAGCTAGACGGGATAGGTAGGTAGGTAGGTAGGTAGGTAGGTAGGTAGGTAGGTAGGTAGGTAGGTAGGTAGGTGGATAGATAGATAGATAGATAGATAGATAGATAGATAGATAGATAGATAGATAGATAGATAGATAGATAGATAGATAGATAGATAGATGATAGATAGATAGATTGATTCAGAAACCTGAAATAGTGGACAGTGGCAATTTTGATTCACCATACGATCTTGCTTAAGTCCACTGGTTCAATACATTTCCTTTTAAATAACCACTAGTAGCAGCTTCACAATAAAACAGGTCTGTAACCTTGGCCCTACTGAATTGAATAGAAAGAACATCTGAGTTTGAGGCCTTAATCAATTTGCACTAGACTGAATTGAAATTATCTTTTTGTTCCATGTATCTATTTAAAAGCATTTTGGTCGCACCAGTAGATGGATACTTATCATTAAAGTAAATTATTAGTGTGAGATACTAATTATTGCCTGTTTCTTTTCAGATTTTGTTACACACTCATTTCTATCCTTTACATTATTTTTCTGATATTTATAATTTCAGAATTATTGAAATTCCTGAGTGGTCCTTTGGCATTTATCAGAAGGGTTTTTAATTCTAGTATATTTCCAACATCATCAATCATGGGAAAGAAATATAGTAATTCCAAATAAATGTGGACTTTTCAGGACAGTTCCTGGCTGATCCCACCTATCAACCACAGCTTCCTACACCTCTTTTCTAGGATATAAACCTTTGCCTCTTCACCAATCCTTAAACAAGCAACTTCCCTCAAACTCCAATGGTACCTGTGTTGAACCTTGCAAATCTGATTTCCCACTCATTTCCCAGTTCCTAGGTATGCCTGGCCTTTGTGGAGGGATGCAGTCAGTGCCTTGCAGGATGATCATCTATTAAAGTGCCATCCACTTGAATGGGATTTACTTTCAGAAAAGAAACTGTGTCCATGGTAAATCTCCAGGGGCCTTTCGCAGGATGGTCATGAACATCAGTTGAATCTCGTGGTATGAGAACACGTGGGGGAATCAAAGTTCCCTCTCCCCCTGCCTGCAGATTGCCATTCTTTTTTGGGGGGGGAGAACCGGATTATACCAAATCAGAAAAAAAAAATCCAGCCCAAAGGGCAGCTTGAGATGCCACTTTTCACAATACATCCTTCAACACTTCTTGGCTCCCACCCATTGTGTATGTTAATGCTTAGATGCATGGCTCATCTTTTTGTTGTTGTTCCTCAATTACACGTTTCCACTTAACCATGTTTTATTCAATTAATGCAATGTTCAGGCTTGGTAAAACACACTAAACCCTGAATTAATTATAGGGAATGGCTTTGCACAGCATCTGAGCCTAAAGGGAACAGGTTGGATGGTTTGTAGCTCATCTTCTCCAGCAAACACACCGCAGTACCTGGCCTGTTTGGATTGAGCCAGGCTGTAGAGGTGCAGGATATTTCTTTTAGCAGTTATGGAATTGACAAAAGTGTCGGGGAGGAAATAATAAGTATATAAAGCCACCATGCATGCCTATATTCAGAGAGAAGGCCTGTCTCCTATCAGAATGGCAGGGAAGCTCAACCCAAATCAACACCCATTGATTTGGAAATTGGGCAGTGCTCAATTGAGGCCCTTGTGAGTAGGAGATCCAATGAAAGGAAGGAACCTCAACTTCATTCTCCTTGCTACCCCAGGTCTAATATCACCCACCTAATATCATAGGAGGTTGGACTAGAAGACCTTAAAGGTCCTTCAAAGCCAGTTATTCTGTCATCATATCTTTTTGGTGTGCCCCCCCCCCCATTCCCAGGAACCATTGGCTGCAGCATAGGCTGCCTTGTGGAACTCCAGGGAATGTGGCTGTGTCTTCTTTGCTTCACTTTGAAACCATTGCACCTACCCTAACTCACCATGCATTATTAAAGAGCAAAACAAAATGCACCCAGAATTTATGGGTATTATTTTTTTCAAAAGGCTTTAAGGTAAAACTCACCTTACTTTCTGCAGCTTCTCTCCTTTTTATTATTTTCAGTCCTATCTCTGTGCCAAGAATGGGAGTTGCTTAGGGCTTCATCCTGTTTGGGAGGCCCTTTCCCATGTCTTCTCCTTCCCCCAAGCCCTGGCAGTTCCAGGTTCTGCTGCTTTTACAGAACAGAAGGAGGCAAGGCAACACTCTCTTGCCAACAGGGGAGTCCTGTATTTGTGGCTTCAGAATTGCCCCACTGAGTACCACTAAGGTCCTTCTCCCCAGATCCATAGTCTTCAGGATGCGGACATCAATTCTGTACAGTACAGGAACCAGGGATCAGCAGGATTTATGTGCCATGCATACAAATCAGGTAGAGCTTCCATCACACCTCCCTTTTTGACTCTTTGACCAAACTTGTATCCTTACGATTTATATTGATATTCATTGTTTCCAGATTGCTTATTTGTACCCTACGACTATCATTAAGTGTTGTACTTTATGATTCTTGACAAATGTATCTTGTCTTTTTAAGTACACTGAGAGCATATGCACCAAAAACAAATTCCTTGGGTGTCCAATCACACTTGGCCAATAAAGAATGCTATTCTATTCTAAACACAGACACTGGCTTTCTTGCACGTGGATTTGAGTCAATCCCGGTCATTTTAAGTAGTGAAAATTTTGCCTGCAATCTTAGAGAGATGATGCTGTCTATAGTTGGTTTCAACGTAGTCAACTTGAACTAGTTTTTAGCCTTGTTTTAGCCATAAACAAGAGTTTGCTTGTTTATGGTTTAACACGTTGGGCATATCCAGCAGAATTGGTTAGTGCTTATGATGGAGTGAACATACAAAATGGGTTACTTTAGTCAACAAATTAGACCAGAGGTCTTCAACCTTGGCAACTTTAAGACTTGTGGACTTCAACTCCCAGAATTCTCCAGCCAGCTATTCTGGGAGTTGAAGTCCACAAGTCTTAAAGTTGCCAAGTTTGGGCACCCCTGAGTTAGACCTGTTCTGTGAAGGCAGCCATCATGGCTCTGAATTGGCCCACATACTCAGAAAACAGTTTCTTAGATTTTTCAAACACAGATAATGCCCCTCCTGCCTGGTAATTAATTGGAAGAGGCCTAAGCAAACCGCCCTAGCTGGCCTTTCCCCAGAGGCACACAAGGCCCAGGGTGCGGCCAAGCCAGGGAAGACCCTAACCCTAACCCTCCGCCTTTCTTCACAGATTCACTAGGCCTGGAAGCTGTCTGTCTCAATCTCAGGCCTGTGGCATTGATCATTATATATATATTAGCCCATAGATTCCCCCATGCAGCCCAGCGAAGCACAAGCGCTTCCGACCACCATGTATGCGCAGGCCCACAAAGGGCACAGCAGCCCCGGGCAGAGCAACAGAGGGAAGGCGACCCTCCCGGGAGAGAGCCCTGGTCATCTTCCCGCAAGGCCCCATTTCTTCCCGCCGTTGCAGTTTTAGCCGGACTTTCGACTTTTACTCGCCCACCACTGCTAGCTGGGTTTGGGCCCTGCTTTGCCCCTGCTCCGGCCGCTTCCCACCTTCAAGAGTAAAAATCAGTAAAAACCGTTTACCCGGAGGGTTTTTCTCAACGCAATCGGCCACTTTCCCCTCCAAAAAAGAACACCGAGTTCGCAGGAAGAGCAGGCAACCCTGCGAAATGAGCAAGAACCCAGAGCTCGCGCTCTGCGACCTGTTGGTTTGCAAGCTGGCTTCCGCAGGTCCTCGGATCTCCCTTTCGGTACCCGGCCTTCGGCTTCTTTTGCTGAGCTACGCGAAAGGCAACCCTCTGGCCGGGCTCGGTTTAAAGGAAAACAAAGCGAGGGAGGTCGTGAACGCAGCGGATTCGGCCCTGGCTTTCCTCCGTGTGACCAGGGCCTCTGGTCAAGCAGCTGGTCTCCGTGGAACAGAACAGAAGAGAAGACCGAGGCCAGAAAGAAGCAGCTTCAGTAAGCAGTAGGATTGGAGGGCACAAAAGGGCAACTAGGCCTGCAGTAAATCCTATTTCTGCGTGAAGGAGTGCAACTTTCCATTTTGGACTACTAGGGCGCTTTATCTAGGTGTCTCCATCGGGCTGAGAACTTGTCTTTTTTCCCATGCAAGGGGGATGCAGGTCAACCCAAAGATATGCCCCGTGCAGATGCACTCTCAACGCAGCCCATAGTGATCTGGCCCTGCTGCGGAATCAACTGGTTTAAGCTGGGGAAGAGGTCCCTTCCCCCGTTTTTACCCGAGTGTTTGGTAGCACCACCCAGCCGTCGCTGAGCCCATTTCCCAGTCACTGACCGGCTTTATGACACTGCGCTATGACTGGATGAGGCTATAAATGACTCGTGTCGAAAGAATCCTAACTTCCAAAGTCCTTCTCCAGAGCACCCTTCTATCTTCTGCTTAATTGCAATTCAACGAAGCAGAATTTACTTCCGAGTAAACTGGTATAAATTGTGTAGACTGACCACCTAGGATGATGATTAATTTACTGTACATCAAGAGAAAGAGATCAGCCCTGAGTCTGTGCTAAAGTGATAACCAGCGCAGTCACGTAGTTGCAAATTACTGGAGTTTTAATCTGAAGCTAGAAAATGCATGTAGTGTAATAATAATAGTGTAATCATAACTGCGTTTGGCACAACCTGGATTTACCTGCTGAAAGCATAAAAAATGTGGAGGCCAATAAAAGTGAAGTAAGTGCACCTCGGAAAGCTGCTGGAAACTCACTTAAGGGAAGCAGGACTGAGTTATGGGCACATAAATCCAGAGAGGTGGTCGCCATGAGCTTTATTTCGCTCTCTGTCCCTCCCACTCACCCACCCCGGTGCTTGCAGCGTTTACTATGACTGATGGGATCTAGGCATCAAAGGTTGAGAAACCCCGACAAGGCGCAGGCTCCGGTCCGCGGCCTATTGCTTCTCCGGAGAAGCAATCCTGTTTTAATTGATCCGCCGGTAGGGATGGGGATGGGTGCGAGAGTTAAGGCCATGGTATCGGTTCCTTCCCGGCCCAATGTGACGCCCCGCTTTACCCAAACTGGGTGGGTTAAGTTTTCAAGAGAGCAGGCAAGATTTAAGGCAAGGCACCGAGGTATCGAAATTCATTTCCACGTTCAATCACTTCCAGAGCAAGAAAACCCGACCCTCAAAAGTAGCGGTAGAGCTATAAACCACCAAGGGAGGGAGGAAGATGGGCTGGTGGAGGACTAAGAAAAAAGCACCCACTTGCCACCATATTAATTAGAAATTCTAGAAAACAACTAGGAGGAAAATAACCAGGTACTCTCTCTCCGAAAGAAAGATTTTGGAATTAGAATGAGGGGAACGGACTATAATCCCCTTATTCATATTAAGGGGATTCATATTATTATTCAAAATAATAATGCAAATAAGATAAACCGCCTTTTGCTCCATCATCCCCTCTTGGAATAAATAATAATCAATGTTCCATAAGAAAATTTTCCGCGTTGGGAAGTTGACTCCCAGCAAAGTGGCGAGTTGGATCGCAAGAAAGGAAAGGCGACTATATATATTATATTCCAAAAACCTTTTCAGGCAGCTTTTTCAGGCGTCGCAAATCAGGAGGGCCTGTGACTTCTTCCTATCCTTCCGGAGAAGTCTATTTTTGCTCACAGCAAACCCAGGCGCCCATCACGATCCTGAAGCATTTAAAACTAACAAGAAAGTGGGCCTGCCCCTTGATTTCTTTGGTTGTTTTGCGATAAAATAAAGAAAATGCTTTGCCTGGGGTCAGGGACGAGCTAGCTAGGATTAAAGGTAAAAAAAAAAACTTACGACGAATATACTTCTTTGGAGACAAAGGAGAAAAAGACTCCCAGCCGAATCGAAAAGAATCGCACCCATTCCCTTCTCTTCCTTTGGGTGGGGGGGGGGAAGCGGAGAGAGATGCATCGGCAAGATAGCGGCTCTGCGGCTGGCTAAGCGACACCGTGTGTGGCATTGGGGGGGGGGGGGACCCGGCCGCGTACATCAGGGCTTCATTACGTTTCCAATAGATAACATTTGGTTAACTCGGTCCCTAGATTACAACGCGACATAATAGGCCATCAACGAAGAGGGGGCGTTTTGTGTGGTCCCTTCTGCGGGCCACGAACTGAAACCTTAGCTCTCCCTTCCCCAAGTCATTCCCTCCTAATTCTTCCCCGAAGCCTGGGGAGGAGGGAGAGGGAGGGAGCTTCTTAATAAAACCACACTTTGTAGTTTGGGGGAGAAAAAGATTAGGAGGAGGAAGGGTGGGGAGACAGCCCCCCCCCCATTCCTCCGCCCAGTTTGTTTCTCAGACCAGGGTTTCGGCTTGATCTTCGCAATGCAGCAGCGCTCCTGTGGCTGCGCGTTCAGAACCCCCCAAAAGGGACTTGGAGCTCCATCGGCCCGGAATCAGGGTCGCTCTTCAGCTTCGGAGTCCCCCTCAAAAACAGTACGGATTTGTCCTCAGCATTTGCCCCGCCGAACTGAATTGCCTATTTCGCTTTGCTTTGTGCTTTGCTTCCCAGGGCCGGGGCCTCGAGCGGGCGGCCTCGGGCAGGCCAGTAAGAGCACAGGCTCGAAGGGAAGGGCAGGGGTCGCCGCCGCAAAGCGGAGAATTCCCCCAGAGAAGTCCGGCTATAACAAACGCGGAGGTGCTGGAGCAGCTCACCTTCAGACCAAGACTCAACTGCGGCCTGTGCCACTCACCGCCGATACGGAACGGTAAAGGGTGAAGAACACCGCTGACCCCTTTGCTGTCCGGGAAGAAGGTGCATCTAAGAGAGAAAGACTCCTAAACTCACATTCAGCCCTTGGTCTCTCACCTCTCCAAACAAGCACACGTCTTCCAAAGCCTCCCCAACTCACATTCATTTTTGGGAGAACTTTGAACAAATGAGAATGTGGAGATTAGTTACTAGATGAAAGATCAGAAGTTTCCGGAGGTTTTTTTTTTAGGAAATTCCTTTAGAAATTCCTTTGTTTATATCTTTGAGGAGAGAGTCTGGCTTTTTAAAATATATATAGACATTGGTTATTTGCTGCCAAGACAAGAAATCGGATGGCAGCATTCTGAATCCTTAGGAAAACCAATATTAATGCAGACAGAGTTGCCAACACTTTAAAATTACCCACCGAGACTTTTTGACAAATAAATGGCATTGCCTTCAAATTGAAACATTAACCAAGAGCAATAAATTAACACATAACAAAAAATCTAGGTAAGAGTTTTAGGGACTGAGAAAATGATTGATTGTAACAGTTTAGATCCAAGTTAGGCAGCCAGATCCAGGGTTCTACAGGAGTGTTTTGTCAGAGGCATCACAGTCCTTATAGTTATACCTAGTGAGTTTCAGGAGAGGTGTTAGCTTCCTGTTTTTCTGCTAAGCACCTGCTTTCTACAGTGCAATCAAGTTTTTAGTGAGATAATACAAAATTTTCAGCAGAGTTCCCACATACCTGGCTATTAAAACTCTGAACAGTAATTGCAACTCTGTATATATATATATATATATATTTTCTGGAAAAGAATACATGTAGCATTTATTTATAAAAAAATTTCCAAAGGAATGTGCTACTCCTTTACAGTATACTGTGGAATGGAACAGTATTCAAATATGCCTTACAAATTAATAATGATTACTCTTCCTTAAGGCGGACATAATTGGGAATATGGTTTTAGCATTCCTTATATATATGAATTCTAAAACCATATTCCCAATTATGTCCGCCTTAAGGAAGAGTAATTATTATATATATTAGAGGTAGCGTGTATTTAGGTATATACAGAGTCTTTCGGTTCCTTTTTGTCCAAACTCAACATTATTTCAAAATGAATACATCAAACCAGTTACTATATTTGCCTTACAATTAGCAACACTGTGTTTTCTTTTTTAAAACAACCTGTTCTTTTAATTGCTCATCGGCTTTCAAAATGCCACATCGGCTGAAAGTATTTTCTATACATATACATATACATATACATATACATATACATATACATATACATATACATATACATATACATATACATATACATATACATATACATATACATATACATATACATATACATATACATATACATATACATATACATATACATATACATATACATATACATATACATATACATATACATATATATATATATATATATATATATATATATAAGCAATATAGTAAGTGTTGGATATTTGTCTGCTCATTAAGGCAACTCTGTTTAACTGGATTTTTTTTTCTTATTTGGTTATGCATGCATGCTTTTATTCAAATATGAATGCTGGGAAGGTAGGCATATTTTGTAGGTATATTTTGCATTACTTGTGTTTTTAAAATGCTAAACCCATAAATGGGTGCCCCTCATCTATAATCTATCACATAGATTGGTGGGGGACACAGACAAATGTGATCAGCTTGCCAAGTTCATTATACGCTGAAATCCTTGAAAGAATTTACATTCATTGGCTTCAAATACACAACATTGTCCTTAAAGAAGATTATAGCTTACAGCTACCAGACTTTATCCATCACTAAAAGAGCTCCTTGTTTTCTTTGGTTATTCCTTACTCTCATTTGAGTTATTCATTTAGGAAAAAAAATCAAAAATATTATACGATGTCTGCTGTGCTATAATGGTTTCTACCAGGGTAGATCAAGGAACGAGGTAGTTAAATTCGGCCTTCACCATAATCTTATTGGTTTTACAGTTAAGTACAAAGGAAGTCCCACTGATTTCAACTATGAGCCTGTGGGATTATTGAAGACCAACTGCAGGAAAGGGGGAATGTATAACTTCATATCAGAGTTGTTAATCTCATGGAAATATTATAAGATTTAGTGACTTTTCATCTGGATTAAGTTATAGCTAAATCTTGAGAACCATACCTCCTCTGAGAAAACATTTGCTGCTGTTTATCATCATCATCATCATTATTATTATTAATAATAATAATATTAGTTATTGTTCTTTTTATTCATCTGCCTAAATATTGATAAAATTATAACTACAAATACATTTTCACAGGGCAGAACACTAAAGACCTGAAGCCCTAAAAGCCAATAGCAGGATTTATTTTCTTGAAAAACCATTTGCTTTATTTCCGGAAATATGTAAAAAAAAGTTGTTGTTTTTTTTAAAAAAGGAAGGTACAATAAAACTTGTCAGTCCTCTTAACAATAATCCTGATAAAGAATATACATAAAATACAAATTGAAAAGACAGAGCGCCTTCCATTCATACATACCCCAGGTTAAAACAATGACAACCTCTTCTATGTAAACATTTTGAATTTTCCGTGCATAAAAAGTACGGGGAAGGGAGGGGAAATCAGCTGCAAATGACGACGACCCTCAACATTTTTTGCTGGATTCCCATGCCCTCCCCTTTCCTTCCTGGGGGAACCCAGCGAACTCTGCAACGGAAAGCAAATAAAACTTTTTAAAAAGAAGGTATTTTAAAGGAGGGGGAAAGGACGGCGTCTGTTTCCAAAGCAGAGACCCGAGGACCGTTTCTCTGCCATCTGTCTCTGCAGCATCTAGAAATGGCTTTGCATAAATAGAGGTACGGAAGAAGAAGCAAACCGGAAGGCCAGAGACAAGCGAGGGAAAAGGCGCAGAGAAACCAACCAGCGAGTCGATCTGTCCGGAAAGGTCTCTCCGCGTCGCTGCTCTCCAAAGGAGCCGAAGGAAGACGAGGCTGGGCCAGGCGGCTAGCAATTGGAAATCCGGGCCGCGCAGTTTTCCACGCTGCCCAAGGCCGCCCCGTGGGGCAGAGTTCCCAGAGAAGAGGCGGCGGCGGCGGCGGGAGAGGTCAGCGAGGGCGAAGGCGACGGCGAGGCCATCAAGGTTCGTGCCAGGACCGGCAGCCCCGCGGCTTGAGAGCCGCAACGGTTCCCCGGCCCGGGGCTCACGCTGCCCCCGATGATGCTCTCGATGGAGAACGGGGAGCGCGCCAAGGCCGAAGGGGTCTTGGTGGCGGCCGCGTGCAAAGAAGCGGCCAGCGACGGGCCCAACTGGGCCGCGTAGCTGAAACTGGTAGTCCGGGCCAGGTCCGGTCCCGCCGCCGCCGCTGCCGGGCCCAGGAGGGAAGGCGGGGCAGGCGGCAGGACGGGGCCCGACGCCGACGGCCGCCTCTCCTGGGGTGGGAAAGCGAAGAGGGTGGAGGGCGCGGGGTAGGGCTGGAGGTGGAAGCCGTAGCCGCAGCTGTAAGGCCCATAGGCGTAGGCAGGGGGCTGGCCGGGGTGTCCGGGCGGCGGCTGGGCGGCGGGCGGCGGCGGGTGAAGGAAGGCGGCTGCGGCGGAGGGTTCGAGCCCGCGGAGGAGCAGGTCGGACGCCGGCAGCGGCTGCCGCTTGAAGCGCTTCCTGCGCCGCAGGAAGCTGCCGTTGTCGAACATGTCGGCGGACTCCGGGTCCAGCGTCCAGTAGTTGCCCTTGCCCGGGTTGCCCGGCTCGCGGGGGATCTTGACGAAGCAGTCGTTGAGCGACAGGTTGTGGCGGATGGAGTTCTGCCAGGCCGGGAACTTCTCGCGGTAGTAAGGGAAGCGGCCGCTGATGAACTCGCAGATCTCGCTCAGCGTCAGCCGCTTCTTGGGGCTCTGCAGGATGGCCATGGTGATGAGGGCGATGTAGGAGTAGGGCGGCTTCACCAGGCTGCTCTTGCCGCCGCCGCCCGCCGCCCTGAAGGGTCCCGGCTGCGAGGGGGAGCCGGAGGACGAGGAGGAAGGCGAGGAGGGCGAGCCGGAGCCGGGGGACCCTGCCGGCGCGCGCCCCCCGGGGGACCTGGGCAGGGAGCTGGCCTCGTCGTCGTCGTCCTCGTCGTCGTAGGGCCGCCGGGGAGGGGGCTCCTCCTCGTCGTCCTCGTCCTCGTCGCCGCCCCCCTCGTCCTCTCCCTCCCCGACCACGTCGATGTCTGTCTCTTCGGCCAAGGCGGAGGCGGCGGCGGACATCTCCGCGCTCAGAGTCATCGCTTGGCGGAGCTGGGCATGGGCGCAGCGGGCGGGGAGGCGGCGGGGCAGCTGCCCGCGGGAGGTGTCGAAGTGTCGGTCCCCGGTCAGCCGTGCGCCTGTGAGAGGGCCCGGCGCTCCTCCAACCAGCCGGAGTTGACTGGCCGGACCGGTGGGCTGGCTTCTCCGGCGGGTGGGCGAGCCGGGACCTTGCTCCCTTCCGCCGTTCCCCCTCGGTTAAGAATGAACCCTGCGGGGGGAAAGCCACCGCCACCCTTTCTCGGGGAGGCTGGCCAAAGCAGCGGAGCCCGCGGAGGAGCTTGGCCAGGCTGAGGCCGTGCCCAAAGGGGATGGCCTTTTCTCCTCCCGCGGGCGGGCGGGGCGGGGAGCGGAGCGGGGAGTCACATGGCTCCCAACGTCAGCGCCACAACCGGGAAAAGATCCCTGAAAAAGAGCGGCGGGATGGGGGCGGCGGCGGGGGGGGGGACGCGATCCGAGCGAGGGAGAAGACGACCAGGCGGCAAAACCGGCGCCTCATTCCGGGCATCAAAAGCCCCGCTGGGTATCTTGGGATGGGGGAGGGGCGCCCTCGGGAACTCATCTTCCTCAGCCCCTCCTCCCCCCCCCGCCAACCGGACTGTGGCCGGCCAGCTTCCCCGCCTCAGACTTTCCTTCGCCTTTCCCCTCCCCCCTCGGAATGGCGGGCAGTTGTCATTTGTTTTCTCCTTCAACTGGAGGGAGGGGAGAGAAAGTGCTTCTGGATTTAAAAAAATAAAATAAATAAGAGATCCGAACTCCAGGCATGTCCCAAACTCTTGAGGAAAACTCCCCAAGCGCTTCACGGGATCGAGTCTAGGAGGGACGGAGAGGGGGAGGGTCGCGCGATTTTGGGGAGTTGGGACCCGAAGAAATTCTCGCCAAGCCCTTTTTTTTGCGCTTGGAAGCAGAGAAATGAAACTCCCGTGTCGGGGTTGCGCCCTGCAAAAGGTCTGCAAAAAGGCGGGTTGGTTGGTTGGAGACCTTCCCAGAATTTGGTGAACTGTAATGCCGACGTTTGTCAATCGGTCGGGGGTCTCTTAAGGTTTGCCTCTTCTCTCCAGCCGAGACCTTTTTCCAGGAGTATCTCTGCTCTGACACACACAAACACCCAGGACACCTGGGAACAGGCGGGCTGACCGTGAACCCCTGCTCGGTCGTTGGCAGCGGAGTAAATACCCACCGAACCTTTCCTGCTCCGCCGAGATTAAAAACAAGGAACTGTTTACTGAAAAATACAACATGCTTGAAGCCGGTGGGATATTTTCCCCCCTCTTTAAACGCGATTGGATAAGGATAACTTCTAAACTGTCCCGATCTTTGTTTCTCTTTTATTCCTCCCTCCCCCCGCCAAAAAAAAATCCTTCACTGGCCATAAATTAATTTTGATAAAAGAATGAAAGGACTTTTATGCACTTCCAATCAGCGCAGTTCGCTGCTCCTCGGGAGGAAGGGCTCTAGAGAGGCTCACGGTCTCCGGGCGAGAGAGCGCGGTCGTTCGGCCGTTTGTCGCTCTGCAGCTGAAGGTGGGTCGCCGGGATGTCTGAAAGGCAAGAGAGGGCCGGAGCTTCTGTGCTGCTGTCGCCAACGCGCCGCCAGGCGGAGCGACCTACTTGCCGTTCTCCGCTGCCTCTTCCCTGACCCGCATTGTGATAACGCCCTTTCGCTGGGACTGGGGGCAAAGAGGCTGGTTTGCTTCTTGCTCCCTTAGTCAATGGGTAGTTTTATCAAGTGGGCATTAACTTCAAAAGCACTCTGATTGTTAAAGTTAAATCGAAAACGTGCGAAACGCGTAGAAGTGTGTGCATATTCTGTGAGTGTGTACTCTTATATGTGGGTGGGTGGGTGGGAGAGAGAGCTAATAAAGGCCAAAGAAAACCAAAATATTTATTTCTTCCTTATTACAGTATGTGTGTTTGTGGGTGTATGGGTGTAGAGTCTGTGTCGGTGTGTGATTAAGTACACTCAACCAGCTCCAGAGGAAAAAAAATTGGAAATTATTTCATGCTTTAAAAACTTCTCTTTCCCATTTCTCCTGTATATGTATTTATACATCTATGAAATCGTTTAAAATATACCGGTCATTAAATAAAAGCAAGAAGCATTTCAGATTGGGTGACTGTTTGGGGAAATCTCTCTGCCATTTTAAAAAGAAAAATAAATCCCATTTTCTCTAATAGTTTTCTAAATAAAGAATGTCCTTGATGAAATTATACCAATGATCTCTTCCAGTGTAATTGCCCTGCTTCTTAATGTATAACCAAGGATTTTGAAATTAAGGGACATGCAACTCTTACGCTTTGTTCTTAAATATATTAGAAAGAAAATTCTCATTCTTTCTAATAATATATTTTAATAATATATTTAATACTTTATTTAACTCAATTTAGTCCAACTGGTAGATAAAAATAAATCTGATTTATAGACATATAGTAATTATATTAATTAACCATACCTATTAATATGCCTAAAAATAAGGCAACTTGTACATTAATCATGTTTCTTTTCCTTGTTGGTTTAGAAGTCAAACAAATGTATTTTCTTGGGATTTACTTCCAAATAAATGTATAAGAAATTGAAGGCTAAAGGAAATTCCATTTAGTGTAATGTATTTCTACATTGCTCTAGTAAACTTTTTTTAATGTAGCCATGACTTAAAGATTGGACTAAATAACAAAAAGCAAGCAATTTTGTTAAAAATCAGTGGTCACACAAATTCCCTCCACAGTTTCTCCATAGATAGCAAGTTGTATCATTAAATATTTGAACAAGGAACCTATCCTCCCAGGAAGCACAGCTATGACAAAAAATGAATAAGGATTTGGAACGATTTGTTAGAAGTCTGAAAATTATGTTGATTTATTGGCTATTTACAATTTTTGAAGTTTCTGATAATATCAGATTGTACTATCATGTTTTATTTTATTTTTATTTCAGTTTTCTTCTATTTCAGAATATTTCAGTTGGAGTTGAGTTACATGGGAAATGTTTGCATCTGGGCATATTTCCCCAGAAATAAGACTTACTTTCTAAGGAATTGCATGAATTATTATTATTTTTTTGGCTGAGGAATAAGCCTAAATGGGGGAAAATTTCCATAGAGATGAGGTATTTAGTCGGCTTTGGGGATGAGAGAGCACAGATAGATAAAGAATACAACATTTATTAAATCTACGTGGCTCAGGTGGATCACTTCCATCAGATGCACAACAAACTCGAGGTATTAGACCTGTTAATTTTGAGTGGCAAACGCTGCTCCTAGGATGAGGTCACCCGGAAAAGGACCAGAAATGTAAATAACCACCGAACTTTATTCATTAACGAGAGAAACGGAGATCCTGTGACACGCCCGAAAGCTGGATTCGTTACAGTTTATATACACCCGTCCAACATTCCCGTTTCAGTCCGTTTCCATTCCTCTCTTCGACGGTTGGGGGAGATTATGCCTGATCATAAAACAAGACTCCCATCTTTTAAGCTCCTCCAAACCCGTGGGGAAAGGAAGGGGCTGTTAACCCCGCGAGAGAAGCGACCGATTTTGATTGAGTGAATTGGAGTGACTCGCGTGTTAGAACGGCAGATAATCTCTGACCCGGTCGCCGCCTTTCACCGAGCCGGGACGTAAGAGAGAAGAAGCGTTGCAGGAGAACTACGACTGGAAACTACCCCGGAGGCAGAAAGGAACTGCTTAAGTCAGACCTGAAATAGTTGCCCAAGACGGCTATCTCCAGATCTAAGAAGGTTTAACCGCCCCTTCCTCGGGGAAGCTGTGAATTACCTTGCGGGACGGACAGAAGCTCGCAAGTTGCGTCCCCCGCAGGGCAAAGGGGAGGAAGGGTCCCCCCTCCCCAGGGAACGACGGCCGCGCTCTTCAGAAGCTCACCGGGAAGAAAGAAAGGGGGCCACCTTCACACCGACAGGCTGGCGAGGGAAAGGCAGGTGTGTGGAGCAATGTTCTGGTGTAATCTTCGGCCAGCAAACTTCTTCAAAACCAAACCGGTGGAATGGCCGTGCTAGCTGGGCATCGTGCAGGCTGCAGTCCAGCTTTCTGGAGGGCGCCAGGTTGCAGAAGGACGTCAAAGTAGCTGCCTCCTAAGCCTCCTCCTCCTCTGTGCCCGAGGAATGGCCAGAGTGACTTCGTAGATGAATGATGCCACCTACCGGCCAACCGATATGGTAAGCGCTTCAAAGGCTCTATTTAAAGCTGGCTGCATGTTCTCCGGTAGATCCCCGCGCTGACAGAAAGCCATTGCCCCCTTTTAGTCTCTAGCTCAGAGGTCTTCAAACTTGGCAATTTTAAGACTTGTGGACTTCAACTTTCAGAATTCTCCAGCGAGCTATGCTGGCTGGAGAATTCTGGGAATTGAAGTCCACAGCTCTTAAAGTTGCCAAGTTTGGGGACCCCTTTTCTCTAGCTGGTTGAGTTTATAAGGAATGCTTCCTCTTCAAGGTAGCCTAGGCTTCCCCGGGTCACTTTGCCCCATCAAGTGGGCTGTGTGTCTATTTGCAGACTCATTCTGCTCCCGCTTTGGATCCCAACTCTTGTCATCCCCCATCATTGTTACGAGTTAGCCTTGAAGCATGATTGAAGCATGATCGGGACCATCCTACTAGGTGCATTTTTAAAATGGACAAGCTCAGAGGAAGCTCGTTTCAGAAGAGTAGAGCCTTAGGACTGGTGAGGTGGTTGGAAAGGGCGTTTCAACCACAGGCATAGTTTTAGTAATGTATTTTGTTCTTCTGTTGGAGATGGTGGTATTATTCAAACGTTGAACTAGCCTTCGTTGCTGGGGACTTTGTCTTATGAAAGAGGTTGCCCCAAGCAACTCAAGATTAATTGTAATTGTCTTTTCTGCAAGGAGATATAATTTGTTGAGTCATCGTCTTGTAGATTCACAAGGAAGAGCTGTTCTTCATTGCTGTTGAAGTGCTATCCCCTAGAGATGCTGCATTGGGATCCTTGGAAAGGATCTGTATACAGATATTGCAAACAAGGGTTTTGGGACATTAACTTTAAAGCCCTAATAAGATGGCTTTATGGTCTCACATCCTTGAGTCAGCACAAAATGTTATTGGCCTGAAAATTTTATTGTCAGTGCTATTCTCTATTCTCCTCTGTTTCAGGTCATCATCATCACCTGATCTGCCTTCAACATATCTGATAGATTTTTAAAAAATAAAGTTGCTTTGGATACAATGGAATAAAAGAGGACTGTGTTAACTCTGGAATACAAAGGACATTCAGTCTGTCTCACTCATGTCTGGAGACAAGATTATGGCAAGTTCATCCCAGGAAAATGGTTGCTGCACTGATGTTTTCAGATGTAGAGAAAGCCTTTGATAATTTGAATTATTTTTGTTTACAGTTCTGAAATATACAAGCTATAAATTTATTAAAGGGGTAAGTTCAATTTATATTTCTCAGGGGAAAAAACAAATGACTGTTAATGGAGAACTAACAAAAGCTTGTATGATTTAAAAAGACAAGGATGTCCACTGTCTCCACTTTTGCTCATTTTAGAGAATAGAAACATTAATGGGAAAATTAAAGGATTTTGGTTTTAAGATTAATAATAATCAAAAGACAAGGATGATAACAAAAATATGAAAGTTGAAGACTAAATCCAATTAATGGGGAATGGTGATTTTAACTTTGAAAAAAAAGTAAAATGCTTGGGTATTACTATGATAAATATGAATTGTGTGTTATTTCAAAATAATTATATTAATATATGAAATAAAATTAAGGAGGACATATGGAGATGGGAGGAATTAAAATTATAAGTGTTGGGGAAAATCTTGGTTGTAAAAATGAATGTTTTGCCAAGAATGATGTTTTGTTTCAGATAGTACCTATTTTGACAACTGATATCCCATTCAAATTAGGGCAAAAAGACGTATTTCAATTTATAAGGCAACGAAAAAACTATGAGATAAATACAAAGCGTTAAGAGATTCAAAGGAAAGAGAAGAATTGGATTTACTGGATTTGAAATTGTATTCTGGTGCTTGTTGTTTGGTCTGGATGAAAGGATGAATGTTGCTGAGAAGCAAGAAATTTTGTAACATTAGAAGATCACGAGTGGCATAGATATTTATGGTACAATAAGGTTAGAATTAATGTAGACTTTAAAATCAGTTTTACATGTGCCACATTGAGAATATGGAGTGGATACAAACCTGAATCATGCTCAAAAACATGTTTATGGATCTCAACTCGATAAACAGACAAGGACAAATGGTTGAAGTACTGGGAATGATTGGAAAACCATCAAGGAGAATTTAAAATCAAATCAAAAGAGCAATTAACAGCAGAAGAATATAGTTTTCATTGGTTTTTCCATTTAGTTATCAGAAATATTCAAAATGGATAGAAATGACTATGGCACGGAGCAACGTAAGACAGAATGTGAAGTACAATTGTATTGATAATGAACGTGTAATTGTTAAAATGTATACACTTTCGTTGACATTTGAAGGAACCAAGGAAAAACAAGTTAAATAATATATGAAAAAGTGAACTAAGAATTTTGATTATAATATACAAATACTCAATGTGAAAATATGTGATTAAAAGGATGGAATGTCATGGGTTATGATCCCAAACAGATTTTTTTATAAAATGAAGTATTGTTGGTACATGATGCCAGATAAGTTATTTAGAATGTATAAAGATACTTTAAAAGTATGTTAGAAATTTGAACAAAAAGAAGGGACAATTTATTATGTTTGGTGAACATGTAAAAAAAAGCTTTAAATTGTTTTTTTAAAGATTAATATTTATTTGAAGTGAAAAATTTTCCTTTTAGAACTGTAGTAATGGATAAACAGTTAGAAAAAAGCCACAGAATATTATTTCAATGCACGATTACCATGGCAAAATTACTAATTACAAAGATAGAAAGATTCAACGCTAAGTACTACAGGGGAATTGTGAAATTAACAGATTCTGCTGAAATAGATAAATTGATTATATTTATTGGTGATTGGAAACTTCTAATAGATTAATGGAATAATGAACGTGATTTATGACTAGACCGGACAAATTATATTAAGAACAGTATAATGAAGGAACTTTAAAGAGAGAGGTTAAAAGATAATTATACCTACAATTGTTGTGAATTATTATTATGGTTAATCTTAAATTCAGTTCAGTCTGGAACTGGTAAAAATTTAACAGTTGAAGTGTTAACTAAGGACCTAAGAGCCATAAAGGTAACATCTGAGTATATAGGCAGTTTCGAGGATATAGGCAGTTCCAATGTGGTTCAAAATTTCCATGTATCTAGGCAGTCCACGGGCTTCTATTATTAGTAGTATAACCATTGGTTTCTTCCTCCATAATTGCTCAACTTCAATTTGCAGGTATTTTGCTACTTTTTCTGGATGTTTCTCCTCAATTTGTGCATCACCTGGTATTGCAATATCAATAATCAGACTTTTTTCTTTTCCACTATAGTGAGGTCAGGCATGTTTGGGCCAGATGTCTGTCTGTTTGGATCCAAAAGTCCCACAAGATCTTGGGCTGTTCATTTTCAAGAATTTGGTCAATTTGGTATTCCCAGTAATTTTTGCTGCATTCAAACCCAACTTCTGGCAAAGCTTCTGATGTATGGTTTTGGTAACTTAATCATGATGTTGTAGATAATCAGTCTGTGAGATTTTGCTACAACTACTAATAAGGTGATCTACTGTTTCATCTTTCTCGTTACATAAGCGGCATTTACTGTTGTTACTGACATGTTGAATTTTTGCTCTCATGGAATTGGTCTTGTTTTTGGGCAGCCAAAATGAAGCCTTCAGTTTCTAAGAGCTCAATTCAGCTTTTGTTTTTCTAAACAGTTTAAAATCATCTATGTAGAGCAAATGGGAAATTTCCAACCCTTTTTAGCCAATTCATAGCAACAATTTGTTTTGATTAAAATGCTCTTAGTGATGCCATCAAAAATACAAATAACAGAGGTGACAATGAATTGCCTTGGAAGATTCCTGGTTGGATTATTATTAGTGTATGGCATTGTTACATTGGTCAGGAGACCACAATACAATTGTACAATAGTAGTTTAGCTGCCTGTTTTCCAGCTATGTCAGCTGCACATTTGTATGCTTCCAAGGCGGCAAGCTGGTTTCACACCAGAAAGAAAGACAAGTGGCTCTCCTTCCCCCCTCCCCTCCCTCCCCGGAGTAGCCTTATAAACAAGCGCAATATCTGGGAAGGTTCAGAGGACAGGAATCTGCCTACCTGCACAGAACAACTTGTCTCCCAACTAAGTGGTACCTATTCATCTACTTACAGAGATGCTTTTGAACTGTTAGGTGGACAGAAGCTGATGGGCGTTCACCCTGACACAGTGCTAGGACCCAAATTGATGGAGCAGCAACCATCTTGAGTATCATTAAGCCATTGAGCCACTGTGCCTCTATTGCTATAAAGAATATCAGAAGCTATTTCTTCGTATTTTTTCTTACTTTTCTGTTTTTTAAAAAACTTTTTTCTTCCACTTCTTGCTTTCTTCTTGCTGTTTCCTTCCCCCCCCCCTAAATTTATATTAGTTTGTATTAATTTTCATCTTCTTTTTTAAAGGCTGCAATAAAAGTAATATTTTAAAAAAGAATTGTAATGATGGCTGATGATAATGATTTATGATAATAATGCAAAATATTTTCCAGGTTATTCGCAAGTTTGGAAACAGATTTTTTATTATTTATCCTTAAATGTGAACTCCAGGCAGCTCCTTGCAAAAAGAATCACCTTTAGGATTCTAGTAGTTTACCATAAATCTATACCCTCACTGGCTATAAGGGGGGGTGTCTAGAAATAAATTGACCTGAAATAAATATTCTGCCTCAATTTCAGAACCATTTTGAAGGGGTTCTCCAGATAGAGTTCTCTGCCTTAGCTGTACAAAATCAAAAGACATTGTGCAAATGGGAAGCTATTTACTGTGTTGCATTTTTTTTACCCAAATCCCAGTTTAAACCAATAGTCAAACAGTAAACAATGCTTTGAAGTGTTATTGATTTGTGATCATAGTGTGTTCTTAAGACAAAATGTATATGTAAGCAAGCATTTTTATCAAACTATTTACATACATCATCTTTCCACTTACTTTATTAAGAACTACACATAAATTATTTGTATATATTTGCTTCTATCTCTAGAAACATGTTGTAATATAACTCTTTGTGTAGGTGTGGGTCACCTATGGCCTAGTGCATAACAGGGCATGCGCAGCCATGCTGAACCACATAGGAAAAAACAAACTCAAAAGAACATAACATCCTGATAGTACTCCATAACATCCTGATAGTCCACTCTAGATGTGCCTTACCCAGACCCCCAATCTGGGTCGCCTCATCCCGAGAAGGCTCGTGTCTGTGTCTTTTCTCAACATTGGCTTCATGAGCGACCCACGGGTACTTCACATTTGGTAGCAGAGGATGGTTACAGAAACATAGCAGGCTTATTTTAAAAACTAAGAGACTTGTTTTTAATTTGTATATAACCTATACTTTGCATCACTTTTTTTCTTTCCAGGAAGTGCTGTCCTTTGGGTACCTTTTCTGCTTGACAATTGCTTCTAGCTTATTTAATTGAGCACCTTAAATATGGCTTTGGTTATGGTTGCTAATGTTTTCTGATATAGGGGTCCTGCAATGTTCATTCCCATTGAAATGATACTCCTTCTATCTTCTGGATTTTATCTCTTTTCCTGTGGGGGAGTGAATAGGACAGTCTATTTCAGAAGGTCAATTCCTTATTACTTTCTCTTATATATCAAGACTTCTATGGTGGGCAAATTAATTATTAAAAGTATTTTATAACTAAGAATGACTTTTATATAACATTGAGGCTTAACCCTAACATTCACTCTATTTCTATACTGTCCCAGTCTCACCCCGCCTATAGAAATCCACTTTGGTTAATCCTAGTTAATTCACCTGGCTGTCAGCAGCTTGCAGCATTTTGGTGCCAGCCCTATATTTATTTAAATTAATTGTGTACTCTTGCTGGACTTTTGTGCATTCACTATGTTGGCCTGAAATTAGTGTGTTAGTGTGATTCTGATTTTTCAGTAACTGATACAGGGGTGGGTTTCAACCGGTTCGCAGCGGGCCCTGCGAACCGGTTGGTCGGCGAACCCGGAAGTAAGTAACTTCTGGGAACGGCGAAGGGCCCGCCCGCCCGCCGTCCTTACCTGGTTTTGATGAGTTCTGCGCTTCCACGCATGCGCAGGACGCATACAGCGCCTGCGTGATCCTCCAGGAGCAGCTGGAGCATCGCGCAGACACTAGTACGCATGCGTGCACCGCGCGCGTGCACGAGGACGCTGCCGGCCCCGTTCCAACCGAACCGGTTGGAACGAGGTGAGAAACCCACCCCTGAACTGATAGTATAGAATGGTTGCAAACTTCTTCAGTTGGGTAGTGCTGAATGATGGGACAGCAATGTCACCATCACCACCAAAACCACCCACCCTTTTTCAGCATCCAGTGTGGCTCTTTGCAAAAGCCTCATCTGTAACATCGGAGCAAAATAATTCTCAGTCTTCAGTTCTCTAGCTGTTACTCCTCTTCTGGACAAAAAAATGAAAAGAAAACCTTAAGAGTGTTACCCTTAACTACCTCATCCACTGGAACATCTGGACTTAGAATGTATACTTGTGTTAGGCCAGCCACCATGACTTGTTCAGCAAATCATGGGTTAACATAATGCATTTGTTCAATCAGCCATGTTTATTATCTTTCTCTGTTGGTCTCTCACACACAAATACAATGTACGCCCAGTATGGGCATGCATAGTTCCAGATTGTATTAATTTCTCCTCTCTCAGTGCATCAGATAAAAAAAATGTTCTTTCTATTTGCCACTTCAGTTTAGCTTTTAAGTACTCATCCCTATTTAAATTGCATTCCTTCCATCTCAGTTGGTATTTCATTGGGCTTGGAAAAGCAAGGCTCAGGCCCAGCAAGGCTGTGACGCCATGTCATTTAAATGCTGGACAGACAATGTGCTTAGTGTAGGTCAGCTGGAAGGAATGACAGTGATTTTAGCCTTTGGGCATCCATTTCAGAATGGAAGAAATTGAAATCCTGCTGGTGGAAATAACTTGAGAGTGGTCATATCAGGGGAGTATTTGTAAGCTATAGAAATAGCATTGACTGGCCAACTACATTGCCAGGGCTACTGGATCTGGATTGTAAAAATCCAAACAGCCACTAGATGTTAGCAAAGAAAGATGGAAAATTCTAATATTCTGCTGCCATCCTGTGGTGGTTTAGTTTCGCAGCTTAGTCATAGGATGCCCCAGTAAGGTGCAGATAGCTTCACAATAGGCTCTAAAAATGCAGATCTTTTCCCCTCTACCTTTTGGCCTTAAATTGCACTTTTTTGTTTTTCCTTCACAGATTGAAATTGCACTACATATTGAAAGGCAACAATTCAACTGCCTTCTCTCATTGGTTTTATTCAGAATGTTCCCCAATTATTTTGAATCCTTAGCATTGCAAATAACTTAAAAGGGGCTCACAAATTCTGTAATCAGGCTTGCAAAGGGGGGGCACTGTCAAAATTTGCTAAGGGCTTTGTAACTCAGCTTGCCTCCATAAACCCACAATTGGCAACTGAAGTCTGAGAAATTTGTGATACACAAATTAGATTTTTCCGCGAAGCACGCATGAAGCAAACTGGTTGTTACTCTGGTTGAATCCCACCACTGATCAAGTTGCAAAGTCTGCTCTGCCATACTTGTATTAATGATGTCATACTTAAATATGGAAAGAACAGACTATGCATTGCAACATACATTTTGTCACTTTCTACCCTTATAGATAACTTTGGGGGATTAAATGTTATTGCAGCTTTGATTTTGTTTGTTTACTTTTGTTTGTTTTGTTTACTTTTTTGTTTACTTTTCTATTTGGGTTCTTATTGTAAATTACCATGTACTTCTGATCCCCCCCCCAAAAGTAAAATATCAGTTCCCACTGATTTCCCCCCAAAGTAAAATATGTCTGCAGATATAGGCAGTTGTCATGAGAAATAAAATGTTTATGTTGGTTGGGGCCCCACTGGGGGATTAGCAGTGGATGGAGCTGGTTGATCCAGTAACAATAGATTCCACCTCTCTGTATGCTGCCCTGCCCTCCCTACACCTAAAATTCTTAGATTTTAATCTTTGGTTTATTTTTGTTTTAATGTCGATGTATTTTTGATGACTATGTTGTATGTTTATTATACTTGTATGCCGCTCTATTCCCGAGGGACTCAGGGGGGCTAACAAACAAGTGGGGAAGGGGGAGATACCAAAAAACAAACAAAGACAAAGACAAGATACAAAAAACAGATTAAAAGCAACGCAACAATCACAACAATTCAAGTGGGGCTGGGAACTCATCAGCCCCAGGCCTGCCGGAACAGCCAGGTCTTGACGGCTTTGCGGAAAGCCTGAAGGTTGGTGAGGGTCCGAATCTCCACGGGGAGATCATTCCAGAGGGCCGGAGCAGCCACAGAGAAGGCCCTCCCCCGAGGGGTCGACAGTCAACATTGGCTAGCTGATGGTATTCGGAGGAGGCCTAATCTGTGGGATCTAATTGGTCGTAGGGAGGTAATTGGCAGGAGGCGGTCTCTCAAGTCGTGCAGTTATCTTATGGTAAGATGGGCAGCTAATACATTTTATTATTATTATTATCTTTTATTCATTAAACATGAAACTCAGTCAACTGAACATTTAAAAATGTATCACAAATATTTCCTGCTAGTTGATGGTTGATATGGGTTACTGCCATCATCCTAGGTATTAATCAAATGTACGATGTTCCGAGTAGCGTTTTTTTTTTTTGTAGCTCTGCTGATATTATTGTAGGAAGCTGCAATTTCTTGATGTATTTTATAAAATTCTTGGACATGGTACAAAGTGCCTCGATGACAAGTGGTATCACTGTTATATGCTTCATCCATAATCACATAGCTTCGATGGCCAATATTTCGTGATTTTTTCTAGTTCTTTTTCTTTCACTGGTGTCTCCTGGTACAGCAATATCAATAAATTGTATGCTTTGGTTTTCGACAACTGTGATATCTGCTGTGTTGTGTTCCAAATGATGATATGTCTGTATTTGAAAGATCTTCGCCTCGTTTTCAACTTTTCCCACTTATGTTCCCATGACTTTTCAGATACAAGAAAATCGTATTTTTTTCATAATGACCAGTGGGTTAATTTAGCTACTCGGTCATATCTATCTTTGTAATCAGTTGGTGCGATTTTGCTGCACTCACACATTAAAAGTGAGAGTTTCAACGTTGTCATTGCAAAGTTTGGTAGTTTGGATTGTCAGTGGATTTTTGTATCTTCACTTTCATGGCAATAACAACAACAATAATAAAAGTAAAGCATAAGCGTTCCATTACTTACGGTATTAAAAAAAACCAGTCATCATGCAACAGAGTTTTGACTCAGATGTACAAATAACTTGACTGGCCTAAAGTATTATATAGCCAGACTGGAGCAAAAGGGACTCCACTTGTTATACCAGTCGGACTTTAGATCAGCATGCAGAACAATGTTTTCTTGGCAATTTTAAGATTGTGAACAGACACATAGCATGTTGGCTGGGGAATCTTGGGAGTTGAAGTCCACCCATCTTCAAGTTACTAAGTTGGAAAAACACTAGTGTAGTAGAGCAATAGCTGATTGCACTCAATCTCACTCCACACAAAGCTTTTTATTTCTTTCCTAGTTTTTCAGCCAGTGCAGGATCTACTTTTTTTAACCCCGGATCAAAAAAATCAGAAGAGTAGTCTTCAAGGAAGGACCAGTCTTCTAGTTTCTAGCCTGGTGGTTTAACCACACTCAGTGACGGACTAAGGCTCACTGGTGCCCCAAGCATTGACAATCTTGGTGTCCCCCTCCTTTGTACATAGTGTACAAATCTTCATTGGTTTTTTTCTTTCTTTCTCAACTTTGTAGTGCCCTGAGCACGTGCTTAGTCTGCTTAATGGTGAATACTGGCTCTTGCCTTGCACGACGCTTATACCTCGGATCAAAACGAGACCCGCCTAACAGGATCAGCAACTGGAATTCTCGTTCCACCTGCAAGCACCCGATAATTCCCAGCCCACTGGCGGAAACGTAATGGGAGAGAAGATCGGGCTGCAGTCTCCCAACTCCGCCAGGATGCAGCGGCGAACAGGAATGGGAGCTGAGAAAAAGGATGGGGGGGATTGAGTTAGTACGCATGCGCAGCGTCCGGGTTGCCTCAGAGCGTCGCTGCTGCCTGTTTTTTTTTTCCCTTTCCGGCGGCCATCTTGGTTCCTTCCGCGTGCGACTCTCGGGGTCGGCGCTTCCCTCCTGCCGGTTTTCCTATCGGGATCCGCCCGGTTCGTCCCGCAAAGGTACGGCAAGGTTCCCCTGTTTCACCCCGGAGGAAAAGCGGGAAGGAGCCAAAAAAAAAAGAGAGTCGGCGGTGGGAGGGGGGTGTCGAGATCCTTTTCTGGGCCTCCCTTTGAGTCGGGAAGAGGCGGCTGGGTGGCCTTGAGCGAGGAGTGAATCCCGGTGCAGCCTCCGGAAGTGGCCGCCTGATTTTCGGTCGCTCCGCAGCCGCCGGCACTTGGGGAGCGGACGTTGCCTTCCCGCTTAAGGAAGCGGCAGTTGCTCGTAGGCTGAGCCGAGCAGGGCCGGGGTGGGAAGGAGGAGATCGTTTGAGGGTCCTTCTTTAATCTCGGCGGCCCCGAAGCGGTGCAGCTCCACCCGCCTAACCCTCCCTTTTGCCTCCTTTTTTTGTGCCTTAGATGAAAGAAACGATCATGAATCAAGAAAAATTAGCTAAGCTCCAGGCCCAAGTGCGCATCGGTGGGAAGGTAAGACGGGCGGCTGCTTCCCATTTCTTCTCCCTCTTTAGCCTCGCACGAAATCAGGATCTTAGTTGCGAAGTTGTGTCCGACCCATCGCGACCCCCTGGACAATGTTTCTTCAGGCCTTCCTATCCTCTACCATCCTCTGGAGTCCATTGAAGCTCACGCCGACTGCTTCGGCGACTCCATCCATCCATCCATCCACCCCATTCTCTGTCGTCCCCTTCTTCTCTTGCCCTCCATCGTTCCCAGCATTAGGCTCTTCTCCAGTCATTACGATCTTCTCAGTAGCCGTTTTGGGGATGGGGGGGGGGGCTTACGGTGTTTTGGCCCGCAAAGAGGCCTCGTCTTGATTCAAATCTTTTTTTTTCATGAATTGTTCGTGCGAGGTGTGACTTTGTAAATGGTTTGGAGGGGCGAGCTGCCAGTTGGACCTTGCCTACGGTAGCCTCTAGTGTGTTCTGTAGGTCTTTGATAAAAAAACATTTCGTGAGTTTATTCACAGAAGGTGCCTACAATGGGATTACATTGTTAAATACGTGAACCAAGTAAATCATCGAGTGTTCGAAGGGGTAGATTTCTAAAATCATGTCAGGTTTCGCTAAGTGAGGACAGATCTGGTTAATACTTGAGTGAAAGACCACCAGAAAAATAGCAAAAGTTTTAGGCTTGGCTTACAAAGTGGGGGAGGGGGAGAGGAAGACATTCCAGGAAGAACAGCAGTGTCCATCATTTTCACATGGTTGCCACTAAAAGTGTAATTATAAGGAGCCATTTTTGAAGTGAGGAACTGTCTCTGTGTTTGAGGAGACTGTTCCTTAACTTACATAGCTATTAAATTCATTAGGCAATAAAACCAAAAAGGAACTAAGGCCATTTCTGTTTTAGAGAAAAGCTTTGTACAGTTAGAAACAAATGTAATGTACTTAGGTCTTCATTGGTTTAATCAGACATAAGATTTGCTAATTGACACTTCTAAAGAAAAGCATTACATTCACCATACTGTATTTAAACTTTACATGTGACAATATTTAAGTTGATGGTAGTGCTGTTAATGAAAAGGAATGGTTGGCCAGATATGTTTTCATATTGAAAACAATAATAACCACGATTATTAGTATCTGATAAATATGCTTTTATTTTAGGCAATTTGTGAAAATAATCTGATAAAGATTATTTGCGAGCAATACATCATGTACTAAACATATATAGTGAAAGCTGGTAAATTAAGCAAGGTTAAGTGTAGTTAGTGATCCAGTGGGAGTTCCCTGATATACCAGGACTGTAGGCTGAAAAGTCTAGAAAGATCTTGGAAGAAGGGAGTAGTGAATCACATATTGTTACCAAGAAAACTGTTTGGACATTTTTTGAGGACTTCAGCAGTTGGGTTTAGTTAACAGAGATTTTATCTTTTTATGCTACATAGTCCTAAATGAAAGATTCAACAAATCAGTAAGACTTAATTTTTCTATCAGACTGATTGCTATAATACTGTAGAATATAGTCCTGTGGCCACTTGCTTGGAAGAAAACATATAAATTAATATGGCCCTCTTGCATAGATATGCACGGGATTCTGTTCAAAGATTAAACATGATCTGTGTACAAAATGGTGTATATTGTACCTTTCTGATATGAACAGTATTAGATTCAGTTTACATAAGAAACCTATCATTAATTAAGGGTGGAGTCTGGAATTTCAGGTCCCAGCATGTTTACAGCTCGAACATATAATTTTCATCATATACACTAAATGGTTATTAAGCAGTGTAAAGCAGTATAGTTTTTAGACTGAAAATAATGACTAAGATGTCTTAGCCTATGAATTTAGTTGATTTAATTCAATTAAACTGTTCCATGTTTTCAGAGTATGGTATAGTACTGAAGGTATTGGATTTATACTCTTAGCCATGAAACTTACTGAGCAGCATTCCATTCATTATCTTTCAGTCCAATCTATTCCTCATGGGTAATTACTGTTCATAAAATTAGAAGAGAGATTGCTACTGTATATTTGTCACTTTATCCTGGTTGATTAATTGGCACCCATCATTTGTAAAACACTTCAGAATTGCTTAACTAGAATTTTACTGCATATACAAGAGCTGTGCACAAAAACAAATGTGCAAATCCATTTCCATGAAGAATAACTAATGTGATTCCAAAAAAAGGACCGTCTTAAAATATTGACTTGTCATTCTGCAGTAATTTAAGCCCACTGACTTAAAATACAATTCCAATCTAGTATGTTTTATATTTTTCCTTTTTTTTGTTTAGTCCTCATTCCTTGTGGCTCTTACCATGATTTCTATAACACCTTCGCCTTCTGACAGAATTTCACTCACAATTCTTTCCTCCCAAGAAAGAGAATCTGGACTTTGGAGGATGTTTTGTGGAAATGGGGTGTTTGTTTGTTTGTTTGCTTTATTGTATATAATATATGTCACCTGCTGGTAATGAAAGACTGATGGGTGAAGCAATATCTGCTTTCATTTTCTTCACAGGTGCCATGTATGTTTGCACATGAAAATTGAATTACAGTACTTAAAGAAAACAGTAGAAAGCCCCCAGAAGCATTTAACAATGTTTTACATCTTATTGTTTCTTCTATCAGAAGTTATTGAGCTCCTTAGATAAATATATCTGTGCTACTAATGTTCCTGTTAATTCTCTAGAAAAAACATTTTCAGCATTTGGAATATTTATTTGGCTAATATGTCTGTTTTCAGCTAATATTGTTGAACTTGCTTCATTCCTGTTTATTAGTGGAATTGCTTAGCAATTTTGCAAAAAGAAAATAGTGTTTAATGCATCCAGAGATAGAATTAGGCTGCCTGACATTTACACGCTTAAAAGATAACATTTTAAAAAGAGTTAAAATGTACTCTTTCTCTGTAGGGTAGTGCTCGTAGAAAGAAGAAGGTGGTTCACAGAACAGCTACAGCAGATGACAAGAAACTTCAGTTTTCCTTAAAGAAATTGGGAGTAAATAACATATCTGGGATCGAAGAGGTAACAGTTTTTTCTTTCACAGTGCTTATAAAGACTTGACAAAATGCTGCTTTTAAGAAAATGGAGTTAATAGGAAATGGGTGAAATGGAGCACACTCATATAAAAAATGTATCGGTACAATTAATATATATATTTCTTATATTATAGGTCAACATGTTCACCAACCAAGGCACTGTAATTCACTTCAACAATCCTAAAGTTCAAGCCTCGCTAGCTGCTAACACTTTTACAATCACAGGCCATGCTGAGACAAAGCAGCTGACTGAAATGTTGCCTAGCATCTTAAACCAGCTTGGCGCTGATAGTCTGACAAGCTTGAGGAGACTGGCAGAAGCTCTACCAAAACAATGTAAGTAAAGACCCACTATAATTAAGAATGAATATTCTGGAAAGGGTTTAAGGCTTCTATTAAGTACCTAGGCTTGCAGTCTTCTTGAAAAAGGTGCTAAATTTGGGTGTCCGTGGGAATACAGTCTTAATTAGAACTTAATATATTGTTCGTCATTTTCACTGATACCCAGATTGACGAAGAAGATGTGATAAACAGAAGTTCTTTTCGACAAATGGATAAAGAAAATATATTCCGGAAGCTGAGTTGTGTAGAGAAGATTTGAGAATAAATTTTTATATAATTAGAATAGATCAGACGGGGGCCACAAAGACTTCACAACAGGTGTAGAGTTAGTTAAAAGAACTGATAAAAATCAGATCTTTGTTTGGAGGAATTGGGCTTTTAAAAATAAAAGTGCATCAATCTTAGTAAACAATAGGATTATTTTCTTAATCCACTAAAAATACCCTTTATTGTGTAACCTGGATGTAAATCAAAGCAGCAGGGCACAAATAAGCAGCTGGAGGTTCGTATTTTGCCCACAAGTGTAAACTGCATATTTCATGCTTGCAGTAGAAAATAGGCAAAAATTGTTTTATAATGGCTTAGTAATTAGAAAAATGATTCAGTGTGTCGTGCAAAAAAGTATTACCTGGAATTTCAGATAATTTGGGTTTCTTTCATGACCTCTTCCAAAGAGTGGAATCAGGAAGGAGGATAGCTCTGTTCCTCTATTGACAAGAATGAATTGAGAAAATTGCAAGTACACTTTTTCTTAGTTCCTGAAGAGGAACTTAACGTCTTCCCTTGACAAATTAGTATGAACAGCCAGATTTTCTGCATACAAAGAAACTGGTTGAATAAATATATCTGTTCTTTTCCAAGGCTAGAACAAGATATAAATTGGTTGAAAAATATTACAAGTTATGTTCTCAAATACAACATTGAAATCAGAAGTGCTTTTGTTTTTACCTTGGGAGCAGTCTGAATATTTTTTCTAGCTTGAATAATGTTGGACTGATTCTTCCTTATTTTATTACATGCAGTTTTGGACTCATTCTTGCCTAAAAGAAAACTATATGTGTGCAAACCTTTTTGGAAAACAGTAAACAACAAAATTCTAAACATACTTTCGGTGGCCTATTCTTGTATTAAATATACCACATTTGCAATTTCTTATGTGTCTGGAAGTGCCATTGAATTCAGTAGGATTCATTCTGAAGCAAGTGAATAAGAGACATTGTGATGGACAGAAAATGTTAGACAAGAGATGCTTCATCCATGTTTTAATATGTGATTTCAGCTGTGGATGGAAAAGCACCTCTTGCTACTGGAGAAGATGATGATGATGAAGTTCCAGGTAAGAATTGTTAGCCTTATTTATTTTTCAGGACAGGATTTGAAAAGATTTGAATATTTTGTGTTCCTACCACTTTATCTGGAAGTATTTTTGGCCCAGTTTTTGTTATGTCCAGATGATTGGAATATCGATGAGACCTCTGGTGTATACAGATAACCCCCATCTTAAAACAGAAGTTTGGACTGGAATTTCCATTGCCAAACAATCCAGTTGTAAAGTGCAAAGTCATCTGCCTGTGATAGATACTAAGGCACAACAGTTCAGGCATTCCTGGTTGCTGCTGTTAAGTGTAACGCCCTGGGTTGTCAAGCGAGGACATCCTATGGTTACTTTTGTGACATCCTGTCAGCTTCTAATACTGAATTTGAAGCAGTTATTTAGACATTGGTACCTCACAGGAGTAACTTATAAGTACAGCAGACATCCACAAAGTAATGTTCACAAGTGAATATTTGCTTGCTTGGAAGCTGGCAAAGGTCACAGATGGCAACCATATGATCATGGATTATGTGACACAATTGTGGACAGGCACTGAATGCTTGCTTGCAGTTGAATAACCATGGGTACATTCCAACATTCCAGCTGAAACTCAAGGACAGGCCCCCTTATTCAGTGCTATTATAACTTTGAACAGTCACTGAATGAATGGATGTAACTGCAATTAATAAAAAAAATAGTTGCATTACAATACATTGCTTCTCTCCGATCAGTTGCATATGAGGTAGAGATAGTTGTATAGTTATGCAGGAAACTTAATATTTAATGCTCTCTGACAAAAATATAATTCTAAAATGCTTTAGATGTTAGCATAAGCATTGAAATATTGCAGGACTTTTTTCCACTTAAAAAACATCATTCCATTTTTTTTCTTTGCAGATCTCGTGGAGAACTTTGATGAGGCTTCCAAAAATGAAGCAAATTGAATTGTCACATTCAGTAAAACTTGACAATTATGTGGAGCTGCTATTTTATATTGTGACTTTTATTTGTAATATTTTGTACTGATCTTAGTCTTAAGATCTGTAATATTTGGAAAGTCGGTTCAATGCAGCTCTTCAGTTATTCTTAATGCACAGTGCGAATGGGCTGGAAGTGCACAAAATGGAAAAGTACTAAGTCTAAAAGCTAATAAAGTCAAATGTTTAGTCAAATACTTCATTAGTATTTTTGTAGATAATTAAAATAATTACTTGTGATAGTGGTGGGAAGTGGTGGGAAATGAAGGTTCTTGGCTTTAGATTTTACTTTGATAATAACTTTAAAATCTTCCAGAGCCGCCTCTTTTGCATTACCTATTACAATGATTTATGCCAACATTGAAATGGATTTCACAACTAGATTATTGATGGTGGTTTAGCTTTTATCTGAATAAAAACAGGTTAGATTACTAAATTATAGATAGGCTGGCACTAACCTTTTAGTTGAAGGTTTCATGGGTTAACATATGCTGGACTTCATCTCTCCAAATTCTTAACAGTTAGGCTTCTATATTAGCTGAGAATTATAGGAGAAAAAAATCTGATGTTGAGGAGCCTAAAATGGAGAAGGCAAACTTAAAAGGATGTTATTTAATATATTTTTCCCTTCTCTGTTTATTTAAATGAATATGTATGTATGATCTTTACTAATACATCTATAAAGTTTGGACAGTGCAAAAGAATAAGATCATAGGCTTTAGGTGAGCCTAAAGGCATCTACAATAGACTTTCAAATAATCAGGAATAATCTTTTGATTTGCTGAGATTTTAGCGATAGGGCAATTTTTTAAAATGTAGTTTATTCTTTACAGCAATTGTTGCCATTCTCCTTTCCTCATGGAAGTTAATATAAAGAATTGTTTAAAATCACTACACATCAATGCAACTACCATCAGAAGCTGTTCTGGTTTCTTTGCTTTTACTTTTAAGACAGCAGTTTATTAACAAAACACTAAATGACTATGTTGCCTTGAATAACTGAATCATTAGCAGCAGAATTGTTTTCACTATGTCTAGATGCAAAGAATATAGAATTTGAAACAATTATTTAGGCATTGGTATCTCACAGGAATAACTTAAAAGTACACTAGATATCAACACGGTAATATTCACAAGTGAACAGTTCATGACAGCGGATGCTGACTCTTAGTTGAATGAACCTTGATTGTTAGATAAAAAAAATGTAATTCATCAGCTGCACTAGTGTTTGGACAAAAGCTTCTCGTAGAAATCTTTATTTCAGTTTTAGACCAGAGAAGGGCTTTTGTGATAAGTTACCTGTTTAAAAAAAGATAAGCCCAGGCAAGATGAGTAATTTGAATCTGTGCTATGCCCTAAAATGACACATAAAGAAGCCTTTCTTTCCTAGTGTTATTTTTAGAGATAGTAATTAATCTAGCCGTGGCTAAGTAATCTACCTTGGGTACTATTTGGATGAAAGACCACCGGAAAACCCAGAACTTGTAGACTGCACAGAAATGTTGAAACAATTTCCTGGAAGGTCATGGCAAATCATTTTCATATTGCCACTAATGAAGAAATGAATGGCAAATCCTTGTCTTTGCCTCAATAATGACGAGAAAAGCAATTAAGATACACAAAGTATACAGCATACCCCCTCCCATTTTTAACGATATGCTCCTGAAAAGTTGACTACTGTAGATAAGTTCTTAAGATTTTGGCCAGTCTGGGAAAGTTATACAGTAGGAAAGTATCCAACAGTGCCATTTACCCAAGTACTACAAATAGTTATTACTGGGTTGTGACAGGAATTGTTTCAATTTTACCAAATAGCTATAATTGTGTTGGTGCAGTCTAGCTGCTTTCAATAAAACTCCTGGAACAAAACTGCAGTCTTCAGCATGCTATTGCAGAAGACAAATTATCAACATGACTTGCGTATTTTTAGTTATATGGTAATGAATACTGTGCAAATGGTTTGTTAACATCTTTTACAATTTCAGTGAACTACAGGAAAAAAATGGAAAACTATACTATTTAATGGTGAATTGGAAGTATGGAATAAGAGCAACATGTAGCTTGCTGCTATAAATACTGAGGAAACACTTCCTTAAAAATACAATATGAAAACAGATTTGAAAAGATCACGATAGACAGTAGCTCAAAAACACAATTTGTACTTTATATAAAACAATACTTGGAAAACAGTTTTAAAATGTAGGGTTGCTTTCAAGTCGCAATTCTATAGAAACAAAACAGCGTTTTACCTCAAGGGCTTGAGAATATAATAACATAGCATATTAAATACACATTGAGAGATACACACGTTTTCAGCCACCTAAAAAAATAAGTAGAAGCTAAAGGATTCTCTTTGGCTAGTAAGATTCTCATAGGCGAATCTACCATATATTAAGTATTGCACAACTTCCCCACAGCAGTTTAGAGGCATATGTCTGTATTTTCAATGAAACATGTTTACCTCATGCTTTTTGTGTGAGAATTAACAATTCCATATAACATGCAATAAAGATAATTTTCAGTATAATATCAATGCATGGATTGCAAATGTGTTACAATCCAGAGTAATTTCATTTAGTGATATTTTTTGTAACATTCCTAAAACAGAAGGCTTTGGACAAACACTACAATAAGGTACATTTATTTTAGGTGGGTCTTGTTTAAAACACCAATATTTTAATTGTAATAGTGTTAATTTTTTCAGTCGTTCCAGGTTACAGCTTCAGCCAGATATATTTGTGTGTCCGTGTTTGTGTGTGTTATATATATATAAAACACACAGACACACACACATAGACACACACATTATATATATATAATTCAATTCAAATACTTAAATCTATAGTAGAAAATCATGTTAAACCTATATATTTCAGTAGTGGCACTGAAATAAAACAAGCTATTTGCATAAAAAAAGGCTGTTCTAAGATTTTAGAACTTAGTTGTAAACTTTAAAAAATCCTTTCTAAAAACAGCAAAGAACAGATTGTTTATACATGAAAATAAATAGACACAAGAACTATACATCATAAACACCTATTGGTACCAACTGAATCAAAGTATTGGATTAATACAGTCTGAAAAACCATCTTGCTATCAATTTGAAATGTATAAATCATACATCAGTATGGGATATAATTTTGTATATTGTCATAGTATTTTACAATTCCTTTTTCAAGTGCATACATGAAATAGAAATAAGATGAGTTTGAATTTTAAACATCTATGGACATCACTCAAATGAAGATGGTTCACCTAAAATATAACTCAAAAGGAAAAAAAGTCGCTTGAATAAATCCCATAATTTTTTTTGAATTCAGCTTTCAAGTGCTTTGTTATTATTAACCATTCTTTTATGTAAACAGTGAAACAGAAATTCTAAAGTCATAGACAATACTATGAAATATTGGAACAATAAACTAGCACTATGGTACAGGAAAGGTTTGCTGGGGAAAAAGGCAGCCTCTTCTACTTATAAATCAAGTAGTATGCATGCCACTAACCTACCATTTCAAGCACATTTGGTAAGTAATAAGATTTAAGAATGGACTAAGTTACCAGTTAAAAATGCTTTTATACTGATCAGTATTCAAATGAAGTGCATTTCTTCTTTTATTCCATAGCTATAATATTATTCCTTGATATTTTGAAGGAGTGTTAATAAATGAGTCTCAATAACCTGTTGGACTGAAATAGAGAGGAAAACATGGTTAGTATTCAATTCTTTAAATTGGAAACTCTTCTAAAAGCACTGAAAAATGTGAGGACTAGAGTGAGATTTTGTAACAGTTGATAGCATTAGGCACACAGCTATCCATTTCCAATACACAATTGACTACACTTGTGAAGAAAGAACCAAGTTATGCCCAACAGTACACTTAATTTTGAGTGGCTGTTGTTAGCAATGTTGGGGAGGGAAAGTTTAGATCCAAGATACTGGATTTTCTACCCTTCACTTTGAAATGGAAAAAATAAGGTTTGCTATTTGGCTGCATTGTTAGGAATAATGGCTGTTCCCAAGCCTTGGCATTGATAACAGCATAGCTACCGTCCTATATACATATGTATAAATATGTACAATGTCTCACTGCAAATACATGTGTGCGCCTTATGTAGCCATACATCTGATGGTTTTTTTAGATTATTAAAGCAAGTTTTATTGTGTTATCTCTACAACCAAGCACTGGTAAAAAGCTTAGTTCTCATTGTACATTGTCATGGGAGGGAGGGAGAGAGGGAGAGAGAGTTTTAATAAACAGCAATTTATAACAGGTTAGGAAACAAAAATATTTTTATCCTGACATTAAAAGGGAATTGATACACATACTATTTATCTTTCGTTTGCTATGTAAAGAGTAAAAAATGCTGTTCTTTAAAGAAGCAGCAACAAACGCTTTAGGGGACTTCTGATTTAACAGGCCATGGTTCTAAAATGCCCATTCATATATGCATAACAAAACCTATTAAGTGGTTAAACTAATCAACTGATAGTAAAAAGGACAGCAATACCGTATTAAAAAGTGCTTGAATACTCACCACTACGATGGCCCAAGGCTACAGCGAGATCCATAGAATTATATCCAGAATCAGTTTCTACAGTTGGATCAGCACCATGTTCTTTTAAAAGCAAAATGACATTTATGAATATGTATATGAATGTTAAATCTCATTGTTTAATCCAGAAGTTCCCAAACTCTCTTACTTCACAATGTCCTTAGGCTTCTCCAGTGAACACACTAACAGTTCCATTTATTTAGCAAAATATCCCACAGTATCTCTGTGAGTTCACTACCACATACACAGTTTGGGCACTATAAGTTTAATTTGTTTTAATAATAATTACCTAAGAGGATCTTGACACATTTCACATGATTCCCATGAACAGCATAGAGCAAGGGTGTACCACCATTCTGAGGAGAAATAAAATAAAATTTAAAATTTCCTTTGCACAGCTCAAGGATAAAACCATTAGTCCCAACATTTTAATTTATTTATCAGCAAAGTGTATTATATGGTTCCAATTCATTTTCTTTATCATATCATGTCTACAAAGCAATAGAAAGCTGGATTTTCTTTTGTGGACTAGATTTTAGCTTGTACCCGCATATTAGATGGCTTTCCTATGGCTGGGCTGCAACTCAGCCTGATGACCAGAATACTGCAGAAAGTATTTGGGTGTCATGAACACATGGAATGTGGGAAGGAACTACAAGCCACAGGTTGCCCTCAGATCCTGGGACAAAAACAAGAAGAAAGTGCTTGGGAATTAAAACAAATCAGAGGGTTGCCATTCTGGTTTCCTAATGGTTTTATAAAAAGACAAAGAGCAGAAATTGCAGAAAAATAAGACTCAGTAAGTAGTCCTTCCAAAAGTTAATTGGGAAGGCTACAGAAAAAAAGAGAAAGAAGCAGAAAAGAGGAATAGATGAGATCAAATACATTGTAGGAATATTGTAGAAGAATTGCACCATTATGTTAAAATGACCATCAAGTTACTGTGTCAAGCTTAATTTGATGACAACCCAACTAACATAACTGCCTTGAAAATTATCTTAGTCATTTTAATTGTTATGAAGAGCCAAAACCCTGAATTATACAGTCAAAGAAAATAAAGTCAGATATGTTTATACAATCCAATTTGCCATATTCACAAAACAAAGAGTATCATATAAAGAACAGAAACTGAATTAAAATTTCTAATAAGGATGTTCACCCTTTATGCTCTGCTAGAGGCATATCAATATGTTACCAAGCCTCCTTCTGTGAGAGATAGGCAATTTTAAAATGTGATGATACTGTAGAGATAGATAGATAGATAGATAGATAGATAGATAAGACAGACAGACAGACAGACAGACAGACAAAATAAGTTCAGTGTTACATATTATGGCACCAGAGTATGTCCTCTGACAAACTTACCCAGTCATATTCATTTACGTCAACTCCACAATCCAGTAGCATCTTGACAATGTCTGTATATCCTTTACTACATGCTAATGACAGTGCACTCTCTCGTCCTTTTCCCAAGATTTGAGGGTCTGCACCCTTATCAGGAAAAACAGCATTGGTTTCATTAACAAGATCCTTTATGTGTGTAACCCATAGATCAATCAAATGGTCTCCTACGTCCAAGAGTCAAACCCCCACTATAACATACAGCCATTTGCTTCTTTAAAATAAGTACATCTCCAAACAGTCAAGGAATAATTTGCTTGAATGAACCACTCTTTCTGCATAACTCTTCCTTTGTTGCAGTTTAAAGTAATTGCTTCTTAAATCTGGCCCTTCAGACAGCTTTTCTTTATAATAACATAATAACCTTTATTATCATTGTACATCATGTATACAACAAAATTGGTTAATTGAAACCCTAACCTTTATATTTCTAAAGAATCGCATATCTTCACTAATTACCGTATTTTTCGGAGTATAAGATGCACCTTTTTACCTCAAAAAAGAGGCTGAAAACCTGGCTGCGTCTTATACACTGAATACAGCATTTTTGGCCTCCCAAAACCCCGTCCCTTTGCAAAAATGGCCGTGCATAGCCTTTAGGAGGCTTCCAGAGTGCTCCTGGGGGCTGGGGAGGCAAAAATGAGCGAAAAACAGGCTGTTTGGGGGGGGGAAGCCCCCAGGAGCACTCTACAAGCTTCCTAAAGGCTATGCATGCCCTTTTTTTGGGACCAAAAACGGGCCCATTTTCGCGAAAAAACAGGCCGCTTTTGGGAGGTCTGCAGCGGGCAAAACCCCTTTAAAAAAATTTGCCTCTTCAAAATCTTGGTGCATCTTATACTCCGGTGCATCTTATACTCCAAAAAATACAGTATATTTCCCACTATTCCTCTTGTAGAACAGGAACACAAAACAATATTTTAAGTACTGATGAATCTATCATTTAGTATGATTCTGGGGGAAAGGTTTTTATTGCTCCAATGAAAATATTAGAGATAGGACATACAGAAATAGAGAAATGGGCGATTAACAAACTGGTCATGAAATTATTTCTATAAATGGAAACATACTTAATAGGTGACTAATGCAGTACCACTTATATATGGTACTGCACTTATAATTGTATATCAAAACATTTTAAGTTCTACTGATGTTACCTACTTGCCTTAAACAGGCCCATGCCCACAAAAGGCTGATGGTCCTAAACTTTGTTTCCCAAATGCGCTCTGAGTTTTTATGCCACCATCTGTTTTGGGGCAGCAGCTTGATAGTTTCTGCTGCCACCATCTACTGTGGTAAGAACAGGTCTGGTCATGATAACAAGCAGCTTGCAAAATAGTTTATCCAAAAGAAATCCAAAAGAAAATACGCCATTCTGGACAGGTAACAGGATAGTAATGGATTTCTTCAAATTAAAAATCCTCTGCCCAAAATTATTATAGCCCACAAGGAGAGGGTTCAAAATATTACAGATCACAGAAAATTCTAAAGGAAAAAAATTCATCTTCATCCTGAAATGTGGATGAACAGTGAAATTAAACACCCAATTTGTACCAAAAAATATAGAATACAAAAATAATTTTTAAAAACCGTAATTCAAATTCCTAGTTATATGTTTTACAAATTTCTATAGCAACCAAATGATTTCTGAACCAAATACTCCTCTCATTCAATTTCCTGCACTTCTCCAGTTGTTTGAAGATCCAAAAGTTGATCATAGGCTGCTGAGGAAGATTGAAATGCTATTTTACATCCAGCCTATCTCTATACATTACTTTCTGGCTTCAGAAAAAACCAAACATTTACTATACTCAACACGAAAAGTTAGAAAATCTTGCTCTGTATTAGACAAGGAAACCATTTTCACTCATAGGGATATGGCTTATGAATCTGAAGTACGACATACAGGCTGCATTCACAACACTTGCATACTCATTTCTCAGTTTTTATATTTTATACTGGTACTGATTCAACTTCTTTAACAATTGACGTTCAGATGGAAAGAAACATCTGTTTGTAGCATCACTAGGCGTATATAAAATACAATACAATTTCACTTACATTTTGGAGTAGAAATTCTACTACTGCGATTTGCCCATGAGCTGCAGCCCACATTAGAGGAGTAAAGCCTTCTTCATCCATATGATTAATAACATTTTCTGTTCAACAAAACATACAGATGAACTCGCTTTCCATTTATTCTGCCCCCAAATTACCTAAACTACTGTCAAGCCCTGCATCCCATTCATAGTACTTTGGGGGTTGCAAAATATGCTCTCCATCTACATTTGGCTCAAGGTTCAACCATATCTCAACTACTAATCAGTCTGAGATGTTAAAACAGCTTTTTCTGTTTTTCTTTCTTTTTAGTTTAAATCAATAATGTTTGATCAGATAAAAATCTTTTCTTATATATTCCTACACAAATTCCATACTACAAAAAAATCCTAAGAATTTCTTGTTGACATTTAAAAAAAACACCACTCTAAAACATTATTAGTTGTTTACATTCATCAAATAGTCATCAAATAGGTGCACAGATTGATCTCAGAGGTAAGAAACAAAATTATCTTTGACAACACTGCAATTTAAGAAATGTTATAGGAAATCCTGTCAGAACTGAACAATAATGATGTAAGAAGCAGCTTATACAAGCAAAACTCTTTTATTCAAGAAAATGTTCTTTTGCTCATGTCATACGATTCACCAAAATTACAGGATACCTTGGACAATAATTTCATAGTATTATAAGAAAAGGTTTGCTAATAAATATATTTTCCCAAGAAAAAAAAATAGAAGTCCCATAATGCAAGTCTATCTACTGCTTTTAAATCTGTTGTTTCTGCAATACTGGTACATAGTTGTAAGTATATATCAGCATTTGTATGAATGCCGATATAAAATGATTTGACATTGATTAATTGAACTAAAATGATTTTGAATTTATTTCAAAGTAACTGGAGAAAAAGAATGGATGCAAGGAAGAAATGGAAACTTCCTTTAAAGAAAGAGCCCTGGTAGAGACCCCAATTAGCACATATTATCCATAAAAATCCAGAGACCAATTCTTACCTTGTTCTATGCGTGTAGCTAAATACAACATTTCTCCCTGAGCTGCCAGCTGGTGAACAGACAGAGCTGCAAAGGCAACAGCAGAAAACCATATAATGGTTCAGTAAATAACCAAATTCTATGCACAACCAGGAATCCACAGCCACGTTAGGATTATATTACACACTGTATAAAAATATGGTTTGTCATTAGCTACATTAATTATACAAATCACACTGAAATATAACCAAGCCCAACCAATCCACACAGGGCCAGCCATAGGGGTTGGATACTGGTAGGACATGTGTTAAGGAAGCAAGAGCTTCACTTCAATGTTTCAGTTGTAAACCAAGTTGGCTGTAACTTTCATTGTTATAAAACATGGCTGTTTCAATATATTTTTCATGAGTAATGAAAGAGGTTCTCTGAGTTTGGTTGTTTGATTGCAGAAGTTTTATTATTCAACTAGTTAGCATCAATGTTTCATTTATATACATTAGCTTGCTCTGCCACTGTTGATGGAGATATGGTCTTCTTCTTGGTGGTTTATTAATTATGGTATTATCTGTAATTAATCCCTACTTATCTGGGTGGTGGCTACTGAACAGGATATGTTCTGGTCTTTTTGTTTCCTTCCTAGCTTTTTAAATTTTCTCTTTTGGATGGGATATAAATGTGATTTATTTTTACAGATAGTCCTCAACTTATGCTGTAGTGGAGCCTGCCCATCATAGTAAATTCATAACCATCATAAAACGAGTCAGTCACATGACCAAGCAGATTTTACAGCCTTTTTGATGTTAAGTAAACTAATGGTGGTATGGTTTTCCAAAAATCAGAAGTGACGGTTTTTGGCAAAACTGTCATAAAATGTGATCATGGGACTGTGGGAAGATGGAAATGGCCATAAATGCAGCCATGTTGCCAAGTGTCTGAAAATCCATCACGACTGCTGTGTGTGTGTGTGTGTGTGAGAGAGAGAGAGAGAGAGACAGACACAGAGAGAGACAGTTGGAACTTTGAATGTAGGTCATAAAGGTAGATCCATCATAACTTCAAATAGTCACTAAGCAACTGGTTGTAAATTGAGAACTACCTATATGTGTGTATTGAAGGCTAATTTGACTGAGTGCCAACTTAAAGGTATTCTCTAGTAATTTTGGATTTATTTTGGTTTAGGATGCAGTTTGTCAATTGAAACTATGATTGAGACTGTTCATGCATTGTAAGATTAAGTTTTTATTGCTAGATGGTAGCAATGAATACCCTTTGCCAGTTTTTTGCTTACTTGTCGTATATAATGGTTATTACAGTCCTTACATTGTATGCTGTAGGACTTCTGTTTTTATTCCTTGGACTATTTGGTCTTTTGGTTTACTTAAAATGTTTTAATTTAAAGGCGTACATATGTTTTCTTCAATTGGTAAAGCACTTGTCTGGGTCTGTGGTACAAAGCAGCCAAAGCAGCTTGAAGGCTCCTGAGGACTTCTGTTCCCAAACTTATTCTTTCTACAGAGAAACACGTACAGTTTACAAGCAAAGGTGTTGTAGAAACTTCATTTCCTCTGTGCTTGTTAGTTAAGGTAGTTGACTGCTTGATAGGTGAGAAATGCTTAGTAGTTGATGGAGTATAGACGTGTCTCACTTGTATCCCAGGAGAAGGAGAAGTGTGGATATTGCACTCAGCTAGATAAAAAAAAAAGCTACTGTCAGAATGACGTATGGTATAATAGTATTTTATTGTACAAAACAATATGGTTGTTTCATGCTTTATTCAGATAACACCAGTTCTTTTCTTAAAAAACAGCACCAAAAGACACAGCTTATCCTCAGTTCAACATTTGCATAGTTAGGAGGACAACATGTAAAATGCTAAATAAATCATAGACTCAGGCAACTGAAGGCAATTGAGAATATTATGTAGGCAACCTTCATAATATGCCTGACAGAACATAACCCGCTAAAATATTTTTGGATGCTAGCTTTCCATGATATTCTAATTATCTGACTGGAAGAAATATTTAATCAGATTTCTGGTTATGGTATGGGACAAAGATGGTACTGATCAAACTCTTGGATGGCCTGTAGTTGCAGTGGGGTAGAGTCATCCTAGCTCTTCTTAATCTCTCAGTGGCCTTCAATAGTACCAGTCATAGTGTTCTTCTGGACCTGCTCTGGAAATTGGGGATGTGTGGCATTGTGTGGGTTGGTTCCTTTCCTTCCTCAGAGATTGGTTTCAGCTGGTTTTAATAAGGTGGGAGAAGTCCAATCCTTAGTTCCTACTTGTGTGATGCTTCAGGGCTTGTTTATAATCTACGTGGAACTGCTGGATGAGGCCATCTGACAGCTTGGTATGAAGCATGATCAATATCATTTGGGCCACAAGTGGCTTTGGTTAATGTAGCCATTATAATAGGTGATTTATTCTCAGCTGCCACATATTTTAATGTTTGCATTATTTTAATTGTTACTATTTAAATATTGTTTCCCTGCCCAGAATGAGATGGACAGCCATATGAAATAAGTATTACTCTCTTTAGTAGCTTGGATTGAACTGATCCAATCATAGCAGAAAATAGAAGGACCTTTTATTTTTATTCCCAAATTGTTTATATATCTGAAACCAAATATTAAGTCAATCCATAATCGTGGAAAGTTTAGGTCAATTTACATATAAGAATGGCAAAAAATGACAAATTTTCCATAAAAGTGGAAAATAGAAAGAAAAATATTAGATATACTTTCTGCCTTGAGTCTTTTATAAAAAATAATGTACAACAAATAAATAATATAAATATAAATAAATAAATAAAGGCAGTGAAAACAGAAAAAAATGGGTCAGATATAATAGAATTTCAAACCAAATTTAAGTCCATTCTTCGTAAGAAAAATATAGTGTTCAACTGCACCCATATATTCATTTCCTTTGATAGCATTATCGAACATTTTTTTGAAAAACTGACCTTTAAATAATACTGAAGCCACTTCAAGGTCAGAGTTCACTTGATCTTGAATATTTTTGCTCTCTTCTTCATTCAAGGATTTGACAAATCGAGAACACACATTCATATCAAACCTATTGGGCAAAATGAATTTCATCCCCATAGCAACACTCTGAGGTGCTCCTTCCTCCACACCGGACTCAAGGTGATGTTCAACTTTAATATCTGGCATATGAGACAAACTAAAGGTGCCAGCACAATCTTCCACAATTAGCTGAGTATCAGCATCTAGATTGGTTGAAGACTCCATGATCTGGATTTCAATTATGTAATCTGTTTCTCAAGGTATTTGATGTATTCTCTTTTTCAGTATTACTGTTTGAGATTTCTAATAATCTATAGTTGGAAACAAAAAATCAGTACATTAGAACATTGGACACTGATTCAGTGTACTGTGCAAAAAACAGCAGTCACCACTATAAATAACTAATTAATTCTGAATAGTGCAGAATATTCTCCTTATGATCTCCTTATGACCCTTGCAGCATCCCTATGGTCAGAGGATTTACATTTGGATGCTTGACAACTGACTCACGTTTAAGACGGTTGCAGTGTCCCGGAATCAAGTGATCCCCCTTTGTGACCTTCCGACAAGCAAAGCCAATGGGGAAACCAGATTCACTTAACAACCATGTTATTAATTGAAGAACTGCAGTGATTCACTTAACAAATGTGGCAAGAAAAGTTGCAAAACAGAGCAAATTAATACATTTCTCACTTAGCAACGTAAATTGTTGTCCTTCAGTTAAAGGCTACCTGTATTTCTTTCCATCGGACACCACTAACTTATTGTCTGTTGCCGCATGAATGCAACAATGACAACCAATTTAAACGCCCTAAATGGGATACCAGTCCATAGAATCATAGAATATCATAAAATATGATTATATTTTATATAATATAATATAACATAATATAATATAACAGAACATAATAAATATAATATAATGTAATATTTAATATGATATTTAATATAATTAATATAATATTTCACTTAACTTGTAATATAATATACAAATATATTATATTCCCAGCTGGGAAACCTTGACTTCTGATCTTTTAGTTTGGAGGCTAAAGACGCAGCATGGGATTCTCCAATTCGAAGGAGACACTTGTTCGGCAGGCTGAGGCAGTCCCGGAACCAGCAAAAACTGGGGGCTGGGCAGAGGTCTTTATATATCTGCCCTCAGTGTGGAAGGGATTGCCACTCCCAAATTTGGACTTTTTAGCCACACCAGATGCTGTATTAGGACCTCTTTCTAGTGCACGACACCATAATCTTTTGAGATTGAAGGATGCCTATTATATTATATTATAATCATAGAATATGATTATAGAATAGAATCACAGAATAGATAACTTAGAACTACGCCGCCTTCGGTCTGATCTAATGTCCTACCTGTCAATGACTACTTCAGCTTCAACCACAACAATACACGAGCACACAATAGATACAAACTAAAGGTAAACCGCTCCAAACTCGATTGCAGAAAATATAACTTCAGCAACCGAGTGGTCAATGCCTGGAATGCTCTACCTGACTCTGTTGTTACATCCTTAAAACCCCCAAAACTTTAACCTTACAGTGTCTACTATCGACCTCACCCCATTCCTAAGAGGTCTGTAAGGGGCGTGCATAAGGGCACCAAGGTGCCTACCATCCCTGTCCTGATGTTCCCTTTTTATTCGTATCCATTTCATGTATTCAAAATCATGTTATCTAATACATGCTTGACGAAATATTTTTTTAAAAAATAAAGATCTAAAGCGACGCCTCCGCGAGACCTCACTTGCGCAACCAGCGTCCAGCAGAAGGACCAACCTCACCTTCCGCAGACCCGCCAGACTTAAGCCGACCCGGGTTTCTCCGATCTAAACTCCGGCACTCGAGACCCCTCTACGGCGCAGGGAGTTCGCTACTTCTCCGACTTCACTTCCACAAGTCGCTGAATCCCCCCTCTCTCCCATCGGCATCCTTCAACTCCATTGTCTCGCTCCGCTCCTCGCGCTGCAACGCCAAGCCGCGGCTGTTATGATTCCGTTCCATGACGTCACTTCCGCCGAAGCACACCAGGAGACTCGGGAACGGAGTCCACGGTTACCCGCCATCTGGGCTGCAAGCCTCCAGAAGGCCACGAGGGGGCAATACGTGGCGGCGGGTACTAGACGTAGCTGTTTCCTTGCTGCCCTCTCGTGGTGTCCTGGAGGTTTGCAGCTCAGGAAAAGCTCAGCCCGAGACAAGGAAGATGCTCTGTTTAGTCTGCACCACCAATTCTTCTACCTCTCCTCCCCCCTTCCCTTGTATATTGGGCTAAGAATGGGGGCGGGGAATAGAGCAACACAACCGCCTACAAAAAAAAAATGGCGAGGACAGGAAAGCGGTTCCCCTCCGGCTTATTCTGCCCCCTTCTGGCAGAAGAAAGAGCGCGAGAGCGGTTCCCAATGAGGAAAGCACTCGCCCGCTGCCAGGCCGGCGCAGAGGTTAGAGAGGAGGCGCGATGTGATGACGTAGTTCACTGGGCTGCGATGGCTGCTCCCTTAGAGGCAGCGTGAGCGTGAAGAACCGGAGGTCCAGGTAACCGCGGGCTAATTGTAGGGGAGGACAGACGGGGACGGGACTTCCAGAGATGCGAAAGGCCTTCAGCCTTGCATTTTTAGCCCCAATCCCTCTTCTTCTCTCTTATTAGGTAGACTTTAGCATTTTAGTGGCAAGGAAGGCAGACCCGGAACAGCCGCTACTTTCCCCATCTTGCCGTCTCCTTTGCAGAAAATGCCGCAGGAGTAGTAAATTAGATCAGGGGTCCCCTAATTTAGCAACTTTAAGACTTTTGGACTTCAACTCCCGGAATTTTCCAGCCAGCTGGCTGGAGAATTCTGGGAGTTGAAGTCCACAAGTCTTAAAGTTGCCAAATTTGAAGACCTCTGGATTAGATTAACGCTTCTTCGTTTGCCTGCATTGTCGTGCAGGTTGTCCTGGAAAGCCTTCAAATGAATTCTGAAAACAGCGCTCTTCCAAGTTTGCAATCATTGGTTATTTGGGGCAATGTTGCTTCTGAATAAAGTTCCTTGGGGCAGTTGTCCACTGGCATTCCTGCTAACAATGAATTCTAAAAGTCATTGCAACCAGAAAAAAGTGCCTCGTTTTATTTGTTATGAATCTGATTTCTTTCAAAATGGAAAACCGGGTGGCCGATATTGAGCATAAAACCTGTATGGTGAAGTTTGAATATATCATCTATAAATTATCATTTGCAATTTACTAGGTGTGTGATAGTTGACATTGGAACATTTGCTCACGTCTCTCTTCGGAGCTTGTAGCTATTGACTTCAAGGAAAAATATAAATCTTCCCCTGTTCAAGCAGGAAATCCTATCTCATTTCAGATAAATCTCTTTTTCAATCTCTTTAGAAATAGAATACTTATTTTAGATGGTGTAACAAATATTGTAGATTATTGTAGAATGTCATCATCTCCCATTTCAAAATGAATGAAATTGGCTAGTCTTCAACAGTTATTTGAATTCAAAGATTTATTTTGCGCATTCATATTTTAAATAAAAGAAGATGAGAGAATTGTACCCTTACTTGTTTTGCTATTTTAAACAACCTGTTTGCTTTTTATTTTAAAAGGTTGCATCTAGAACATTCTCTCCTTATGAAGTTTATAGGTAGAAGATTGCTTTCTGCTCCTGGAGAAATTTCATTTAAGAAACAATGGCAAATTACAAGCCTGTAATAGTTCAGACATTTCCAAAGCTTGGAGAAAAAATTACAAAGGATACTTTGTATTGGAAGAATTATAAGGTAATAACACATACTATAAATAATTATAGGAATGGAAACTGATGTAGTCAATTCTTTGTAAATATTACCTGATTTGATTTTTTTAAGTAAAAAAGAAAAAAATGCAAAATTTGTAGATCATTTCTGCACTCTCTCATTCATGAGTGAACCTTGATTTAATGAATCCTCAAATTTAGCTACCTTTAGAGTCACTGGATCAGATTCCATTCAAACATCCCTCATAAGTTGATGGCATTACAGAGTAGTCTGGGTGAGATGGTTGAAGTTATGATAATTTAACCTACATTTTACAAAACTACAGCAATCATGCAAAATACTGTGTTTCCCTGAAAATAAGACAGGGTCTTATTTTCTTTTGAGCCCCAAAATAAGCACTTGGCCTTATTTTCAAGGAAGTCTTATTATTTTTGAGGTGCAGGAGGTGGCGAGTGTGGTCACCTCATGGCTGTTGCTGTGTTGCAATATTTTCAGGGAGGCCTTATTTTTGGGGAGAGCTTATTTTAGCACATTTCTCTTTCAGTCTTTTGTAAATAGTTTTCTAATAACATTGTCTTAAAAAGGATAATAATGTTTAACATTGTGCCACCTTTGTTCAGACTCCCATCCAGATAAAGGAATTTGGTGCAGTGAATAATATACACTTTTCTCCAGTTCCTCCATATAATTATGCTGTGACAGCCTCATCAAGGGTAAGATTTTAAGTTAAATTTTTGCTTTAAAATATCTACATTTTTTCTAATTCTACTTTATATTATAGTGAATTTCTGCAAATTCATTTGCTGTACCATCCTATTTTTATTTACTGCAGTAGAATAAATGTGTTCTGTTGTATGGAAAAGGATTTTATAATCATTTAGTTTTTCCTTTGGTGCATATTTTCACTTAGATTGCTCCTTTCACTTACTTTAGCAGCAAGAGCAAAGAATTTTCTTTTGTAGCCTCTAGGTTGCCACAGAGAACTGCCTACTAGTTGTTAAATTCTTCCCTCCTCGATACACAGGTTTATACACCAGCTCCCAGCTCATCCTGATTTTGTCTCTTTTTATCTTTATTTTTCATTGAACATTTTCCATTGATTGACGAGTCCTCCGAAGACTTAGGAAACCTTCCCATCCCTGGTTCTTCTTGACTGCTTCACAGTAGTTGTTAGAAAGTTGTAATCACCATTTTCAGAACTTAATCTTTCAAGCGGCTTTATTAGAAGCATGATTGCCATCCCATGCCTCACTGCATATCTTTCCTTCCCTGGGACTATTTTCAACATACGTTATATGTTGTTTTAGATTCACATATATGGGCGATATTCACAAGAGCCAATCAAAACATTTTCTCGCTTCAAAGACGTAGCTTATTGTGCTACCTATCGAGAGGATGGGCAGTTGCTTGTTGCTGGCAGTGAAGAGGGCAGTATTCGGATCTTTGACATTGGTGGGAGAGCACCATTAAGGCAATTTGAAGGCCACTCCAAGTAAGTATGGGAACATGACTGTACTTGATTCATTGCCTAATTGTTTCAATCTACAATTGTACTTTGGAGTAATTGCAATTTCAGATGTGAGAAAACATATTAGAAGCATCTGTTTTCTCAGCTAATTAATATATGCTTTAATTATGTTGCAGACATAATATTTACAAGGAATAAGTTGTCATTGTTTTATCAATTGTTGTATCTCTAGTAATGTCATTTGTCACAGTGCATTGATTTAAAAATGCTTTGTGTATAATTGTGGTGTAAAGTGTAGTCTTTTGGCATACATTTGCACATAATTGTTCACTTTTGCTGCATCAGATCAGACTTCGTTTATTTGTGACAAAACCTGATTATTAATTTTGGTTTTAATGCTACTGAAAATATTAACAACCGGGAAATGTTTGACTATTGATCCAAGCAGTGTTTTCATAATTGTATGTTTTTAAAATGTGGTTAGAGTTTGTCACTTTTTATGAATAGTACAGAATTTTAAAATATGAATTGTTGAATATATTTAATTTGCTAATTAAAGTTTAATTGGTTTAGTTGTTTATGTGCAGATCATATAGGATGCTCAAATCCAAACTAACTCTGATCGGCCTATAAGCTGCATATATATCCTGTTTAGTACATCATGCTTAACCCAGAATAACTGGATCATTATTTTTGCCTTGATGGGTGAACCCAGCCATTTTATTTGTATTCACTATGTGAATTAAGTGGACAGCTTTCCCTTATTATTTTTGTAGATCTTTAATATATTGTTCTCAAATTTTGTGTTAATTTTTTTTAAATGATAGAGATGATTACAGATTCAGACTTTAAGTATCTCAGATAATCTTCAAGTAATTCAGAAAACCGTGCTAATCACAGTACTCTGAAATAGTAGAATACACAGTGTTTTATGCTTTGAAGGGTATGTATTGACTCTAGCAAAAATTGAGATAGCTTTATATTTATTTATTGTTTTTGTGATTTATAGAGCAGTACACGTTGTAGGATTTCTGTCGGATAAGTACCGAATAATGTCTGCAGCAGATGATTACACGACACGGGTCTGGGATGTTTCAACCTCATCTGAAATAGCATGCTACAAAGAGCATGCAGATTATGTAAGATGTGGCTGTACTAGTAAACTGAATGCAGATCTTTTTGTAACAGGTTTGTACTTAACATTACATTTACTGGTGACAAAATGACTTTCTGAATTATGTTTTCATTTCTCTACCATTAGAATATTTTCCTAATTATAAATTTCTTAGTTATTTATGTTCAAATATATTGATTTTCCTGATTTTGGTAAGAATTACTTAATTATAATGGTAGGTTGGTAATTCAAAAATTCTGCAGACATTTTGGAATCAGAAGATGAAATCCTTAGATGGCACATTTGACCTCAGATTATAAAATACTTTATGTTAAAAATTTGGTTATTGTTGAGTTTGTTTTATTCTTACAGATGATAAGACATTACATATGTAAGACATTAGACATTGTAAGGCAGCCAATAGAGTTTAGAGTTTTATTAGAATTTGTAGGCCGCCCTTTTCCCTGAGGGGACTCAGGGCGGCTCACATAAAACTGGGAAGGGGGGGAATACAAACATCAAGATAGAAACATATAATAAAATGGTAGGCAACATACATTCATCATTCGGGAGGGGTAACTATCCTTATCCCCAGGCCTGACAGGCGAGCCAGTTCTTCAAGGCTATGCGGAAGGCTTGGACGGTGGAGAGGGTACGAATCTCCACAGGGAGCTCGTTCCAAAGGGCCGGGGCTACTGCTGAGAAGGCCCTCCTCCTTGTGGTTGCCAGCCGACACTGGCTGGCCGATGGGATACGGAGGAGGCCTAGTCTATGGGATCTTATTGGTCGCTCTTGATTTACAACCATTCGTTTAGTGACTGGTTATAACAGCACTGAAAAAAGTAACTAATGAGTGGTTTTCACACTACTGTTGCAGCATCCCAATGGTCACCTGATCAAAATTTAGGTGCTTGGCAACTTGGATTATTTGTGATGGTTGTATTGTCCCAGGATCATGTGATCGCCATTTGTAATCTTCCAAGCTAGCTTCCAACAAGCAAAGTCAATGAGGGAAGCCAGATTCCCTTAATGACTACATGATTCACTTAACAACTGCAGTGATTCACTTAACAACTGGCAAAACATCAAAATGAAGAGTAACTCAATTAACTACTGCCTTGTTTAGCAACAGAAATTTTGGGCTGAATTGTTGTAAGTCAAGGACTACTTGAATTCAGTTTCTCAGTTTTCCAAATTGGGCAGTTAGAAACAGGCACCTAAACTACATCAACCGTGATCAAGACAAGTTGGGACAAGCTGCTACATAAAAAGCCAACTCCTTTGTGTTAAAGCATTAACAAAGTTAGATTGTGTTTTAGGACTGAAGAAAAGCACTGTGCTGTTCCTTCATGTGTTCCTTCAAATAATTCCCTCAACACAAACTATTTACTAAGTCTGCATTACTATTACTATTAATCTTCTCATTGTTCCTATGATCCATCTCCTTTCACTTATCACTGTATGACTGTATATTGCTTGTATCCTTACGATTTATATTGATTGTTTTCTAGTATGATTTGATTGCTTACTTGTACCCTATGACTATCAGTAAGTGTTGTACCTTATGATTCTTGACGAATGTACCTTGTCTTTTTATGTACACAAAGAGCATGTGCCACAAAGACAAATTCCTTGTGTGTCCAACCACACTTGGCCAATAAAGATTTCTATTCTATTCTGTTGTGAAGCACTAAATCCTTTCTTCTTCTGGGATACATTCTAGGTTCCTATGACCATACAGTGAAAGTATATGATACTCGGACAGACAAAAGCATTATGAGAATAGAACACGGGCAGCCAGTTGAGAGTGTTAATCTGTTTCCTTCTGAAGGTCTTCTTGTGACAGCAGGTATTTCTTTCAATCAGAAGTTTTTTTCCATCTCTCTTTGCCATCTTTATTTTAAGCAAAACATCCTGTTTTTATTTCCATATGCAAATTCATTCATCCATCCTCCCTCCCTCCTCCTTTCTTCCTTCCTTCCTTCCTTCCTTCCTTCCTTCCTTCCTTCCTTCCTTCCTTCCTTCCTTCCTTTCTTTCTTTCTTGCACAGCATGGGCTGGGACAGGATATCAAGTCCCTGTAAGCTGTGATTAGTGACCTGCAGTTGCTTAATGCAAGTTGGGATTTGCAAGCCTTTTCTAGATTCTAGTCTAGTTTATTTTGCCCCACTCCAAGTGAAAGTGCTGAATCCATTACAAGCTATTTTTTTAGAAGTAAAAGCGGGGGTGATTAATAGACTGAGAAGAGAAATAAACTATAGAAATTGCCTTCCAAAAATGTATGTATAAAATATTATTTTTTAAAACTTTGCAGGTGGTCGCTACATTAAAATCTGGGATATCCTTAAAGGAGGCCAGCTATTAGTGTCCTTGAGAAATCACCATAAAACTGTAACCTGTTTGTGTTTGAGTAGTTCTGGTCAAAGGCTGCTCTCAGGCTCCCTAGATCGGTTTGTATTTTTCAGCATTTTCTATAAAGCTTCTAATAGTTCTGTGCAATGAATACATATTCAATTTAAAAAATGAAAATGACATGCATAGCAATAGCACTTTTATATACTGCTTTACAGTGATTTATAGCCCTCTCTAAGTGGTTTACAAAGTCAGCATATTGTCCCCAACAATTTGGCTCTTCATTTTACCCACCTCAGAAGGATGGGAGACTGCGTCAACCTTAGTAACATTCCCAAAATATTGCAAGTGCATTTCTTCCATTTTCTGAAGACAAAGGTGAAACTTGCAAGCTTACTGAATCTCAGAATCAGGGCTAGAGGGGTCTAGTGATGTGGTTTTGGTGCCATCAATAGATTGCTGTCTTTCCATTAGCTGAGAGGAAATGTGACCATTTTATTCATATATATAAACAAAAAAATCCATTCTCAGGAAAGAGTACATAAAGTTTACAGCCATATACAGAGCGTGACCCGTCAAAACCGCGGACGGCAAAATTGCGCTCGATGAAAGCGCGCATTTGACGTCATCACAGCGCGACGAAAAAAATTAAAAATTGAAATAAAAATAAAATTAAAGCAGTTAGGTTTAGGGTTAGGTTTAGGGTTAGGTTTGGGGGGGTTAGGGTAAGGTTTTCGCTTTATTTTTACATTTATCGATCACAGCGCGATGTTTTCGTCGCGCTGTGATGACGTCAAATGCGCGCTTTCGTCGAGCGTGATTTTGTCGTCCGCGGTTTTGTGGTGGAACCTATACAGAGATCTTTGTCTGGCAATTGCATAAATCAGTAATACAGGGATCTCTTTTACAATTTGAGGTAATTTTTGAAATTATTTTTTATCCTAATTCCTGACGGGCTGATGTTGTCATGGCATGATGTGTAAAAAGCCTGAGAATATTCTTCAGTGTTTGGCTGGGAAGAGTGGGAACTTTAGGGCTTGTTGTTTCAGGTATAGTCAATCTTTCAAAGAAAAAAAGTTGGTCTTGCCTGCTCAAGCAGTAGGAAAAGTAACCCCTCAGATAAGGATATCAAATGATACGCTTGTTCTGACCTAGGCTTCACTTCATGATACAATGAAAAGCACACATTTTGTCCCCCAAACCCTCTTTTTATTTCAAAGGCTGTGAATTATGTTCATTCACAGTCTGTAATGAGTCACAAATAGAATTTGTAAAGAGTCCGACAATATTTCGGGATAAGGCTGATAAGCACCCACCTTTAGCTTCCTTGAAACGCTGCCAAAGACCTAATTGGCAATTAGCTTGCAAGGCCACACGGAGCAAAGAGTCAAAATGAAGCTTCAGAATTTAAACCAACCAGAACGAACAAAGTTGCGTTTTGCAAAACGCAACTTTGTTCGTGCCTTTGCTCCTCCTTTATGTCCTATGGGAGGGGCCAATCACCTCCAAGCCTTACTCCCAAGTCATCCCTTTTGTCTTAACTGTTCTTGCCTTCTGGCAGCTCTGCACATGCGCGTACTGGGAACAGACTCCCACTGTTCCTCTGCCTCGCTAATATCCAACTCTGGAGGCTCCAGAGACAGCACATCACTACCAGATGGCCTTGGCCCCCTCTCTGCCTCCGACTCAGAGCCCTCGTCTGAGTCTTCCCCAGACTCCGGGATTGGCCCATGTTCCCAACCTCGTCACTGTCCGACTCTGCTGGCAGCCCCGCAGGCCGCCGGCGGACCACAACAATGCTATCAGCTACATTGTGTACTTTATTTAATTAAATACAGGTGGTCCTCGACTGACAACTACAATTGAGCCCAAAATTTCTGTTGCTAAACAATGATTAAGTGAGTTTTGCCCCATTTTACAACCTTTCTTGCCACAGTTGTTAAGTGAATCAATGCAAAGTTGGTAATATGGTTGTTAAGTGAATCTGGCTTCCCCATTGACTTTGGTTGTCAGCAGTTGAGAAATAGTGATCGCATGACCCCAGGACACAGCAACCGCGATGAATACATGCCAGTTGCCAAGCAGCCAAATTTTGATCATGTGCCACAGGGAAGCTCCAATGGCTGTGAATGTGAAAAACAGACATAAGTCACTTTTATCAATGCCATTGTAACTTTGAATGTTCACTAAACAAATGGTTGTAAGTTGAGGACTACCTGTATTAACAAAATTACAGCAGAGGGCTGACTATGGTATGGACATTTTCTTTTTTTTTAGGCATGTGAAGATTTACAGTACAACTTCCTACAAAGTAGTGCACAGTTTTAACTATGAAGCATCAATTCTCAGTCTTGCATTAGCAGTAAGTAGTATAATCTGGTGGGTATACAGATAATAGTCATTTGTATCTGTGTATTGTTCTAGGCCAAAAATGTTTTGACTTGCTTTTGGTTTAACCTAATGCTGTGAACTCTACTATTCTTTTATTTTGTAAACCTTCAGATTTTGTCAGTAAAAATGCTTATCAGTCTTAAGTTTTTGAATATAAGATACAAAGACGTTGATAAAAATAGATCTCGTTAAAGAAGGCAGTTATGCATGTGCCATGCTTTTCAACTATACTCTTCAAATTTACATAGCTGCCCATATAAATCATATACTTGGCTGGCTAATAAAGGAAGTAGAAGCAAAAACATGCATATAGGATAACAATAAAAGACACCAATTAAAAATACTGAACTCCCCAGTCATTTCAACACAAAACCTACAATCGGGATTCCACTGGTACTTTGACCCCTACTAATCTTGCTCAACCTGATGCCTCCAAATGTATTGGACTATAACTCTTGATTTCTGGATAATATAGTCAATATCCTAGCTGCTGGAATATTGGTAATGTAGTCTAGCATAATCGGAGGATATCAGGGAAGATAACATAAATGTAAAGTATTTAACTACATTAGTTTGTTGCAGCACAGATACAGAAGGACATGAATATTTTAGAAAAGAGCTGTATTGGGAGGGTTGCCTTATTGTTTATTAATTAAACTTTAGGGCCAAAGATAAGGGATTCATTGCATTTTTGAGATTGTTTAAGAAATTAGCTACCTTAAATTGTCTTCAATTTAAGTATGTGCATGAATAACTGAACAAGGAAATAAAAGAGATTTACTGAGGTATATGCCTCCTTGAACACAATGGAATACTTAATATATGGATAGAACCGTTGGTCTAAAAAACCTGATTGGGCATACCATAAGCATAAGGTAATTTAATACAGTTTTATTTGATTAAAATCTTTCAGTCTGACATTGCAGAACATCTGTTCATGTTTAATATTAGGAGTTCATTTCTCTGTGAGGCACTATTTTCATAAAATTAATACCATTGAACTTAATATATTGATTAAACCAACTTTGTTTTCGTTTATAGCCTGAGGATGAAGCTTTGGTTGTAGGCATGACAAATGGCATATTGAATGTTAAACATAGGAAGCCTGAAGGAGTAAAAAAGGTTTTGCATCGGAGAAGGCCTGCCTACCGAACCTTTGTGAAAGGAAAAAATTACCTACCAAAGCAGGTATGCAGAAAAAGATGCTCAAAGAAAGCCCTATTTTTGTTAGTGAATAGCATGAAGAAGTAAAAGGTAAAATTAGGCTACATTTCACTGGATATTAACTCTTAATGCGAAGGGCACCAGGTTGAAAAAGCTGATATGGGGTAGCCAATTAAAAACAAAAATAAGCAAAGATGCTGGACACTAAACATTTAAAATGTTAAGCATTAAAATATTATGCATTTAAAATACAGGTATGGACAGGTGGCAAACGGTGATAGAAGTAATCAAGTTGTAACCATATTGGTTCAAAGCAAAGTGAACAAAGTTTGGAAAGCCTTAGAACAATCTGTTGTCTACTGAGTCCATGTCTCACTGAGTTAATTGGATCTTTTTTAACATGTAAAAGGATCTATTTTATTTATGTAATAATTATCTTGCCTGGTCTTGTACTGTTTAAATGAGTGAAGAATTAAAATATAGAATGACACAAAAGCATGATTATTTGAAATATTGAAACGCTTGTGATGGGACTCACACCAGGAATTTCAAAGTTTACTTATGATCACTGAAGATCCTTTTTCTCTTGGCTTCCTCAGATGATCTCTGTCATTGCTGAGATACAGAAAAATATTTACACTTTTTTGTATGGTCTGTGCAGGGAGTTTGGGGAAATAGTCCAGACGCTATTCTGGATTGCAGTGATATTGTTTAAGATCATTGCCTAAAATTACCTAGTCAGGTGAGAAACCAGAAATCAGTACCCTCTTTTTTCCATGATGCGAGTATGAAGCAGTACATTGAGTAAACAACCTTGCAAGAACAATCTATATCTGCTATAGATTCCATTTGCCAGAGGAGATTAATTAAGACAAGAAGAAAATGAAGCTAAAACAGGAATATTTTTTTTTACCACTTATGTTGCTGACCAGTCTCTGACTCTTTTCCTGTCATTAGGATGATTTATTTGTCAGCAAGCCTGTGAAGAACTATTTGAAGAAATATGACAAGTTCCTGCGAACTTTCCAGGTTTCCAAGGCTCTGGATGCAGTACTTCAAGTAAGATAATGTTACCATCTGCTTTTAAATACACTGCAGTGGATCTGGTCAATATTTTCATAAATATAAGCCTTCTGCTATATATGCAATAACATTGGTACTGTTGTTAATAATGGGGAATACCAAATGTAATGTTAAAGGGGATTGAGGAAATCCTCTGTAGATTTTATATGAAGAGATATGAAGGATTAGGAAAACAATGACAGGACATTGTTTTGAGTATTGCTTGTTTAACTAGAATCTCTTTATATTTTAATAGAATTTTACAAAGTTCTGATCACATTGTAAATTGCAGTATTTCAGGATTACAGAATAGATAGGTAGTCCCAAAGTTCACAAACAATATAGAATAGAATAGAATAGAATAACAGAGTTGGAAGGGACTTTGGAGGTCTTCTAGTCCAACCCACTGCCTGGGCAGGAAACCCTACAGATGTTGGTTATCCAACATCTTCTCAAAAACTTCCAGTGTTGGAGCATTCACAACTTTTGGAGGCAAGTTGTTCCACTGATTGGTTGGTCTAACTGTCAGGAAGTTTCTCCTTAGTTCTAAATTGTTTCTCTCCTTGATTAGTTTCCACCCATTGCTTCTTAGCCTACCTTCAAGTGCTTTGGAGAATAGTTTGATTCCCTCTTTGTGGCAACAAAGAAGATATTGGAGCACTTCTTCACTAGACTAGCCATTCCTAATTCCTGCAACCGTTCTTCATATGTTTTAACCTCCAGTCCCCTTATCATCTTTGTTGTTGTTCTCTGCACTATTTCTAGTCTCAACATCTTTTTTACATCGTGGCGACCTTATTCTCTTATAACTGTTTTACACTTTTAATTCCTAAAGTAGCAAAGTGGTTTTAGATTGGTAAAATATGCTGCTAAACGCATTTCAGGTTTTCACATTTGATTTATATTCTCCAAAGGAAAATAAAAGCTCTTCCCTCTGCCATTAATATTTCCTGAAAATTTCCATCTTCAGACAAAGCAACCTTTAATCCAAATTGTGGGTGGGGAACTGAGTTGATTGAGTTCTCCACTGCTCTAGCAAATGGAAAGATAACAGGTTAAGTCCCCATCCTCCCCCCCCAGCCCCCCCTCCCTTAGGGACCTTTATAGACAGTATCTCTTCTGCCAATGAAAGGAAGTGAGGGCCATTGCTTTCCATCTCTTACATGGACTACGAGCATTGGTAGAGAGTATCTTTTTCTATCTTTCACTGCATGGAAAGCTTTTGTTTGCAGGAGGAGACAAAGTGGTGAAAGGTGGGCATGGTTCTCACCTCTCGTGTTTTCTTCCTGAGAACAAAGCTAAAAGAGAGCTGTGCTTGAAGGCAAATCACACAATAATGTCAGAGTTGTTTGAGGAAAGTACTGAGACTTACTGGAGTCCCTGTGGGCCAGATTAGATTTGGTTGGAGCCAGGCAGTTAAGTGGTTTCCCCACTCAGGTTGGCAAGTGCTCTGTAGGATTTCTTATTGGTGCCTTTCCTTCATGGAGAAGCCAGATTTTGGATTAAGTACCATAGAGTAGAGTAGAATTATTTATTGGCCAAGTGTACACACAAGACATTTGTCTTTGGTGCATATGCTCTCAGTGTACATAAAAAGACAACATACATTCATCAAGAATCATAAGATACAACACTTAATGATAGTCATAGGTTACAAATAAGAACAAACAATATAAATATAAATTGTAAGGATACAACCAACAAAGTTACAGTCCTGCAGTCATAAGTGGGAAGAGATGGGTGATAGGAATGATGAGAAGACTAATAGTAATACTAATGCAGCCTTGGTGAATGATTTGACAGTGGTGAGAGAATTATTTGTTTAGCAGAGTGGTGGCATTCGGGGAAAAATGTTCTTGTGTCTAATTGCCTTGGTGTGCAGTGCCATTTGTGTGAAAATCATATATACTGGGCCACTGACCTGGAATCTCCCCACTTCAGGTTCTTATACTAGCATATAAGTATTTTTTTTAAGGAAAAGTGAAAGTAAAAGATTTTTATATGTAGTTGTTACCTGTTTTTCATCATTAAATGTGAACATGGAATGAGCCATTTTTAAAATATAATTCATTCATATGAGAAAGCAACATATAAAATTACCTTGACCTAGAAATAACTGTAAATTAAATTACCTTGGTTTGGGGAAAAAAAAGTTTCATTAATGATCCTTGAACAGCCCCTTGCAATCAAGGCCCTTAACAGATGTGTCCTTGGCACAGCAATTAGACAAGATTGCAACAAGCTGCTCTGTGAATAGCTTTTAAATGTAAACTGTTACAGTCCGGATTAACTCATTTTTCTTTATGTATTAGAATAAATGTAATAATAATTTGAGTTGTTGAAATGCCTGAGAACATTTTATTGTAAAAATGTGCGGTTGAATACTTTCTAATTCTAGGGCCCTGCAAAAAAGAATCCGCCTGAAGTTACAGTTGCTGTCATGCAAGAATTAAACCGCAGAGGAACCCTGAAAAATGCACTTGCTGGGCGGGATGAAAAGCAGCTCAGTGTCCTCCTTTCTTTCTTAATAAGGTAATTGCCAGGTTAGTTGTCAGAGGCAACTACATAGTAATCCAAATTGGAATAAATTGCATGGGATATCCTAATTTTAGAATGACGGAGTTTTCACATTCTTTTTTTTAAAGTTTGGATGAGTTTTATTGCACCAAAGGGGATGGAGAAATATCAGAATGTGAAAGACCTTAATGCAATACGCACTACAGTTTGATTTAAAACCATGTTAAAATACAGAATTCCAAGTGGCCTTGGATATAATAGTAATAATAAACAATTACCATAACTATAAACCCTAACCCTAACTATAAACAATTATTATAAATCAGCTAAGCACTATTCTGCATGAAGAATTACCCTGTTTCTCCAAACCCCCAGAAATAGCCTTATTTTCAGGGAGATCGTATTATTTTTGAGGTGCAGGAGGCAGCGAGGGTGGTCATCTCATGGCTGCTGTTGTGTTGCAATATTTCAGGGAGGGCTTATTTTCGGGGGAGGGCTTATTTTAGCTCATGTGCTCAAAAGCCTGATTGGGCTTATTATCCAGGGAGGTCTTGTTTTAGGGGAAACATGGTAATACTTAAACCACCTTCATGGGTAGCATCTTGATCTCAGGCTATAATTTTGAGGGAGGTTGGTTCCAGGGGCAGGTGGAAAAAAAGCTACCCATGTAATTTGGAAATTTTTTCCTGATAAGGAAGAGCCGAGTTTCCTTTCTTTCTCCAGTAGGGCATTAAAAGTGAAAAAAAATGGGTATGATAGGAAGTTTAACATCTGTCTATTAATTACATTTGCAGAAATGTGACTGATGCAAGATATGCTCCTGTACTGATAAATGTTGCAGAACTCATTATAGGTACGTTCATATATCAAATAACATGAATAAAGTTGACATTTACCCAGATATTTCAAAACTGCATGCATTTTGTTGCTCATGAAGGAATACAATCCATAAATAAGCATAGAGGTAGCTATAATTCAATGGGAAATTGAATGCATATAAGGAGGTTCCAGATCTAAGCAATCCATGGGCCAGATACGACCCACAACCTTGAATTTGACACCCCTGAATTTTAGGGCATTTTGACCTTTTACGATCCAAGATGTGGATGGTGGTGGCTCAAGGCAGCTCATGGATAATTTTGTGTCTCTTTGTTACCCTGTCTCTCAAATTGACATTGGTGTTTGTCAGCTATTTTCAGTTAGTGAAGTGGCAAGAAAGCAAGGAATTGCAGATAGAAAAAACATCACTTGCTCCATCCATTTCTATAATGAAAGACACTGGCTACCATATTATTTTCTTATTTATATCTTTCTTAAAATTGTTCTAGAAAAGAGGCAGTTGGGAATTTTTATCCTCGTGAACTACATAATTGCTGTTAACTTGTATCTTTCTTTTCCAGATATATATATGCCTGTGATTGGACAATCCTCAGTTATTGATAAGCAGTTTCTAAAACTTCAAAATCTTGTAGAGAAAGAGATTGATTATCAAGAGGAATTGCTAGAAGTTTTGGGAATGATGGATGCACTGTTTGCTACCATGACAAGAAAACAATCCAGTTCCATGGATGTGAACAAAAAGGTTGAGCTATAAAAAACACTGGAACTGTGCTGAGAAATTTCACCAGTGGAATCTGCATTTAGCTCTTATTTGCAACCAAAAGTAAACATTACTTTTGACTGGAGAGTGACACATCTTCTGAAATATTTTAATGCAGCCAGGGTGGATTTATAAATTCAAATGCTATTTTATTTTACCCTTTTATTTATGCAAATTCATCAGGCTTTCCGTTTTAGATTATTCAAATATTTTTCTACTCATTAAAATTGTCAGCTGCTAAAGGGAAAATAAATACCAGAACTTGAAGAAAACGGTATCATATCTTATTTGCAACCTCTCTCATGGGACCATTTGCATTTAATCAGGTCTGCTTTCATTTGGGAAAACCAAGCCTTTGGAGATGTTTCTGTGCCAACTTTCAACAAAATTATTTCTATAAAAATATTCTGTAATATGTATAGTATCTAAGGATGCTTATGCTGAATATTTAAAAATTTTAAATTCTAAGAATTTATCATAAACATGTATTTTCTGTTGATATCTCAGAAGATGAAAATAAATAACCGTTGGCTAAATAGTATTTTTCCCTCCTTCACATCTAAATAAGAGCATGTTGTCAGCCAACAACTAGGATTATTTAGGAATCTAATCCAAGTAGCAAATTATTATTGGACAATGTGGGATTGTCTGATTATTATTTCTAATTGCAAAGAATGCATGTTTAATCTTAACTACTACTGATAGACTGTGTCATCAAGCAGTCGCTTAGTAATCCATATGTTTCCAGCCTAGTCCTTCAAGTCTTCCAATGGTGCACTCACTGCTACTATAATTAAGTCCATTCATTTTGCTGCTGGTCATCCTGGTTTTTTCTTCTTCTTTCCTTCCACCTTTCCCAGCTTTACATACTTCTCAAGAAAGCTAAACTTGTGGTAATTCGAGCCAGGACATTTATGCTTCAAGTGAAAACTGGGTTGATTTGTTGGATAAGCCATTTGTTTGTATTCTTGGCTATGCGTGGTATTTTCATGAGTCTTCTCTGATGTCAAAGTTCAAAATCATCAATATGATTTCCATCTTGCTTCTTAAAAGTACAACTTTTTCCTTCCATAAATTGTCAAGAGAAAACCATTGTCTGCATGATTACGATCTTTGTTAGACAACAGAAATATCATAGCACCGAATATCTTCCAAGGCCTTCACTGCTACTCAACCAAATGCTAGTCTGTAGCGTACTACTTGACTGCTGGTTCTTTTCCTGTTGATAATTCTTAAAAACAGAAGCTATCAACCGTTATGTTCTTGCTATCATTAACATGGCCTTTTTAGTGTTAATCCCATTTTTTTCACCATGTTTCTTGACTTTAATGCTACAATTTGTAAGTCATTTACATTTCCAATTATCAGAGAAGACTTACCAGCACGACATAGATGTTCTTTCCTGTTTTAAAATCACACTCATCTTTCAATCTAGTTTCCTTCAATATAGATCCATCATATATGTTAAATAACTTAAGGGGAAAGCTTTGTCTCATAGAATCACAGGACTGAAAGGGATCTTGGAGGTCTTGTAGTCCAACGCCCTATGTAACCTTTTCCTGAAAACCTTCAGCAATGGAGGACCCACAAATCTGGGAGGCAAATTCTTCCCTTGCTTAATAGTTCTATCAGGAAATTTATATTTCCAAGTTGGATCTCCCTCTGACAAGCTTCCATCCATTACTTTTTATCCTACCATCAAATGCTGTGAAAAATAAATCAACACTTGCTTCTCTGTGGCAGACCTTCAAGTATTGGCAGACTGCATCATTTGACCCTTCACTCTTTGTTAACCTAAATGAACCTAGTTCCTTTACTCTCACTCCTTTGCTGACATAGCAATTCATATCACTATATTTTCATCTATATGGTTTTTTTTAACCTGTGTATAGGTTTTCCATGACAACAAGATATCCTGGGATTTCCCATTTTACAGTTGAACAGTGGAAGAGCTTTCTGTAATTAATGAAACACATACTGATTTATTAGCATTCTTTGTCTTTTTAAGTTATCCAGTATATGTCAGTATAATGTTTCTTATTCCTCAGCTTTTGTAAAGCCATCTTGAAAATTTAGCATCTCCTTTTCTATGTTGGGCTCTAATTGTGTTAGATGATCCTAAACATTATTTGTCTAGCATTGTAATTTAAGGATATTGCGCAACAGTTTGCATATTCTTTTAAGTCTTTTTTATTGGTATTAATGTCTGTCAAATGACTGATTACTGCATCATTCTCCAGATTCACTAGGAGTTTGGTTAGAACCTTTACAAATTTTTTATTTTGCTGCTTGATAGATTTCCGGACATATTCCATCAATTATTGTAGCCTTTTCATGTTGTAATGACTGAGAGATTATTTAACTTTACCTTCTAATACTTAAGGTTCATTTCACTTATTACAGTCCATCTATCTATTCTATCTTACTATCTTTGGATTTTCTGTTAAGGCAACAGTAGTTATCTTGTACACTTTAGTCATGTCTCAAATCATCATTGGTAATAGCAATAGCAATAGCAGTAGACTTATATACCGCTTCATAGGCCTTTCAGGCCTCTCTAAGCGGTTTACAGAGAGTCAGCATATTGCCCCCAACAATCTGGGTCCTCATTTTACCCACCTCGGAAGGATGGAAGGCTGAGTCAACCCTGAGCCGGTGAGATTTGAACCGCTGACCTGCTGATCTAGCAGTAGCCTGCAGTGCTGCATTTAACCACTGCGCCACCTTAGCATGTTGAGTACTTTCTGACCTGATACGTTCAACATTATATCATCAGTTACTTTATATTAACTACTTATTACTCTTGGTAGAATACCAGAATGGTTTACAACCGACGTCTCCCATGCAATATGAAATTATGCTTTTGCCATTGTCATTAAAGTAATCATCTGCCTCAAAGTTCTTTTTATTTCATTCTTGTCCAATATTGGTGCCTGCCCAGGTGACCCTCATGCCTAAGGTAACCCCAGTAGGGATTATATAAACTCAGCATCCTTTGCTCATTCTTTCCAGGAACATATCACCACCATAATGAGACAGCCCAGCAGGATTTGAAGGACCCACTCTTACACTGCACTTCAAATTAGTAACTTCAGAATTGTAGGGCTGGAGATATCTGTTTAGTAAATAAGAATACTTACTAGGTCAGAATGCTGTATATCTGTTAGTTGAATTTCTAAAATTCTAAAATTGCAGACCTTCCATCAACCTGGTCATTTCCAGAGGTGTTGGTCATAATGCATCTGACTAATGGGAACTGTTGTCCAAAATAATTATTAAGTACAAGTTTGTTATCCAGATTAAGCTATTCTGTATGCTGTGACCTAGTAATTCTACTCAAAACACTTTAAGATGTTTTAAACTTTAAATAAGGGGTGTCAAACTCAATGTCATTGAGAGCCACATCAGGGTTGTGTTTGACCTTGGGGGGCCTGGGTGAGCTTGGTCAGCTAGACATCACTTGTATCGGGGGTGCCTGTGGTGTCCTGAGCGCTCTGCTGGCGAAAATGGGCTCCCCAGCTCTGTTTCTGCTGGCAGAGGGTTGCAGGAGACAATTGCAGCCGAAAATGGAGCTCGGAGCCCATTTTTGCTGACAGGGGCACCACAGGCTGATCCTTTTTCTGTTTCCAGGGCAGGCCAGATCTAAGCACCCTGAGCGCCGGATCCGCTTTAAATTGACAAAAAACCCCACAATCCTCAGAGATAATTCAGAGGTATATTTATATAGATGCAGCAGTCAGTCCATAATTTCAGATGATAAAGGGCCAAATCTTATACAGTTCAATGAACAATCAAGTCTGAGGGAATTCGCTTATTTTCTACCATCCTTGTAAATGGGAAAAATGAAGTTTACATCCTTGCAGTTAAGTTTTTCTGCTGTAATAGAATATTCACAGCTAAGTATGCAGTGTTTCGTTCGTCTGCCAGTAACCTGATGACAGCTACTGCAGTGATAAATTCCATTTTAAGATGAGTTCGTGTTTGATGCTATCCTGTTACAGCCTCAACAGAGACCTTATGATATGTACTTATTTTCATTGAATTTATTGAATGTTGAATTTATTCAATATTAACTCACAAAATGTTCCCTTACATGAAGGTATGAAAAGAAATGTCAGGAGACTAGTTAGACTTTTTCTTCCCCCCACCTTCTCCCCCGCAACATTGCATAGTGACACAGACATGGTCGTGAAACACAACCCACACAGTTTCAGTGAAAGATAAGAAACACAAGATCCCTCCAGGGTCACTGGGAATGCTGGCTGGTCCAGTGCTGCAGCTTAGGAATGAAATAAGCAAACAAAGTTTAGTAATTTACCTGTAAGCTTCCTCACTCTGAGTAGCTGTTCAGAGAAGTTATGTATACTTCGCTGAAATATTTTTACTTGTTGAACAAATGTTATGACTCACAAGGTTATTGCTTTCAGCATGAGACAATATTGTTGATGGGGAGAGAGTCGCCATGACAAAAACTGGACATTGAATGCCCTGAAACCAGAAACTGACCAAAAAAATATGTTACAATAGTCTTATTTCTTAACATAGTCCCGCCCACTACTTCCAGTATCTTAAACAGACATCTATTGTTTGACTTTGGTGGCATTCTGACTGGCTTATTTAAGTGCAATTGATTAATGTGTTTTAATAGTCCAAGGACTAGTAACCAATTCTAAGTGAGATCTATTCTTTTACCCTTCTTTCACCCTGCAGAAAAAACAATTACTACCAACCTGCCTTCCATTGAGGACCTGTATATTGCACGAGTCAAAAAGAGGGCTGTGAAAATATCCACTGACCCTTCACACCCTGGACATAAATTGTTTCAACTCCTACCCTCAAAACGAGGCTATAGAGCACTACACACGAGAACAACTAGACACAAGGACAGTTTTTCTCCAAATGCCATCATTGCTAAATAAATAATTCCCTCAACACTGTCAAACTATTTACTAAGTCTGCATTACTATTACTATAAATTTTCTCAGCGATCCTATCACCCATCTCCACCCACTTACGACTGTATGACCGTAACTTATTGCTTGTATCCTTATGATTTATATTGATCATTTCCTAATATGATTTGATTGCTTATTTGTACCCTATGACTATCATTAAGTGTTGTACCTTATGATTCGTGACAAATGTATCTTTTCTTTTATGTACACTGAGAGCTTATGCACCAAAGATAAATTCCTTGTGTGTCCAATCAAACATGGCCAATAAAGATTTCTATTCTATGCTATGCTATGCTATGCTATGCTATGCTATGCTATGCTATGCTATGCTATGCTATTCATGATACCTTTAACAAGCTAAAGTTATATAAGTAATGGCTCAACTAATCCAAAAAAGGTATATAATTTAAGACCTGCTCCCCCACCCTGTTATCTTCTTGAAACCAATCTTCATATACAGTGGATATAAAAAGTCTACACACTCCTATTAAAATGCCAGGTTTTTGAGAAGTAAAAAAAATCAGACTAAGATAAAAACACTTCAGAATTTTCCCACCAATAATATAACATGGACTGTACAGTTCAATTGAAAAAGAAATTGAAATATTTTAGGGCTAAAAATAACAATAAAAAGTACAATAACATACACAAGTTGAACATTTTTAGTATTCCCCCATTTACGGACCAGAGGATAAGGCAAAAAGGAGAGAGAGAGATAGGACACTTTTGAGTTCTGTGAAAGTGCCACTTATGGTTGAAGATGGTGATGCTTGTAGCCACATGTAAGAGGTCTTAGGTGGTAGAGGAAAGGAAATAATCTACATGACTTTAAGTTCATGGAAATAAAGGTCAAATTATCTTATTGTTTCTTTGGGGGAGCAAATGAGAATATTGTGGTTGCGATTCTTGTTGCATGTAGCCTTTTTATCCAGGAAAGTTTTAATATCTCACCCTTCCATACAGATGAAAGCTTGAGCAGACATTTCAACTGCTCAAGGGTCTAACAAGTTGCATGCTCAATGCCATTTAACTCAAGGAAAGAAATATAATTTTTGGGAAATCTGAACATGATATTGTGAACGTTTTTCCTGAGACTAGGATATTGATGGCGAACCTTTTTGTAAAGGTGTGCCAAAATTGTGCGTGCATGTGCGATAGCGCACGTGTGCGTGCTCACACCCACAAGGCAATGCACCCTGCCCATCTGCGCATTCACATGTGATTTCTGCACATGCATGCACCTCCCCATTTGCACACAACACCCAGCCACCCCATGCAAGGGGGGAATTTTTGCCCTCCCCAGGCTCCAAAAGGCCGAAAATCAGCTGGCTGGTGCATGCATTCGCCCTGGAGCTGATGGCTTGCATGCCTGCAAATAGGGTTCCGTGTACCATCTGTAGCACACGTGCCATAGGTTCGCCATCACTGGAATAGGACATTAATTAACATCCCTACTGGGGAAAAAAAATCCCCCCCTGTAATCTTGTTTCAAGGACACAGGTGATTATATTTAACTTCTTCATTGCTCTGAAAATTCAGTTGTTCTGTACTAAAAAAAAACCTTTGACAACATTTTTAATCTCAGTATTTATTATTATTTATTTAATATATTTATTTGATTTTGGCACCATCTGACTGCAGCCCAACAGTGTACAGTATTCCAACTGAGCTAACAATGTACAGTATTCAGAATGTTTTTGTTATCAATGATTTAGCTATGGTCAGTAATTGTTTTACATGAAACTAACCTTCACACAAATATTGCAGTGTATTTCTTTTACATACCTCTTTGGCCAAGTTTTAAATTATTAATTGATTTTAGTAGCAGCATACACTTGTCAATATTTTACATTATATGTTCTATTTTGTACTGAGTGCCATGACAAATAAAGAGATATCTATGCTTACAGTTGTACTCTGCATTCCTCATCAAACTGGGGAGAGATTTTGACTCCCAAAGCTCAAATCAGGTTTATTATATTCATGTTTGGTGACACCTTAGCCAATAAGTAGAAGGACTCACATTAAATTTGCAAATAGCACACATTATAGATGGTGATACAGCTTTTTAGAAGGGTGATTTTACAAACATGCTTCGGATAAACACATGTCCTACATGTGACATACACCTGTACACCTGCATGTGACACATCCGGCCTGCGGGCCACCAGTTTGACAGGCCTGGTATATGGTTTCCTGCCTGAGCAGGGGGTTGGACTAGAAGACTTCCAAGGACTCTTCCAGATATTCCATTCCATTCTTATTCCATCCCTCATCCTGTGTGTCTGATTGAATTTTTGTTTCCTAATAAGTGATCACGGCCCATGTTTCTGCTACATTTCATTTTGTTACTTTCAGCCAATTAATCTATTCAGATAATTTTTAATTTCAGAAAAAAAATCCTATCAGTTCAACAGTATACTCAGAAAGATATGCTAAACTTTCCTTCACAGAATCTGCTTAAACAGAGGCCAAGCAACCATATTTTTGAGATGCTTTAATTTTAACTTTTGCACTGAATAAACATTTGGATCTTAAGGTCTAAATTGCTCTTTCCAAAAGTATGGTTCCAACTTATTAATACCTTCAGTGTTCATCTCAGCAGTAAATCAAATTATAAAACTATTTACTTAAACTAAAAAGAAATAATGTCTTTTTCTTACTGCAGCCAAGAGTATATTTAGCTGCCAGTTTACGATATCATTCCATATAAGTGAGGTTGTTGCCCAAATCTCTTATGGACTGGTGGCTAAAACAAATGAAAAGGTTGCAGGAATTAACTATGTCTAGTTTAATGAAAAGAAGGATTAGGACTGACATCATAACAATGTTCCAATATCTAGGGTGTTGCCACAAAGAAGACATGGTCAACTTATTATCCAAAGCATCTGAAGGCAGAAGAAGAATTAATGAATGGAAATTAATCAAGGACAGAACCATTCTAGAACTAAGAAGAAATGTTCTTACAGTGAGAATAATTCACCAGTGGAACGACTTCCCTCTAGAAGTTGTGAATGTTCCAACACTGGAGGTTTTTAAGAAGAGAGTGGACAACCATTTGTCTGAAATAGTATATAGGGTTTCCTTCTTGAGTAGGGGATTGGACTAGAAGACCTCCAAGGTGCCTTCCCAACTCTGTTATTCTGTCTATGTATGAAATATATATGCAATGAATTGTTTAGAGTGTCACAAAACATCTACTAGGTTTGCCTAATTTGAATTTCCTTCCAAGTATAATTTATATTATTTCATTAGTATCTCTGATTAGAATTGCTAAATCAATAGTAAGCACCCAAGACAGTCATTTTCATAATGAGGAAGATATTTAAACATCCTCTTGTGACTTATTTGCTTTAATAGTAAAAAGGCTAATAAGTTTAATTCATAAATTATTCTGAAAGCCAAGTTGGGGAGGAGGTTCAAAGTGTCCAAAATATGTGATTTGTTACAGAAGTTTCATCTGTGTTATTATTACACCAGAGTGGTAGCAAAGCTTTACCATGAAAATCTTGCATGTTATACAATCTGTGTTAGTTCTTGCAATCCCGAGAACGAACAATTTTTGCCTGTTATGTGGCATTGGAATTATTTGGCAGCAGTATCTGCCTCAGTCAACAGAACAACCCAGAAACTATTTAGGTGTTAGTTGTTTTGAACACTTATTCTTGAGCACTAAGATGCAAAAAAACAACCAAGCTCAGAGAGCACCAAGGATAATCTTCTAATATTACTGAGAATTTAACTTCATTTTGGGAATTTATGTATTAAATTTATTATCTGCATAATGATATTCAATGTGATTTTCTCTCCCACCATTCCTAAAATATAAACCTCTTTCTGTCCAAAGGATGTTATGGAGTATTTAGGAGATATGGAGCCAAATTAGTTTTTTTTTCTGATTCTTTCCTGGCATCTCCTTTCCCCCCATTTTGTGTAATAGGTCCAGGGCAGTTTTATACAAAAGATTAACTACAGTAGGTATGTAGCAAATTCTATCTGGTGGCAAGAAACTTTAAAGCTCTTTACTACTATTAAAAGACTAATTTACTCAGAACCTTGTCCCAAAGTCTTGCATTGTCTACTCGTTTTTTTAGTTGTTTCATCTCTACATTGCTTTTTGTATCTTTATTCTTGTGCAATTTTGATTAAATAATCTATCAAAATGTGTGCACTTAAAAAAAAAAGGCTAAAAAAGAAGGCACTGTTCATTGCCCTAATCAACACAATTAATTTCAATATGTAGAACCAATATGTAGGGAGTGAGAGGAAGGAACACAACTTTAAGATTGAATGCTCAGATACATAAAAGTAATCAACTTCCCATTTTTTCTTGTTACATCCAGGAAACTCTTTAATTTTGTTCTTTTTTGTTCACTAAATCAGGAATCAGGGAAAAAAAGCAAATGTAGCTCCATGGTATAGTGGGGACTTAAAACTTAAATTCTTTTCTACATTTTAACTGATTCATTTTAATTTTTTTTCAACAAGAAATATGACCATTATAAATTGGCTCTTAGTATATACAACACTAGCACTCAGGCCCAGAATTCTGTTTGTTTCCTAGTATGATTTGATTGCTTATTATTAACCTGTGACTATCACTAAGTGTTGTATCTTATGATTCTTGATGAATGTATTTTTCCTTTTATGTACAGTGAGAGCATATGCACCAAATTCCTTGTGCGTCTAATAAAGAATCCTATCCTATCCTATCAGTCCAACAAACTGAATCCATACAACTCCCAAGTCATAAACTAGCTACATTTTAGATTAACATAATGGACAAATAGTCTCAACTAATTAAATTAGTCCTTCTGCATCGGGCTCTGTATGCTGGTTCCATCGTCAGAATAGGGCCTAGGAAAAACGTCTCCATTCCGGTTTCCCCATCTTTTTCGACCGCAATCTTTAGACAAGCGCGACCTCGATTTTTGGCGGTTCCCGGCGGAGTAGATCCGCATCTGGTCCCACTCTCTACCCGCCGGGATCCGCTGGAGGTCGCTCGCTTCCTCCCTCTCCGGCGAAGCTTCCACGGAACGCCGGCTCCCCGTGGAGAAGCGAGGACTCTTTCACACGCCAGAGACCGAACGGGCGAGTCGTCAAAGGAGCGGCCGGCCCAGCCACTCCTTTTCACCGCTTGGGGCGGCTTTGCTTGCTCTCAGTAGCAACAAGTCTCTGAGTGGGAAGCTCCGCCCCGCCAGGCAACCGGGAGCCCCCGAGAGCAGCAGCCGGCGACGGAGCCAGGCAGCCGTGGACTCCGAGGGCGCGCGCTACTTGGTTTTGCGGGGCTGGCGAAGCGCTGCGGCCCCGGCTCCGCACCGGGAGCGCTTCGAAATGACAGGTAACGTCGTCGGTGCGGCGAAATGTGGCTCCGTTTTCTCATAGAACCGGGAATCCTGCTTGGAGGGGGGGGGGGAGAGTGGAGCGAAGGAGAGGTTCGTTGGGATGCAGGAAGGCTCCTGCCTTTCCTTTTTAACCGATGGGCGATTTATCCATATTCCGCCTTGAAACCTTCTTCCAACTTTTCTTTGGTGAAAGAAAAACTTTGCTTCGAATAACACTGATCCAGCAGGTGCAGGTCTGGCTATTGTGCGAAAGCGCTTCTGAAAAAGGCTCACCTGGCGTCTTTGAGGGAGGGGGAGGCTCTTCCCACAATTAGACGAAGGGCTTAGTTGCCTGCTTTGACTTCGTGCGGTCTTAAGATTGGGTACCATATTGAACCTGGAAACCCGGGGCAAAGGGAACAAAGCTCTTTTATCAAGTTTAGACCAACCGTATTGTTGTAGGCTAGCGGGATTTGCATTTGCAAACAAGGTTTTCTGTGTGGCCTGAAAAACATTACTTTTCCATTTTGGCCACAGAGAAAAGTTTTGTGCAAGTCTTACATACATTTCTATGAATTTCTTTAAGAGGCAGATCTCACAATGTTACCCATCTCAAGCAGAAGCGGTATTGTTATTATTTAAACCACACCGGGTAACAATGTTTACTTTTCCGTATTTCCCAGTAAGGAGCTCTGTGTGACTCAGAGGCTTGTGTTACAGCAGCCATTTTCTACCTTTAGCACAAGAGCAAGTCCTTAATTGAAATGTAATAGAATAGGTCTGATTTAGGACTTGTCTGCACTGGTGCCCTAAAACATGTTAAACTTGATTTCACAATGAAATTCATGCCTGTTTCACCTATGCTATCTGCCTTAGGCATAGCTGAAAATCAGTTCATGTTTGGAAACCGCTGACTTAAAAAAAAAAGAGGACCAAGGTAGGTTTCATTATTTTTATAGTGCAATCAGTTGAAATACAACAAACTTTTAAAAGGACAAAAGGAAACTATACATTGTAAACCAATTCCCTATTTCCCTGCTGCATTGTGTCATATTTGTTAGAAAATCAGAACTGATCCCTTTTGCCACATCCTCCTTGATTTCTAAAGGCATTTATTGTGAGGACTTCAGCCCTGTGGGATGCAGTTTTCATTTGTCAACCTGCACTGTGGGGGAAACCAAATGTTTAAGTTTGTTAAATACATTTTATAAAGTTTTCTTAGCATAATTTACTACCTTTTCTTGTTACCGTGACATACGGTATTAATGTAAACGATTTTGCATAGGGTGCTGGTATAAAAATACAACAAACAAATGAACAAAATGAAACAGTTCTAAACTGCAGCGTTTTTGTCATATCCTCATGGCTGACCTTCAGTAGAAGCTTATAATTCTTCAAATTGTTTTGTTATTTGTTGTAGGGAAAATAAAGACTCCAGTAACATAAAAGAAGTTGTATATTTTACTGCTGGTTATACTTAGTTCTCTTATCTTATCTGGTAGGGTGATTGCTCCTGCTATTTCTTTGTGTCAGGTGTCAGTGAGTGATCCATTATCTCAATGCAAAAACATAGAGGTGTTTCAGCTCCCCAGAAGAAGGCTTACTATAACCCCATATGAGTCACTGCTATGGGCTTGCACCTTGCTGATTAGCATCTGCTTTGTTTCATGTATGTGTGGTTGCATCATTTAATTGCCCTGATGAAGAAGCACAGAAAAATCACCTGTTTTCAGGAAGCCTCATATTGCATTTGGATTTGCTCTTCTCCAGTTTGGAGAATATTGGCAATTTCATTCCCACATGTATAAGAATTACGGTAAGCAATCAATATAGAAATTCAGTAGAGTCCACGATTGCTGATAACAGCTCTGTGTGAGTGACCAAGTGGTCTTGTTTTTTTTCCACTTAAAATTTGCTCCAGAGTATTCTCATAGTGAGGTCCATCAAGTAGGTCTTTTGAAGGACTGTGGCTCCTTTTTTTTTTAAACATCTGCTGAAATTAATGGTATGTGAGTGAATAAGTGTCCTTCCACATTTAATTGGAAGGGAAGAAATTGTATCTTTAGCTGGACTTTTGCACTCATGGTGGAGATATGAGTTATGGTGCATTTTGTGCTCTGCCTTTCTAAAGAAGTAGGGAATGCAAAATGTGTTCATTGCTTCAGATTATATGCAAGCTGTATTAATAAAATAATGGCTTTGTTTTAAAAATACCTAGAAGAGGGGCAGCAATGAACCTTTATTAGCAAGTCTATGTGCTTGTTGAAGAAAATAAATCTTCCTTGTCTTGTCTCTGCTATAAACTGATTTCAGGAAGATTTACAACAATTAAATGCAATAAAATAAGTTTTAACCAAATAAACATCAAATAAAAAAATAATGCATATAGTTGAACATTTGGGAGAACCTCCTAGACAGACTGGGATTTGCTCAGTGATTTGAGATATTTTTTAACCAAAATAGAAATATCTGAACCAGATTGTCCGTGGATGGAACAAAGCAAGTGATAGAATAAGGTTGCATGCTTTTTAAAGGAATTAGCTGCATAAAACTATTGCATATAGTCTATAGCTTTAGAGCTTCATTACTTAAATGCTATGTAAATTCTCTCGGCATCTGTTCACTCAGCCTTGCCATTTTAAGGGTAAGATGATGTTACAGTATTAACGTGTAAATGGGAATTACTGCCACTGTACTTGGCAGTGAAGGTGATGGAGGAAAACATCAAACCGAATTCCCTCAGTAAAAAGATCTTTTAAATGCATAACCTGCTCATCAAGTCTTTCCCTTTTCTCCCAAAGTGGACCAAGAGTGCTGTTCTTTGTTGGCTTGTAAATGCTATTTAAATTTGAGTCCTGTTTGTTTGATAAAACTTGAGTTTCTATACGGATTAGTGAAAGTTTTGGAAGTAAAAATATCTCCCTCAAATACTTAGTTTTAGAAGACAGAAACTAGAATAATTTGAGATGCTTAATGTAATCTTCTGTTGTAATTATGATAAAATGTGGCTAAAGGATTCCCCAGAGAGTCTGCTTGCATGAAGTGAGGCCTAGTGTGCTGACCCTGAGAAGCATAATTTAACCCTAGAAGAAATGTTGAAAAAAATAAAGATAAAATTGGAAATGGAAATAAATATAGTGGTAGGAAATAGGGACAATGTCACAAAGTAACCAGTGAAAGGTTTTATTTAATTTTTATTCTACCTTTTTAATTAATAACTCAAGATGGCACATTTACTTCGTACTCTTTCTTCTTCACATTTTCGCCACAACAATCCTGTGAGAATTGCTGATAGTGACACAAAGTGGCTGTAACTACTATAAAAGAGATTTTAGGATTGTGTTCCAAACTAATTAAAAGCAATCATCTCTGCGATGAAAAATGATCCAGCAATATGGAAAAATATTAGAAAAAAAGACTAGAAATTAAAATAATAGTATCATAATGCTATAAGTGAATATGTTTCTTTGTGTACATATCTATGCATATGCAGTGATATATAGATAGAATATTATATATTGGTTAGGTTACCCTGTTCCTGAAAGAATGCCTTGGGGTTTGGAAAAGTTATAGACGTGGACAATGAAAATAATGATTAAAGTTGATAAAGCTGGACAATAATGAGGAAAACATGACTTGGGAGAAGAGGGCTATGTTTAATAAAAGTATACTTTTGTATCTTGGAGCGAAGGGAAGGACGCGACAAGAAGTATGAGGAAGTGACTTTATTCAGCTCATAGTAAACTGCGATTCAACGTGGCGTGGTTCGCGCCAAACATTTATACCCCCGGGTTTGAACGAGGAGCCAATGGGGCGTCGAGTAGCTCGACCAATCAGGGTGAAGATTGAACCGGCTCCGCCCGGGAACTAATCAGGAAAGGAGTCCTTTATACACGCGTTCGTATTTCCCGCGCTAGTATTCAACACCCCTCCCCCCCCAGTCAAAGAGTTCCTTTAGGAAGGGCAAACATAGTCTTGTAGGTAGGCGGGACGGTGGCGTTCTCGTCCCGATCTTCGTGGCTCCCCGGCGGCCGTCGACGGGGGGGAAGCCGCCGGCGGAGGCGTGTCTGTGGTGGGGCGGTGAACCTGCGGTGCGGTCCCGTGAGAGAGCGCTGGCCCCGGGCCCCGTGCCCGAAGTCCATCTGTCCGGGGCGGTGTTTCTGTGGCGGCCGGAGTGTCCGGTAGCGGCTCCGTGCAGTCCGGTAGGGGTGTAGGTTCAGAGTCTCGATAAGGGGTTCGAGGAAGGGAATAGCCGGGTGAGGTGCGCCTGTTCGGAAAGTTCGCATCGGCTTGTCTCCCGTTCCCCGGTTGGAAACGGTCCGTAGGGAAAAGAGTCAACGAAGGTGGCTCCGGCTGAGAGCGGGTGTCTGGGGGACTTGGGCCGTCTGTTTCCGCGGGAAGACGACGCCTTAATTGGTCCACGTGGCGCCTCCATTGTATTCCGTCGGCCAGGCCGACCCTGAAGGAACAGGGGCCAGTCAGGGCTGTGATGGTTGCGGGAACCCACCGTGGATCCCCAGAAAAAGAACGGGCCCATACAGGATCCCCTAACTTAAACGCGTGGGAAGGGAGGGCCCCCAGGTTGCTCGGCAGATCCCCTGCGTAAAGTGGATGGAGTCTGTCTAGGGGTGTTCGCAATCTCCTACCCATCAAGAGCTCCGCGGGACTTTTATTAGTCGTTGGGCAGGGTATGGAGTGCTGGCTCAAGAGGTAAGCCGCCACTCTTTCTTGCCAGTCGCCCTGGCCCATGCGGCCCAAGGCTTCTTTCGCTGAGCGAACTGCGCGCTCCGCCCGGCCATTACTAGCTGGGTGATAGGGGGCTGTGGCCGCGTGTCTGATTCCTTGCTCGGCCAGGAATTCTTGGAACGTGGTGGAGGTAAACTGGGGCCCGTTATCGGAAACTATCACATCCGGTAACCCATGGGTAGCGAACATCTTACGCAGGGCCCTCACTGTACTCTCCGCTGTGGTGGAGGTCATGATTACCAGCTCCACCCACTTAGAGTAAGCATCTACCACTATCATAAAGTTTCGGCCGTGAAAGGGACCGGCGAAATCAATATGTAAACGGGACCATGGGCCTCTAGGGATTTCCCACTCGCGAGGAGCGGCTGTGGGGGGATTCGGCCTAGAATTTTGGCATATTCTACATCGGCCTACATAATCTGCGATTTCGGAATCTAGCAAGGGCCACCACACATAGCTACGGGCTAACGCTTTCATTCGCGCTATGCCTGGGTGGTTTTTATGGAGTGCAGGCAGGATTCGTGCCCGCAGGGCTGTGGGGATCACTACCCTATCCCCCCAGACAAGACACCCCCCGTGAAGGGCGAGTTCGGCTTGTCGCACTTTAAATGGACGGAATTCTTCCGCTACCTTTTCCGTGGGCCACCCCCTCAAAACCCATGAAGCAACCTGAGATAGGACGGGGTCAGCCTTTGTGCAGGCTGCAACGTCCGCGGCCGAGACGGGGAGGTCGGATTCGGCGATGGACAGAACAGAGAGCGCGGGCACGTGGGCTGTGTCCGTCTCTGGCAGAGGGCAACGGCTTAGAGCGTCTGCGTGCCCTAGCTGTTTGCCCGGACGGTATAACAGCGTATACGAATACGCTGTTAGGAACTCCGTCCACCGAGTCATGCGGGGGGACAAAATGGGGGGAGTTGGCTTGTCGCCCGCCAGTAGCCCCAGGAGGGGCTTGTGATCCGTGACCAGGGTGAAATTCCTACCGTAGAGGTAGTCATGGAACCGCTTAATGCCGGAAACTGCAGCCAGGGCCTCTTTATCGATTTGGCTGTAGTTCCGCTCCGTGGAGGAGAGTGTCCGGGAATAGAAAGCTATGGGGGCTTCTGAGCCGTTCGGGAGGATGTGGCTCAGAACCGCCCCTACGCCATAGGGGGAGGCGTCGCAAGTCAGAATTAGAGGCATCCTATCGCTGTACTGGATTAGGACTGCCGATGAAGTTAAAATATCCTTTATAGCCGCGAACGCGTGTGCTTCACGGCTACCCCATTTCCAGGCCGCTGACCGGTCCAGTAGTCGGTGTAGCGGCTCAGCTAGTGACGCCTTGTGGGGGATAAAAGGGGCGTAGAAGTTTAAAAGCCCCAGGAAGGCCTGTAATTCCGCCCTAGAGGTGGGTGCGGGTGCGTTTTTGATGGCGGCAACTTTGGAAGGAGTGGGGTGGATGCCTTGTGCATCAATGAGGAACCCCAAGAATTCGACTTTAGGAACAGCAATTTCGCATTTGCTGCGCTTTAATTTCAGTCCTGCCTCCCTAAAACGTGTGAGGACCTCCCGCAGTGTTTTCAGGAGTTCTGAGTGACTGGGGGCTGCGACCAGGACGTCGTCGAAGTAGGGAACGACGCCTGGGAGCCCATGGAGCAGCCGCTCCATGAGGCTCTGGAAAATCCCAGGGGCGACCGAGACGCCGAATTGTAGGCGGCGGCAACGGAAGGCCCCGCGGTGGGTGACGATGGTCTGGGCTGTAGCCGCATCGTCGTCTACGGGAAGCTGCTGGTAGGCCTGTGCCATGTCTAGCTTGGCGAAAATGCGGCCCTGTCCTAAAGAGTGGAGTAGGTGCTGCACTACGGGAACCGGATACGGGTTTGCCTGCAGGGCCAAATTGATGGTCGACTTGTAGACGGCACATATCCTCACCGACCCGTCGGGTTTGACCGGGAGGACTATGGGGGTTTCCCAACGGGCGTGATCTACGGGCTCGAGTACCCCCTGCTCGATAAGTTTATCCAGTTCAGCGTCTACCTTTGCTCTCAATGCGAAAGGGACCCTGCGTGCCTTCAGCCTAACGGGAGCGACCTGGGGATCAAGGCAGAGGGAAATGGGGGTGCCCTTGTAACAACCCAATCTCCCATCGAACACATCCGCGAACTCGTCTAGGACGCTATCTGCGGAGAGGGGAACTACCCTGTGCACCCCTTCTATGGTGAGGCCCAAGGCGGGAAACCATTCCAACCCCAGGAGAGCGGGCAGGTCGTTCCTGACGATTAGGACTGGGAGTTTCCCCTTAAAATTCCCGTATTCCACCCGGATGTGGAATATCCCAGCTGTGGGAATCCCATTTCCCTGGTAGTCTAGGAGGGAGACCCCGACGGGGCGCAATCTGCTCTGGGGAACCCCGGGACAAAGGCGGGAAAACAAAGCCCAAGATAGGAGAGAACGGGAAGACCCGGAGTCCACCTCCATTTGACAAAGCTGACCTTCGAGTCGGACGGCGGTGCTTATCTTGCGGCTACCAGCGGGAACGTGGGATGCCTGGTAGACTACGCAGTCGGCGCTGGAGGGCTGGTAGGTTGAATGGCAGTCCTCAGCTCGCCTCGCGGAACGTGGCTGTTGGCGGCGTTGCGGTTGCGATGCCTGGCGCTGGTCGCTGGGCTGCATGAACGATGGGGCTGGCAGGAGAGCCCGGCAGACCCTGGCGAGGTGCCCTTCTCCTCGGCAGCGGCGGCAGACGGCAGAACGGAACGGGCAGGCTGCGCGGCTGTGGCGGCCGCCGCATCCGCGGCAAGGTGCGTTTACGGCTGGCTGAGCGGGCGTCGGTGGTTGCTGGGGTGGCCTCCGCTTCGGCTGCGTCCTCATTTGTCCGACGATTTCTTCCTCCTCCTCCTCCTCGTCTTCGGCAGGGGAGAGGTCGTCGACGAGGTGCGTCTGGGTGGACGGCCCCGCGGCAGCTTGCGCGGGGGGGTTCAGCTGGAGGCGTTCCATGTCTGCCGTGGATTGTTCGGACAGTTCGGCTGCTCGTGCTGTCTCCACGGCTTGCAACAGGGTGATTTTGTGATTCCGGAGCACGCGGCTGCGCAATTGCACGTCGCGGACCCCGCACACAAACTGCTCCGCGAGGTTCTCCTCCAGGTCTGCAAAATCACACTGGGCGGCCACAGTGCGCAAGGCCTCCAGGAACTGGCTGATGGATTCATTGGGCTTTTGCACTCGGCGGCGGAAAGCGAAACGGCGTGCAAATAGAGAGGGTGAGGGAGCGTAGTGGTTCCTCAGCCTGGACATCAGCTCGTCCCACCCAAGTTTGTAGGCTGGCCTCGGGGCGGCCAGGGCTCTCGCAGAGGCGAACATGGAAGGCTCACAGCAGGACAGGAAGAAGCTGCATTTCTCCTCGTCGGTCTGAGCCTGGTTCTTCGAGGCGATCAGGTAACACTCGAACCGCTCCATGAACCCGTCCCATGATTCTCCGGTGGCTACGCCGAATGGCGCGAAAGGAGGAAGCGACGATGCCATCGTGGTGTGGAGGCGGAGAGAGAGAGAGGAAAGGCGGAGAAAATTTCGCGTTCGCTGCCGGGGTTCTCAGTCTGAGATAGCGTTCGAGCTGGTTCAGACGCGGTGGCAGCTGGCTGTTCTTCTCCGTGGTCGCGGGAATCGGGATCCCACCTTCGTCGCCAGTTTTGTATCTTGGAGCGAAGGGAAGGACGCGACAAGAAGTATGAGGAAGTGACTTTATTCAGCTCATAGTAAACTGCGATTCAACGTGGCGTGGTTCGCGCCAAACATTTATACCCCTGGGTTTGAACGAGGAGCCAATGGGGCGTCGAGTAGCTCGACCAATCAGGGTGAAGATTGAACCGGCTCCGCCCGGGAACTAATCAGGAAAGGAGTCCTTTATACACGCGTTCGTATTTCCCGCGCTAGTATTCAACATATACTTCTCTGCTTTTTTCACATAAAAGTTTCACAAAGAGTTCTGAAATCACTCAGCATCTATGGCTGATTGTGGATTGGGCCTAGTTCTCTCCAGTCTTGCTTTGACTGCTATATCATATTATCGTTTCAATAGTGAGATGAGTGGCATATACATTTCATTAAAAAAATAAAAATATTGACAATTTTGGACATAGTAGTTGTGGAGGTAAGTGTTGGACTTGGACTGCCATTCCACATGGAGACTTAATTCCTCCATCTCTGAGAGGCAGCCATGAATTAATTAAATTTCAGAGAATAGTCCTCCATATGTTTGCTTTGCTTGAAACATTTTGATACTTCCAGTTATTCTGTGCATCTCCAATACATTTAGCAAAATAATAAAAAATCTTTAGTATAAGAATATATAGGGGGAAAAAGTATACCTGCAGAGTGTCTATAATCTATTCTATGATGTTAAAATAATTGTAAAGATATAAAGGAACAAAACATTAATACATATTAAAATATTGATATTTGTGGATACTTGTGATGAGTAATAAAGCAATGTATCCATAAAATGCTGAATACTAAGGTAAAGAAGAATGCATCCAACACATGCCTAAAATGAAATAACATTGACTCATGTTTTGTCATTTTGGGAGGATGTCCATAAGAGAAAAGGCCTTCTACTTCCTTGCTTTAAGGCATCCTTTAGCTGAAGCTGAAGTCCAATTTAAAGTGTATGTGTATGTGTAAATGCAAATATATATAGAGAGAGCATGCTATGCATGTGTGTATAGGAACCTTGCTCTTCTAGAATTAGCATTTGGCCAGCAATTTGAGTTAGCACATAGATCAGTCAGTCTTCCCCATGGTAGCACGAGTATCAGTTGCTGTAGTAGAGTTGAACAATGCCAAAATTGAATTAAGTGAATGAGTAAATAAATGTTTTGAGAGAAGAATTATCTCTAAATGTGTGTTAAATCTGTAAATGTATACATGTAAATAACGTGTGCTTGGAATCATACAACCTGGCAGGCCAAAGCCAAATTAATGTAAAAGGAAGTGAGACCAAGGTGAAAGATCCAATGTGGTGTAGTGGTTAAATGTTGGATGAAGAGTTGGGAAGCTCAGGTTCTGCTCTACCCTCAGCTGTGAAAACTCTCTAGGGGATTTTCTCTAAGCCCAACTTATCCACAGACTTGTTGTGAGGAAAATAGAAGGTAGAACTGTATATGATTCCATCAGCTCCTGGATGAAAGGTGAGATATAAATGAACAAACCCGTAAAAGTGCCTTAACTTCATCAGCTTTGCAGCTGCCTTAATCTTCAAGGGAGGTCCAACTCTCCATCCTGTGACTGGCAGAATGCTGGTTGGTATCAAGGGAAAGATATCCTTTATGAGACAATATTACTGTATGGAATGATTTCCCTTCTGTGATAGTGCTGGTTCCCTCCCATATTGATATATTTTAGACAGTTCCTAAAAATACATCTTTCTATGTTGGTCTTCCCATCAGTAACTATATACAAACTGCAGTATTAAGACAGGTCAACTTAGAATCTTCATATTGTTGTGTACAGAGTAGAGAAATAAATAAGGTTTACTTTGCTTCTTCCCTTACCTGTAATTTTGACATACTTATACTTCCTTAGACCATGATTAGAATTATGGAATTGGTAAACTACCATTTATTGTTCCTGCACTCTTTTACATCTGGATTCACATGTTTGTGGGCATCATGCTTTGGTGTGCTGTGTTTGGTTCTGAAACTTTCATTTGTTCAATATTTAATCTTCAGTCATGTTTTGGGTGCTGTTTATGATAGGCAAGTGGATTGGGTTGGAATAAGATAATGATTATGATTAAAATTTAATTTATTGAGGAAGAAGAAATGAATTAAACATTAAGCTAAAGAATAAAATTGGTCTTATGCTTTAGACTGGAGTATAGGTTCGGAAAAGATTGAAGAACCCTGCATTTGTCAGCACTACATCTGTTTACGCAAGTTGCATTGTATTAGTTACTTAACAGAGGTGTCAAACAGGAAGTAGATGAGAGCCAGTTTGACTGGGTTAGAAGAACTTCTTTTGAAAATTTAGCAAAATTGTTTTGAAGAGTTCCTGTCTTTGGGTTAAGCTGTCTGCTTGACAAGTCAATAGGAAAGCATGATTGTTCCACATAATGTAAAAAAATGATGCAAATATACATCTATCTGGGATAGGCAAGTGGATTGGGATATGTATGAAACTGAAGAATATATTAGGAATTTTGAAAGCATGTTCTGGATTTTTTCGCAGAAGAGTTTCCAATGGAAGCACGTCCAGTCCAAGAAGGCAAGTTGGTAAAGTTGTTCTCTCACTCCCCTGCCCTGCTCAATTTCCCTTACCTTTCTAATTTATTTTAATATTTTTTCCCATTGAAAAGTAGGCATAGTGACAAACAAAGCACTGGATTATATTGTCCCCAGTTTTCATTTATTTATTTTTATTTTTATTTTTTCCCCCAGTTTTCATTTTTGTAATGTTCAGAGACATGCTTGCAAAACAAAAAAAATTCTGGTCATATCACATGAAAAACCAACACATGAAATCAAACCTAGTGTAAAAAGCAGGCTGTGACACAGAATGTATTGTTCTACTTTAAAAGGTGAAAGATCCCATAGAAGTGGTTCTTTAGCCTTAATTGTACATTCTTTTGTGTCCTGTTTGTCACAAGCAATAGTTTTACTTATTCATTTTACTTATTCAATTATGCATATTGAATTCTGTCCATATACAGATTTCAGATTTTTCTCTGACTGCATGGATTCTTTAATACTATATATTGAGTTCATTGAGCTATTTGTGTTGTGTGGTATTAAAATATTTGTTTTTCCATTTTTGGATTTACAAAGCAGTTGGCAGGTGCTCGATGCTGCTGTGTGTTCAAACAATAGCAGCACGAATCTTTCTGATAGAGAGAAGAAGTTAATTTGTGTGCCCAACCATCACTTTGCCAGCATTATTTTATGTTATGTTATCTGCTTAATCTGATTCATTTTAAAGGCATGCAAGCTAAAACAATTGTTAACAAAATCCCTTTTTCTATTAAAACAATTTACCATGTTTACACAATGTCTTTGTTTTTCACTTTCAGGCTAGTAGACATAATTCAATGAAGGCTTTTGCTGTGGGGATTTTTTTTAATATGCAGGTTCTGATGTACACTAAAGAGTTTGCATCACAATGAATATAATCCAGTGCCTCCTTCTTCCTCCAGGAAGGAAAAAAAGAAGAAAAAATCTTGAGTTTTGCTTCATCTTTGAGACAATTTGCCATTTTAAGATGTTTCTTCTGTTCATGTTCACAATCTACAGTACTCAAATTGGGCTAACATTACTGCTTATGATATTAACAAGATCTTGTACAAGAGCAGGAAGTCAAAGAGGATCAATTATGTGTCCTGTTGCACGTCCGTTTCAGGAAATACCATTAACATGGGATTCTACCAGGGCTTATTGAAAGGAAATAATGAACGTTTTCTAAAACAATGGCTGTGGCTATCCTTCTGCATGGAAGACTGAGGATGTTCTCTAGGATATTTGGTGCTTGAGATATTGCTTAGCATAATACCCGTTAGGGGCGATATAAGGATAGCTGTCACATATCTTTTCACTCCAGGATGTGTTTAGAATATGTTTGGACAGACAAGCATCTAATCATGTTGACAAGTTTCTGGTGGTATTGAATGAGTTACCGATTAAACATATCTGCTTTGGTTAAGGATTGTTAGTTTGTGGTTGAGCACCAGCAGCATATTTCTAATGTGGAGACCTTTCAAAATGCTCAGGTAGACTGGAAAAAACACTCTACTTCACATTTGGATAACCAGTGCTGTCATTGAAAAAGCATATTTAAATGACTTTGGTACCTGAAGTTGGACCATAAGGAAGGCTGAGCGCCAAAGTATTGAGGCCTTTGAACCATGGTACTTGAGAAGACTCCTGCGAGTCATTTGGACTGCAAGGCAATCAAACCAGTCAGTCCTAAGGAGATCAACCCCGACTGCTCTTTAGAAGGCCAGATCCTGAAGATGAAACTCAATTACTTTGGCCACCTAATGAGAAGGAAAGACTCACTGGAGAAGAGCCTAATGCTGGGAAAGATGGAGGGCAAAAGAAGAAGGGTGACAGAGGGCAAAAGAAGAAGGATGACAAAGAATGAGGTGGCTGGGTGGAGTCACTGAAGTAGTCACCATGAGCTTAAATGGACTCTGGGGGATGGTAGAGCACAGGAAGGCTTGGAGGAACATTGTCCATGGGGTCACGATGGGTCAGACACAACTTTGCAACTAACAACAACAAATTCTGAATTCAAATTCCCAGCATCTTACATAATCAACCATGTTTTGGGAAATGTTGGAAGCTGTAGTTCAGAACCCTTGGAATGTCTAATTCTTGTACAGAATCTGCTGTAAACAGTTCAAAGAAGCAGACTGAAATACTATAAAGAAAATTTTGGGACATAAGAATAAGATCCATTGAAATCTAGTGTGCTGAGCATCATTTTGTAATTACTGGAAGTGTTCTGAGATAACCTCTTGCCTTCATATTTTCTGCAGTCTGATACAATTGCCTTTTGACAAGAAGAATTGCTATTTAAACCTGAATGCCAAGAGCAAGCAGCCTTAAAAATTATTTTACTTTTATGGACTTTTGCTGGAGCCTTTCACCAAGTATAAACAAAAAGCATCATAAGGGTAGAGGCATATCTTGAGCAAAGTGTTTTAATAAAGAACAAACTAGAAAGTGATATTATAGCAGCCTTTCCAAACTGGCACTCCCTGGATTGAGACTAGACCTTCTAGAATTTAAAGGCAGCTAGACAGTAATTTGAACTCTTTTGTACTTAGATGTTTGGTACATAAGTAGTACTTGCTTTCTTCCTAGGGCCTAATGTTTATAATCTGTTTCTGTAGGATACAGATTGCAGATAATTATTGTAGGCAGCTGGCATTGCCATTTTCATAGCTGAGATTAAACTATGGAGAAGAGAGACTAACAGCTGAATCTGATCTGATTTGAGAATAATTATGGACCAAAGGGATTAAGTACCCTTTAATCAACTTTTTCTACTTCTTTCTTTTATCTTGTATCTTAAAAATGATGAGTAAGAGTATAGTGAAGCCAATATTTTTTTTTCTGAATGTAAACCAAGGGAAAAAATACATACTTTCTTGTTTGACATGTTGGGTAGAAGGAACATGTGTTTGTGGAGAATAAACTAGATCTCAACTTTGATCTACTGTCAGATCAAAATCTTTATGGTAAAATAAATTATTTAGAAAGAGGAAAGTACATGGAAAGAAGAGAATATTTGTAGGTAATTAAAGTAACACTTGAAACAAATTCAGTAGTAGTAATACCTTTTAACCAAAGTAGTTAATTTTGTTATCTGGAAGAAAAAATGTTTAAGTAATTCCTGACTCATTGTACACTGCATGGTACAAATTACAGACTGTGCAAAATAGAGGTGTAATGAGTTTGCAAAATATTCATCTTGAATAAAATTTTTTAACAAGAATGACTTCCTTATTTATATTCCCAATACGATTTTTGTTGTGCTGAGAAAGTTTTGCAATTCATTACATTCTAATATTTTCTGAGTAATTTCACCAGAGGTTCTGGAGATGTTCATTGTGGATTTGTTGAAAGAAGGATATTACAAAATGTTTAATTGTTTATTTATATAGCTTTAATAAACTAATTACCCAGTTACTCAGTACAGTATTACAATCCACACCGTTTGAAAACAAACATCTTGCTCTTTGGTTTTATACCTCAGATTCTTTTCTGTCTCCAAAATCTATTTCTTAATTCTAAAAGCATGAAAATATGTTCATCGGAACCCACTCCACCTATATCATTAAATTTCAGTGTCTAATCAATGGACAGCGATAAAGGCTTTACATAAAGCAACAACATCCAACTGGGGAAAATGATTAGGTTCCCCCACCTCCCCAAATCCAGACTCTACTTTCATGAATGAATCAGTTGTTTTCTAAAATCCTGCCCACAGCAATTCTTCTTCTATTAACCTTGACTAACCCTGCTTTACCTTATGCTTTTAAAAGGAGAACAAAGTCAGCATCTGTGTACTTTATCTCTCTCTGTTCAATGCCTAACTCCTACATATGCATCAGCTTCTCTTGGGCACACACAAAGTGATAAGAACAGGGGAAATGATTGCTGCCCAGGTTGTCCTAATGAAAGAAAATACATCTTTGTTTCCTATAACACTTAATTGATTTAATTTCCATGTAAACCCAATTTCATTTAGGATGCAACTGTCCGGTAACCAATTCTATGTGTCAGTGTTCCAAGTAATAGACCCATAACAAGCAAAACTCCGAGGCAGGTAGCTTCCTCAAAGAATAGCTTTATGAGATATATCACATTGGCACCGATTCTGAAGGTTCCCACAGTTTTCACCAAATTAAAAGTAAACGTTTTTCACTTTCTCAAAGGTCACATGGCTCTGTCTCACCAGAGACGGAGCCTGGTAATATCACTCCTCCTTCTTATGACCAGGTGTGAGAATGTCCTTGGTTCCCAAGAGAAAGCATTTTATTTTTGCTACAAAGTCCAACTATCTCAAATCCCCCCTCCCTATCCCTCAGCTCCACTGTGGCAACACTGAAACTCCCAGATGGCTTCTGTCAGGTCAGCTTCAGGGTTGACACTGCCTATTCTTTCTTATAGTAGCTTCCTATGTGATGGATTAGAAATTACACGTGAGTATTTTTTTCAACATGCTCAATCATGTAGAAAAGCAATTCCTATTAAATAGAACTTGCTTCCCGAGTACAGCTATATAATGAATTCAAAGTCAGCACCTTTTCTAATGAAACAGGAAGCTAACTTTCCTAAAGTAGTAGCCTCATTCAGAATTTTCAGAACACGTTGAGGTTACTCTTAGGAAATAACTTCTGGATAGGCTTCTTCTTCAAAATGACTCTTAAGGATAGATAGATACAGATGTGGTTTCCTACCGGTTTGCCCCGGTTCAGCCAAGTAGGTAGTAACTTGGCTTGCCATGCCCCCGAACTGGTTCTGTCGGTGGCGCTGAAGGCGCTGCCATCTTGTTTTTTGCTTCTGCGCAGAAGCATTTTTTTACGACTACGCATGTGCCCGCATGCGCGAAGAACCTCCCTGAGCAAACCGGCAGTAGAAGAAGCCGGAATCTACCCCTGGATGGATAGAATAGAATTGAATTCTTTGTTGGCCAAGTATGATTGGACACACAAGGAATTTGTCTTTGGTTCATATGCTCTCAGTGTACATAAAAGAAAAGATGCAGTCATCACGAATGATAAGGTACAACACTTAATAATAGTCGTAGGGAGCAATCAATATAAATCGTAAGGATACAAGCAACAAAGTTACAGTCATACAATCATAAGTGGAAGGAGATGGGTGATAGGAATAGGAATAGCAATGTAGACTTAGTAAATAGTTTTAAAGTGTTGAGGGAATTATTTGTTTAGCAGAGTGATGGTGTTCAGGAGACACAGCCAGTTATATATATTGGAATACTACAGGTCCCCCCCCCCATTAAGCCCCTTACCTCTAGAATGCTTGAGCTTACAGGGATTCTTGGAAATAAAAATGATTATTGCATTTTGCAACTTGTGAAATCTTCATTCTTTAAAAATTAAGATCCCTTTATTATTTTTTTAAATGTAAAGGGGCAGATGGACACAGTCTGATTGCCATTATGAGGGATGCTATGGATATAGCAAGGGCTAAGACTGAAAATCTTCCTGTGGGATGTTAACAATGAAACCTTTCCTGTGCTTATGATCTTATTTCAACTTTCCTTTCTTTGCTTTACAGACCTGCAAAGATCATAAATGTGAAGATAGTTTGTAAAGTTACTTTTTCATCATTATTGTAACTGTAAATAGTTGCTAAATGAGGCAATTGCTAAACAAAGGCCTACCAGTAACGAATTTACTGTTGCATAAACTGACTTGAATCACAGTTCCTATGTCAGAGGCTTATAGTCCTAAGGATGGAGAAAGGAGACCTGGGAGAAAATTATCTATAGCTAGTTATATTGTTAATGAGTTTAGCTGAAATATTGAAGGTTTGAAAATGAATGGAGGCTGTATTTACATTTAAGAAAGTTTGAATATTAATTATTTTGTAAGAATTCTCAATAAGCTCTTTCCTAGTGAAATCAATATTTTTAAAGAACATGTGAGGAGAGGCAGAGTATCCTATAGAATCCAAACTGCTTTGGTTTTCTTTGGATATTAGCATTTCAGATGTCACATTTGTGTCAGTTTATTATTTTGCTCACAGAGGATTTAGGTTGTACACGGTATAGGATGGCATTATGGAAATATACTCTTTGTTTTTTTTAAACGATGGCAAATATGGTTACACAATTTGAATTCTCTAGGTAATTTTTCACTAATTGGGAATTATTGTCTTGTTTCTGTTATATAAACTGTGGGTTATATAATGTTACATTCATTTAAATGGCAAGCATTATTTAGTGAGTCTCCAAATGGAGAGCTTATTAAACTTGTCGGCACCTGGTTGACCTTACATAGTGCAAATTCAGTTAATTTTAAGTAGTTTTTGAAAGGTTGTAAACTTTCCAAACATTGCACCTGTTGTGTTTTCTTTCTTATGGAGGGTAATGAAAAAAGTGTCTGCTTTTACAAATGTATGGGACAAGAATTGCTCGTGGAACTCTTCAGATACCATGGTGATGGTCTTAGTATCTTTGACTATCCACACAGTATAGTATCAATGCTTTGCAATTAAGTGTGTGATAATTCTTGGTTTGCTCTGTTTGCAGATGCTGCAATGATGGAATTGAGCTGCACTGAAGCACCTCTTTATGTAAGTTCCACAACTTTAGACTTATGCCCTTTTCTTTTGTTTTGAACAGAGAGGCTTATTGAAAGGAAGCATGAATGAAGCAAAATATTGTGTCTTGCTTGACAGAATCTGCAAGCTATTGAATGCTGCTGTCTCATTCTAACTGGGCCATGCCTTTTATGTACACTGTTTCTCATTGTTCTTGAAGTAATTTTCACATTGCGGTATCCAGATATTTGTACTTAAGGATAATGTAGCCCAGTTTTTACTTAAAGATAATTTAAACCATTTAAAACTTAAAATGTATTAGAACAGAAAATATTTAAACTATAAGATATACCGGTAGACATTATTGCAAATAGATACCCATTATCTTAATAGCTCCACTCAAATGAAGAACTTCAAACCACTACTTCATAGTGAAAGACTACTGCTGGATAGTCCATGATGTAATTGGCACCATTAGAGCAGAATTATTACTCACCTTACTTTCTCCCGGCACAACGAGCCGTAAACACTCAATGCAATTGGACTAATTTATAGTGTGATGAATTGAGTAAAGTAACATGCATTACATGAGGCCCCATATAACCATTAAGTTAGGAATTTAAAAGAATGAACTATTCATGGAATGGATGAGAAAAGAGCACTCTTTGGAGTTTAAGTGATGGTAGAATTACGAGTATTTTTAAGACATGTAATTTTATTTGAGAGGCTGCTTTAACAATTTTTAAATAATATTTCTCACCATAGTGAAAATATGGTTTAGAAAGGTATGTTTCTCCAGAAATGTAATTTAATATTTGGTGCATTATTTTTTCTTGCTGAATCTGCCTATTTTCTGTTTTTGTGATTGATGTTGAATTAGGCTAATTCTAACAGCTCTGAGCTTTAATGGTCTATGTATACTTGAATGGCAAGATGCAATTTTTATGTGAATAAATTAGTACCTGTAGTTCAAATAGGGAAATGTAGGCAAAAGTAACAGTAACAAGATGCCAAATTCTGATAGGACTCCTGAGATTATGTTGAATGACCATCTACTATCTTCATTCTCCACTAGCCTGAATAGCACCTGCTTTGGAACAGTTTTAATATTTCTGGTGATTAAAAAGCAAATTTAATTTAAAAAAATGAATGCATGTATATATTTCTTTGTATTTTATAAAAAACCTATTTAAAAACAATAGATTAATTAACTTATTTTTAATCTCTAAAGATTTGTTGTGTGTCTGTGTTGAGAGAAGTAAATCATTTAAATTTGACTTGAGTATTTTACTTAATTGATGTACCTTAACATGAAGATGCATTCCAGATATGTTAGGTCTGTAATGGCGAAACTATGGCACGCATGCTACAGGTGGCATGCGGAACCATTTGTTACGGCATGGGAGATGTTGCCCTGTCAGCTCCAGCGTGCATGTGTGCGCTGGCTAGCTGACGTTTGTCTTCATTTTCAGCCGTTTTTCACCCTCCTCAGGCTCCTGGAAGGCCTCTGAAGAAAAACAGCCCTACGGGCAACCTGGAAGTTCAGGAATGGACTTCCGGGTAGCCCATAGGTCCATTTGTTGCCCTCCGAGCCTCCGGAAGGCCTCCGGGGGTGGGCGGGGGAGGCCATTTTCACCCTCCCTAGGCTCCTAGAAAGCCTTTAGAGCCTGGGGAGAGCGAAAAACAGGTCCATCACAGGCCAAAAGTAGGCAGAAGGCATGGGGGTTGCGTGTGCATGCGTGGGGGATTGCGTGCATAGAATTATGGCTGTGGCACGCCTGCCCATGACCCCCAGCGCTCCATCCGCTTTTGGCATGCGATTGGAAAAAGGTTAGCCATCACTGTGTTTGGTTAATAGTATATTGTGTGAAAGTAATGGCAGATTGGGAAAAGGCTAATCAATTAAGCTTGATCAAAGTATCAATTCTAAATGGATTATACTAGCAAGAACACCAAGCATAATGGCTCAATTCATATAGATGTTAAATCAGGGTTTGAATCATTTTTGAACCATATCCTTCTGAAACAACCTGCAGCAGATCCCAATCATCCATGGTGGCTTAGATTGCATAATTAATAGCCCCAAACCTCTAGATGGCATTAGACTGGTAGCAGAAATATGGAGCTAGGGGAGGGAACCATCTCCACTAGGTAGAATGAAATGTGGAAACCTTGTTTTAATAAAATAATGGAATTAATATCTACGTTAAATGATTGGGGAATTATTTTTCTTAATATATAGTGTAATATTGTTGATGCCACAATTGTTTTTTTAAATATGTAGCTTGACTACACTGCCATCCCTTAGATTGTTGACTATATTCTTAAATCATTACATTTCTGTTCAACGTTATATGAATAACAAAATAAATCCTGTGGTAAGCTGGACAACCAATATTTTTTTTTACAAATAAATAGAATGTCCGGTAAAAAATGATTTAGAACAACATATTCGAATGATGACTATCCTTTGAAAATCTTGGATCACAAAATCAATCATTCCTATTAAGCACAATCAGTGGACAATATCAAATTTTGAAGGAACTGTGCTGGGGAAGACTATAACAATATAATCACTTGACAAATAAATGTGGGCAACCTGACCTTGTATAAACAGGCATACAGATGGAAATCAGTCACAATTGTGCTCTAGCAATAGCCTATGCCAGAAATGCCCCAGTAATTGCCTTCTAATGCATATATTCAAACCTCTTGGGATTCCTTCCATTAGAGAAACTCCTGCCTTATTAGTATATCTTCATGGGAAACACAATCAAGTTGGTATTTAAATCAGACGTAGAAAGTACCGTAGTTCTTTTGTCTGTTTTCCTTGAATAGATTACTGACTTGCTGTGTTTGGTTGAAATCTTATACAGTACATTTGGAGTTTGAAGATTTCAATGAATCACAATATTTGTGTAAGAAGGAGATGGTGAAAACAATCTACTTGAGTTTCAATCTTTTTATAGCGTGGCATAGAACTCACCAAAGCATAAAAAGATGATACACGTGTGACTTCTGTTTTATTTGGGAGAATATAGAAGGAGAGAAAGATAGTAAGGGTGATGATTTCATTTGTCAATAAGGCACCCAGCAGAAATGGAACAAAATACCATTTCAGTTTTTACTTGCTCAAAGTATGAATTAGTGAAAATCTCAACTTAAAAGCTAGCAAGAGTGTCATTGAAGGATGAACATATGAAATTCAAATTTCATTGTTGTACATAAGAATGTCAGGAATGTGACATGCATATAAGTTTGAAATCAACAGCGTTTTAACAAATTGTCTTGTTTGAAATTATGTGATGCCTGTAATATACCAGCTACATTGTAGTATTAGTAAATTGTTTGGGGACGTAAAAATGGAGGTGGGGGTGGGACAGTAACACATTTGTTGGAAATAAATACACTTGCTTTTAAATGTATAGACTATGATCTTATTGAAAATGATCAAATATTGTACATTTCCATTTTTTCTGCAAACAAACCATTTATATCCCAAAGACAAATATTATTTAAATAAATTCCTGTTGATGTTGCTTCTTAAAAATAACTTTTGTGATATTAACTGAGACAATGCATGGAATTTAAATCACACAAATATTCTCAAATTTAAGATTTGGAAGTAGAAGAGCATTGTGTCGTAATTTGTGATTTTAACTTTTGCTTTTCAGTTTTTTAACTTCACATTTATAGTATAAAAGTTAGACATTTAACAGGAAATAATGTAGTGATCTGTCTTTTTCAGAGTTTTGTTTTACTACACTATAGTAATACTAAACTATGGTATATTATGCTGTACCAGACAATTTGGGGCAAGAAAATAATTTGAGACAAATCAATCTATTTACAGCTTAAAGTTAAGAAACACTATATATTGAGACATCTTTACTGTTTACTTTGATGTTTTAAACTATGATAGCATGTTAAATTCTCACATTCATTTGACAACAGCGACATATTTTGAGAATGTGAATGACCTTTAAAAGCCATTTTAACTTGGAAGATCTGGTCAATGCTTATGCCTTGTTGAAATGAATGTAAACTTGCATAAATTCAGAAAAAAATGTTGATGTTGCACTGCTAACATAGCAAATAGTGTCTAGCTAATGGGAAATGTGTGAACCAATTAAAAAAAGCTCTTTTGTCAAATGTCAACATACTAGACTAAATGACAAAACTTCATAGTTAGCTATTAGGTGATATGTACAATCGCTTTGTGTTCCTTCTATAAATTGAAAAGTTCTTTTGATCTTTTTTGTACTCTGCAGATAATCTTTTCTTTCCAATCTTTCCTCTGTTGGCTTTAGTTGACTTAAGGCTAAGCAAAATAAAATAAAATCGGTTCCTAAATGGATCCCTTTAATTCACATAGTCCCAGGGAGCACATCTTGGTTTGTAAACTTTGGAAATTGCAGTATAACTTTATGCTACACCCAGATTGGAGAAGGCTAAAATATTGTTATTGTTTAGTTATGAATGAGCAAATTTCACCAAGATCTTTCTTGTAATTTCTCTGTTCTGGTTCAAGCATAATATATTTTATTGATATATATCTACAATTTAAATAATAAATGTGATAATAGTACCATGTAAAAATAAAAATGTTTAATGCAAACAGTATTTATAGTTTCTAAAGATTTATATTCAAATATTAATCTTTTACAATATATAGCCTTATGTATATGTTTTTCTAATCAAATTATTGTAATAATGCTCTTTTATAGATTCAAGAGAAATAAAAGTACGTTCAGATTAAAGATGTGGAGTTGCCATAATTTTTCTCTTTTCCTCTTGCATCTTCTTTTACCATTTTTTCTAATCTTTATTTCCATTTGTAATTTATATAACAATAAACTTTCATAAAAGAGTAAATTGTTGGCATATGTTCAAGATCATATCATTGTTGTCTTTCTTTTTGTGCTTTATCTTAATTTAAAATTGTACATAATCATGTTATGATCTGTTTTGTAGTCATCTGGTTATGTCTATTTTGTTATAGCTGAATTCCTCTACCTTCTTGTAGCACTATAATGTGAATTTCATTTCTATGTGTTCTGCCTGATGATGTCCATGTAAAAAGGCATTGCTTTGATTATTTGAAAATGCTGTTACAGGAAAAAAATATTGGATTGACAGAAATGGATTAAATTCTCTTGTTTGGTTTTGATTTCCAAATGATGTTGTCCAACTGCATTTTTTTCTATACTATTTACAAGTTTGGCATTCCAAACTTTGCTAACAGGTTTTGTTAAATTCAAATTGAACTTGATCATAAAATTTGTCAAATTCTTTTTCTTTTGCATTAGGAATTGGAGCATAAACCTGGATAACTATCATATTGAAGAGTTGTTTGTGAAGTATACTTGATATTAGAGGTAGTCCTCAACTTATAATCATTCATTTGGTGACTCTTCAAAGTTATAACAGCATTGAAAAAAGTGACTTGACCATTGCAGCATCCCGGTGGTCACATGATCAAATTTCAGAAACTTGGCAACTGGTTCATAGTTATGATGGTTGCATTGTGTCCCAGGGTCATGTGATCACCTTTGTGCCTTTCTGACAAGCAAAGCCAATGGGGAAACTAGATTCGCTTAATAGCCATGTTACTAATTTAACAATTGCAGCGATTCAATTAACCAAGAAAAGTTATAAAATGGGGTAAAATTCACTTAACAACTGTCTTGATTAGCAATTTGGGTCTCCATTGTGGTTGTAAGTCGAGGACTATCTGTATTGAGTCACTGAGTGCATAGTAGCCAGGTCCTGATTGGCTATTTGCTTCCCGAGTATGAAAAATACATTAGTTTTTTGTTGATTTCAATTTGTTGATATCTAAGATGTTAAAGAATAAAAAATAGTGCAGAAAAGGAGAAAAAGAATATAGTAAAGAATATATCTGTATCTGTATCTGTATCTGTATCTGTATCTGTATCTGTATCTGTATCTCTATCTCTATCTCTATCTCTATCTCTATCTCTGTCTGTCTGTCTGTCTGTCTGTCTGTCTGTCTGTCTGTCTGTCTGTCTGTCTGTTGTATTTGTGCTGATAAATAAATAAAGGGAGACTAGTATAGATCTATTCAAGCTATTTAGCTCTCATCAGCTAGCCATACCCTTACTGGGATTAGAACCTGTGCTGTATTTGGGTATACCAGGGGTTGTGATATATATATATACACACACACACACACACACACACACACACACACACACACACACACACACATACATACTTCCCTCTTCATTACAAGTATAAACATTTTAGTAACTTGTCACCTTCTCTTAAAATACAACAGATGATCTCTTCTTCCCAAATTTGATCTCATGTTTATGAAATGTTGAAAGCTTTGTCATTCAGTCTTGGTCAGCAAAAGCCGATTGAGATTACTACAGATAACAATATTTATTTTAATCTTAATGAAATTAGCTAATTTTGTATTTCTTCTTTTTACTTTTAACAATATGACTTTAATTCTTTCTAATACTGTGCTAAAACATGATTTCTTATCATTTTGTTTTGTCTCTTCTCACAAAATCCTTCAAAACTTGAAACAAAACGTCTTTTACATGCCAATTATCCAGGTCACACTTTTGTTATTTATATCTCTTTTAATTATTAGGACATGAGCCAGTTTCATTTGTATATTCAGTGTAGCATCTTTGTTATTGTACAGTAACCTGTTATTTTTACATCCACTTTGAAACCAGTCTCAGTCTTCTTGTTCAGTAGAACTTGCTCTTCTTCTTTTCAATACAATCAGTTTATAATGGCAGACATTTTCAAAATTAACATTTGCTTCTATTTTTAATATATCCTTCAGTATTCCAATATTAAGGTATTTTGTTCTGTTTTCTGTTAGTAAGTCAAATTTAAGTGCTCTCCTCCTTTAATTGTAATCATTACTGTATTTTTTGGAGTATAAGACGCACCAGAGTATAAGACGCACCAAGATTTTGAAGAGGCAATTTTAAAAAAAAAAGGTTTTTGCACTCTGCAGACTTCCCAAAAATGGCACATTTTTCTTCAAAAAAAGGGCATGAACAGCCTTTAGGAGGCTTTAGGAGTGCTCTTGAGGTTCCCCCCCTCAAACTAGCAAAAAATGGCCCATTTTTCGCAAAAACGTGTCCATTTTTGTCAAAAAAAGGGGCATGCATAGCCTTTAGGAGGCTTATAGAGTGCTCCTGAAAGCTGGGGGGGGGGCAAAATTGAGCAACAAATGGCCCGATTTTCATTCATTTCTGCCCTCCGCAACCTCCAGGAGCACTGAAAGCCTCCTAAAGGTTATACACTGCCATTTTGGTGAAGGGAGTGGGGTTTCAGTAGGCAAAAGTGCTGTATTCAGTGTATAAGACATATCCAGATTTTCAGTCTCTTTTTTTGAGGGAAAAAGGTGCATCTTATACTTCGAAAAATATGGTAGCTCCTTGTTCCTAATGGCATCCAACTTTCAAAGTTTCATCCTATCATGGTTTTTTTTAAAGAATATAAAGCAACATTTTCCCATAGGAAAGATTCTTCTAATTAATTCCAAAATCTTATTTCAAAGAAATCTTATTTCAAATTCATCTGGACCTTTAGTCCATTTGTAACTTTCCAGAATCAATGCTCTAGTGACCCTTTTACTGTTTATTCCAAAAATATTTTTTAAAGTTTTTAAACTTGGATTTAAAACATCCTTTTCTAAGGACTGAAAAGAATAGCAATAGCAGTTAGACTTATATACCGCTTCATAGGGCTTTCAGCCCCTCTCTAAGCGGTTTACAGAGTCAGCATATTGCCCCCACAGTCTGGGTCCTCATTTTACCCACCTTGGAAGGATGGAAGGCTGAGTCAACCCTGAGCTGGTGAGATTTGAACCGCTGAACTGCAGCTAACAGTCAGCTGAAGTGGCTGCAGTACTGCACTCTAACCACTGCGCCAACACTGGATGAGTCAAGAAGACTCATCCAGTGCTCTAAAACATGTCATTGGGAAGGTTCCTAATAGCTAAATAGTTAAGAATTGGTCCCTCTCACCTGTGCTATGAGGAGGCATGCTGTGGGCTCTGTCAGCCCTATCATTCCAGCTAATGAGGGGTCTAGCAGAAGGGCCTTCTCTGCTGTTTCACCTGTCGTCTAAAACATCTTATTCCCTGATGTGAGGTCGGTCCCAACCTTCCTGATCTTTCATAGGAGCCTAAAGATCTGGCTGTGCCTGTTAGCTTGGGGCATCACAGTGGAAGTGGTTGATTCAGTAACCCACCTCCCCCCTTTCCTGGCCTCCCCTCCCTATCTGTAATTGGACTTTAGCAGTTGGCATTAACTTACTTGTATGTGTTGTATGTGAAGTTACTCTGTGGTAAGATGGGCAGCAAACAAACAAACAAATTTCTGAAAGTGATGAAGAGATAAGGCTCAGTGAATCTTATGCCCATATAGGCTACATTATGAGCTTGGTTGAAATCCCTTGCCTCCCAGCTACTCTACTCACAAGTCAACCACAAAAACCTCCGTTCCCACAGACTACTGACAAGAATGACAGCTGCCCAGCATAAAAGTGGGCGAAATCATAACCTCTCCTTTTTCTGCAGAGACTTTGCCAGATAGACTTCACTGTCTGGCTGCCGATCCCTACTGCAATGCTCCTTCTGGTTCATGATAAAATTTAACCTGAAGTTAAGCGAGACAATTTCTGAATAAAAGGTCAAGTGGTTTTAGAATTGAGATTTATAACCTTGGTTGTAAAGCCTGATGCAAAGGTAGTCTGCTATAAGACGTGAGGCAGGCTTCCCGGCAGCCCTCCCGGCTCATTAGCCCTCCCAAGAAACCAGACAGGAAACAGGATTAGATGAACTAATTCTACTTTATTGTAAAGCCAAATTAACAATCTTGCAAGTCTGAACGTACCAACTTCCTGCTGCCCTTTTGACTGCTTGATCCATTATGGCAGATCTTTCCTAAGTTTCTTTAAGCCACTGGGAGCTCCTGTCTCTCTTGTCTTATAGTTTCCTACGCAGCATCTCTTCCCTTCTTTCGCCAAGGTCAGTCAGTCACACTCATTCCATGAGCTGTAGTAATAGTAAGCCACCCAGAATCATTGAGGAGTAGATGGCATAGGAATGTGTAAACAATGCATAAATATATCTGTTTTTCACTAAAAAATTTGGAAGTATTCCCTAAAGTCTCCCTGTAAAAGTTTCATATTGCAGAATATAAAAGGATATAATATTTAAAAACTAGTATTTAATTTCATCCTGGGCTGCTTTGATCAATCCTATATTCAGCTTCAGTGAACTTATATTAAGCTTTGATCCAGCAGACCACAGAAGCCTCTGATGAGTACAGTGGCTGGATATTGAGAGTTAAAACAGTGAATGATAATATTAATGACAAAATATTTTGATTGTTGAATATTATATGTAGTAGAGCTTGAAAATCTGTTTTCATCTTTGGCTTGTTCAAAAATTCTAGATAATGCATTTGTTCATGGTAAAGTTTCTGTGTAAACATTTGGTGAGGGTTAGGTTTAGTGTTGCATTTAATTCTAGACCTACAGTAACCTTGTGACAATTATCTGTAGCAGTGATTTTTCAAGTATGAAAATATTAATAAGCTTTATTATAAATATCCCTTTGAGAACATTTGAAACTATTCTTCCTGGTGTTCCAGTTTAATTATAATTTAATTAGAATAGAAATGTGATATTATAGGGAACTGGTTTGGGACTCTATTATGATCCTAAAACAAATATAGATCTGAAATCTAGTATACATAATTTGATGTTAGACTAACCTATTTTGCCAGATTGCATTAAAAGTAAACAATCACTTCCTGAGCACTAGCTAAACACAACTGATAATTTGTGAAATATATATTGGAATAAAGTATGGAATTGAAGAGAGCAGAGCAAAAGTCTTTGGAATGTATCAAGCAAGAAGGAATAATATGATCTGCCTTGGTTGAAATCTCTTTGTAGAAGAAAGATTTGCATATCTTGTTTTTTTAAGCAAAAATCCTGATTAATTGGTTGTTCTGAGTTGGCTTGTTGAGCTCTTCACTACAGTAATAATCTACATAAATAAAAGGCAACATAAAGCAAACAAAATTCTTTATGAAAAGTCAGTGGGGAACATTTCAACCCCCCAGCAAATTCTAACACTGATCTTCAGTTTGTTGATCTTCAATTGTTGAAAAATGATTTTTTAAAGACTGATTATGTATGGCATGAAAGAGTTGAATTACAATAAATAAATCAAGAAATTTAGTTTAATTTCCTTTTATTTGAATTGGGTAATGTTCTCTTTAAATTATTTGTCACTTGGCTCCCTAATATAAGATTGTCTGTGATAATCTCAAACATAATTCATAATGATATGAATTATAATTAAAAATTAATAGAACAATACGATTGTTGCAATAATCGTAAGTAGGAAATTGTAATTACTGACACTACCAATTATATTACTATGCATTTATAAGATCTCTTTCCCTATACACATCCAATAGTGAGTAACATAACTGAAATGAAATGGACACAGTTTCTAAAATTTTCTGCCATGGCAGAAAATAGAATAGAATAGAATAACAGTGTTGGGAAGGATCTTGGAGGTCTTTTAGTCCAACCCCCTACTCAGGCAGGAAGCCCTATACCATTTCAGACAAATGGTTGTCCAATCTCTTCTTAAAAACTTCCAGTGTTGGAACATTCACAACTTTTGAAGGCAAGTAGTTCCACTGATTAATTGTTCTACCTGTCAGGAAATTTCTCCTTAGTTCTAGATTGTTTCTCTCTTTAATTACTTTCCATCCGTTGCTTGCCTTCAGGTGCTTTGGAGAATAGCTTGACTCCCTCTTCTTTATAGCAACCCCTGAGATATTGGAATACTGCTGTCATGTCACTCCTAGTCTTTTCTTTCATTAACTAGACATATCCAATCCCAGCAACTGTTCTTTTATTTTTAGCCTTCAGTCCCTTGATTATCTTTGTTGCTCTTCACTGCATTCTTTCTAGAGTCTCAACATCTTTTTTACATTGTGACAATATTCCAAGTGTGGTCTTTCCAATCCATTATAAAATGATATTAACACTTAACGTGATCATGATTTGTTAATGCAGTCTAGAACTGTGCGGTTGGTCAGCTAGTTACAAATCCATTGGGTGGTGATGCTGTCTAACCCATATTTTTCTATCAAGTACAGGTAATATTTGACTTACAACCCCAATTGAGCCCAAATGTTCTGTTGTTAAGTGAAACATTTGTTAAATGAATTTTGCCCTATTTAATGACTTTTGCTGCTACAGTTGATAAGTCAGTCATTTCAGTTATTAAGTTAGTAACAAAGTTGTTAAGTGAATCTGGCCTCCCCATTGACTTTGCTTGTCAGAAGGTGGCAAATGCTGATCACATGACATTACAGCGGTCATAAATACAAATAAGTTGCCCAGCATCTGAATTTTGATCACAGGACCATGTGGATGCTGCAGGGGTTGTAACTGTCATAAGACACTTTTTCCGGTGCCATTGTAACTTTGAATGGTCACTAAATGAACTGTTGTAAGTCGACTCCCTTTAGTAAGTTGTCGCCTACTTTATCAAATGCCTTACTGAAGGCCAAGCAAATTATATCCACAGCATTCCTCTGGTCTACTAATTTTGTCACTTTGTCAAATAATGCAGCAAGATTTCTCTGGCATGATCTGTTTTTGACAAACTCATGTTGGCTTTTGGTTAATATCAGCCAGTATGTTCATATAAGAGTTAGTTAGCTTTTACTGCAAAGTATGAATTTATCCTTCCTTTGTAATGATTTTAGTCAAAACATCTGGGACAAATTTGGAAATGGTCTTGGTTTTTCTGGTTTTACTCGGAAAATGCTTGTGAGTTTCTCCAAAGTGTATAGTACTTGAAATAGATGTTTACTTTCAGTCCTTTTCTAGATCAGGTTACTGGTGCCTAGAGAGAGAATACTTTTTAAAACAATGGCCTTTTAAAGTAAGCACACAAGGGATAGAGTTTTTGTGGAAAGTAATGCTTACAGTTCTCATTTTGTTGTAATAAACTAGTTTAGATATAGCAAGGGAAGCCAGAGAAGTTATGGAGAAATAAATAATATCCATGAGGATCAGTGTAAGCAGATCCTTGCAGATGGAAGCTTTAGTCAGACTTGGTTTTCTGCCATTCATATGGCAGCTATTGAAGGAGCAGTGTGGAAATCTCTTTCTCAGCTTTGGATTGCTGGCTACTGAACAGCCTAGCAGTAGTTGTGACTTGGATAGAAACATCTTGATCCATTTAGACCCATGTGCACAGTTTGTATTTTCCAATCATATCAAAGTGGGAAGATGTGGATAATTGTGCGAGCTAAATATAGGAATTGAAGTACATCCTTGTAGCTTGTAATTATTAGTAATTGTAGAATGATAAAACTGAAAGTCTGGCTGAGAAAGGATAACTGACTACAATCACTTATCTTTTATCTATAATTCTAAATATACAAAAATGTAGGTATTCTTTAATTTGATACTAAATTAAAAAAAAAACTTTCCAAGGCTGTGTAAAGGTATAGATAGAATGTAATCTACAAGCCATAGTTAAACATGAACTATTTTAATTGGGTATAGATCTATTATTCTGGATATTCCCATGGAGATTCGGAGCTCCCCATGGAGATTCGGACCTTCACCACCCTTCAGGCCTTCCGCAAAGCCCTTAAAACCTGGCTGTTCCGACAGGCCTGGGGTTGACGAGTTCCCGTCCCCACTCGAACTGTGTGGTTGTTGTTTACTTTTAAATTCTTTTGTAGTTGCTTGTTTGTTGTTTACCCCCTGTCTGTATTCCCTTTCTTTGATTTGTGAGCCGCCCTGAGTCCCTCCGGGAATAGGGCGGCATATAAATGCAATAAATCCAAATCCAAATATTCAGAAATATAATGGATAGCCAGTGGTTGCAATTTTGCAACCTAAAATGAGAAGATAGATCTTGGATCTTTCTATGTTTTTTCAATATTCTTCTATAGTGAGCAGAATTGTAGGCGTGCCAAACAGATGGAAAAGGGAGGCTAGACAAAGAAAAGGATCAAAGAGCAGGTGCAAATCCCTGTGTCTGCTGAATCGCCCAGTTAATTAGGCAATGTGAAGTTGCATTCTCAATTTGCAGGTTGCAGTTGAACAAGCTAGGTAAGCAACATTGCCAGGCACTTTTGCTTGGGATCCTTGAGTTACTTTAAAAAGTAGCTTAAAATTATTTTTTAATATGTCTAATCTAGAAATAGTACTTTTTAAAAACCACTCCTTCAATAAAAATTTCCTCTAGGTCCCTAAGGCAGATAGTATGTGGTGTGTGTGTGTGTGTGTGTGGTTGGGGTTCCTGCATTTTTCTGCAGTTTTGCTTTAGGTTTTTTTTGTGAGATTTTGGAAGTAGTTTGCCATTGTCTGGTTCCTAGGACTGAGAGAAAGTGACTGGCCCAGGTCACCCAAGGTAGGACTAGAACTCAGTATCTGCTGGCTTCTAGTCTGATGGCTTTAACCATTATACCAAATTGGCTATCAAAAGCAGATGGTATCCTGGGATAGTTGCAGTCTAAACCAGGGACATTCAGAATAGGATTGTGACTAAATCTCAGTTGCTTCTCAGTCATGCCCACTTTTGCATGGACACAGTTTTTGCTTGAATGGTGGCACTGGACCCAGCTGAGCACAGCATCTAAGTACCTGACGTCCCCCGACAACCTTTATGCATGTGGAAATGGCTCCTGCAATTAGGCCCTACTGTTCCTAGTCATTGTCTAAGGCAACCTGATCAGATGTGAGTCACTTTTGCCTGGTCAACCATTTATAGACTTTTAGGGCTTCATCCAGAGGTCATCATAGAAGGTTTAGTCTGCAAACCCATCTAGGCAGCCTGAGCACTACAGGAGCATGCTGGCGCAGATTGGGAGGCCTAAGTACTCTATCTACACATACTTGTGCAGCATTTTCCCTGTATATTGGACTCTCATGATGGCTGTGTTCAAGACTTGGGGTGGTTCTTCTCAGACTACATTAGTCCTTGATTTAAGACACAATTAGGACTGGAACCACGGTTGTTGAAAGATTTAGTTGTTAAATGGCCGCTTTGCTTAATGACTGCAATCCCAGCTTTCCCATTTGTGGTAGTTAAGCAATCTCATGGGTTGTTAAGTAAAGTGCAGAAGTCCCTCAAGGGTTAAGGAGGCCCTGGGAGCCTGGCACAAGCTATGGGGTCCACTGGCATGTGGAAACTTGCATGGAAAATTTGGGGGTCTCTCCACCCCATCATGTCCAGGACTTCACTCTGAAAGTGCTTCCTGCCCAAGGTTTTCAGTTCCACAATGCAGAAGATGGAACCTGAAATCTGTGGGCAAGCAGCTCTTTCAGTCAGCCCCAGATATGAGAGGGAGTCCTCTTGGCAGGTGCAACATTCCCTTCTTGCTTCCCCATTGACTTTCTGAGGAAGCTGGCAGAGAATATTGCAAATAGTGACCACATGATCACAGGGCATTTGGCAACCAGTTGTAAATGTAAACAGCACCAAGATCACAATCACCTGTCCATAGGTAGGGCAGTCCACTGTTTTGCAATGGGTGGAAATACTTCACAGGTCATAAAGCATCCTGTCTAAAGCTATTGTTATTTCAAACCATTGTTAAGTGAATGGGTTCTAAGTCAAGGACTGCCGGAATGATGACAGGAGTGTGCACTTCTCCTTCTTGTGATGCTGATTAGATGGCTCCTTTTCTTTGTAATTTGTGACCTATTCAAGGCGGAAGGATATCACATAATTTCATATATTAACAGAGGAGTTAAGACTGTTTTCTTTACTATTTTATAGGATCATAACATCACAGGGTTTAAGAAATTGATTTAAATATTGTAAGGCAAGTTAGAATTGTTTACATTTTAAAATGCGGCAAAATCAGGAACAAAAATGGCAGTCATGTAGAAACAGTATTTTTTGATTAAGTCAAAAGTTTTATGAAACAAAATAGTTACTGACCCGCCCCCCTTCCTCCCAATAGATTCTTAAATGATCTCTGTCCCAGTTTTAAATGCAACTTGTGTTTAACAGATGGGACTGTTTACTAAGAATGTTATCTTTGGGATATTGGAAACAATTTTCTGTTCCTGGGATTCTAGTTACACCTGCATTTCATTTTTATAAAATAGTAGTATCTTATGCACACCTAAGCCTCAAAAGCTTTTCACCTAAGTATAAGCATAGGTATGAAGAATTCAAAGAGATGTGGAAGAAAGTAGATCCAGATACAAGGATCTGTCAGATTTACACAGATTGAATTAATTTTCACCTTCCGGGCAGGAACAGAAAAACATGCAATTGTAATTACTAAGATCTTGATTATTATTTGGATATAAGAAACCCACATATTTGAGCGTACTACTGTAATGTCTGTAATATGAAACTAATTAAGCCAAAATAATTTTTGTCTCTTGATTTCTAATATGGCCTTAGTTTTATTGCAAAAATATTTTGAAGTGTTGAGAATTTATTCATTTTGCAAGAGGCAAATGCCCCAAATAATTGGAGCACTACTTAACTTATTTTATTAGACTAGCAGCCCACCTGATATACGTTACAGTCATTTTGTCACCATAGTGAACAAAAGCTTTACACACTTCTTGCAGAATTAATAAAAATTAAAACAAGCAAGAAAATAGTTAGAGAACACCTATCTGACCTTGACAAATATAAATCACCAGGACTCTGGTATGTAATGGGTTGTAATGGTTTACATCTCAGAGTTCTGAAGGCACCAGCAGATGTTCTCTCAGAACCATTGTACCATTTCTTTCAAAAATCCTGGAACTCCAGGAAATTACCCAAGGATTGGAAAAGAGCTGATGTGGTAGATGTGAAAGAGCTGATAGTTCCTAAATTAGTCAAACTGTTGTTAAGTGAATCTAGCTTCCCCATTGACTTTGTTTATCAGAAGGTTGCAAAAGGGAATCGTGTGACCCTAGGGCATTGCAACCATCATAGTCAATTGCCAAGCACCTGAATTTTAATCACATGACTATGAGGATGCTACAACAGTCATAATTGTGGAATCTGGTCATAAGCCACTTTCTTCACTGCCATTGTAACTTTAATTGGTCACTAAACGAATTGTTGTAAGTTGAGGATTACCTGTATCTAGGAAGATACTGGAAAAGATGATCAAAAACAGATCTGAGAACATCTAGAAACAAATAAACTATAAATATAACTAAAAGCCAGCATGAGTTTGTTAAAAACAGATCATGCCAAATCAATCTCATTTCATTCTTTGACAAAGTGACTAAATTAGTAGACCAGCAAAATGCTGTGGACATAGGATACTTAGAGGTCAACAAGGCATTAGACAAAGTAGACCACAACCGATTTCTTGGTAAGCTAGAAAAATGTGGGATAAACAGCATCACCACCAGGTGATTTGTAACTAGTTGACTGCAAAAAAAATCATTCTGGATGTTATAAAGAACCCTGCATAGAAATTACTATCCTGAATTTTATTTTGGAATAATTGGAATTTCAACTTGGCTAAAATGGGTAATATAAACCTCATTGAAGAAAAAAATTCTGGAAAATGTACATTTGGAAATATCTTTTCTGTAAATGAACTTTGGTTTCATTTGATGAAATTATTTTGTCAGCTATATGTCTGTTTTATTAGTACCATGTTTCCCCAAAAATAAGACAGGGTTTTATTTTATTTTGACCCCAAAAATAAGCACTTGGCCTTATTTTCGTGGAGGTCTTATTATTTTTGAGGTGTAGGAGGTGGCAAGAGTGGTCACCTTATGGCTGCTGCTGTGTTGCAATATATTCAGGGAGACTTATTTTAGCGCATGCGCTCAAAAGCCTGATTGGGCTTATTATCTGGGGAGGTCTTATTTTTTGGGAAACAGGATAATATAATCTATTTTCAAAGAAAAACGGAACCAGAGCATACTAAGGCATAATATATGAAATATTTAATCTGTTGGTGATATATAACTCCTATTCATAACATTTGTCAGTCATCATTTCCTAAGTTTCGTCTGATTCATTATCACTTGGTTCTTTTGTGTCCTGTTCGCCCATCACACCCAGATAGCAAATAAGCAAGACCAACTTTGCATCAAAAGTAAAGCTAGACCTGGGCGTTGTCTGTAGTGTGATGGAGCTTTAAAGGTTTGTCAGAATTATCCATTGTCCAGCCTGGTATAAAAACTGTGGCTATACTCTTCAATAATGTTTTCATTAAAGAATACCTGGGATGACATGACTACAAGAAGTCCTGCCTACATTTGATTGATTGGCACTTGCTGAGTTAGAAAAAGAGTGTAATGTTGATGCCCTTGTATTGTTATCTGGAGATAAGGGGGATATATAATTTGGTTTTGTGTACACTCTGAACTTAGTAATTCATACATAAAAAGATATGTTCTATTTAGTGCTTACTTAGTGTTTAAATGCTAGATTTGCTCTTTACTTCAGCAAACAATCCTTAAGTCCTATTTAAATTAATTAACATTTTAAAAAATAGTAGGAATAGGTGGCACACAGTCTAATTTAAGGTGCTCCAGAGAGTTGTTGGTGGCTCTGCTTTTCAAACCATGATATGTATGTATGTATGTATGTATGTATGTATGTATGTATGTATGTATGTATGTATGCATATGTGTGATGGAATCTCTAAATGCATGCCCACTGATCAGATCAAATTAACAGAGTTGGAAGGGACCTTATAGGTCATTTAGTTCAACCCCCCGCTCAAGCAGGAGACCTTACACCATTGCTGGCAAATGCCAGTCCAATCTCTTTTTGAAAGTCTCAAGTGATGAAGCAGTGGTGGGTTTCAAATTTTTTTAGAACCTCTTCTGTAGGTGTGGCCTGCTTTGTGGGAGTGGCTCAGTGGTCATGTGACCGGGTAGGAGTGGCTTGCTGGCTATGTGACCGGGTGGGAGTGGCTTACCAGCCATGTGACTGGGTGGGTGTGGCCAACTTGTAAAATGTGGTGAAACTCACTTAACAACGCTCTTACTTAGCAACCAAAATGTTGGCTCAGAAACTCTGGCATTTGAAGCACGCAAGTCTTAAAGCTGTCAAGTTACAAGACCCTTGCACCACTAACCCTTTAGGAAAAAACCGCCCAGGGGTGTTCAAACTTGACAGCTTTAAGACTTGTGGACTTCAACTCCCAGAATTCCTCCTCTCGCTCTTCATCTTGATGATGTGCAGATGGGCTGAGGGAGGGAGCTGGAACCGGTTCTAAGCGGCACTGTAGATTTGTGGAACCTCTTCTATAGAAGAGGCTAGAACTGGCAGGAACCCACCCCTGTGATGAAGCCCCCACAACTTCCAAAGGCAACTTCTGTTCCATTGGTTGATTGTTCTCACTGTCATATACATCCATTGGTTACATACATATACTGTATCTATTAATGCATGCATGTTTTCACATGTAATCCCAAATGTTATTTGAAGGAGTGATGAGCTTTCAGACTGGATAGTGGTGGTCTAATTTCTTTTTTTAAAACAATAGAAAAGGGGAATATAGGCATCCAGCCCAAAACTCATCACTGCTTCATTGATGCCAGCCATGAAAGTTTACACCATCAAAAGTTATTTGTTTGGTTTTGCCTTAGTAAATTGTATGAATCCAGCCACAGTTGAACCTGAATTCAATACATTTTCTCTTAGTATTCTTAAATTGTGAGTAAGAAAATATATACCGTTATGGAGGGGATTTTAGTGAAGAGGAGAGAATATCTGGCTCTGTCCATTATTGGCATTTTGCTCCAAATAGTTTTTAGAATAGAACAAGAATAGAATAACAGAGTTGGAAGGGACCTTGGAGGTCTTCTAGTCCAACCTCCTGCTTAGACAGGAAGCCCCATACCATTTCAGACAAATGGTTATCCGACATTTTCTTAAAAACTCCAGAGCATTCACCACTTCTGGAGGCAAATTGTTCCACTGATTGATTGTTCTAACTGTCAGGAAGTTTCTCCTTAGTTCTAAGTTGCTTCTCTGCTTGATTAGTTTTCACACATTGCTTCTTGTCCTACCCTTAGGTGCTTTGGGGAATAGCTTGACTCCCTCTTCTTTGTGGCAGCCCCTGAGATATTGGAACACTACTATCATGTCACCCTTAATTCTTCTTTTGATTAAACGAGACATACCCAGATCCGTTTTTCATATGTTTTAGCCTCCAGTCCCCTAATCATGTTTGTTGCTCTTCTCTGCACTCTTTCTAGAGTCTCCTCATCTTTTTTTACACTGTGGCGACCAAAACTGAATGCAGTATTCCAAGTGTGGCCTTACCAAGGCATTATAAAGTGGTATTAACACTTCAAGTGATCTTGAGTCTGTCCCTCTGTTTACGCAGCCTAGAACTGTGTTTGGTTTTTTTGGCAGCTGCTGCACACTGCTGGCTCATATTTAAATGGTTGTCCACTAGGACTCCAAGATTTCTCTCACAGTTACTTTTCTCTGATGAGTAAAGACTTTCAATCTGGGGGAAATGATTTGAAGGCCTCTGTGTTAAAAAGATATTTTGAAGTATTTGTTTTTGTTATTTTTGCTTGTTAACAAGTTGCTACTGTCAGATGAGGACAATTTTATTGACTATTGTTAAAACTAGATTATTAAAAATAATGGTAGCAACCATTATGCAATTCTTCTTTTAAGGAAACACAGCTCCATCTACATTTCCTCCCCAAAACGGATCTGATTCTTTGTTATTGCTCCCTTTTATATTTCATTCTTTTGAAAACTCCCTTCAATGTTATATAATGGAGTTGTTTTTGGTTTGTTAATTTCATTTGCTCAGAAAAAAGTGAGATTTGTTTATAGTTTCGTAAATCCTGGTTTGAACTGCAAAACTTTTATCACAATCTGTCTAAAGTAAACATTTTCCACCTCACTGATTACAGCGTGAAAACTTTAACCATGTTAAATACTGTAGAATATGCCCAATCTACATTGCCAGCTGCTGTAATTAGAAATATTTCTATTATGTGATATAGCATTAAAATATGTCCACTTTCTAGGGGCAAACCATTATATATGGAAAGTTTGACAACATTCTTCCAGAAGAGGCTGAATTTTACTTTGTTTACAAAGGATCAATACAGAAACATGTAGTCTTTGCCAAGCAAGTTACTGAAAACACTCTTGAATCTATAATTCCAGGTGAGTGGTGTAGCTCTGCTACATTGTCCATTTTTCTTCTTATTGCAGCATTTTAATCTTAAATTTTGGAAGAGCTATAAATTATTGAATTTTGATTATTTAATTGTTATCACATTGGAAGCCAAATGACAGCAAGTGAGTTTTTGTCTCTTGTGTACAGTTACTGGGCTAAGACGTAAAGTCTGCTTCCAGATAATTACTAAGCATAGCAATAAGAGGCAGTGACTTCCTCAAAATGTCTAACCTTTTCTTAGGAGCACTGCATTCTCCACATTGATTAGTTTCTCCTTCTCCAAGTCCAAGCATTATTTATAATCCTACTTAATATATACAGTTTAAAGAATCAGGGATGAAAACCTTTTCTTACAGTCTATATTCCAATCTAAAGCATGACCTATAAAAGCATGACTTATAAAATTTGCTAGTTTTTACAGCTTTTCGATAACTATTTGTTAACTATGGTTAACTATGGTTAGATAGACATAGGCAATATTTTTCCATTAACATTGATTGATTGATGTGCTATTAAGTCATTCTTAGAGCCAAGGTGGCGCAGTGGTTAAATGCAGCACTGCAGGCTACTGCTAGATCAGCAGTTCAGCGGTTCAAATCTCACCGGCTCAGGGTTGACTCAGCCTTCCATCCTTCCGAGGTGGGTAAAATGAGGACCCAGATTGTTGGGGGCAATATGCTGACTCTCTGTAAACCGCTTAGAGAGGCCTGAAAGGCCTATGAAGCGGTATATAAGTCTACTGCTATTGCTATTGCTATTGATTCCTAATGACTTCACTGATAGATTTTTCTCCCAGATAATCAATCCCTAGCATTATCCAAGCTATTTTTTTTTATCTTTTAGCAATTACAACTGAACCCAGAATTTTGGTCATAAGACATTGTGGTCACTAAACGAGTTGCCATGACCTGATTTTATTTTACTACTGTTTATACAACATTAAATGAATCATGTGGCTGTTAAGAAAACCATGTGGTCATTAAGCAAATCCATTCCCCTGAATGGGTGTTTTTTGTAAGAAACCAGTAAAAATGCTGGAAACTGGCGAAAAAGTTGCATGTTGTCACATGACTGAGGAATATTGTAACTGGTCATAAAGATGAACTGATTGCCAAAACACTTGAACTGTAATCATGTGATCATATTGGGGAGGGATGCAACTGTCCTATCTTTGAGGGCAGATCATAATTAGCTTTTTGAGGTAATTTTGAACCATTGTTAAATGAGGATTACCTGTAATGAAGTAGCTATTGGGAGAATCCGCTATCCTTGCCATGCTAGTATCCTATACTGATGAGTGCAGAAGTAATTATAGTATTATTTGCATGGCAGGCAATCGCAACCTGGCTTGCTATGTCACATTGGTGTTCAAATAAAGCTCATGTAATACAATCCTTTTTGTTTGTATTAATAACAGCATCTTCGCTGATAAGGCAACTCTATGTATGCTTTAACCATAAATTCCAGAATTTATAGCCAACATAATGTGTGTAGGGCATGTTTTTCTGCCTGAATCAGTTGGTGTTCTGGCTGGATATTAGTAACACTAATATCACATGGACGGTGCAAATTGCACTAAATAAAAAAGAGAAATATAAATAAGGCAACTGACAACTGAAAAATATATGTATCAACCTTTCTGTTACTTCTAATATTACTATGCATTGCCTATGTATTTTCAGTCAAGTGTATATACGTGTATATAGTACATGGTGAATACTATCAATTGTTTATTTTTTTCCTGCACATATAGTATATGAGAATTGAATCTGACTTTGATTCCAATTTTTCATACTTTAAGAAATGGCAATAAAATGTATTTTTGTAGAGGGCATGTATTGAGTGCATAACATTTCATTGTTATACTTTTTCAGCTCATAGAGAACAAGAAGATGTTTCTGTCTTTGCGGTTATGTATGGAAAGGAAAGTGAATTTGTGATTCTGGGCTCCTCGTTTCTTACCTTCAAACATGACATTGCTTGTGAATTAGCATGCTTCTTGGTGAGTCAGGCCAACTGTCTCATTCCCTCCAGTCATCACACCCTTCTCAGTCAGTTTGATTTAATCGAGAGAGATTTGCAGTCAATGGATCATGACATTATGCTAGCAATGGCCTGTGAAGAGATTCCATCTTCCTGGAACATTGTTGGGAATAGTGCAGAAAATGGTAAGTAATTCTCATTAATTTTTTCTTTTATAGCATGCATGATTAGAATTGTTGTTGTTGTTGTTGTTGTTGTTGTTGTTGTTGTTAAGTCATGTCTGACCCATCACAACACTGTGGACAACGTCCCTCCAGGCCTTCCTGTCCTCTACCATCCCCCGGAGTCCATTTAATCTCACGCCAACTGCTTCAGTGACTCCATCCAGCCACCTCATTCTCTGTCATCCCCTTCTTTTTGCCCTCCATTTTCCCCAGCATTAGGCTCTTCTCCAGTGAGTCCTTCCTTCTCATTAGGTGGCCAAAGTATTTGAGTTTCATCTTCAGGATCTGGCCTTCTAAAAAGCAGTCAGAGTTGACCTCTTCTAGGACTGACTGGTTTGATTGCCTTGCAGTTGAAGGGACTTGCAGGATTAGAATTAGATTAGAATTATCGCCTGCCTTTTATCCATCAGCTTGAAGTTGAGTATGCGATACTCCTTCCTCCCATTTTTTTCCATCACAATAAAATCGTGGGGTAGATTGGGCATAATATCTGTACCAAAATTATCCATGATTGAGGTTGGATTTGAAGCTTTGCCTCCTTGGTTCTATCTTTACTGCTATATCACTCTTTTACTTCAGCTTTGCTTCTTCTTTTCTCATGTATTCTGATTTTTATTGTTTTGTATATATTACCAGGCATAAACATCAAAGACAACTAGTACAACAGAAATTAAATTTAAATTGTAAAATTAGATTAGGCACCAGAAATTAAACTGAATATTTTAAACAGGTTTGTGTCATATTACGGCTAATATATAAAATAGCCAATGAGCTAGAAACATTACAAAGCAAGGAGAATTTTTTTGATAGTTTTTTTTAAAAGTTGTTTCCCTAGTACATCTAATTCATTTCATGAATAATGCTTGTCAGCAACTGATAATTCAAAGCCTGCTAACAAGATTAATGTGGCGCTAATATGAGGTTTTCACTTTGACTACTAGCAGATGAACATTTTTTCTAATTTAAAACTGTTATGTAATAACATGTTCTTATTATATAAACAAAAGGAGACATCCTTTGCATTGAAGTGGTGAAAAGAATGTTGTAGTGCAGGAATTTTGGTAATCAACAACTTATTTATTACAACTCCTAATGCTTTGTCATTGATTTGATTTAACCTTTATTAGGTATGATTTGTGTTTAATGACACTATCATTATGGTGAAAAATGTAAATGGTTATATTTGGATTTTGAATTCAATTGAAAACCTGGATTTTGCTCTTCTGTGGGAATTGTTGAGCAAAAGTAGATTTTATCTTATTTATGTATGTTTTTAAAATTTTTATCCTGCCTTTCAAAACACTCAAAACAATATACTGGTACATAGAACTTCTGTCTCCCTGTGAGGCAGGTAAAGCTGGGAGAAAGTGACTGGTTCAAAGTAAGTCAGTGATTTCCATGATTGACAGTGGAGTTGTCTCAGTTTTCAGTTCTAGTCTATGCTTTAACTGTTACATATGTTCTTCTGGGTACTTTGAGATATACAATTCACAAAGTAATTATGCGTAATCAGAAAGATTACACAAAGAGATCTTATATATGACTTTCTGAAGTTTGACTTTAAGTTTCATGCCAAGACATTTCTCAAAGCTGGGTTTCTTCTAAAGTGATTGCTGTTAGTGAAATTGGGATAAGAAAGCACTTCCATTCTCATAAGGGTCCATAATTGTGTCTGGTGCCTGCCTTTGTAAGAAAGTAAAATCCAGTTTATTTAGTTCCAGTTAATTTTTTTTTCTCCTAAAGAGTTTCATACAGGACATAATTATATTAGGATTATAAAACACTTATTGTTACACAGTATGATCTGATGAATAATATGGCTCTTCACCTCCCCATCTTCCCAAACTGCAAGACCATGTTACAATGCTTTCTTTCAATTGGTTTGAAAATCATCTCCAGGAATGTTATGAGATGAAACTGGCAGAAATCTGGAGAAATCCCTAATTAGTTTTGTGACAAACATTAATAAAGGCTAAAGGCAGAAAACACCCTTTTCCAGAGCAAGGGACAGGAGGCTCCAGTAGCCACGAGACTGGGATGAAGCTGAAGCCATGCCTCTGTGCTCTACCCTTGACTTTCCAGTTTCATCACAGTCCGGCCAGAAACAAGACACATAAAATTTTTCTCCTGATAATTCTTCTACTGGACCCTCCTTGCCTCTACAGCCTCCTGGAAAAGCAGTGCCAATAAGTGATCTGCGGTGGTTCCTTCACGGGCCACCAGGGAGATTCATTTCTTTGCTGGAGGCTGGGAAAGCCTCGGTCGCCCTGGCAGCGGCCATTATGGACCGCACGGACCATGTGGGCAGTTTTGCCTGACTCCTGGGCAATAGGGAGGCTTGCTGCTTGGGATTTCCTGCCCTACAGCCTCTCGTCGGCAAAATTTGCTGGCTGAGGATTTCGGTGGCTGGAATCGAGCTGCGGAGGCACCAGTAGAGCTTGCAAGAGCGCGAAGAGTCTTTTAAAATTGCAGGCAAGCCATGGAGTGGCGGAGAGGCGCGTGGGTGCTGGGAGCCGAGGAAAGCCTTGGCGGCAGCCTCCAAACCTAATGGTGCTCATGGTGTTGGAGTAGAGGCTGCCTGGAAGCTTAGAAAACAGAGGTTTTTTCCTCTTTTTTTTCTCCTTGTCTCTGATGCAGCCAAACAGAGGAACATGTAGGAGGCTTCGCAAGGAAGGCAGTGAATATTATATGTGGCAAGGATGGCGGAGGAGGCGAGAAGGTCCCCCTCACCACCATGTTCCCCTGGGGAGGGCCCATCTTCCAGGCAGCACCCCACTGCCTCTGCCAGGGCTAAAAGGCTACAGCTACCTCCTATCCCTCATGTGCCACCCAGAGGGATGAGCTTAGGAGGCACAAAGACATTACATATAACCCATCTTGTAGCTTAGCAGTAACCTTAATAATCCCTTTTTCAATAAAACAATTATCCCCTTTAAATGTTACAATGTAGCCACGATTAACCAACACTCTAACTGAAAGCTAATTATATCTAATTTCTGATACATATAACAAGACCTTCTCTAGACAGAGAAGTTGAGGGCCCAGCAGGGTAGGCTCAGCGCTTCTCCCGCTCGCTCTACATCTCCATTGGAGGGTGGGTCTCCACCTGTCCCCTTCAGGCTCTCCGTATCCCCTAGGGAGTTTTTTTGGGGAGGTTTCCCCATCTCCACCCCTTTCCCTAGAGGACCGGGAAATGGATCTGGAGGATTCCTTTATGCATGAGGATCCCACAGGGGATCAGGCCTTGCCTAGGCCTATTCTGGTTCCCCTGCCTGGGGCAGTTCAGGATCATGGGAGTTCCTGCTGGGATTCCCTGGATATGGATGATCTTTCCAGGGTGTTGCAGAGTCTTATTGAAAGGGCCATCTCCTCTGGCATTGCAACAGCCATGCAGCAGCAGACCACCAGGTCCCAGGTATTGGATCAAGACAGGTCCCCTAGAACCAAGTCCCCTCAGACACGTCCCTCCTCCGTTCCTGTGAGCCACCCCGTCTCCCCTTCCCTGGTTAGTAAAAGTTTGGTAGCAGGGGATAAGGCCCAAAGGGGCCCTGACCTATCTGAGGATGAGGATGCCAAGCCGGATCCTCTGGCCTTTACTGGCCTTTCCCCTCCAAATTTATTCCGATCTCTTCTGTGCAGGGCCCCTGCTGGGCCCTCTTCTGAAAGTGTGTGCTACTGTACAGGTGGAAGAGGGGGAGGGGGTAAGGAAGGAGTGAAGGATGGGGCTGAGGATGGTCCTACAAAGGGGACTGCCGTGAAGAAAACTTGGCGCCCGGTTTTCTCTGAGCCCAAGGCTGTTAAGGAGGAGATCCTGACTCCTCACCTCTTCTGGAGGTGGTGAAAAAGCAATGGGAGAAGCCTGCTGCCTTCCCATTATTCCCCTGGCAATAATGATACACGTTTTTACAACATTGAGCCAGATTTTTCCCAGGCCTTACATCTGCCCACTGTGGACACACCTGTGGTCGCTTTGGCATCCCCTGGTGGCCAAGGATGTGGCTGACAACCTTAAAGCTGATGACAGGAAGGCAGAGATGACGCTGAGGAAGATGTTCTAGTCTGCCACCTGGGACATCAAGGCAGCAGCATCGGCTTCGTTCTTCAATCACACAGCTATCTTGTGGATGGAGAAGATCCAGGAACGCATTCCCACAGAGAGGTGCGACTGCACCAGGACCTAAACAAGTTAGTGGTGGTGGTGCAGTTCTCGGCGGATGCCACGTTAAATGCCACGAAGTTCGCTTCCAGGGTCATGGCATTGTCTGTTACCTCTCGTCGTCGTCTTTGGCTCCAGGGGTGGCAAGCGGACAACAAGTCAAAGTGGCAACTGGCATCGGCCGACTACAAAGGGAACTCCCTCTTTGGGGCCGCCTTTGACCCACTCCTCGTGGAGGACAAGAATAAGAAAAAAGTCCTGCCCACCTTGGTGAAGAATGCGGAGCAAAACTCCGTTCTACTGCAAACCATCGTACCAACCTCAGGACCAGGAAGCTCAGCAGAGCAGAAAGTCTTTCCCCAGGTCAGAGAAGCAGCCCGAGCACTGTTACAACAGGGACAGGTCTCACTTTCAACAACAGAGTAAGCGTCCCTTTCGAGGGGGAAATTGTCGTCCCTACTGCCAGGGCAAATAGGTCAGGCCTGACTCCACCCATTGGCGGTCACCTGGCTCTCTTCCTCGAGGCCTGGCCAGAAATTTCTTGAGGTGCCTGGGTGCTCAGCATGGTTACTCATGGGCTTCGCCTACAGTTCCTTTCCATTTCCCCAAATTTCTTCTGTACATTTCCCCTGGCCCAAAACATAGAGAAACGCAGGCTATTAAACATGTGCTTGACAGTGGAACTGGTCCCGGTGGACCAGGTGGATCGGAGGGTTCTATACGAACCTGTTGCTGGTGCTGAAGTCTTCGGGGGGCTGGAGAGTATTCTGGACTTGAAACTGTTGAACCAACATTTGGTTTACCGTAAATTCAAGATGGCCTCCCTTAAGACCATTTTGGCAGGTATCTGGAAGGGGGATTACATGGCGTCTATAGATCTCACGGAGGCTTAACTCCATATTCACATAATCCCGGATCATAGGCGCTTCCTCTGGTTCTCCTACCTGGGGCGTCATTACCAATATAGGGCCCTGCCATTTGGGTTGTCCTCTGCACCCAGGTCTTTCACCAAGGTTCTGGCTGTAATGGCGGCGTACCTAAGGGCGTTTCCCATTAGATTACATTGCTACCTAGATGACATCCTCATCCAGGGGGTGTCCCCCGAGTTAGATGAGGGTGGACCTTCTGCAAGTTATAGACACTCTACAATGGTTAGGTTTTTCTGTTAACTTTGACAAGAGTTCTCTCTCCCCGTCCACTAGAATCCTCCACTTGGGGGCGGTTATAGATTCCTGTTCAGGGGAAGTTTTCCTCTCCCCGGACCGCAGGTCCAGTTTGGTAAAGATGGTTAAGCAGGTCCTCAGGGACCGTTATGTTCCCATAGTCCTTGTCTCCAGCTTGTTGGGTAAGCTCATATCTTGCATCGAGGTAGTACCGTGGGTGAGGTGGCATGCAAGGACTTTGCAGTGGCGACTCTTGCTGTTCCAGAGGGCCAACACCAGCAGCTCACTGGCCAAGGTTGAGGCCACTCATCTCTCAAGTGGTGGCTGTCCCCAGCCTTGCTCCAAGGGTGCGACTTCAGGGACCAGGAGCACCTCGTCCTAACCATGGACGCCAATCTGTTCAGCTGGGGGTTGACTCTGGGGTCTCAGTTGGCGCAGGGTCAGTGATGATGGTAGGAGCTCTGACACAATATCAAGTGGTTGGAGCTCTGGGCAATCCATCTGGCACGTCAACACTTTCAAGTCTCCCTCGAGGGTTGTCACATCCTGGTTCTCACTGACAACGTGGCGGCCAAGGCCCACATCAGTCAGCAGGGCAGCACACGTTCCAAGGCACTGCACACCGAGGCGATGTCGCTGGGCAGAGAGACACTTGCGGTCAATCCGGGCGGAGCACATCACAGGGGTTGACAACCATCAGGCAGACTGGTTGAGTTGAGAAACAGTGGACAATGGAGAGTGGAGACTCCCCCTAGAGCTGTTTCAGAGCATCTGCCAGAGGTTCAGACGACCGGTGGTGGACCTCTTCACCAGGGTAGTTCAAAAATTAGTCAGGAGCAGGCAGAGCTGATCCTGGTGGCATCACATTGATCGCGGAGGGCCTGGTTTGCAGATCATGGTGATTCTGGAGGGGAAGATAAAATTACACCAGGGGAAGCTAGTACACCTGGAGCCACACTGGCTGCAACTAGCCATGTGGAAATTGAGCGGGAGCGCCTGAGGGATGCTCACTTGTCGCTACGAGTGATTAGAACCATAGAGGCCTCACACAGACAATCTACTACAAGGATCTATGAATCCACCTGGGTCTCCTTCGTGGCCTGGTGTCAGGCTACCCAGGTAGTGCCCACCAGAGCCTCAGTGCCACAGGTCCTGGACTTTGTCCAAGACGGGTTGGATAAGGGGCTTTCCCTGGGCACTGTGCATAGGCAGCTTGCTGCCCTTGTTACAGTTCTCCCAGGCGAGGGCTCGGTTTCTCTCTCCCAATTACCCCTTGTTAAGAGGTTTCTTCGGGAGGTCTCCAACGTGCACCCTCCAGTGGTCCCACATGGAATCTCCCTACTGTGTTATGGGCCCTCATGGCTGAACCCTTTAAGCCATTGAGGACAGTTAGCCTGAAACTCCTAACTCTTAAAGTGGTGTTTTTAGTAGCTATCACGTCAGCAAGACAAGTGTCAGAGTTGGGGGCTCTGTCCTCCAGGGAGGATTTGTGCCTGTTTCACAGCAACAGGGCTGTGTTGAGGTTAGATCTGGTTTTTATGCCAAAGGTAAATTCTATTTTCCATCGTTCCTAGGAGATTGTTCTCCCAGACTTTTGCCCAGATCCGGTTAAGCAACGTGAACAGCAGTGGCACCAGTTGGATGTCTGATGGGCCCTTCTAGACGGCAGAGGTGCTATTCCTACCTTTCCACCTTCATTAGTTGGTGGATCCGCTTGGCCATTGCCCTGCCGTACGAGTCCCAGAGGTTGCTTGTGCCGGCCGGTAGTACGATACATTTGACAAGGAGCGCTGCCACCGCAGCAGCTTGGGCCTCCCAGGCTCCGATAGACGACATTTGCAGAGCAGCAACTGGGCCCTTGGTTAATTAGTCTAGCAGGGATGGAGGGAGTTTTCCTTTCTCGGGGGAGCTCGCTTAGATGAAACTGGAAAGTCAAGGGTGGAGCACAGAGGCATGGCCTCAGCTTCATCCCAGTCTTGTGGCCAATTGGGTGTGATAATACCACTACTGGAGCCTCCTGTCCGAGCTCCGAAAATAGCAGTTCAGGTAAGACCAACTGCCATTCCCAATGGGTTCCCTTCATATGTTATGGAGCCCAGGTGGCGCAGTGGTTAGAGTGCAGTACTGCAGGCTACTTCAGTTGACTGCTAGTTCGGCAGTTCAGCTGTTCAAATCTCACCGGCTCAGGGTTGACTCAGCCTTCTATCCTTCCGAGGTGGGTAAAATGAGGACCTGGATTGTTGGGGGCAATATGCTGACTCTGTAAACCGCTTAGAGAGGGCTGAAAGCCCTATGAAGCGGTATATAAGTCTAACTGCTATTGCTATTGCTATATATATTAGAGTTACTTTTATGTTCTTCAGCTAGCATCAGTGGTGGGTTCCTACCAATTCAGCCTGGTTCGGTCGAACCAGTAATGGTATGGCAGCCTGGATTGCTGGAACTGGCAGTGATCCAGACCTTCCACACCCCTGAACCTGTTACCCGGTCACTGCTGTAACCTCCGCCATCTTGTTTTTGAGTCCTGTGCATGCGCAGAACAATTTTAACTAAATTGTGCATGCAAGTACGAGTGAGTGAACCAGCAGTAAAGCTGATCGGAACCCCCCCCCCCCAAGCTAGCATAATCTGTGCAGGTTGTGGCATTGTTGGAAACTGAAATTCAAGCATCTCAGGATCATTGCAGATGCTCTAGAGTTCTGGTAGTCTTAAAAAGTAAAATTTAAATAATTTGATTCTTAGCTAACCTCAAGTTACTTATGCTTTCTTCTCTTAGGGTTGCTTCTCTCAGCTCAGTGATTTACAAGTTTTGCCTTAAAGTTAAGACATGCTATAGTTTTCATTCTGTTCTGTCTTGTAACTAAGCCTAAGCAATAATGTGAGCAGTTGAATAGAATGAAACATGGGGACTCACTGATGGATTCCTTGATGCCACGATGCATCAGGCATTTGGCTGGTTAGGAAAGTGTGCTGATAATATTATTTTGATATACTATTTTGATAAAGAAATATTTAGAGCAAAACTAATTATTTTTCTAAAACTAAAACTATAATTATGTTTCATTTCATTCCTTTTGGACAGAAAACAAGTAGTTCAGAGAAACAAAATTTAGTTTGCTTGTGGGAAAAAGCTGCAGCGACATACTCTGCATACACTAAAACTGAAATGTAGGAACAATATTAGGAAATCAATGTGAAGTAGCCTTTACAGCAGAATGTTATAATTTCACTAATACTTTGAGATGGGCAGCAAACAAATTTTATAAATAAATAGGAAGGATTTATGTTTCTTGATAGATTAGGATTTTTAAAATGAACTGTAAAGGAGCTTAGTTATAGCTGGATGCTATCTGCCATAGCAGCAGGTAAGCAGGTCACTTAAAAATTTCAATTGTGATATCAAAAATATCTATCCCAATTAAGAATAAGATTTGGATAGAGTCATAAAGGCCATCTACAGATTTAGACCTTATGATATGCAGATCACAAAAGAAATCTCCACAATCTGCTAACTTGCTCCTATTGCAGTGTTTTTCAACCACTGTGCCGCGGCACACTAGTGTGCTGTGACATAGTGTAAGGTGTGCCGTGGGAAAATTACTTTATATATAGTCAATATAGGCACAGAGTTAAAATTTTTTAACATTTTCTAATGGTGGTGTGCCTCGTGATTTTTTTCATGAAAAAAGTGTGCCTTTGCACAAAAAAGGTTGAAAAACACTGTCCTATTGAAAATGCCAAGCAGGTAAAAAACTTGTTTGTTTCGATCTGTTGAAAAAAGAGTCATAAGTTGTACTTTTTTTCTGAATCTTTGTTCTTTTTATATATTTTTTATTTTACCGCAGTGCTGTGTCTTATTTTCCTATTATCTCCTCTACTTTTTCCTTTCTTCATCTTCATTTTTAGTTCATTTTTTTTATTTTTTTACCTTGAAAAACTTAAAGCTATTGGGGAAAGAACACCCTCCCAAAACATCATGGAAGAAATCAATGGCAAATCTAACTTTGTATTGGTTCCCAAAAAACCCTACATGTCCATTAAATCATCAGACGTTAAACCTGACCTAAGAAAAAAAAAGACTTTTTGCCTTGGTGCCAAATTTCCCTACCCATCAGGCAATGGCACACTGATTGCTGCTATTATCAATCATTCAAGTTATCCTTGCTTTTTGCAGATGTGATTTACCTAACATTGGTAATGTTAGTTACCATTGGTAGTATTGTGAAAATCATGCTATCTTTGGTTCTCTTGTTCTGTGGCCCACCACGGTGCTAGATTCCCCAAAATTCAAGAACCAATGAAAAACAAAATGTGTATCCGCCAAAGAATGAGTTTAAAGACTTGCTTCCAGCAGAGGTACTTCCCCCCTTCTTGTGAGATAAGCTTGCTAATGGTAGAGAGGAAATGAATGATTGCCAGGAATGAGAACAAAGAGCAGCTGAGACCATGGCATTCTATCTGGCCCTGGTGAAAGGTCCTAATGGCAGAAGGGTTGGCACAATTCATGATGGGCCTTTTTGAGCCCCTGTGCCTTTGGCAGATCCCTCATGTTGACCCTGCTAGGAACGGATGGCTCTATGTTCAGCTTATTTGGCTGACTGCAACTACTTAGAAATGCAATTCAATTAAGTTCAATTAACCCTTCAATTTCAGATGTTGAATAATGCTTTGTAGGAATTATTATATTATCAAATTTGATTTTTACCAAGCTTTAACATTTATTAACATTAATTCTAGACTCTAATTAAAACTGCAAGAAGGAAACTTATTTAACTTTCTTTCAGAAATTGGAATTATTTCCTGTTTTTATTAATGCAGAGTAAAGATTTCCTCTAAGTGGATTAATAGTGACTTATTGCCCAATATATTTGTCCTAGGATTCTGTTTTTCCCCACTGAACCTTATATTAGCTCTCTGTTGTTTTAATGTTAACAAAACCTTGAGTCCCGTTTTCCCATAGCACTGCATTGCTTATCAAACGAAACACAAACAAGACTACCATTCGGCTGCTTTTAGCACATTGTGTTGTGTTCTTAAACACTTTGATAAGAACAGTTGTCTGGGTGATGTGTAAATCAGTACAATAATACAGTCCAACTATAAATAGCACTATCACTAAAAACAAAACAAAAGAAACAATAACAACAAACAGAGGGAGCAAAGCCACTGGTCTAGTGGTTGTGGTCTTGGACTAGGAGGCCTAATATCTGCTAAATCAATGAAGCTCACTGGGTGACTTAGGCACATAACTTCTCAGCCTAAATAACCTAGTAGTGGTCAGTGGGGAGAAAACTGGTGTGTGTGTGTGTGTGTGTCTGTCTGTCTGTCTGTCTGTCTTGGTATGTTGCTTTGAATTCCTGGAGGAAAGATGACAATTAAATCTCGCAAGCAAATAAGTGAAAACGTAAAGTCACACACAGTAACAGTAAAACGGAAAAAGAGGGCAAATTTGAGACATATTTAAATTATTTTTAAATGCTTATAGGAGAATAAAAAGGCACTCACAGGGCACAAGAAAGTCTACAGCAGTGGCTGGGCAGCCCTGCTGGGGGTGGGGAGATGGGAACTGGGCCATGTGAGAGGCAGGCCAGCACACACACATGCACACTCTCCAGACGTTCACTCACGTGGTCCAATGCCTAATAGGCCACGACCCAGTGTGGGGGGGTTGGGGACCCCTAGTCTACAGTATTTATGTCTGATAAGCAAATATTGTGAGGGCATTCAGTGATTAGAAGTCATCCTGAAAATCACACAGTGCTTTGTCAGCAAAAGAGAAATTTTCCTTGTAATGACTGATCTTGCTGTATCAAACCCAGTATTGTCAAAGGGTCTGCAATGGCTCCCAGGCATTTCAAGTGGCATTTTTTTTCTCTTTTCAGAGGAAAGTGCTTTGCTTGAAAGGCATCTCTTGTATTCTTGACTATGTATGATATTGTAGCTATGTATTGTTTTCTGCCACTGTTTAATTTTTGTGGTTGGTTGTTATATGTGGTCTTATATTCTTTAAAAAAAATATATTTTTTAAACTTTAAATACAGGTTTAGAGAAGAAGTAATCTGCCTGTGTTCAAAACTAAGACATATGAATCTTAACTGATGTAGTCATTCATCACATCTCAGTACTAGATGATAGCTTCATTAAGGACTATGCTTCAATCGTTGCTACAATTTAAGGCTATTGATGAGCTTCCTTTAGCTTAAATTACTTTGAGACACTTAGTAGCAAAAAACATGCATTTATTGAAAGAAGTGGACACTCTATTATGGTGCGTGAGCCATCAGTTTTATGTTTTCTTCTGTCAACATGAATAAACTTCCATTGTACGTGTACTTGTTCTTAGATGTTTTCTCCCCTTGCACTTCAGTTTGTTTTAAATAAATCAGCAAAAGATAAATGGTACTTGAATCTTATCATAAGCTTTTCAAAACATGGGTTGTCTGTGCCAGCATGCACATTTGTGGTTTGATTCATAGTAAAAGCATATATAGAGCTTGTTTGCTAAGAACAAAAAAGAAAGTTGGTGGCAAGTTAGCAGGGTGTGATCAGTTTTCAAGCACAACCTTGGCTTTGCAGCATTGCTCAAGGTAGGAAATTATCTGCAGTCTTAGAATCTTCAGCTGATTTTAGAGGGAAAAAAAGATACTGGGTTTGAAAGCTTGTCAACACATTGCAAGTTTAAAACTGAAATGAAACAACTGAAAGCAGTAATCCTGTTCTGATGCCAGGTCTTCCCTTCAAGACACAGCTAATATTTCTGCTTCCTTCCTGAAAATAAATGAGCTATATCATCCAGGGACAACTTACCGTATATACTCGAGTATAAGCCGAGTTTTTCAGCCCACTTTTTGGGCTGAAAAAAGCCGCCTCGGCTTATACTCGAGTCTACAACTGGATCCGGAAGTGCTGTTGCCTGTTGGAGGAGGAGGAGGCGAACCAGCCTGCCACCGCCGGCCACCGCCACCCCGCCGCTCTTCCCGCCCCCTTCCAAGCCCCACAGTCCAGCGGACGCAGCAGAAGCAGCCCCGGGGCCGCTCCCTGCATTTTGTGGACGGGGTCTCGCAGGAAGGAATCCCCTCTCCAAGGGATCCCTGTCCAGAAAATGCGGGGAGCGGCAGCGGAGCCCTGGGGCTGCTTCTGCTCCATCCGCTCCTCTCTGCTCTCCTGTCACCAGCTGGTGGGGCTGACCCTGATCCATAAACACTGCCGAATTCAGCCTCGGATCTTTGTCCGGACCTCTTTCTGGTCCGCCTCTGAAGTCCATATTCTCCATAGTCTCTCGAACTGCTCCCCCCCACCTCCAGTTTCTTCCTAGTTTGATCCCACGCGCCGCTGACCTAGGAACCGCATACCTCCCAGCAGTTTTTTCAGGCTGCTCCCAGATGGGACGGGAGGGGGATTGTATTAGCCAAAGGGGGGAAAGCGAGCGAGCGAGCGAGCGAAGCAGTGGGAGGGGGAAAGGATCCCTGTGAAGCCCTGCGGCCAAGGAGCGCTGCCTGCTTTTAAAGAAAACCTGGAAGGGGAAGAGGGCGGGTTTTTTCCCCCTCCCTTTTTCTTTTCGTTCCCGTGGCTCAGCCTCTCCTTTCCTTGGGGCCGCTGACCTAGGAACCGCATACCAGCAGTTTTTTCAGGCTGCTCCCAGATGGGAAGGGAGGGGGATTGTAAACCCCTTCCACACCCTGGCTCCTTTTCTTTCCTCCAGAGTTCGGGCTCTCTTTCTTTCTTTCTTTGAAAGAGAAGCCCAAATTAGCCAAAGGGGGGAAAGCGAGCGAGCGAGCGAAGCAGTGGGAGGGGGAAAGGATCCCTGTGAAGCCCTGCGGCCAAGGAGCGCTGCCTGCTTTTAAAGAAAACCTGGAAGGGGAAGAGGGCGGGTTTTTTCCCCTCAGTTGTGAGGGCAATGCTGCTCGCGACTTTCCCCTAAATGTTGGAGAAAACTTTTCACCGCTGTCCTCCTCAGCTCATTTGGGAAGGACGATTGTAACAGGTTGAGATTTCCTTTCAAAACAAAACAAAACCAACCCCTCCCCCGGTCCCAATGTTTCAAACAACCCCCTTTCCTGCTGGGAAGAGCCCAGCCAACCCCACCCCCCCCGTCCCTTCCCATTCGAAAGGGAAGCTCGTATCACCTTCTAGAGAAAGTGGCAAATGCCCTCCGTGACTTCCTTGGTTTTTCTCCGGGCTCTGCTCTTCGGCATTGCCCTTGGGGAAAACTGCCGCGGTTTGTTTCCTTGAATATATTAACAGGCGCGTGGAAAGCAACTAAGCCAAGGAGCGTACGTAGTCCAGCCAAGCGAGTCTAGTTTCCTGTGGTCCCTTGCTCGCTCGCTTTCCCCCCTTTGGCTAATTTGGGCTTCTCTTTCAAAGAAAGAAAAAAAGAAAGAAAGAAAGAGAGCCTGAACTCTGGAAGAGGAGGAGCCAGGGTGTAGAAGGGGTTTACAATCCCCCTCCCTTCCCATCTGGGAGCAGCCTGAAAAACTGCTGCCGCGCCACGCCTGCGCCCCAAACAGAGCTGGGTCCAGTCAGCCTTTTTCCCCCTTTTTATGCCCTGTCTCAGACGTGCAGGCGCGCATGCTGTGAACTTGCCCACTTAGACGTCGAGGTTGCTGCTTGCACTCTTGTATTTTCCCCTTCCTCTTACGTGCCCTCCTTGGTGCAACGGGCTAACGCTGGTGAAAGGAGTGGGGTGGACACAACTGGTAAATTATAAACCACAGATTTTAATCCTATTTAATTTTTAATGGTATCAAATTTAGCTATAAAGAAGAGAGAAAGAAAGAGGGAGTGTGTGCACAGGAGTGTGGATTTTCTAAAAACCCCATTGAATCCAGAGGAGGGAAGAAAGAAAGAAAGAAGAAGTGTGTGCACAGGAGTGTGGATTTTCTAAAAATCCCATTGAATCCAGAGGAGGGAAGAGAGAAAGAAAGAAGGAGTGTATGAGGGTGGGAGATTTCCTAAACCCCATTGAATCCAGAGGAGGGAAGAAAGAAAGAAAGAAGAAGTGTGTGCACAGGAGTGGGGATTTTCTAAAAATCCCATTGAATCCAGAGGAGGGAAGAGAGAAAGAAAGAAGGAGTGTATGAGGGTGGGAGATTTCCTAAACCCCATTGAATCCAGAGGAGGAGTGTGTGTGCATTTGTGTGTGTGTGTGTGTGTGTGTGTGTGTGTGTGTGTGTGTGAGAGAGAGAGAGAGAGAGAGAGAGAGAGAGACTGAGACTATCACTGTGTTGTAGCTTATGATTCTTGATGAATGTATTTTATTTTATTTTATTTATGTACACCTAAGACAAATTCCTTGGGGGTTCCAATCAGGCTGCTCTATGCAAACAGTCATGTCATCACTTTCTATAATATCAGCCTGCATTAGGCCTCAAAAGCTCTGTTTGGACATACAGATGATGAGGAGGAATCCAGTTTTGAAGGATTTTAACTCTTATGTTTTAGCTTGGTTGCTGAATGAGCTAAGGTTTTTGTACATTTAAAGTTATTGTTGATACCATATTGTTTTTATTGACCCTCTTTTCCACTTACAGAGCTAGTTATTTATTTATAAATAAATAATATTTATTTATTCAAAAACATTATTGGTATCTATTTTTATTTTTGAAATTTACCGGTAGCTGCTGCATTTCCCACCCTAGGCTTATACTCGAGTCAATAACTTTTCCAGCTTTTTGGGGTAAAATTAGGTGCCTCGGCTTATATTCGGGTCGGCTTATACTCGAGTATATACGGTAGTCACTTCTGTTAGGAGAAATATTTGTTTTATTTTAAATAGTTTTGAGCAAGAAAAGGGATTCAGGTGCAAGAAAGAATAGGAATATTCATGTAATAGATTAAACAGACTGGTTTTAGCTCTGCTATTATCCTTCAAACATTATATTTTGACTATAAACTAGAGAACTGATGTAAATCAAGGTCTAGTATACTGGCTGTAACTTGTTTGCAACATTTCTAGCCCTTTTAAATAACTCGACTGTTGATTTTCCAAGAGACAGTTTGATGGAAACTAGTTCTTTAAAACTGGGAATCTTTCAGTTCTCAAATGAATTTGCTCGCTCCTTAATGTGAGCTTTCTACTCATGTCTCATTTTGTTTTAATCAGTCATTGAATTAGAACAAATGTTCTTTGTCCTGATGGTGTAAATTTGAGAATGGGTTATATTATGCTGAAACAGCAGGCTTATTCAGCTATTTATGTTATGGAGTTGAAGTACATTGGAAGAGGTTAGTATATAGGAATCTTATTGGCTGCACCCATTTACATGGCATATATTAGTAGTAAACTAAAAGAAAAATAAATCTGGATTTAAAGCAGATCCTTTATAGAGAAGATAATAAGAAAAGGAGTAAAAAATGCACAGAACATGTTTTCCAGATTTCTTACCTTGTCAGTTATAGTTACCAACTTCCACTGAAACATGAAGGTTTTCCAATTAATATGTGCATGTGGACAACCTACATAGGTTGTGGATATATGCAGTGGCCAGGACCCATGACTGAAACAAAGTTTAGAGCCCAAGCAAAGACATTAAATGAATGTTATTTGAATTAATGCTCATTGATTTAAAATTGTTGGTATTAGTTGATCTATTTGGATATAGCTATTTTCTCTCACATAAACTCCTGTCCTACATTCGCACAAATGCACAAAACCACACATTTGACTAGAGACAGAGTAACTGTCTGAGTTCAGAGAACAGAAACCAATGCATACTTTTTCCTGTAAGAAGTCCAACTGAAGTCCATGACCCTTCTTAGGTAAACATAAAGCTACTGCTCGTGTTTATTCCAGCTTATTCCTTGAAAGTTGGCATGAAAAATAGGGAAGGGACTTTTGGCGGTGTTGAGGTGGGTTTTTTTGCCCTTTACTTTGCAACATGAAATAGTGGTTCCAGGGCTGGAAGGAGAAGAAAAAGTATTCAGGCTTTCAGTTTAGTTCATTTTATTCCAAAGTAAATGTGTCAAGACTTCTGGTCATATTCAGTCCTAGTACTAGTTGCCTCCTTTCCTCCTTTCCTAGAGGAGCAGGATGTAAATCTCTGCAGTGGAGAGTTTCTAAACCATGAACCCTCTCCATGAGATTCAAGTCCCCTGTTTTTTTTTGATCTGCATGAAGAGCCTTTATCGATCGGGAAGGTCCTCCATAACAGATATTCATTGTTCTCATATGCATCATGCAATCCTAAATTGCATTAACAGAGGGATACAATCAAAATCAAGTGAGGTACTAATACCACTGTATAAAGCCTTGGTAAGACCACACCTAGAATCCTGCATCCAGTTTTGGTCACCACACTATAAAAAGATGTTGAGACTCTAAAAAAGGTGCAGGGAAGAGCAACCAAGATAATGAGGGGACTGGAGGTTGAAACAAACAATGAACGGTTGCAGGAACTGGGCATGGCTAATCTAGTGAAGAGAAAGACCAGGGGGGACATGTTAGCAGCCTTCCAATATTTGAGGGGCTGCACGGAGAATGAAGTCAGGCTATTTTCCAGGGCAGCCAAAGATCGATGAGAGATTCAACCTGGAAATAAGGAGAACTTTTTTGACATTGAGAACAGTCAACCAGTGGAACAGAAGTTCTGCCTTCAGAAGTTGTGGAGCTTCATCACTGGAAGCTTTTGAGAAGAGACTGGACTGCCATTTGTCAGAAATGGTGTAGAGTCTCCTGCTTGGATATGGGGGGGTTTGGACTAGATGACCTACAAGGTTCCTTCCAACTCTTAATCTGTTAATCTGAAGAGAGGTTCACATTAATATAAAATGTCAATAGAATCTTAGCTTGCCTATTCATTCACACACTTTCAAGAGGCTCTGTCTCTCTTAGCGTACTCTCAATCAATGGTACGGTAGACATTTAGAAAAATCAGTATGGATCACAATTAATTTTGCTCTTTGTTTTTTCCAAGACTACATTTTTGATATAAACTTTTGAACTACCATATTTTTCGGAGTATAAGACGCAGTGGATTATAAGACACACCAAGGTTTTGAAGAGGCAAATTAAAAAAAAGTAGGTAGGTAGATAGAGGGATAAAGAGGGAGAGAAAGAGAGAGAAATACAGTAAGTAGGTAGTGAGAGTAGTTAGGTAGGTAGATAAAGGGATAGAGAGAGAGAAAATATAGAGAGATAGAGAAATATAGTAGGTAGGTAGGGATAGAGAGAGGGTGTAGGTAGGTAGGTACGTAGAGGGATAGAAAGAAAGAAATAGAGATAGAGAGAGAAATACAGTAGATAGGGAGAGCGAGAGCAAGAGTAGGTAGGTTGGTAGGTAGAGGGATAGAGAGAGAAATAGAGAGAGAAATGCAGTAGGTAGGGAGAGAGAGAGAGTAGATAGGTATGTAGGTAGATAGAGGGAGGGGGAGAGAGAGGAATACAGTAGATAGGTAGGGAGAGACAGAGTAGGTAGGTACGTAGGTAGAGAGGGGGGGAGAGGTAGGGAAAGAGAGAGAATAGCAAGGTAGGAAGATGTTTCCAGGTGTATTTATCCATGTGCTGGAGAAGGAAATCACTGACAATCTGCAGCACTTGATCAATGTAATTCTCATCAATCAGTTAAAGAGCTTTCCAAAAAAGGGGGGGTTTGCACTCTGCAAACCTCCCAAAAATGGCCCATTTTTCACGAAAATGCCCCCCCTTTTTTTAAAAAAAAGGCACGAGTAGCCTTTGGAGAGCTTGCAGAGTGCTCCGGGGAGGGAGGGGGGCGAAAATGAGCAAAAAACGGGCCCATTTTTTGTCAAAAAAATAGCATGCATAACCTTATGGAGGCTTATAGAGTGTTGCTGGGGGGGGGGGCAAAAACAGCCTGTTTTTTGCTCATTTCTGCCTTCCCCATCCCCCAGGAGCTCTCTGAAAGCCTCCATAAGGGTATGCATGGCCATTTTGGTGAAGGGGCGGGGCTTCCCGAGGCAAAAAATGCTGTATTTGATGTATAAGATGCACCCAGATTTTCAGCCTCTTTTGAGGCAATTATACTCCGAAAAATACGGTAGTCTTAGCATATGCTATTCATGTGAGCAAATGTTATTCCCGAGGTCAGTGTACAAAAATCTCCTCCTGTTTTGGAAGTTGACTTCTGATTTTCCAACTACATCATCAGAAGGGAGCATATGTACAGTCTCACTGCTGTCATCTGCATTTGTTTACATTGGCTGAGGAAATGCCTGGTTGTAATATAAAATGTGTTGCTGTCTTTGCCTTTAGGGAAGCCCAGATTGTTACTTGAAGTCACGGGAGAACAAACATAAATGTTATTCTGTACTTTCATTTTTATTTTTCATTTGCTTTTATGTTAGCCATAAAACATATTTATCGTGTTAGACCTGTAAGCCTAGATTTTGAGACTCTTCTGAATACAATAAGACAGTTATGTCCCATGGGTAAAAATAGGAAAGATTCATTGAATGACTTTAGACGGCTCCCTTTTTTCAATGTAACTTACTTCACAGGATTGCTGTTTGGGGAAGCAAATGGCAACGGAGAGTAGATCATTTTGCACTGCTGAAAAAAAGATGCAGGATACCCCTGTAGGAAATAGCCAAATAAATATTGAGGGAGTTCTTATTGGTCTTTTCTCATATTGATTGATTCTGGGCATCTTTATTATAGGATGGTCTCATAGGGGGATGCTTTGCTTAAAGATATGCCCGTTGGCTTAATTCCCAATTCATTCTCATTTACTTTCACGAGCTGAAATAATGTCCGTGATATGTGCTATAATATTTGATTCTGTTGTCAATCTTGAGGATAGACTGTGAAGATTGTGCTGTGGAAGCCAGCTTCATTCTATACTCACTCTTGTGTGCAGATTCAGCGGTGTGAATATTTTTCATCTTCTCATACCTTTAAAGTGGTTGGGCTATTTTAAATGCAATTAAATGGCTTGATCCCAAGGTTGAGCTGCTAATTAGTTGAGAGCTTCTGTTGTAGTGGTGATGGAGGAATAGAATAAAAGAAGACAAAACCGAGAAAGGTGAATAGACTTTCCTGAAGAGACCACCAGGAAGACATCACAGAAACCCTGGAAAGAAGGGAGGGAGGAAATCACAAAATGAGAAAAAGCAAGTTTTTAAGAAAAAGAAGCTGAATTCATTATATTAGGAGGCTAACGTAAAAGAAAATGTTTTAGGAGCAGGCACAGGTTTACCATATTGAGCAGGGCTGAAAGGTCTAGAGGAGGAGTGTAGAAGAATATCAGTAATTGGCAAAGAAGTAGCAGGAGCAGATGTTTTGTAATTTTCATTAATGTTCGTGTGAGAAAGAAATTTCTCTCAAGAAAGTTGTATGTTTCCAATTGTTCGCTTAGCATGTGCAAATATAAGACTGAATAGAGAGTAAATGAAAGCAGGGTCAGACAATTTGTTTTTAGGCTGAAGATTATTTTGGCTTCCAAGGGTTGTAGGAAGCATGTCTAGTAACAGAGCAACAAAATAGTCATTGGATCCAAATGTTTTTCAGCTCATGTTTGTGGTTTTGCAACTTTGCTCTTTGAAGTGGAAAAGAGATGCGTTTTGATTTGTAGAATCTAATCCATCATTTTCTACTCTTAGTTTGTCAAAAGAACACTGTAGTCATATTTGTCTATTCTACTATTTAATTCTACATTATGGTAATGTGATTGGAGTATAGGGAGGTGTATAGGGAGGGGCTACAAAATAGGGATATGGGATATGGATGTAGAATATATAGTAACCCTACAAGGGAGAGTACATCACCAGATTCATTCTTGCATAAGTCTAGACATATTTGGGTCAAAGGTGGTATTCGGCAGGTTCTGACCAGTTCTGGAGAACCGGTAGCAGAAATTTTGAGTAGTTTGGAGAACAAGTAAATACCACCTCTATCTGGCCCTTCCCCCATCTATTCTCTGCCTTCTGAGTCCCAGCTGATCAAGAGGAAATGGGGATTTTGCAGTAACTTTCCCCTGGAGTGAGGTGGGAATAGATATTTTACTGTATCCTTCCCCTGCTATGCCCACCAAGCCATTCCACGCTCACCAAGCCATGCCCACATAACAGGTAGGAAAATGTTTTGAATCCCACCACTGATTTGTGTGGGAAATATACTGAACCTGCTACTCAGTCCATAGCTTTTGTTTTCATCTATGCTGATAAGGCACAAATATAAATTTCCATTTGCCCAAATGTCTATCTTGCAGCAGGAGGATTTGAGTACCTGGCAGAATGAAAAGCACTGAGTGGTTCCATCTCCTCATTGAATGAGGGGTGGGGAGGTTCACTGAGTTTTCTGTTCATTGGCAAAGTGTAGCTTGCTTTGGCTAATTTTAAAAGCTTAGCAGAGTTAGACTTGGTTAATGTTTGGAAAAGAGATCACTAGGAAATCATAGGCTAGATGGTGAGTTTAAAACAAATCTTCAAAAAGGCACTTTGCCAACTAAATCAGTTATCAGGGTCAGAACTGTTTGTTTGATACAGTGGAGGGATCCTGCAGAGAAAACCCCAAATCCACATTGTTCTGAAGTATTCCCAAATCCTCAAGCAGATTTGTGCATGCTGAGGAACATGAGACTTGTGCTCTATTCTGCTAATGAAATTTGTGCTGGGTCAATTAGCTTTAAGATTGCATTGTTATAATTTAACAGAAATTGAAACATGCTTGTATCCTTTTAAAAACTGGAGAAATAAATTAAATAATTCCTTTCTCCCAAATAAGCCATCCTCAAGCCTTCTCTCCCTTCCTCCTTCCTTTCTTCTGTCCGTCCGTTTCACCTATTTCAATAAGTGACTGTGTGACAAACAAAAATAAATTAAAAACAGTTACAACTAACAATACATAATTAAAATATGTAGCAGGGATTGCTACAGGGATTCTATTGAAATAATCTTTCTTTTTACAAATCTGTGTTAATAATAGTCTGCATTGTTATAGTAAAAGATGCTTGTAGTCCAGAAGAATAGGATTGCTGATTTTTAATGAAAAATCTATATATGTTTTATTTTAGAATCTAAATGCAAAGAAACACTTCTCCATCTTGCAATGAGATTGGGTCTAGTTCAACTTTCACAGTTCCTGTTATGCCAACCGGGTGGAAAAGTTGCAATCACTTTACTTAATGAAGAAGGATTGACACCATTGGACTTGGCTTTACAGAATGGACATTTCAGTCTTGTTGAAATGTTTTCCAAGTAAGTAGTATGGTTTAATATGAAAGAATGGGAACAAAGAAATTCAATGACTACTTTTGTTTGTACATCTCTTAAATTCAATGAATTATTCTATTGCAGATGCTTAAATGCAAATACTCTTTGCAATTGCTCCTTGGCCTTTAGTACCAAAAATTTACTAGCATGGGTAGATAATAATTCTGTAAATAATAAGTAAATAGAATAGAAGAAAAATCCAGCTGCATCTAAAAACTGATTAGAAGGATGGACAACTAAAAACAGTCTAGGTGAGATATAAACAATAAAACAACTTCAGCTAAAACTGTTTGCTTGGGACCTCTGTTTATATGTTCTTAGAGAATATCCAAACTATTTAAGAAGTATCCAAAATATTTTTCACTCTAATCTGGACATGTATTCACTGGATTTGTTAATTGTATCTTTTGCTCTTTTAGTGAATTTAGCTTCTGAAAAGCAGTTTGTAAGAGGTTAGAATGCATTCTTACAGCAAAACAGCAGTCTTCTGCCACTTCTGTTTCCTCAACAACTTAGTTATTACCATTATTTTTTCCTTCTTCTTACCTGACTTGCTTTTCAACTGCATATAGATTTCTCTCTGCCATGCACATACAATCACACACCCCACTCACAAAGCTGTAGTGAAATAGAACAGATTTTAAGCTGTTCAAGAGTTCATTTCCTGGTGAAGTTCTAAAGCAATATGTTGTTGCTGATTAGACAACTTGGCTGGCACCATCTATTGTACCACAGACCTGCCCTGGAGATCCTCCCCACAATTGACTTAGCAACAGCCCAGTTGCCTGAACTTTAAAATAAAGTTGCCAGTGAAAGTTGTATGCAAACTGAAACAAGTAAGCAAGGAGACTTGTGATTTATTTTTAAATAAATCCCTTTTTGGGATATTTATTGGGGTTTTTGGTTTGTTGTATACATACAAGGCCACTGTACTACATATGGGCAACATAATCTTAAAATGAACAAAGAAGGTAGTTTTGAAGTGAGGTTTCTGACAGTTTTCTTGTCCAGTTCTCATTATCCAGTCATGATAGTACTAAATAGGAGACAAAACAAGCAAGGAAACCCCCCTTCCCCAGCTTAGTTATTCCCCCTCCTTCAAATTTATACTGCTGTTTTGTTTCTAGCTTTACACAATATTCGGTTTGTATGAATTTATGCATTCTTTGTTATCACTCTTATTATGAATGTCTCACTTTTTAAGGAACATTTAAACAATACAGCACTCTCTAGAGACTATTTTTTATTGTGGTATGCTTATGAGCTGGTATGCTGCTGGTTTGTCTACTGAATCGGGTTTGTGATTAAATAGTCTACATTTTTTTAAAAAGTCACAGAAAAAAAAATCAGCTGTATGTTCTTATTTTTTTTTCCCATCAGAATTGTTCCAAGTTGGAATTGTTGATTCATGGGGAAAGTTCTTCAGGAAAAAACTTTGTTTAGCCTGAGCATTCCATAATATTTTTCCGTGAAATCTTTGGAATTAGTCAGATTAGAAATTATGGGATGCAGTGAGAGAAGGGCTTTGCATAGGTTTGTGTTCCATGTTTCACTTGCCCTGGCACTCTAACTCTAATCTCATGCATCTGTTGTTTCAGGAACCAGACCATCCATCCTTTTGAGATTTCTAAAGTGGAGGTTGGTGAAAATGCTGTCCTTCAGTTTTCTTATTTGTCAGGGACTTTATTGCTGACGTTTAATAACACAACAGACCATTCATTAGAATCTGATGTACAGCTCTTTAGGAAATACTTCTGGGACAGAATTTTTACACAAAAGGTAAGTGCCAAGTTGTAATACAGTAAAACGTTATTTTGTTTTCACAGTTTAAGAAAAAATGCTGTTTATTCACATTTGATAGAGTTATTGATCATTTTTAAATTGTCAACAGCTCTTGCTAATAGGAAAAAGGATGGGGAAAAAAAGAATCCCATTCTGCCTTAAATACAAACAATTTTATTTTAAAATCAGAATTGTGATCTAGAATTTAATTAAATCTTACACGGTTTAGCCAAAAGCGTAATCTAGTCAAAACTTTATGTGAAGTCTGATATCTAAATTTAATTACCCTGAAATGTCTAGAAAATATGATGAAACCAGGCAAATCACCTTGATTACTAAACCAAGAATTGTAACATTTCACATTTAAATTCAAGGCTATTAAATTGCAATTTCAAAAGCAGAATCTGATGGAAATGTAATTACCCCTTCATATTTTTATGTTTTAAAAGTTATCATACAATTGTTAAGCTTAAACAATAAATGTGCTCAATGTATAGAAAAATGATGAAAATAATGGGAAAAATGCATCATATTAGTAGAAGCCATTTGCAAAAGTGCATGATTATAAACATGCTATATTAACAAACATACATAAAAATTCAGTTGTTTTTTATGAAGCTAGTTTTTATTTAAATTGAAAAGGGATGTGGAAATTGTGAAAAGCCACATTCTAATTAAATGCTGCATGTATTTTATATTGTACATACATATAAGTTGTATATGTGTTCAAGTAAAGCAACGTATGATTGAAACGTATGATTCAGCAATAAGGCCTTTGCCATAGAAAATTAGAAGGAAATGTCTGAAGGAGTGCATAGTCCATAGAATAAACAGGACGTCCTGGGCAGACAAATAGTACAGAGGTTGAACAGAATTTGGAAGACAGATTATAAACAAATCTTAGTATAGCTGCAAAAGATTGGTGTAATCTGCTGAAAATTAAATTGTTCTTGGGGGAAAGCTAATATCACGTTTCCTTGAAAATAAGACCTCCACTGATAAGAAGCCTTATTGGGCCTTTGAGCGCATGTACTAAAATAAGTCCTCCCCTGAAAATAAGCCCTCCCCCAAAATATTGCAATGCAGCAGCAGCCATGAGGTGACCACACTCGCCGCCTTCTGCACCTCAAAAATAATAACACCTCCCCAAAAATAAGGCCAAGTACTTATTTTGGGGGTCAAAAGAAAATAAGACCCTGTATTATTTTCGGGGAAACACGGTATATGCAAGAAAATTCAAGATGGATGATCACTTAACAATGAGAACTATAGAAATGTAATAAACTTTGAACACAAATTGCTTATATAGGCTATAATGATATTCATGATAATGCTGTTATATATGACAAAGGCACTGAATAAAACTAATTAGAAATTGTAAAAAGAAACTGAAGATTTTGCCCAGAATGTGCATGGTTGCCTTGAAATGGAGAGTTAAATCAATAAGGCATCCAGGAACAATATCTTTTAGAAATACTTGATTTCCAGTGATTCTCATAAACTGAATAAATGCATGTTCTACATTTTACACAAAAGGGTATAATTCATACCTATCCTGAATTTGAAGGTAGCAACCTGACTGAAAAGTGTCAGATAATCTACTTTCTCTAGAATTCTCTGCAGCTGAATCCTCATCATAAAAGTTGGACAATACACTGCTGGATCCAGGGAGGACCTTTTTAAGGAAAATGTGCAGCACAGCTTTCTTAAGACTATTAACATCATCTCCTTCCTGAAGTAGGGTGTTGCTGGTATCCCAACTCTTGTTGTTGCATCCCTACCACCCCATATAATAGCCAAGATATGGAATCCCTGTAATTCCATAATAGTCATGTGCCTAGCTCACAAATGATGGGTTTCAGAGCAGAAGGCTATCCTTGAAATCCTTAGGACAAAAGGAGTCCCTTGCAGTAAGATCAATGCCATTTCCTGTCCTTGAGTTTGGGCTGAAATCCAGCCAGTGAAGGGAAGTATGGTGATTACCTTGATGAAGGAATACAGGAATCATTAAGAGAAAATAAACAACAACTCAGTCCTGGGAAAGAAGACAGGAGAAAACAAAAATATTTTAAACCTGATTCTGTTTGGTATATGAGAGAGCAGAGGAAAACTAGCAGGCTTTCAATATTTTGTTATACCTGCAAGAATAAAGTGGCATTTTTTTAAAAACCTTTGTTTCCTAACCTGGCCTACCTTGAAGGCCTGAAAACTGGACAAAGTCAGCAATATCACTGCTTTGCTCAGTTGAGACTCAATAAAACCTGCCAAGTCTATCTCCTCATTCACTACCAGATTGCAGATGAGCATGCTGTTATTATGAACAAATCTATAATTTACCAGCAGAATATGACAAGCACAATAATGAAAGTCCAGCCAAAATGTCTACTGTCCTACTAATCAGAAAAGTATCAACAAATCCAAGAACATGCCCATGAGTGAGTGAAGGAAATTTTAGAAGTATAGACAATGAGGGATGCCAGAAATAAATCTGAGGATTGTATTGCTAAAATCTTCAAGACCAAGAATAACAATTAAAAGCTTTAAATACTTCAGAAGCAGGAAATCGGCTAGGGAGGCAGTTGGGCTGTACAGAGAAGGAAGTTACAGTTGTGCCAGTAGGAAAGCTGAGGACTTTGCAGAGAAGCTGAATTAATTCTTTGCTGCTGGATTAACCCAAGAAGCTCATAATTATGTGAGAAGAACTTGCTCTGTGGCTTTTCTTCATACTGGCATAAACTAGTTTCTGGTGCTGATGTTGGCTTGGCAAGGAGAATCTTATATGACCAGAGGCTTTTCATGATGCCAAGAATAACCAGCCCAACATCACCCTCCTAGCAGCAAGATCCACGCCAGCAGCCAAAGCAACTTGGAGCCTGAGAAGAGGGCTGACCCACATTGCTAATCCTCAGCACCTGCTCTTTCTACCTGTCAGACCTTCTTGGAGGAGGTCAAGCTACAGAATATCAGTACTGGAAATTAGACCTTGTTCACTATCTCAGCCTTTGTTCACTAGAAATAAACAACACTGACATGGGCTATTTATTTATTTGTTAGTGTAAGTGTTGATTCCTTTTTTATTTGACAGTGTGATTCCTCTACAACAGTGAACTCGAAACTTTATTTTTATTTATTAATCAAACTTGCTATGCTGTCAGCCACAGTAACTACAATGCCCAATAAAACAAAATTGCCATAATTCACAATACCAATATGTTAACAGATATAACCAATACACAGAATGTACCTGAAATGCATACCAAATTTGTATAGTTTTAGTCTTCACAATCTCTGGAAAGCCTTTACTGAGGATGTCAACCTAGCTTTTGGAAGGAGGCTGTCCCAGAGTATTTGATAGTTTTCTGGCTTCATAACTCTCACTGTGTGAAAATGAAGCACCTTGAGCAGTTTCTCCTGGGAGGATCTCTTCAGATGAGTCCTGAAATTTTTGCCCATCCTCTTATCCATTTATATATCAAAACTACAACTTTTCTGGTAAACTGGGTACAAAGTCCGCAAGATAGGTGGACCAACTGTAGTCTGTAAGTGATCTTCACTTCTGCTTCTGATAGAATTCATTGCAGAAATCTGACTAAGGGGTGATAAGGCCACAAATCACCAACTCATATTGTCCTTTGTTATATCTATTTATATCTGGATAGGGTAGACTGACTGTAGATCCTGAAGAAAATCCTCAAAAACCTGGTTGTCTTATCAGGCCTGGGACTCCAAATGAAACGGAGACAACACTTAGGTGTCTCCATTGCTGAGTTGCTTATTTATCTGCCCTCTCAAGCTAGAATATGTATCTCTGTTTTTATAATGTTTATTATTAATATGGTTTTAACGGTTTTTTTTAATATACCCTGTTTCCCTGAAAATAAGACCTCCCCGGATAATAAGCCCAATCGGGCTTTTGAGCACATGCTCTAAAATAAACCCTTCCCTGAAAATAAGCCCTCCCTGAAAATATTGCAGCACAGCAGCAGCCATGAAGTGACCACTCTCGCCAGCTCCTGTACCTCAAAAATAATAAGATCTCCCTGAAAATAAGGCCAAGTGCTTATTTTGGGGGAAACACGATACGTTTTTTTAATATATATAGTGTTCCTATTTGTTGTGCCCTATCCAGTCACCTTCGGTGAGATGGGCGGTTATATAAATTTGATTAGTAAATGAATAAATAATAATGAACTATTTTTTCCAGGTCAATAATTAGGCACTGATTCAACTTAGGTTTACTTAGCTTCAGGCTATAATCTAATTTAACTCTGAAGATATGTAGTATGTTGGAATAGTATTCCTTCCAGATATATCCCAAATGTATTTGGACATCAATTTCCAGCACTCTGTTTCTATTGATTGGCTTTGCTGGCTGTGCTGACTGCTGCAGCCTGAAGACATCTGGGCAGTAACAAATTGGGGCAGGTTATGAATTTGTGAATTTGCTTTGTGCATCCTACATGAAGAGTATAAATAATAATAACATAATGAACGTAATAATTAAACCAATTTATTCTTTTTATTTTTTTAAAAGAATCTTACTCCAAACCAAGCTGAGACATTGGAAGGAATGCAGATGCCTTGCAACTCTATAACATCTAAAGAAGGTATTTTCATTCTCTATTGTATGACATTATTTACAATTCATTCTATTGTGTGTGTAAAATACGTCAAATGGCTTTCACCTTTCACTTGTATGCCAAGGCACAATTTCTTTTAACCAACACCTGCAGAATTATGAAACAAACAAAGAGAACCTAAATATTGTAATCTGTTTTAAATACAGCAATGTTAAATATAATTCCAAAGTATTTAATTAAAAATAATACCATTAGAAGAAAGGTTTCTGAATTTTTAGAGGCTGTAGCAGAAAAATGCAACAATGGCTTTAACCCCAGTAGCAGTGTTCAAAATACGTCTGATTATGAATTTGATGGGGTATAGTGCAGGTCTTTGAGCTTTTCTGTTCCCTACAAGGACCAAAATGGGTATGTGCTCAATATGGTAGGCACAAACCAGTGATGAACACGGATGCTTGTGGATGTTGGACAGATTATCTCACTGTCACGTCCCCTTCCTCTCAACAACTCAGTGCTCACAGCAGTGCTTGCATAAAAATTATCTTTCATTTATTTCATCATTTCCTATTTCAGCTTGAATTTGCTTTCAAAATGATCTTATTAAAGAAGAGGATTTTGTTGAATTTTTTTCATAGATAAAATGTGGTGTCTTATACTTACTTGAGTGTTGGATTTAAATTAAAAAGCAAAAACAAAGCAAAAGTCAAAACGCCAAAAAAAAACCAACAACACCTGCTTCCCCAATAAATGACATCATTCGTCCTTCTCAAAGGCTGTTAGAACTGGCTTTTGATTACAGAAAATAAAAGTTTGCATATTTTTTCTAGACTAGAGCATCAGATGGAAATTATAAAACAAACAAGGCACAGAAATGTAATCTGAAATATTTGATCATGAAACAGTTGTGTTTCACAACTCATATTTACTTAGAAGCAAATGTCACTGGGCTCACTATATACATAAACTGAAATGTTCTCATAAGAAAATAATTAAAACTGTAGATGTAGCATTGATATTCTAAGTGAGCATTATGGTTTGATTTGTGGAACTGTAAAACATAATAATTCCTTTTTTATGATTTGCATGTATTACATCAGGCATATTAGTTATGGTGTTTCTATGAATCTCTCTTAATTTAACTAATGTTCATTAGTTAAATTCAAAGTTAAGTAAGTATCTTTTTTGTTAAGTGAGCATTTTAAGAGAGAAAATTATCAACAAATCCTTAGTCAATAATGATCTCATTTCAGAATTTAAAATTTGGAAAGACATTTCAGAGAAGAGATTAGACCATTTTGGAAACTTCCAGATGTCAAGAGCTAATTTGTCTGGAAATTATAAAGTTGAAGTTCAGTTCATCTGAAAAACACTAGGTTAGGAGAAGACACATGAAACCATTTTCTGGATATTGTTTTAAAATGTCCATTGTGTTCACCGTTATTCTATATTCTGTATAATTTTTTTGCTACTTACAATCCTTATAAATCACTGCATTGTTTGTCTGCCTTTTATTGTACTTAAAAAAATCTGTCTTGATCAATATGGCATTGTAACAACCAAGAGGCGCAATTCTGCCTTTTAATCTGTGAGGTGGGAATGCCTGTCTGATTTACATTCTTATATATTTCCAGGGTAGAAAGGTTCATGTGATGTTTGACAATTGCCGTGTTTCTTTTGACCCTCAAAATAAGCACTTGGCCTTATTTTTGGGGAGTTCTTATTATTTTTGAGGTGCAGGAGGTGGCAAGTGTGGTCCCCTCATGGCTGCTGCTGTGTTGCAATATTTTCAGGGAGGGCTTATTTTCAGGGAAGGACTTATTTTAGCACATGCGCTCAAAAGCCTGATTGGGCTTATTATCCAGGGAGGTCTTATTTTTGGGGAAACAGGGTACTAAACTCAGTTTGAACATAGGAAAATCTAGGCTTTCAAAAGTGAACTGCTAGAGAAGGGTGGGCTCCTCTACTAAACCTTTTCCTTTAAGAACTAAATGAATGTGTACATGGAGTACTCTGACACCTAGAGTCATAGAATGGGGAGTTGAAAGGGACCATAAGAGTCTGCAGGGTATAGGAAGTCCTTCAGCAAAGAGTAAACACAATCGGTTGCAGTTTAAATCAGAACATTGACTTTACTAAATTATTTATCTGAGTTAACCAAAACTTATTAACAAAGTTTGTCTGCCATCTATCAACAAGGTGTTTATTTAGGACTCCACAACAGATGTGACTTTTACTCTCTACCAGCCTCTGGCAAAAAAGGTGATGATAATTTACTCAATGGGAAGAGGATTTTCCTAGGGGATGGAAATATTTCCAAGGAGGAAAAAATCAAACTTTCCAAGCAGTGCTTTAGATGATTTTATCAGCTGATTCTTGCAAAACAATGTTGTTAAACATTGTTTAACATAAATCTGAATTTTGCAAACTAGGAAGGTATTAATTTAAAAAATCAAGAGCAGATTTTTCTTCAATGAGTTCTCTATGAATTATGATAGGCTGTCATTAGTCAGGCTCAATGTTCTGTCTTGATCTTACTCTGTTTTAATTCTACTAAGAACTTCATATGAAAAAAAATGCTTTGGATTTACCTGCCCAAAGTCCTGAAATACAAAACTAGGGAAAAATAAGCTTGTGTCAAATCTGAAAAGCAATGAAAAGCTGTGCAACTGTACCAGGTCCCAAATGGATATGATTTTAATATATCCTTATTAAACCAATAAAACCAAAATGGTGAATTATAAAAAGTACTCATAGGATAAAGAGAAATAAGAAAAATATGAAAAGATAATAATTTCCAACATGTAGAATTCCAAATAAAATCATTGTATCCAGCCTAGCTAAAGTACTTACTTATGACTTACTTATCTAAGGAAATAAATTTCAGAACAAGTTCAAAATACTTTGCAGAGAGGATAGTTGAAATGAATTATTACTTCAGCTGCTGGGGATACTGTTAGACAAATAATTTCCTTGTGGCTGTTACTTCTCTTCTCAGCACTGCTTAGTTTTATGGAATACAGAGGACATGGAAGCTAGCTTTTTTGAAGAGATTTGCTTTATCCATTCAAGTAAAATGCTTAATCCCAGGTCTGGCCACTAAATCAGAAATGATCTAATATCTAAATGCATCTGCCTAAAATCCATTGTGGGATGATAATGAAACAATCTAGCTTCTTTCAGGTGTGCCATTTTATATTGTTTGGGGAAACATGGATTGAATTTCATTTATCCTGGTGTTTCAGCCTGGGGTAATTTTTAGGGGGCACTGTTTTTCCACAGCAAAGCTAGAGGTTTATTATATTGAGTCATAAGAATTTGAATATAGGTTCAAGTATGTTTTGGTCTGGACATGTCAGTACAAAGAATATGTCTTTTGTTCAAAGGAATGATCAAACAAGTAGGGAAGGAAATTTGAACCAATCAAAGGCATAAAAGGAAGTCGTAATGCTTAGAAACATTGTATTGCTCTTGATTGAGTCATCACCTTACCTTGAAGCACCTGCTGCAAGTGTAAATATTCAGGAACTAAAAAAAAATGTTTAAACAGGTAGGAAAATTGTGGATGTCCCATCCCAAAATCATGGTAGCCTAAATTGTTTGCTGTCTGAGGAAGTTGCCTCCTTCTACCTAGATCTACCTAGTAGAGTACCCATAGAATGATATCTGTAATTGTTTTGACACCCAAGGGAGAAAATCAGGCAGATCTCTCTCTGGCAGTGAAAATACAAAAAAAACAAAAACAAATAAAAAACCTAATTTCTACTGTTTGTGACTTCCAAAATCATCTCCTCAAAGCAGATGCTCCCTTTGGTCTCACAGAAGGATAATTCCTTGCTGCTAGTTCTGAATATTTGACTTTGACTGTATTCATGCTGGGCCATCATGATATATCTAGGTTATAGAGAATTGCAAACAGATATAAATCTCATTAAACAGAATTGTGCTGTTTTATGTTTGAGTTCTTAATAAACAAATGTCTAGTCTTTAATACCGATTTCAGAAATGGCTGTTGACTGATTAACAGCAGTGATCGCTTCCTACTGGAGAGAAGTTAATGTAGAAGTAAAACAAATTGCCACAGTAAATGTTTAATTTGCTATAAATTAAACAGGCTAGGGAATTACTGCACAAGAATGACTTTACTATGTAGGCAATATTTTGAAAGAAAGTGATGGCTTCTACATTGTAGAAAATATTTTATACTGTAAGCATTGTTTTTCAAGAAGGATTAAAAAAAAACACCAGATACAGTCCTTGATCCACCCAGCAAACATTTAATTCGCTTTTTAAAATAAATTCAAGTTGTAGATGTGCACATTCTGTAATGTTTTGTAAATCTTTGTGCAAGATCTTTGTTGAAAGGTGGATTTGCTTTCAGTGTAATTTGTAAAGGAGAAACTTTCCCCTTCAGGTGGGGTCTGTGATTTGCAAAAGAATGCATGATTCACTTATGCTTCCTCCTTCCTCCCTGCTTTATGTAATATTTGAAACCCAACTTTGCAGTGTATACTCGAAAAACAGATCTGCATCCAGTGATAGAAACTTGATATAAAAATCGGATAATGAAATAGAACTACTGTAAATGGAAAAACTATGCTCACAGGCTATTCATTTCTTTTTGGCAAAAATATTACTTTAGTTTAACCATGTAGGTTATAGACAAAGTTGGAGTTCTGCAAAATGTGCTCAGGCACAGAATATTCATGCTTCTCTTGCATAATATTGGCACTGCTTATGATCAGGGGAAAATAAATTAAAAATGGTTTTGATGCAGCAAGTCCTTATTCCAGACTTTTGAAAAGGAGCCAGGAAATAAAATAATAACACAAATGCAGTTGTTTCCTGTAGTCAAAAGAAAAGGAAGGGCAGTTTTTTTAAAAAAATGAAATTGCTACTGTTGTTTACAAAGTCAAAATCTCAAGTTCGCTATAAATGATTATACTGCTCAAGAAGTATTAATAAATAAGGATAATTTGAGATTAAGTTTTCACTGTACTGCATACCCCTTTAAGGTGGAAATCTTGTTTAAATTAAAATAACATAAGAAGTTACTGTAGAGCCGCCTGCATTTCAGCTATAGTCATGTGACTTGGAAGTGGTGAATATAGTAAAGAAACATTGTTTGGTCTTTGTATATCCTTCTGTTTTCCTCTTTCAGTGGGTGTATGGGAAGGGGAAATAAAAAGAATTACTTCCCTCTGTTTGGCAAAAGGGAACTAATGAGAAACTGCCTTTCTTTAAACAGATCTTATAGATGTTGCATCTGAGGAGCCACCTCTTAAAAATGAAGATTTAACGGTATAATCCAATCACCTTTTTATCCAAAATCTAATGAGACACCTATATTATCTTGCCTATATTGCACACTTTGCTTTGAGAGCACAACACTTCACAAAATCCCAGCTGGGCGAATGACACCTAAGTAATGCTTCCTTCTGAATAAGGTTTCAAGGCCAATTAAAAAGTGTCTGAGATTTTACAAAAGCATAGTCTTGCTGTCTGCTAATAATATATTTAAAGAAAAACAGCTTTGCTTCATGCTTCAACCATGATAATTGTGACCAGTCATTTACAGTTAGAAATCTGTACAACATTCATCAGGGACAGACTCTAGGAATAGATGGTTTGCATGGGTGCAGCTGTTTTCTGTGGGCATTCAATTTTCATGTTATTGCATAAAACTAATGATGCTTTGCTAATAAGTTTTAGATTCTTCTGGAAGACCAAAAGAAACAAAATTGTTTTGGGATACCTGGGCATGTGACCTCTCTTATATTTAATTGGTTCACTGGTTTTAGTATAACCCACTGTGGGGTTTTACCCGGAGATATTTCCTTATAAAACCTCTTTTGATTGGCAATAGCAAGACTTAACATTTAAAATCTTCAGCATAGCAAAGCATGCTTTCCCCCCCGCTTGAGCCCTGGAAATCCTTGCCTTGGATGGACTTGTGGCTTATAAGGATTTAACTGTGACTCCAAATATCAGAGAGCTTAGGCAATCATAATTCATGTCTCCACCTATTTTCTGGTATGGAAATGACTAAATGATTTGTAGGCACGCTCCCAAGTCTTTGAATTATACAGGAAATAGAAGGTAAGCAGATGTTTTTGATATTTTATGATCTGCATTGTCGGCTTCTTGATATTTCAAAGTTGTTGGAAGTGTTGTTTCTTTATATGGTGCCTTTAAAAGTTGCGACAGCCAAAGTGGTTTCCTCCTCCTTTTATAATGAACTATCCTTGTTGTTGCCGAACTTGCAAATTTTTTTTATAAAAGCTCTGGTTTGTTATTTGAGAGTATTGGATGAGAGCTTATTGTTAAAACAGATATTCTATTCTGAGTGGCTAATTTTGCTCTACAGTTTAGAAAAATTAATGTTACATTCTGAAATGAACCAGAACAGCAAATGCTTTTGAAAAAATACATTGCATTCTGAAATTTTTCAATGCAATTTATTACAGATTATACACCAGAACATAGTATTATTTCCATTTTGTTGTAGTTTCACCAAGAACGTATAATTCATCCACAGGAAAATGAAGATGAGAATGTATTGGATTTAGGTAAGAATTTTTTTCAGCTGTGTGCTTGTATTTTAAAATCCCATTTATTATCCCTTGTGAGTGGAAATTAGTCTCTGATGGCCTGAAGTGATGGGTTGCAAATAATAGTGCTGAAATTTGTCTTCCCTCTGCCACCTCTTCTGTGCACAAGGATGCACCAATTCAAGATTAATGCTGTGCCGCTTTGTCACACAGTGTCACAGATGTTGGTTAAGTCTTCACAAGTTGAAGAAATTCACTATTCATTTGCTGATAAGTCCAGGAGAAACCATGCAAATAATGTTTTTGCATATCCTCTGAAGCTATGCTATGTAGTTGCATATGGATGGGCATAGCCATTTTGCCCTGCCTTTTCATTCTTCAGAAGTATACCTCTCCATCTTAAAGTCAAGATACCATGGCACCATGTTACTTTCCTCTTCATTGCTTTGAAGAGGGGGGCTGACATTTCCCTGAAGAAAGAGCAGTTGATTTGTTGTTGTTGTTTGTTGTTTAATTATTGACTTCATAAAGACCCATGGTCACTTGATTGTGATTTCCAACCAGTCTTGCTGATTTCCCACAAGCAAAGTGAATGGGGAAACCAACACTGTTAGAATTTCTAGGCAGTATTACTTTCTGTGAGCGACATGGTGGCTCAGTGGCTTAGATGCTGATCTTGTTGATCAGAAAGGTTGGCAGTTCGGCGGTTTGAATACCTAGCGACACATAATGGAATGAGCTCCCATTACTTGTCCCAGCTTCTGCCAACCTAGCAGTTTGAAAGCATGTAATAATGCAAGTAGAAAAATAGGGATCACCTTTGGTGAGAAGATAACAGTGTTCCGTGCACCTTCGGCGTTTAGTCATGCAGACCACATGACGCCGAAGGGGACTTTGGACAGTGCTGGCTCTTCAGCTTTGAAACAGAAATGAGCACTGACCCCTAGAGTCAGGAACGACTAGCACATACGTGCGAGGGAAACCTTTACCTTTTTATTACTTTCTGTGTTGATGTAGAATTCCAGGAGATGGAGTACCTGAAAGTTGATATTAGATGCAGAATTGAGTATTGCAATGCTTTTTACATGTGATGTGAAAATAAATAAGAAAGAAGAACAAACTCTGAACATTATTAATTAAGCAAGACACACACAGTGGAGATGACCCAAATAAAGTAAGGACCTGATGAGACAAATAAAATGGACAAAAGTGGGCTTCTCTATCACTGCAATAGCTCAGGTTATTGCATTGTGTCAGTTTCCTAGGCTGTGCTCGGTTTTATCTTCATGTTAGCTGGTTAAAAAGCACTGTTAAGAAAGTAAATTAAATTCCAAACTGTAGCCAAATGCTTCTATTTCTCCTTAGCCTCTCTGTTAAAAAACCTTGCTTCTAGCCTCAATTGTCTCTTTATAGAATGATTATCCATATTTTTGTGAGGAAGGGAAGAGCTATAGCTAAGTAGTTGTGCTAAGTGTAAATCATTGCTTTGCATCAAAAAGGTTCAGATATTATCTCTTGTCATTTCTAGTTAGGGAGCTACTCCTTGGAGCATCTGCTAGCCAATGTAGGTAGTCTTGGGTTAAATCGATCAGACTCTGTATAAAGGAATAAGGTTCTATTCTAGATCATATTATCCTATCTATTCATATTAAATTTGAAGATATTGCTGACAAAAACATTTGGCACTCAACTGCAAAGGAATATACAGGAAAAATTCACAGGTGTTTTGAAGTGGTGCACCACACATTTATAATTTGTAATTATATCTTAGGTTGCTGCTTTATCATTTCAGAAGAATTCCCATACATTTAGCTTAATATTAAGATAAGTTTCAGATGGAGATTTCACAAGTGAAACTCTGTTGGTAACTCTTCTGGTGACTCTGCGGACACAATCATGAAATTTTCTTGGCAATAATATGGAAATTTTCAAATTTCCATTTTAGTTTAGAGTCGTGATGGCGAACCTGTGGCACGCGTACCACAGGTGGCATGCAAAGCCCTCTCTGCTGGTACGCATGCCATCATCCCAGGTCAGATCTCCCTGGTGTTTCTTTTGTGAGCTTATGTTTCCCTGAAAACGATGAGAAAAAGCTCACAAAAGAAAATAAATCTTACCTCTTGCCGCTCTGCCGGTGTTGATAATGATATTATTGTTAAGACACTTCACATTAAAATAGCAGCAATACTTTAAAAAGCTAAATGCTTATTCCTATTTTGAAATATTCCTAAACCCTGAATATTTATGTTCTTTTATAACATTGTATAGCTATCTTCTAATAGAAATAAATTTCATTTCTAAAACTCAAGATTTATAATGCCCAGTATTCTAATAGAAAAAGATATGGAATGATAAAGGGCTGCAAACAATAAGAGTCTAGATAAAACACTTTAAATGTTCATGTGATTTGGCAGCCAATGTTTTTATTTTGCTGAGTTCCTTGGCTTATATTTCTGAGGAGGTGAGACATTCTACCGGCCACAGCTTGCTCTTCAAGAGATAAAAAGCACAGAAGCCAGATTGTTGGCATCACTCTCAGTGTGACCAGGGTAGCAAAAGATTTTAAGGAGTCTGCTTTTTAGGTAGGTTTTAGATTCTTCAGTAATTCCCATTTAATTGCTCATCACTTTCAGCCATTGAACAGAGTGATCTGCTGTATTGTGAAAACCACTTGGTTTATACTGGAGTCTGCAAACTTTGCTTTCAATATCCCCATTCTTTAAAGTTAGTTTCTTAGTAGGATTATAAAGGATTTTAGTTAATCCCCCCTCTCCCTGGAAAAGAGGTATGACAATAGAAAAGGGATTTGGAATAAACATTTGCATGCTATCCTTTAGGGTGCCTTCTCCAACAGGCATCTTCCAGATATATTGGTCTACAATCCCATCATAACAAAGGAGGAGGATGGGAATTAAAGTCCAACATACTTGTATGATTTTGAATGAGCCAGTTTTTGGATATAAGCCAAGCTAGAAAAATTAAATTAAATTCTACATCTCAATCTTATTAATGGGATTTTGTGAGTATTGAAAAATGTATTTCAAGAAATAAATGCCCAATAAAATTAGATAATCCAATGCTATATTATATCAATTTCCAAATGAAAGAACTATAGTTTATCATTATGGTAATAAACTACAGAATGTCCTTTTCTTACTACTTTAAGCCATAGGTCAGAGTTTGAGTTTCAACATTTAGCTTCCATTTTTATTAGCCATGGTTCAACATTACCTTTGCATTCAGATTAATTATGCTTGGTCTTAAGAAAGATTACTTGAAACAAGAGAACTCCCAAATCATAGTTTTAGAATGTGGTTTATTTTAATTAATCATGATGAAAAGCAAGCATGGTTAGGCTTCTGATACAAAACCTTTTGTATTAAAGTGATTTTGACAGTGAAAATTCCCAGTGGCCTCATAACCAGTTAAAGGGCTATAGGCTGTATAGCTTCAGAGTATTTCTGCAACATCTGTTTATACTTCCTTAAAATAGATGTATCTTTGGTATCTGTGCTGTATCTTTTCTATTATTCCAATTCCCTTTTTACATATATTAACATTTTAAATAAGATTTATGTATTTGTTACATAAGTTCCTGAGCTACAGTAATATAAATAGTGCGTGCTTTGAATGTCAGGTGGAACTGACAGAGACTGTTAAATAAAGAATTATTACTTACCAAACTCTGGAGCACTATGACCTTTGAGAATCAAGTCATGACATGCTAATGTTTTCAAAGCAATAAAGGCTTTGTCTTTTAAAATATAAGATTTTTTATTTCTAATATAATAAGACAAGATTTATAGATAATCAAATAAAGGAAATTTGATTATGTTTTAGATGAGAAAGAGTGATAGAAAGAGTGTTTAACTGTCTGAACTATATTTCAAGAAAAATGATAAGGAAGGCAGTTTTTTAGGTCTACTTTTCTAACTTCCTTTTAAAAGGAAAGGAGAGAAAACATAGATAAAACTGTAGATACAGTTTATATAGTATGGATTCCATAACTGTATGCTTGCTTCCATTTAACATTAAAACATCTCTTTTAGCAAATATTTATTTGGCTTCTTTTTTCAATATGCTGAGCTTTCAAAAGTTTGTTATGTCATGTGAGCATATGAAATATTTTGCTTGAGACTGTGTGCAAAATAAATTCTTGCATATTCCAGGAATATGAATTTGGATGATCTTGCAACTAATGGAAACACAGCTTCTTCTTTCTCGGACTTCCTTGCATTTTCAGGGTAGCACTGTTTGCTTTGATTTGTGGATTACTGCTTGCCCTTCAAATCATAATTGGAAACAATTGCATTGAAGTGGGCTCTTCCTTGTAGTGGTAATATTAATCAAAATTTGCTGAACTAGACATCACAGCAAGTTAAGAACTAAGCTACAGTCAAAAAGTGAAACCATATTATAGACATGTTTGGACAAGATCACACAGCTTATCACAAATCCATCTGGAGATTCCCTCACCCATCTTCACTCTGTCCAAATGTATAAATCAGAGAAGGAACCTCTGATTTTTTCCCAAGCTTTTTTGGATTTGTTCCAGTGGACAATGTGGCAATCTCAAGACAAATGTGTGATTTACTGCAGTTCATGTGCAACCTACCTGTGGGCATAATTTTAGCTACCATAAGATATGTTATTCAAACATAGTTGGTGAGGAAAGATTAAAGTTTGGTGAGATTGTGATTAATTATTAATTTCTAGAGTTTGGAATTTTGTTCAAATTGAGCTTACTGGTAGACAGAGAAATGGTAAGATTTTTTTTTTTGCCTTTTCTAGAAAAGTGACTCTTGATATTAGTTTAACAAGAAAACTCTTGTGCCATTTTAAACAATAGCAAGTATTTCCTAGAAGTAACCTTTGCAGGCAAGATACGACTCTTCAAAATTTAGGAATTCATGCATATTGAATATTCAAAAGTTCTTTTCTTTTGTGAGCTGTAGCCTTCTCTATTGCAGCAAATGTTTCAAGAGGCGAGGGTTAATTCTTTGAACTGACCAATCTATCCCATGATATAGCCATTCCCTATGATCAGTTTCTAGGCAACTTGGATGCTTCTTTTTCTCATTTGGCTTGGTGTGAGAAATGAAGCAAGAGTTGCTAGTTGGAAGAATGTTTTGGTTGCTTAGTTATTCAACAAATCTTCCCTATCTTCCCATGCTTCTTTTTGATCTGCAAAGTTTGTAGAATACCATTGACGTGAATTAAAGACAAAACAATTGGTCCTTTCTCTTCCAGGTAGTGATGGGCTGTGTTTTGAAATTGTTCTGTTTCTTCTGTCTTGATAGATACCATTTTGCTAGAATTGTCTGTAGCTGTTCCTTTTCCCCATAATGCCTGTTTCTATTACCAGTGACACTGTTTAGCTATATAGCCTTTCATTGGCAACTTTTCTGATTGCCTTTGATTCCCCCCCCAAGCATTTCAAAGGGTTTTTCTAATGACTCTTGCCTTCGTGTTATGTCTCCAAAATATATGTCTTGTATTCATTATTAGCACTGCCATTGAGCACCCTGCTTTTACTTCGTCCAGTATTAAATAATTCAAGTTATTCAGTCCAAAGGATTCTCAACATTTATCCAGTGCCACAATTCCAAGGCGCTAGTTTTTTTTCTTCATTCACCCTTTGAGCTTTCACAGCCATATATTTCAGTTGAGAAAGCTGTAGTCCTGACAATACATAACTTTGTTGGCAGTGTTAGCTCTCTGCACCCTACTAGGCTTGTCATGCTCTTTTTCCCAAGAAGCAAATGTCTCTTTAGCTCACAGCTACAGTTTCCAATGCTGTGAACACTGAACCATGAAGATGCTCCTTCATGCTCCATACATCACATTTTTCTGCACATGGTTGGCATTGCTTGTAGATCCAAACCTATGGGTTTATTCTCTTTTTTTTTGAACACTAAGCAGCAGGCCAGCTCTGCACTCTTGTCTTTTACTTTCAACAAGGCATCCTTTAAGTCTCCTTTGCTTCCAGCCATCAGACATCAAGGCTGTTAATTTTTCTCCTAGCAGTTTTAATTCCAATGTCTACTTCTGCTAGTCTAACATTTTCCATAATAAACTCTTTGTAATCGTGTATAACATGGCCCATTCTATATCCTATTTTGAACTATTTGATCGCTGTTATGATTGTTACTGCCTGGTCACGGCACACATTCTTCCACAGAGAGGTGAGGTGACCTGGTACAATCCATTTTTTTATGGGCAGTCAACAGCTTCTGATCTAAATGAAGTTTTTAAAGGCAAACTGTAGCTCTTTTTTTATAAGCATTAAAAGTCTTTTTATAAGGCTTAAAATGGCCATTTTTAAATTCTTGCTTTTTCCATTATCCACCAAGTGACCTGGGACACTCCTACCTCTTTTGAACCCAACTTGTATGTCTGCTTGTTCTCAATCCACGTTGTTGAAATCTGGATTACAAAATCTTATCCATAATCTTACTAGCACATCCAAGAAGCACAATGTTTCAACAGTTCGAGGGTTTTTAGCAGTTCCCTTTTTTATCCTGTCAATGATGCTATGATGCATACATTATTCCAGAGACTAGATTCCTAGCCATAATAAAAATAAGAAATAGTGAAAATAAGATAGAATCCCCCCAATATATTATGTCACACAGTTTTTTTTAAAAAAAATTAAATAAATTTGAATTTTGCCACTATCTTAAACTTAGACCCGGGACCCCATGTTTCCTTTAAATAATTCTACAAGCTTGCTAAGATTTTTAATTTATTTAATTAAAAAATAATGCCACTTTTACCTTTAATAAATATACCCAAAGAAAATTATAAAACAAAGTATCAAATAACCAAATTGAAATCAAGACCTTAAAATCACAAGCAGAGGATTTTTATGTGGCTGGAGTAAATCCTTTTTTTAAAAAAAAGTTTTTTATTTTTTATTCTCTTACATACAATTATAGGCATACATTCACATAGTTATTCTTCTTCTTTACATTTGTCATTCTTATGCATTTGTTATTCCATTTAAAAGGTTATAATATACAGTTTGAGTTGCTTTATTTACCATCCCATCTGCCTGTTTTAACACCACCTTATTTTCCCTTTCTTTTCTTCCTCCTTTTCTTCTCTACTTCCTTCCTTCCTCCTCTCCTTCCCCTTCCTTATTCCCTTACCTCATCCCTACTCCTACTCTTCCTCTTCCCCTTCCTACTCTCTCTCCTTCTCTTTCTCTCCCTTCCGTGGCTGGAGTGAATCTTATGTGACTGAAGAATCTGTCTTTAAATGGTATAAATCAAGTTTGATTTGGAAATTTGGGATTATGTGCCTTCTTGAAATCAGCCCGTGGAGAGAAGAAATATTTCATATATCCTGGATTAAGCCTTTATAAATACTAGTGCCCAGGAACAAATTATATCAATGCGGCAGCCTGGTTATAAGAGCATGTATCAGGGAGAAGTTTAAGTGTCTCAATCTGCATTCGCTGTGCTTTCTGAACACTTTTCAAAACCATGCCAGTAGAAGGCAGTAGTAAGTAGCCAGTGTTCTCAAAAAGCAAGCAAAATTCAGATAGCTCTTACCTTATGGGAAAAAAGTAAATAGGTAAAAATGTTATGAACGTGACTTAGATCCCTTATGCAACTGTGCGCTTAATGAAAATATTGCATAATCTGAATGGAATGTGTAAATGCTTGTTTAAAAATGCTGACTAGGTATGGGGATTCTTAAGCTTGAATTTGTTTCATAGAAAGAGGCTGACAAACACTAGTAAAGTCTGGAAAATAATCTGACAAAGCTTTCTTTTCGGGTAACATCATCTACATGTATGATACTATAGTTGACTAAAGAGTGTTTTTTGTTATTTTTTTTATCACCTTGTAATGCAGCAGTAAGTCCAAGCAACTTCAGCCCTTGAGCCCTTTTTTTGGAGCCTTGGAGGCTTCCACACGGCACTGAAATTGGCCAGCTACCCACCTATTTACAGTCATGCTTAAAAATTTGAGAAACCTTTTGAATTTTCAATATTTTTTGCATAAAAGTAAAGCACCATTTCTTCTTCACGCAGGTACTGAACTATATAAAAGGAATCCAGTTAAACAAAAAGATTATACTTGTTGTTCATTTATTTTATTTCAGTGAAGACCAGGAATTTCACCCAGGCTCTAGAACCAGGATGTTTATGGAGCTGGTATGGGGTGGGTGCTGAGTTAATGACATTTTAACCTCAACATTGTTTATTGCTATAAATGGTCTTTTTAGTGTACAGGAAGTCTTCAAATTGAGTCCAACATTTCTGTTGCTAAGCAAGACAGTTAAGTGAGGTTTGTCCCATTTTACAGCCTTTTTTGCCTCAGTTGTTAAGTGAACCACTGCAGTTATTAAGTTAGTAACACAGTTGTTAAGTGAATCTGGATTCCCCATTTATTTTGTTTGTCAGAAGGTGATCACATTACCCTGGGACCCTGCAACCGTCATAAATACGAGTCAGTTGTTAAGCATCTAAATTTTGATCATGAGACCATGGGAATGCTGCAGCGTCATAAGTGTGAAAAACGGTCATGTCACTTTTTCAGTGCTGATGTAACTTTGAAGTGACAGTTACAATAGCAACATTTACAGTTACAACATTTAGTGAACAGTCACTAAATGAACAGTTATAAGTTGAGTATTACATTTTTATTTCATTCAAGATTTCCTTCACATAGAAGGGTGGCTGTATAATAAAATGCAATACAAAAGCAGAGTTGGAAGGGACCTTGGAGATCTTCTAGTCCAACCTCCTGCCTAGGTAGGAAACCCTATACCGTTTCAGACAGATGGCTATCCAACATCTTCTTAAAGACTTCCAGTGTTGCGGCATTCACAACTTCTGGAGGCAAGCTGTTCCACTGATTAATTGTTCTAACTGTCAGGAAATTTCTCCTCAGTTCTAAGTTGCTTCTCTCCTTGATTAGTTTCCATCCATTGCTTCGTGTTCTACCCTCAGGTGCCTTGGAGAATAGTTTGACTCCCTCTTCTTTGTGGCAACCCCTGAGATATTGGAACACTGATATCATGTCTCCCCTAGTCCTTCTTTTCATTAAACTAGACATACCCAGTTCCTGCAACAGTTCTTCATATGTTTTAGTCTCCAGTCCCCTAATCATCTTTGTTGATTGATTGATTTTGATTGATTTTATTATATTTATATGCCGCCCTTTCCCCCCCGAAGGGGACTCAGGGCGGCTCACAATTCAAATCAGGGAAGGGGGGTACAGACAAAAAATATAAAAAACAAAACATAACAATGCATAATTTAAAAACACACAACAGTCATACCATTCGAGACGGGGGGCAACGGCTCTTTAGCCCCAGGCCTGTCGGAACAGCCAGGTTTTAAGGGCTTTGCGGAAGGCCTGGAGGGTGGTGAGGGTTCGAATCTCCATGGGGAGTTCGTTCCAGAGGGTCGGAGCAGCCACAGAGAAGGCTCTCCTCCAGGTAGTCGCCAGTCGACACTGGCCGGCAGATGGAATTCGGAGGAGGCCTAATCTGTGGGATCTAGTCGGTCTAGTGGAGGTGATTGGCAGCAGGCAGTCTCTCAAGTACCTAGGTCCGATACCATGAAGGGCTTTATAAGTGACGACTAGCGCCTTGAAGCGTATCTGGAGACCAATAGGCAGTCAGTGCAGCTCGCGGAGGATAGGTGTTACGTGGGTGAACCGAGGTGCACCCACGATCGCTCGCGCGGCTGCATTCTGGACAAGCTGAAGTCTCCGAATGCTCTTCAAGGGCTGCCCCATGTAGAGCCCATGTTGCTCTTCTCTGCACTCTTTCTAGAGTCTCCACATCTTTTCTACATCGTGGTGACCAAAACTGAATGCAGTATTCCAAGTGTGGCCTTACCAAGGCATTATAAAGTTCAGGTTCAGGTTCAGGTTCATTTTATTTATATGCCGCCCTATTCCCGGTGGGACTCAGGGTGGCGCACAAACCCAAGGAAGGGAAGGGAAACACAAAAACTACAACAAAAAATACCGGGCATTTAAAACAACCAACAGCCACACGATTCGAAAGGGGAAGGGAACTCATCAACCCCAGGCCTGCCTACACAGCGGTATTAACATGTCATGTGATCTTGATTCTATCCCTCTGTTTATGTAGCCTAGAACTGTGTTGGCTTTTTTGATAGCTGCTGCACACTGCTGGCTCATATTTAAATGGTTGTCCACTAGGACTCCAAGATCTCTCTCACAGTTACTACTATTGAGCAAGGTACTATACTGTACCTGTGCATTTCATAAGTTGAACAAGTTATATTCTCATTATGTTTTCATGCTCTATAAATTGATTCTCTCTCCCCACTCCCCTATGTTTACTGGTCTTATCATTTGCAATTTCATATTTAAATTCAAATCATAGAATCACCTTGCTTGCTTTTCAGAAGTGTTAAACTTATTTTCATTTACTTGGGAAAAGCAGGCAAATATATATTGTATGCTGACCTCTGTCATGTTCATCAACAGCAATGATTAAAATGATGAAGATCTTTAAGTCCTAGAGTCATGCAGAAACCTAAATTATCATGCTATTTCATACACTTATGCTTGAGACATTATTTATTACAATCACCTTATCAGGAAGATGGACAGCATATACGTTCAATAAATAAATAATAAGTAATTTGAAGACTTGCAGCCTACAGATATATATTAAATTGACCAGGATTGGACATTAGTGATAATCAATAAGGAATGTGTGGTGGCACTTGCTAGATTAGAATTAAAGCTATGTTGGGCAAAATAAGAGACATTGTCGAGTTTATATAATTTGCTAAGTTTGAGTTTATATAATTTGCTAAATACATAAATTCCAGCTTAATGAACTCTGTAGTTAGAGGCACAAAGATGGACACAGTCGTTACTATAGCAATGCCAGGTGGGACTAGATTGCCATTCTTTTGTGAACCCTACAAAATTCCCATTACACTTATTAAACCTAAGAGAGAGGGAAACTCCCATTGGTGTCAGCATACATTTCAACAATCTCAAGGGAATGATCAGCTTATTCATGTATTAGTTATGATAATTACATATTGACTTGGTAGATGGATAATATGCTTTTCTAGCACAGTTGCTGGACATTATGGATGGAACACTTCATCAAATATATGTGTGGCTTCTATATTTGTCATAATTTTTTAGTTTCTATGGTTATTTAGGATCAGAATCAGATAGGACTTATTAAGCATATGTACCGTATTTTGTGGAATATAAGACACAGCTTTTTTCTTCGAAAAAAGAGGCTGAAAATCTGGGTGCATCTTATACATAGAATACAGCATTTTTTGCCTCCCAAAGCCCTGCCCCTTCACCAAAATGGCCATGCATACCCTTATGGAGGCTTTCAGAGAGCTCCTGGGGGCTGGGGAGGGCAGGAATGAGCAAAAAACAGGCCGCCCCCCCCCAGCCCCCAGCAGCACTCTCTAAGCCTACATAGGGATATGCATGCAATTTTTTTTTGTCAAAAAACGAGCCTGTTTTAATGAAAATTGGGGAGTTTTTTGCTCATTTCCCCCCTGCCCCCCAGGAGCACTCTGCAAGCCCCCCCAAAGCTATTCATGCCCCTTTTTTTAAAAAAAAGGGCCAGTTTTTTCAAAAAATGGGCCGTTTTTGGGAGGTTTTCAGAGTGCAAAAACTTTTTTTTTCCTTTTGGAAAGCTCTTTAACTGATGGATGAGAATTACATTGATCAAATGCTGTGCCAGCATAAACAAAGTCTTAGGTGCTGCAGATTGTCAGTGATTTCCTTCTCCACCAAATTGATAAATACACTTGGAAACATCTACCTACCTACCCACTCTCTCTCTCTCCCTTCCTACCTACTGTATTTCGCTGTCTCTCTCTATCCCTCTACCTACCAACCTACCTACTCTCTGTCTCCCTATCTACTGTATTTCTCTATCTCTATCTCTTTCTATTTCTCTCTCTCTATTCCTCTACCTCCCTCCCTCCCTACTGACACACTCTCTCCCTCTCTCCCTCCCTTCCTTTACCTACCTACCTACCTACCTACCTACCTAACTACTCTCTCTCTCTCTCTCTCTCTCCCTACTTACGTACTGCATTTCTCTCTCTCCCTCTCTCTCCCCCTATCTACCTACCTACTTTTGTAAAAATTTGCCTCTTCAAAACCTTGGTGCGTTTTATACTCCGAAAAATACGGTATTTATTTTAGAAAGTTTAGAATTAGATTTAATACATCAACATGACCCCAATACAATCTTTATGTGTAAAATGAAAAGAACTAACAGGAAAAATAGTTTTGCACATATCTATTCTTCTAAACATGAATTTTAAATAATTTTAATTGGCCCTGTTTTTACACACATTATTTTGAAGAATTTAATCTGCATTTTTGTTTCTTGGCAAGGCTGTTATTAATCTGTAACTGAGTGTGTGTGTTGGCTAACCATCTAATTTATCAAGAAGTCCAGGAAATCATTTTATCTGTTATGCTGAAATGGATCTGTGTATCTCACTGGTTGGAAATATGACTGAGGAAAGATTCTGCTGTTTCTTAAATTGATCATTTTGTACATACTTTGCCCATTGAGTAAAGTACAAAAATAATGTATGTGAGATGTTTTGTAGTAAATTTTGGTTAAAAATTAGTAATCACAAATAGGTGAGTTTTATGTTTACAAATGAAACATTTAAACAAGAAAACTAACTGTAGTTTATGTAGTGTAATAAGGGAGAAAGGATAATGAGTTTTTGTTGAATACTAATAGCCATCGGGTTGTTCAGGGAGATTGTATAAGAATGAAAGACTTGTAAATTAGTCACTAGTTCTATTGTACATCCAAAGGATGGCAAGATAGCTCTGTAAAGGTGCCAACCTTACAAATATCTTTATGGTAGCTTATGAAATTCAGACATAATGACTAGGAAAAGAAGTGTTTTTAGAAGTTATGTCCAAAAGGATCATAATAAGATGGTGGTTGTGGTGGGAAGGGCATGCTTCCTTTTAAAAATTAATGGACAAAGTATTCTTGTCTGCCAAAGTTTTAAATTATGAGGGAAATCCTGAAACAAAAGAAATCAGGTATATGATTAGGCTCACCAATTATTGGTTTGAATATTGTCTTCAGAGTTTCATCTTTTAGATGGCTCATGCTTTAAAATAATACAAGATTAAATATTTTGACTTTGTAAAACACAGTAAAGGAAATAATGGTCCTAGTTTTCTGTATCATTCTGAGACAATGCAAAGTTTCTTTTCCTTCTCAAACAACCCTGATTATTCTTTACCGAAGTTTGGAAAATGAAAAGGCAAGTTAATGATTAATTGGCACACCATGACCTTTCCAGTGACTGTAGACTAGGATACAGCAGCCTCACTCCTGGGTGCACATCTTATTTTAACTTGACTCTGTCTGCTTTCATGTTAGCCCATGCGCCTTAATGCAGAGAACAGACTCCTATTGCCTCTCCTGGTTTAGAGAGCAATTTCTTTTTCATTTCCTATTGCTTACCTTGCTGCTCCATACAACAGCTACCATAGTTACCACTTGAAACGGGTGTTTGATTAGCAAGAACAATGGATTCGGATTCCGATGCACCTTTTCATTATTCTTGGCCATCCTTACCTAAAATGAAGATCCGAAAAAGGACATCCAAACCAAAAGGTAGAGAAAGTTTTTTCCCCCTTTAAATTATTCCTTTCATTTGTTTATTTTGTTTGATATGTGCATACAGAAGAAAGTTGATAGTTCTGGTGGTTTTTTTTGGTCATTTCAAAATATTTAAAATATTGTTTCACAGATACCAAAAAGTTTGAAAACCAGATATCCCTTTCTTTTGACAACATTTGCGTGATCTTTGTCTCTTTTAATTTGGTATTTTTTTAAAAAATATGCATGCATTCAAGTTCTAAATCATTTTATTTAACAGAAACTATTTATGATTTCAGTAGAGCTTACTTTAAGCAGTGTTGAGCAAATACATCAAAAGCTTATGCCAGATATGTATTTTGAAAGATAAGAGAAATGAATGACCTATCAGATGTGATCTGTAAATAGCTCTGTTTTTATTTTGCTTTGTTTACCCATGAGTGACTTTAATTATATCCCCAGAGGTTGTTACAATGAAAGCCTATTGGATCAGAGAATCGGATGTATGAGATTTAAACAAAAGGAAGAAAAAACTTTCCTTTTGATATGAAACTTGGTCTTTCATGGTTATTCTAGTAGTTTCAGACAGAAACAAGGATATTTTATAGGAAGATATGTTTAAAAAGCATTGATTTAGTAAGGCAGTCAAGACTGTTAATGCAGGTTAGATATTGTACCAGAATTATGGTCACGCTTCTTTAATCAGACCTGGCTTTAAGCCTGTTTTCAGCTTTAATGACCTGAATGGTTTTGTTCAAGGTTACTGAAGGCCATCTTCTGTGGTCTTTCCTTGGGGAGGGGGAGTTTCTTTTAATCTGAGTTGAAAAGAGGAGGGATATTTCTTCAGTGTAATAAAATTAAGTACTAGCAGTTACAATGCTACTCCCAGTGTGAGGTTTGTCTTGTAACCAAATTATTTTTTCAACACCAAACGTACATTTTTTTCCTTACTTAGACTTGCTAGTTTTCCAGTTTAATAACTTGTTTTGTTTTTTAATCCTTGCCTTACTTTTATTTTTTGCTGTTTCTGCCTTGACTTCATTTGTTTGTAGACCAGCTTTAATTGACTGATATGTACCATGTTTTCTTGAAAATAAGACCCACCCCAAAAATAAGCTGGTGGGGATGGGCATGGCCAGTGCAAGAGGTGACGGGTGTGCAGGGGCTGATGGTATCTGACAGTAGCCATAGCTTGTAGACCCCATGGTACAGCAAAGATAACTCTGAGCACTGAGGCAGAGGTGGAGGGAAACAGGCAATCTGGATATGCTGCCTGGCTCACTGGAGGCTCATGGGATGTTTGCATGGTGCCACTGGCAGCAGGCAGAGGCAGAGACATGGGGGGGAGGCAGGTGATCTGAATGCCCACCATGGGCATCTGCCCTGGCACAGCTGCAGGGAAGCCGAGAGATGGTAAAATGGAGTGGGTGGCACGTTGGGATAGCCTGCGCCCCCCTCCCGCTGTGCCGCCATCTGGCTCCACCATGCATTTTTTGCTCAGAGGGAGACTGGAAGCTTTGTTTGCAAATGGGGTGCTTTAAAATGGAGTGATTAACTCCGTTTCAAAGTGCCCCATTTGCAAGCAGACAAAGCTTCCAATCTCTGTCATTTCTCCATCTGGGCAAAAAGTGTTTGGGCATCTATGGGACGCTTGGAATGGAGCATATACACATGCACATTTGTCCATTTGTCATGTGTTGCTATAATAGACGTAGAAATAAATGATTGAGAAAAATTGACTCAGATATTCCGGTTTTTGCTTTTAGAAGTAGTGTGATAGTTCTTGGGATCATGAGAGATCAAGACTCGATTGCTGAAGCAATATTTCCCATATATCTCCTATAGACAGAACTGGGACTGTCCCATTATTTTTCACAATACAATTTTCCCATAAAAATTGTCCTTCACTCTTTTCAGTATCTATTGTGAGATAAAGATCTAGGCAGAAATCAACATCTGAATAGGATCTGAGAAGTATTGAAAAAGACCCCGTTATTACTGATTTTAACTCAAATGTACTCCCATTCTTATTGTCTACCATGACTCAAGTTACTATAAAACAAAAACAAAAAAATCCATCTGGAAATCCTAGCACAAATTATCTGCCATCTGGAAATCCTACCACAGATGGTCTATACATCAGTGTTCCTAAGGATATTTCCAATTCAGGTTTTTATGTGTATTGTGCCATTTGTTAACTAGGGTTTCAGGTACCACTGTAGTCTATTCTTGATTTTCATGTATATTCTTCTATTATATTTCTTTACAGGAAACAGATTACGGTAATAGGGATGCACAGAATAATCAGATAGTGCTTTTAATTGGTAGTGGTAGCCTTTCACCTTTATCTGAAGTCAAAGCTGAAGAAAGGAGGAGATTTTAGAAACTCTAATAGTGTGGAAAGTGATAAAAGCATAAAAATGTAGAAGAAGGGTATAAGCTGCATATATAAAATATTAGATATGTTCTATAACAGTGGTTCTCAACCTGTGGGTCGGGATCCCTTTGGGGGTCGAATAACCCTTTCACAGGGGTTACCTAAGTCCATTGGAAAACACGTATTTTCGATGGTCTTAGGAACCAAGACACCAATTTTATGATTGAGGGTCACCACAACACGAGGAACTGTATTAAAGGGTCGTGGCATTGGGGAGGTTGAGAACCACTGTTTTATAAGCATAATATTCTTCCAGTTACAAGTCCCTGTGCTCATCATCATCATCATCGCTATTATTTTAAATTTATTTGGTTTTCATATGGGTTTCTGAGGCTCAGAGCATGTGAAATGAGAGACCCTAGAAATTCTATTCCAGAAATTCTAGCTCTTCGCACTCACATTCTACACCCTGCTTTGGGGGTAGCAGCTTTGTAATTCCTTGGATTTGGGGTTTTTATTTTGAAAACATAAGTACAGAGTGAACATGATAAAGGTTGTAAAATTATGCATGGGTACAAAATTTTTATTATTTTTCCTATTTTAAAAATACTCAAATCTTGCATAATTGGTGGGAGATCAAAAACTGATGAAGAAAACGTGTCTCCTAGCAAACAGATTCAATATGTTTTTGCATTTCCAATGTTGGTATTGTAAGTACTATACAAAATGGGTTAAATACATTTGTGGGACATAGGGCTTTCAATAGATATGAGTTAGATAGTTTATTTACTTAAAGTTATCCCTAGTGGTTGCTAAGGGATTTCTTTCCCCAAATTGGTATTTATGACTCAGAGTTGAAGAACAGTTGTTCTTCAACACTTTCCATAAGATTTATTGAAGAGCTTAGGAAGACTCGAGTAATGATAGAGAGAAATCTGGCAGATTCATATTAAACACGTGTAGAACTTGATCTATGTTGGAAACAAAAACAAAGAAACCCTTCTCAGCTTTGGGTAGTAGAGTTGTAACTGAAAAGGCCTTCCCAAAGACTTTAGCAGGCTAGTAGCAGGCTACTTCAGCTGTCTGCTAGCTGCAGTTCGGCAGTTCAAATATCACCAAACTCAAGATTGACTCAGCCTTCCACCCTTCCTAAGTGGGTAAAATGAGGACCCAGATTGTTGGGGGCCATATGTTGACTCTGTAAACCTCTTAGAGAGGGCTGTAAAAGCAGTATATAAGTCTAAGTTCTAGTGCTAGTAGATTACTTACATACTCTGCTGATAAAAACATTGCTATCTATTCTGGTGCGATGGTTGATATAGTTACTGTCCACTTTTTAAATTGATGATGTGAACATGTTACTTAAACCAGTCACATATCCTTTAGACCAGGAGTCACCAACCTTTCGGACCTCAAGGACCACTAAATTCAGAGTTTTAAATCCCGCAGACTACTAATATGATTTTAAAAAAAAGATAAATAGTATTTAGTGCAAGATAAAAAATGCAAATAATTTTTCTGTGGACCATCAACTATCACTGGTTGGTGACCGCTGCTTTAGACTTCCTCCTATCCTGGCTAAAGAGACCTGCAGGTGAGGTGTTGGCTATTTTATCTGAGGAGCTATATTTCTGTTCATCATATAACTTAAGTATTTGCTATGATATTAATGATGCAAATTTTCTGGTAATGTTTATAAAAATATAGGCTGAATAAAATTGCCAATCATCTATGTGGATCAAATTTAATTTACTACATCCAAATTGGTGCTGACCCTCTTTCATTTTCATAAGCTTGGTGAAATGTTCAAAACATTTTTACATACAGTAATTCTCTGGAACTTAGAAGCATGAGTATTGCCAGAAGAAAGTTTTGGCTTCTCTCATTAGGCCTAATAGAAAGAAAAAATGTGGAACACAATTTTGAAGATCTGTCCTTTTAATCCTGAAATTCAAACATAAATTTTTACATCGTATGAGGTTGTACACTTTATCCAACATAATTTATACTGCAGATATTTTCCCTTTTTGGTTTCATAGCTTTCATTCTTCTAAGTTATAGATTAACTTACGTTAACTTTGCTGGAGGAAATTCTGGGGAGCTATTTGAATACTGTTTGCTATTTTTTCCTAGGTGATCGTTATTCATTTTCTTCTTTGACATATATCTAAAATTTATGAAATGTACTGGAATGTTACTAAATGGTTGTTAAGCATTTTAAATTGTCCTTTGAAATTCATATGGGCATTACATTCTAAACCCAGTAAACAGATCAGAATTATTAGCCTGTGTGATTTATTTAATGTGATAGCTGCCTTTATATTTATTTATTGCAAGGATTTGCATGCAACCTACTCTATAGATTCTAAGCAGGTTATGATTCCTTTTTCTTACTTTGGTCTTTTTCTTAGTACTCCCAACTTTTTCTATGTATTGTTTAATGTTTGCTTGTAAGGAAATAGAGTGATTGTTCTGTGTCTATGTTTATAAGTAATATATTCTGTAGAATATTCTGTTTCTAGGGTGGGAATACATCTTATCTTAAAGAAAAAGACATTTGTTTTAAGCACTTCAGGCCAAATTTAGTTTAATCTTAAGCACAAGAAAGAGAAACAGGATCCTATAGCTGTCCATCAAGAGTTAACTCCTAGACATCCTAGTGGGCAGGCACACAAGCATAGGATCACATTTCAGTGAGAAGTGTCACATTTCTATTTAAACTACACACTAACAAATGCAAATCTATATCCTCTTTCTTTAGGTAATGTGTTTACTTTTTTTGAACAATGCATACTTATAGTTATATTTGGTACACGTAATGTACCAAATTGTATTTTGGAAAATAATAATGACAGATGTGCATATGTACGTGGTAGACTCATAGAAGCATAGACTCATAGGGGGTACTTACTGTTGGTGAATTTGTAGAGTCCTAGCTTTTGAACACAACTACGTGTGCAACAAAAACTAGAGGAAGCAGATATTTCTTGCTAAGTTGCAAGTTGCTAAGTTGTCTGAAAAACATAGCTGTCTTGTTAGAGAAGACCAAAGTACATCCGGCCTAGAATTTTAAAAGCAAACAACCAGCTGACCCAAGAATTAATACAAGCATTGAAACACCTTTTAAAAATGCTTTAAAGTACCATTTTTTACATGTGTGAAATTGGATTTTGGGTTAGGAAACTGAAATCTTGATCTCTTCCTTGATTTTATAAGCATCTACATAAACCACAATCAATGAGTTAACACTTTGCCATACTTGTGATGTAAAAAATGCGTGGAACTTCAGGAATGTGATTTATCATCTGCACAATAGATATTTCTTTGTCATTTTTTAAACTGGATTGTTTCTTCCAGTAAAAATAAATAACTAATGGAATCAATGTGTAATTAATTTTCCTGTCTAGTGAATTAGAAATCCTGAAATACCTTTCCTATTACAGTAGTCTAAAGTATGGATGAAAATAGAAAACTGATGAGCTATTCTTTTATAACACCCTGTTAAGGTGTTACAAAGTCTAAGAGCCTGCTATAGATATTTGATTGCTGAATCCATTGGAATTTTCAATTTTTTAGGACTTAATGAAAAGCATAACAGAACATATACATTAAAAAAATGCTCTGTATGGGCCACACCCTGCTGATGTTTTACCTGGCTCTTCTTCCATGCTTTTGGCAAGGGGGACCAAAGCTTATTTTAAGCAACGTAAGCTGTTTTCCTTTACTCCCAACTCTTTCTGATATCCTGCCATCTTTTATCCTTCTTTTTGTTTCTTGGTGTTTTTCTTGTTTTAATGTTTTAAACAATTTGTAATTTGCCAAAGTTCCTGATAATTAAGCAACATACTTCAATTCTATTGAAACATAACAGTTCAGTATTATTATTATTATTATTATTATTATTATTATTATTATTATTATTTGCACAAAAATCTTTATCCACAGCCACCGGATCTCTAGCTGGTGTTTGCCTTCATATACATGCCTGTGCCGGCCAGCTGGTTTTCGGTCTTGTGGATGGCCGGGGGAGGCCATTTTCTCCCTCCCCAGGCTTCAGGAAAGCCTCCAGAGCCTAGAGAGGGCAAAAAACAGGCCCAATGGCCCAACCAGAAGTTTATTTCCAAACTTCCAGTTGGCTGTTGGTCATATTTTTCACCCTCCCCAAGCCACCTTCTGGAGGCTTTCCTGAAGCCTAGGGAAGGCAAAAACGGCCTTCCCCAGAGGGATTGCTGATAATTAAGCAGGGGGGCCTGCTTAATTATATGGGGAGGCCATTTTCGCGCTCCCCAAGCTTCAGGAAAGCCTCTGGAGCCTGTGGAGGGTGAAAATCCCCCCCGCTTGGGTCGCTCGTGAATGCACAGTAGGTGGGTCGCTTGCACCTGCGTAGGTGGGTGGGCATGCACGCACAATAGCATGCAAACACACAGTTTTGGCACACCTTTAGAAAAAGGTTAGCCATCAATGCTCTATTGTCTGCAACGCTAACCATTACTGCTAACATTCTACTGAAATTCTTTTAAAAAAAATTCAGACAGTGCAATATTTACATAAAACCACTGGAGGAGGTAATTCATTGCATTGTGATATCAGCATGCTGATGATAACCAGTGGGGGCTGCTGCTTAATTGCTGACCCTGTGTCTAGAGTTTGTGATGGTCTGGATAACAAAAACCAGCTCTGGCTCAATGTTAGCAAGAAAAAAATGGCTCCCCCCCCCACCCCCAGCACAGATCCAGAATGGTGTCAGTTCTGATTCTTGACATGGTAGCAATTCCCAGACAGAACTGGTTCTTAGCAGGTGACAGTCATGGCCAGGCGGGGCACTTTGCATAGAGCCATTTTGTGCATTGCTTGTGCCAGTTCCTGGACTTCATTACTTCGTGATTGGATTACTGCAATGTGTTGTTCATACTGTTGCTCTTGAAGACCATCTAGAAATTACGCTGCTAGAGTCACTTATTGAGATAGGTGGCTATGGAAATCAAATAATTTGAGAAATTACAGCTGAACCCAAATACAGTGGCATGCATAGTTTTGAATACCGAAAGCATTACAGTAACAAATGAATCTCCCAAAATCGATAAATTGAGTAACTATGTAAAATGTGCTATATAATTACAGTCACTAAAAAGCCATTTTGAATTACAAATTGAAGCATGAAGTGAATAAAGTGCTTCAAGTTTTTTTTTAAAGCTGTTTCTTTCCCCAGGGGACTGGAATAGGGTGAATCTGAAACTCTGTGGTTCTTGTTAGTGTTTTTGCTGGAAGAGGCTGTTTCTGTTTTGGATTGTTGTATTTTTACTTATTTTATATATTTTTGTTGTTGCTGTGATTGCTCAAAGTTATGGCATGTGAGATGAACAACCATACAGTACATATTTTCTAAAATAAATGAATAAAAGTTGTTTCTGTTGACTAGTTTATCATTTTAGGTTACCAGATCGGCCATGCTAAAATTAAAAAAGTAAAAAGATAGTAATGAATTCTGTTTATTTTTTTATGTGTTAAAACATTTTGCTATTTGAAAACAGATAAAAATGTCAGGTGAACATTCTGATCATGAAATCGAATGGACTCTTTAATTTTTTTAAATGCAAGATATACCACTACAAGGATACTAAATTCCATTATTTGTATGTGTTAATCTTGGTATTGTGTTCTTCATTATTTTAAAATATTTGTGTGCATGTGTGCATATATTATACATAGAATCCTAAACAATTTCATAAAATTATTTACAAACTTCTCAATAAATCAGCGTTAATAAGGGCCTATGCCAGCGATGGTGAACCTTTTTTGGCTCACGTGCCATAAGTGGGGGGGGAGTGCAAGGGGGTCGTGCAGGGAAGCCTCTGGAGGGCTTAAACCGATCCTACGAGCAAACCGGAAGTCCATTCCTGAACTTCCAGTTTGCCTATAGGGCCAGATTTTGCGCTCCGGAGGCTTCAGGGAAGCTTCTGGGGCCTCCAGAGGGCCTCCGGGGGTGGGGGGAGAGGCTCTTCGCCTTCCCCAGGCTCCTATAAAGCCTCTGGAGCCTGGGGAGGGCAAAAAATGTATTTAAAAAAGGCTGAACTCAGCAACGCCTCATGTGTCCTGACAAATGGCTCCGTGTGTCCCCTATGGCACATGTGCTATAGATTCGCCATCCTGGGCCTATGCCATTCAGTGGGATTAAAAGAGATGAGAGAGATGGATAGAGCTATGTATGTTCCTCCTGCTAGAACTATTAGTAGTATTAACACTCTTTTAGGAAAGAACATTGTAGGAAAGAGTTAATCCTTCTGTCTTCCAGTCCCAGGGTTGATTTCATTTATTTAGTAATATTGACTAATTGATAACCTCTAATTTCTGGTACAATGAAACAATGTTTTCATTATTCAGTTCGGTTAGCTCCTTGTTTATTTGGACAGATTATATCCTGAATGAATAAACTATGAGGAAACAAATGTGTTGGCAGGCATTGTAGGATACACTGAGATTTCAGTACTTACTACTTAACATTTTACTTCCTTTTCTTTCTTTCTCAAATGATTCTACCTGCTGTCTTTAAGCCCATTTTGAAACTTGTTATAATAGAAACATTAAAAAATAATAAGCAGCTGAGACACCTGTTGCATTATTGAATCTCCTTCACAACTTGGCATACTTTCAATGGGTCCTGCAGAGAATGTGGAAGAGCCAAGTTCAAGGAGAAACAACTAACCAAAATTCAAAGCATATCCTGGAAAAATCAGTCCAGGAAAAACATTGTGTTGCACTGATAAGGGAATAAAGGAAGCTGGGTAGGTCCACCAGAATCAGAACTTGTAGCTCTTGTGAAACTCCTTTAGTTTGGAAAAAAAAACTGCTGGTCAGATTCCTCATTAGATCTTTTTAAAAAAATAGCAAAATCATGTACTCCTCCCTCCATCCCAGAACAAATAGACCCAGATATGGGGTTACGTGGGAAACACTGCTCTAAGCACTTCTGTTAATCTGAATTATACCCATATTGATAGATTCATTTGTGACAGTAATAATATAATGACAGCCTTCCTCTTATGTGATTGAAATGATAAGGAACCTTTCATGCCGTTATTTATAATATTTAATTCTTATTAGAAAAATTGGATAGGACAAATGAGCAGTATTTTGGTCATCATTGGCTAGCTAAGAGCTACAAAGTAGATAGGCCCAGTTTACTTTTAAACAATGGTTTCACTCTTTCAAGACATATAGCTGCTCAGAGTCTTTTCTATATGAAATAGGTGGCAAATAAATTCACTCACTCAATCAATTAATCAATAAACATATACAGTAGTTGTCTATTCTCCAACACTAGTTAAGTACAAACTATAGACAAGAAGGGCTGTAAGTTTCCCATCACTGTTATAAACCCCATACATAGCTAATTCTAGGAATAATTCATTCCTCCTCCTTTGTATAATTTCCCTATCTTCAAATACAATGGGATTACAACTCTTAGAATTCTTAGAATTAGAATTCTAAGAATTTAGAATTCTTAGAATTAGAATTTAGAATTCTAAACCAGCAATGACCAATAATATATCTGGAGGCCATGATGTTCCATGAGTACTAGAATGACCCTGCTGTAGAAGGCTGAGTGTGACAACGAGAAGAGAAGGAAGAAAAAATGGACAGATAACTCTTCTTACCTCAATTGTTGTACTCATGAAACAAAAACATGAATAATTTCATCAAAATTATATTTTTCTTCTGAATTATCATGCAAATAATAATAATTTTTCCTATTATTTTATTCCAGCTCAGCAATATTCCCCATTTGAAGCTTACAGGAGAAGACCAAATCCTTCCACCTTCTTTGCTGCAGCCAAACTTTCTGCTATGCTAAATGGAAATGATGAAGTGTATGCAAACCGCATGGTAGTAGATCAGGTGAGACTGACAGGTGTATATTGAGATTAGTTACGTATGGCTATTGAAAGTATATGATTATATCAAGTAATGAATTGCACAATTAGTATTTGTTTATTTTATTTCAAGGGGAAGGAATAAGGGAAATGTTTATCATTTATAACCTAAGCATGGTAACACACACACACACACACACACACACACAATGTGTTGGTCAAATATTACCTGCTGAAGTCCTACTAATTTTAGAGGAGTTTTTCATAATTCTACAACAGTTTGTGAACTGTGCTTTTTCTTGAGCTCCCTTTTTTAAAAGATGAAGAGTAAAATTAAAAACTTCTGTTTAAACAGGATACCAAGAACCTTGCACTTAGTTCTTCTGAAACGGCTCTTAATCTGTACTTAGCCATGACATTTCATTTTGGGACTGATTGATGTTAATTTTTATCAGTTATAAATTCAATGAAAATTGAATTAAAAGTTTTAAAAAAACATGGAACACCTACAAGCAATGGTTTTGGTTTGCAAATCTCAGCCTTTTTTTTTGGTATTTGGTATTTTATTAAAATTTATAGGCCGCCCTTTTCCCTGAGGGGACTCAGGGCGGCTTACAACCATTAGGGAGGGGAAACAATACACAATAAACGATATGAAAACAAGATAAGTAGTAAAAACACAACATGCATTCTACATTCAACACTCGGGTGGGGCAAATTAAGGACTTATCCCCAGGCCTGTTGGGAGAGCCAGGTCTTGAGGGCTGCGCGGAAGGCCTGGACGGTGGTGAGGGTGCGTATCTCGACGGGGAGATCGTTCCACAGGGTCGGAGCTGCAACAGAAAAGGCTCTCCTCCGTGTAGTCGCCAGCCTCCTTCATTCACTCCCCTTAACTACTGAGTGAGTTGTACAAAAATGTCTTCTATGTCCCTATTTCATCACCTACATACTTCCCATGTCTTTCCTGTACAATATATCCCTTTCACTTCTTTTGTTTTTGTCTATTTCATGCACCCATCCAAATTGATCTGATTTATGCTCTTCTCTCTTTTACATGTGTCTCATGTACGTATGCCCCTCCCTCTCCTAGGCCAGATTTGTCGCTCCAGATATTGCTGGATGACAATTCTCAGTAGTGCTATTGGGAAAGCTAGTGATGAGGCTGGAGTTGCTGTTCAGCATCCTCCACAAGACCGTATTTCTTCTTCCCTATCATAGACTAATAGGAATCCTTGTCCATGGAGTTTAGTGTCATCTTACAATTAGTGTGGGAGACTACATGAAAAGGTAAAAGGTAAAGGTTCCCCTCGTACATACATGCTAGTTATTCCTGACTCTAGGGGGCGGTGCTCATCTCCGTTTCTAAGCCGAAGAGCCAGCACTGTCCAAAGACGTCTCCGTGGTCATGTAGCTGGCATGACTAAATGCTGAAGGCACACAGAACGCTGTTACCTTCCCACCAAGGTGGTCCCTATTTTTCTACTTGCATCTTTACATGCTTTTTGCTTGCGTTTTTATATGCTGGGGCAAGTAACGGGAGCTCACTCCATTATGCGGCGCTGGGGATTCGAACCGCTGAACTGCTGACCTTTCTGATCAACAAGCTCAGCATCTTAGCCACTGAGCCACCATGTCCCCTTTACACTAAATAAATGTAAATGTTAAATAGACAGTATACATTTTATTTAAAATTTAATTAGTTTACACTAAACTATTTTTTTATATTATTATTGTTATACCAAATCTATACATTTTATTTAAAATGTTAGGTTTCGTATAACAATAATAATATAAAATTGTAGTTTTTACTTACCTATGCTATCTGGGGTTTGATTTCTGAGGAATTGCTATGCTTCCTTCTTGCAGATATTTTTATTTCATTTTGATACCTGATATCATTGTAGATATTGAATGAATTCTTGGAGCATAGCACTGAGAATATATTCTGCCATCACTGGGTTACTGATCCCACTGCACTTTTTCTGTTGGGATATTAATATCTCTTGATGGTTCTAACAACTGAATTTAGTTTTACACCATTTTGCATCATTTTGTATTTAACATTAATCATTTTATTTCCATGCTTTAGTTGGAAGATGCTGGTGTCAAGTACATTAATAACAGCCAGAGTACTTCTGAAACTAACACAGATTCAAGTAAAGATCCAGAAGTGTTGGAAAATATCCCAAGCCACAAAAATCTATCATCACTTATGATACCTAGCTTGGACACCTCAGGTCCTTACATGCCATTAAAGAAGACACATGGTCTTAGTAATCTACGGAATCATCGTTATCCCTTTATTAAAAAACGAAGGTGTGTGTTAGCTTTGGATTGCACTGTAATAAAAACAGTAAATCTTTTCATATGTATGTTTATCCTATAAAATAAATATGGGTTGCATGGGTTTGGAAAGGAATGTGTTAGATAGGGTTCCAAAACTTTTCATGCATCTGTTTTGCAAAAGTGCATCATGTTGGTTCTGACATTCTTTTATCTGCTTTCTGAAAGCATAACTAAGCAGAAGTGATCAAGAATGACTTGATCATTCACAGAATGTTCTCCCTACATTCCCCTCTTCCCTACTCAGAGAAACATATTTAAAATTTCCCATCACTGTTTTTCTGTTTCTGAATTCATGCTGCCACAGTAAGTGTGAGCTTTGTGGTGTGTTTGCTGATATATAGTTGATTTTTGACCAAAAAGGTTATATTTTGACATTCAAGGAAATGCTTCCCTTTTTCTTAAGACATGCCTCTAATTTCTTAGATTTATTCAGCCATTTTAACTATGGTTAAGGTTGGGTAGAGTGGATGAAAGGACAATACACTTTACTAAATTATTGTATGCTTGTGTTCCTTTGCTCCCAGTTCCAGTCTTGATGACTTGGATGTTGACAATGGAGATGAAAGATCCCATAACTGCTATCCTTCAGTATCCTACAATTCTTCTGTGATTTTGCCTAGTGATAGGGAAAGGTTAAATGCTTCAGATCCCACCACTAGATTGGATGGCAACATGAACAGAGCTGAATCTCTTCCTTTATCCAGCAGTTTACAGTCGAAGGTATCATTGTTATTTTCCCATAAAATTAATGACAATTTTTAATTGATGGGGGAACTTACATTTCCCCCAAAATGCCATAGTATTATTTTTAAAAAAAACATTTTGAATTTACCAATAAATTTTAGCAAAAGAAATTTTCTATTAGAGACAATCGCCATTGAGTTTTGCAATTAAAACTTTTGTAAAAACTAAGAAAGAGATTTCAAAATGTGTTGTTTGTTTTATATGTTTAGGAATCTCTACTTTCGGGAATTCGTTCTCGTTCATATTCTTACACTTCACCCAAAGTCTTATTAGGCAAACCACAATGTGCCCAGGAATTTATTCGATGTGATTCAAATGATGGTGAGCATTGATATTTTAATATTCTTATATTTTTAGAGCAAGTTGGTATGGTTTATTCAGCCTCAAATTAACTTTAGAGTAGGGCATTAAATATACTTTTCATATAAGAGGAAATGTTTTTTCACTTTTGCATTCAAATGTTTTTTTTTCATTTTCATTTCATACAGTCACATATATACTGTGCATGATTGGGGCCATATAACATTGGGCAATAAACACAGCCATCCTTGTACTCCCCAAAATACAAAACCAATATACCACTTCAACCCTCCATACACCCTTTCTTACTCCCCCCTCCAACTTTCCTTTCTCCCCTCCAACATTCCCCTCTCCTACTTCCCCTCCCCCTCTGTCACTCCTTTCTCCCCCTCCCTTCCATCTCACCCTCCTTCCGATCCTCTCTCCCACCCTCTCTACCCCTCCCTCTTCTTTCCCTCTGCTCCTCGCTTCGGTGTATTTCTACTATCTATCGATATATTCAGCTTCTTATTTTTATACTAAAATTAAAAAAAGCAACAGTATACAAGTGCAATCATGTTACTTTAAAATCTGGCACATACTATATTTCCCCCCTCCCCCCTATGACCCCACCTCCCTTCCCCCCTCCCGACTTCCCAGAGCCCGTACACGGTATAGCTTTTTATCAAACACAATCTAAGATGTATTAAAACCAAGAAAGTTGGGGAAAAAAAATAATAAAGAAAAAAAAGGGGGGGAAAAGAAAAAAGAAAGAGAAGAAAAAAAGTCAGTAAAATCTCTGCGTTGAACTCAGCTTCTTACCATTACACAAACTTTAAGCAGTTTACATTGTTCCTAATCTTAATTGTTTGATTACCTGCAGGATTTCCCCAGAAGTTATTTGTTGATTCAGCTTTTGCCTGTACTCTTCTCTAGCTAGGGGCCTTATCTCTTTATCTAAGTATCTGTCTGTTTCTAAACCCTTAATTTTGTTCCCTTTGTGCCTCCTTCCTCTATAACACAATTTAGATACATTTCAAATTTTTCTTTTGGTATCCTCTTCCAACTCTTTTCGTTTTTACCCTTGTTTCTGTCTATATATTTTTTTTGTATTCATCAGTACTCCTCTCATATATGCTTTACTTACATCTCCTACAAATTCCCTGAATATACCCTTATTCATATTCAGAACAAAGTATTCAGATAGCAATTTTTTACAATCATTAATATACTTTTCATATCAAAATAAACTCCCATTCGACCTCCAAGACCTTCTTGCCTGCACTACCCTTCCCAATTCCGTCCAGACTGGGTTATGATCCAAGAGAACCCTCGCCGCAATCTTTGTCCTCTTCACCCTAGAAGATAAATCATTAGTGATTTGTATAAAATTCAAAGTTGTCCATCAAGTCTTTTTCCCTTCTAGAATTAGGTCTAATGCGATATATCTTCCAAAGGGATCTGCTTCAGTTCACTCAGCCTTAATGTCTTTTCTTAAGTATACAACTATACCATTTTTCTTTTGCGTAGCAGCAGTCACAAAATATTGACCAAGTTCGAGGTTGAACAGATATTTTGGACCAGTTAATTTAATATGAATTTCTTGCAGACAAGTTATATCGTCTTGAACTGTTTGAAATAGTAAAATATTTTCTTTCTCTTCTGTAAAGAGTTCAGACATAACTCCTTGATCAATGGCCGATGATTATTGAGGTTGTTGCAATCTGCCTTGTTTTCCCATTCGTCTGGTAGTCGTACGGCTAGGTCCTTGTTCTCTGGTTCCTTTCCCTTCCGGAAGGAGGAAATGGTGCTTTCTGTCTGGTAGTTGTGTGATTTGCTGTTTATCTTGTCCTTCTCGTAATCTTTCTCCAGATCCAGATGATTCAGGGTGTCCCACCTTCAGGGTCTTGTGATAGAAATCTCGGGCTTCCCATACAGAGTTGAGATGATATTTTTTCTTATCAAATGTAATTATAATACCAAATGGCACATCCCATCTATACTGTATCTGATGGTTTCTGAGTTCTTCCACTAGAAAAGCATAGTCTCTCCTGGCTCTTAGCATTTGGGATGGTATTTCTTTCAAGACAATCAAGTCCTGTCCGCCAATTTGTAGCCTGGTATTATAAGACTTTTGTAGTATCACTTTTCTAGACTCTCTTGTAGTAAAATATATAATTACATCTTGAGGAAGTTGTCGCTGTATTGCCGCCCAAGAGTTAATGCGATAAATTTTTTCGATCTGCCAGTCAAAGTTGATCCCCGGTCTTCCCACCAGACGATTAAAGGCCTCTGAGAAAATCTGCTTCAAGTTCTCCTGTTCGTTTTCACGCAGCCCCCTGACTCTTAATGCAAGCTCCATCTGTTTGTAGTGTATCATAACAATTTGTTTTTCTGCGTTTTCAACTTTTTGTTGCATCACTTCAATTTTGGATGTCAAGTTAGTGTTGGCTTCCTCAAGAACCTCTAGCTTATCTTCCATTCCAGCAACATATTCTGTCAATACAGTTACAAGTCCCACCATATCGTCCTTTGTTTTGGCAATCCTAGTATCAAGCTTATCACATAAGTCTGCATTAAGTTTCTTTATCTCCTCTCTAAATTCTCTAAGAGTCTCAAAAAAAAATTCTTTCGTTAATAAATCTCCAGTAGGGGGCGTAGAGGGTGAAAGCTGCAACTTTGTGCCAGGTGCGTGAGGTGTATTCCTAAAAGGACGTCTCCCCGACTTTGATTTTGATGCCATTATTTCTTTTCTTCAAACAATTATTCAACAATTATTCAAACTCTGCTGGCCCATTGTGTAGCTTGCGAGAGAAGAAAGTATTACGTCCCCCCTTTATTTGTTCTTAGAAGTTTTTCAAAAGGTTTCAGAAAAGAGCATTGTAACAAAGCAAGTTTCAAAAGATTAGCATTGTAATGAAACAATTCATATTCATCTCTGTTTAGAATGTCTCTATATTAACAAGGAGGCTTTTACAGCTTTTAAAAGTTGATAAGAAAAAAAAATCTTGGTAGGTCTTCAGAGAAACAAAACTAATTAGTCAGAGAATGCCATCTGGCTGTTCCTTTGATCTTTCTCTCTGTCTGACAGTTAAGAATGTGGCATCCGCCATTTTAGGAGCTTATTTTTTTAGAAACCCGATGCACAAAGAAAGCTCTTTCTTTTTAAAATAAAAATAAAAAAAGGGGACAGATAAAGTTCTCGGGTACGGACTCTGCTTGTATTAATCTCAAATAGATATATCAAAAATTGTCCTAAGCGGGGGTTCCTTACTTTGCGCGTTAGTGGTTACGGCAGAAGTTCCTGGCTCGGAGGTGTGATTCAGCCTTCGGTAGGCCCCCCTTCCGTTCGCAGCAAAGAAAAAAGCTGCAAACTTCAAAGAAAAGCTCTTGCCAGCTGGATCTCTCTCTCATCTTCTTTGCCTGAAGAATGAGTTTATCTACCAGGTATTTAGGCAGATAACGCAGCCAGGAACCCGGGGGCAGCTCGTTAAGCCACCGCCATCAGCAAGGTCCCGCCCCGGAAGTCCAGGAAATGTTTTTTCTAAGTTGCAAGATTCAAATTACTCACACATATCCCACTTTTTTCTAAATCTAATTTATATCTAACTAACTATAGATCTACAAAGATAGGCAGGATGAACGGATGCATTAAATTTTGTCCCTATAATGTGCACCTTGCATTTGTGTACAGTTTAGTTATAGTATCCTACTGAGGTTTTGGAAAAGGAAGAATATTTGCTTATTAAATATATATTATTACTTTTGTTCAGGAGCAAAGACAGCATAGATGGTCCCAATTTTCCCCACAATAATAATGTGGTAGGTTAGCCTGGGAAGAGAAAACTAATTTCTGTGGCTAAAGATGGATATTGATATCATTATAATTGGTCACAAATACATCCAGGATTTGGCATTTTGCCCACCTATTGAGTCCTTGAGAACATGGGGTAGATAGATGTTGTTTACTAATATTAAAGGTGTTGTTGTAGGATGTAAGCCATCTTCTGCAATTTATTATTATATATAACATGTGAAATTACAGCTGCCAGTTGTAGGATGTTGTGATGTCTCGATGTAGTATATATGTGCGTGCATTCAAACTGTGTGGCCTTTTGTAATTGAAAGAGGGAAATTCTATCAATAAGTATATATTCTAAGTCTGTCCAAGTTTTTTGGTATGGCTAAAAATTATTGGGAACACATAAACAATGAGTTTATGCCATAATCTTTCAGCTTTTATTATTATTACTACTACTACTTCAGGGATGTTAGTATACAATAGTAATATTTAAATGGAGTGAATACAAAGGAATTTTTAAATGGAAATCTTACATTGTCAACAATTCTTGATTGCTGAAATGTAATTATTTTAAACATTATTTTTTTTATAGAATCACACGCATTCAGCTTGCATGAACAGTCAGATAAAAGGTATGTTTTTAGAGTTTATATATGTATATAATTTGGTTATTGGTAATAATTGCCCAATTATTTTCTTTACTTGATGCTATTTACTTGAAAAATGTAAGAATTTCAGCATCAATCAGGTATGCTACTTGAAATTAACTTGCGATGGCTGGATAAAATACAGAAATGCATATATACTGAAATTGTTCCACATTTGAATAAAATATAAGAATGCAGGTATATATTTATTTTTTATAATATAGTCACATATTTTATTAATTATACATTTTTACTTTATAACATGTTAAGATATTTTCTGGTATATTTTTAGGATTCAAGAAGAAGAATGGGATAAGTACATAATACCAACAAAATCAGAATCTGAAAAATATAAAGTTAGCCGAACGTTCAGTTTTCTAATGAACAGAATGGCCAGTACACGAAATAAATCTAAGGTAATTTGGGATCGATGCACTATGGAAAAACAACAACAACAAAGCCCCACCAAAACAAAATAAAAAAAAATCTTAAATATTATGGGTGCTGAATTGTCCTTGTACAATTCTTATAAAGATTTTATAATTTGGAAATGAGAAATACTGTATTTCTTTGGACATACTGAATAGAAATCATTTTCCATTTCCAAGAGGGTTTTCTTTTTTCTTTTTACAGTGAAATGATAATATTCAATATGTTAATTTGGCATTTATCATTCCATTGTCTGAAAATGCTAGGCTGAATAAATATATAAAGGGGGAAAGGGACAGAATTTGATAAAAGGAGCAAAGTCAGAGGTTTTTTGTTTTTTTTAATTTGTGCTAAATATTTCCCTTCTGATTTTGGGACAGTTTGGGAACATTTTTTAAAGTTGGTTCATGTCAATATTTTTTCAATTTGTTGCTATTTTGGTTCCATTGTGATTTTTACAAACTCTTACTTTGAAAAAAGCGTCATACATAGTTCTGAATAATCATATGGATATGAAGAGACCCAGAATTATCTTAAGATGATCCCTATATCCTTTAATGACATAGCTTTCAGAATGTGCTGACCTCATTTTCAGTGGTTATCCACTTTTGTTTCCCTTTTGTTACAATATTCAACATTTCCAAAAGTAAAGTTTATTATTTATTTTATTTTAGATTTATCTTTAGATTTTTTTTTTATCCTGCCTTTATTATTTTTAAAAATAACCCCTGGTGGCAACCATACTTCTTCCTTGTCTTCCTCTTTTCTCCACTACAATCTTGTGAGTTGGGCTGAGAGAGTAAGACTGGCTTTCATACCTAAGACGGGAACTGCAATTCAGAATCTCCTTGTTTCTAATCTGATGCTTTAGACCAAATGTTATTTGAATGAGATTATTCTACTATGGTTTATATAAACATGTAAGAGTATGATTTCTATGGAATATTGTTCTACAAAATGGAGAGGAATGAAAAGATTATTCATTGCTTCTTCTGAGTGGGGTAGTTGACTGCTTCTGGACATACTGATGCTGTATCACTCTGCGAACTAAATTTCTATTTACTTGTATTTTCCATTTTGGTTATTAAGGCAAAAAACAAAGATGCCAAAGAAAAAGAGAAAGCTAACAGACATCACTTTGTTTCTGGAACGTATGCTGGAGTAATGCCGTGTTTCACATGTGAGAAACCACTTTTGGGGAAAGAAGCATTACAGTGTTCTTGTAAGTAACTATACTTTGTGTTCATAGAACTTGCTTTCCCCAACTCTGTTGTAGAAAATTGCTTGTATTTCAGCGGTGGGTTTCACATTTCCCACTGGTTGCTCCAAGGGCACCAGGCCTTCTGCACATGGGCTTTGCTCATGCGCGCGCTTTTAGCACATGCGCTTGGCCTCAAAAATGTGTTTAAATAGGATGGTATAGAGCCGGGGTGGATGGGCGAGTGGGTTGGCCCACCTGTGATTTCCGCTACCTGTTTGGGTGAACCCGTCCGAACTGGCTGGTATCACCTCTGTTGTATTTGTAGATTGGTTCCAAACTGATAGATAACCAGAACCACAACTTACTTAATTCCCTTAACTAGCGTACTAGTTTCTCAACTAAGTAAGATTTTGGTGGGATTACTCGAAACAAGACTAAACATAGATTCAATTCTATTTCTTAATTTGAGAATAATGTGCTTAGTTCAAGATACAGTGTTTGCATCATAGGTACTAAATCTCTGGATTCATCCATAAGCATGAATTGGAGACTTTATTATCTTTATATTGGCCAGCAACGGTTTGTCATGCCTTTAGGAAGAACACGACTAGTTTTGAGCTGTTGGAGCCTGAATTTAGAACTCCTCCCACAAACCCATAAGATTAGCAGTAGCACTTAGACTTATATACTGCTTCATAGTGCTTTTACAGCCCTCTCTAAGCATTTTCTGAGCATTTTGCAACATCAGCATGTTGCCCCCAATAATCTGGGTCCTCATGTTACCCACCTCGGAAGGATGGAAGGCTGAGTCAACCTTGACCCTGGTGAGATTTGATCTGCCAAATTGCAGGCAGCTGGCAGTAGAAGTATCCTGCAGTACTGCATTCTGACCACTGTGCCACCGTGACTCTTGGAAATTATTACCCTACAAGCTATAGTGATCTCTTAATTAGGTGTGACCAACACGCTAAAGCCATATTAACAAATTAGCATATTAAACATCTAATGTTACCTCTGCCTTGAACAGTTGGATTTACAGAGTTTTGTATTAGATGCTCTCTTAAATCAATTTCATTTTTATATATCTCCAAAGTAAGCTTAAGAGTTGTAAATATTTCCTTTTAGCTGTTCCACAAAATGGAGCCAGACAGATCTGTTTAGAAATTATAAGATGAACACTGGTGAGAGACTCTAAAAAACAAAACAAAAAACCAGTCCCATCCCCAACCCTTCTTCTGCCCTAAGCCTGCATTTGGTTTGTATTCCTCCTGATTAGTTCCAATAGATGAAATGAGCCCAGAGATTGAAAGAAAAATAGGTTGAGGAGATTTAGTATTGTTCATTCATGCTTCTCTGCCTTCTCAAACATGGATCACTCAGTCTGAACGCAGTTGGGGCTGATGTGAATGTAGACAGACAGACCTGTTTCCAAATCATGGCATATGTGAGGGATCACCTTTTTCCAATTGTTTCTGCCCACCTGGTATGTTCGGGCAGAGTGGATACATTCCAGCTGCCCTTTATCAAATTCTGTGGGACTAAGGGAAGCATGTCTTCCCTGTCATAGCCCCTACCCTTGATAGGGTCTATGACACTTCAGCACGGCCAACTCGCCATGACCAACTCACCACAGACAACTTGCCACAGACAACTTGCCACGACCAACTTACTGCAGGACAACTTCCCATGGCCATATCGCCACAGGACCACAAGTTACACTAATACCAAAGAAATGGTGGAATAGAATCATTAAAGAAATGATGCAAAAGGAGGAACAGAATAAAATGCGAACGGCAAAAATTATTATTATTTTATTTATTTTAAATATTTAATTAGAATTGTTACATTGCCCCATTGTGAATTGTCATGCAGCAAGTCGGCTGTGATAAGTTGGTTGCGATGAGTCGGCCACAGTGAGTTGGCCATGGTGAGTTGGCCAAAGCAAGTTGGCTGTGGCAAGTTGTCCCATTCCCGCCTGAGATATGGTTGGTGGCATCTTGCCAGGGGTTTTGGAAAGCCCTTAAGACTTGGCTTTGGTCCCTGGCTGGGATTAATTTATTTGCATGGTCCTTATCAGGCTGGTACTGTTATGGTTGTTTTAGTCTGAGCTGTCAGAGTTTATGTTTTCAACAGGTTTTTTTAAAAAGTTTTGCCCAGACTGTTGAGCTGGACAGCTATAACAAATTGAAAACAATCAATCAGTAAATTTCATCTAGTTTGATTCTCAGGGTAATGCTGAGAATAATTGATTCTCATAATATAAACATAGATGGGGTTGTTTCCTTAGTGGCAACTCCTGTTCTGTATGATGTGTGGTTTTGGCCTAAGATCCAAGACACACTGTACTAATTTATCCTTTCAGTGAAATTTAACTGGGTCTTTGCCGATTTATATAACTTTTCCAACTTTTTGAAGGAACCAGTCATCACAGCTGGAAAACATTAAGGCAAATATTACTTCTAGATGAAAGTTGAACATTTTAAAACTGAGATTGCAATTGAGAGAACCTTTTCTTGCTTCCTTGCAGATTGCAATGCAATTGTGCATAAAAGTTGTAAGGACTGTGCTCCTGCTTGTACAAAAGTAAGTTTTAAAGTGAATACTTGGCGATATCATTGCTCACTGTTACACTGTTTTATTTCTATTTCATTGTTTTAGAGCAGGGATGTTCAACCTTGGCAAGTTTAAAACCTGTGGACTTCAACTCCCAGAATCCCAGAAAAGCATGGTTGACTGGGGGATTCTGGGAATTGAAGTCTGCAGGTTTTAAATTTGCCAAGGTTAAACATCCCTGTTTTAGAGAGTAACATATCAAGAAATTTATATTTTATTGGGTGTACAGGTAGTCCTCACTTAACAATGGTAATTGTTGGACTAAACTCCACCATTAAGCAATTGCCACCATGCCAACTTATGGCAGAAGTTCTGGCTGTCTCAACTACCGTCATTAAGCAAATCATGGACCATCACAGCATTCCATGATTATGTGATCACCATTGGTGACTTCCTGCTGATTTCCTCATTGACTTTGCTTATCAGAAGCCACCAGTGAAGGTCACAAAGAGCAGCCATATGATTGCACAATGTTGCAAGATCATAATGGTGAGCTGATTGCCAAGTGCCCGAATTGCAGCTACATGATTATGTGTACACAACAATTGCTGCAACCACGAGGACTTGTTAGTCCCACTTGTTCAGCACCGTCGTAGCTTCGAATAATTGTTGAACTTTGAACAATCACAGAATGAGTGGACGTTAAGCAAGGAGTACCTGTAGTTTTATGCTAGAGTAATAATTTAAGCTAAGCATTTCAAGTGAGTAACTATTGTTGATCTACAGACAAAAAGGCACTAGTTGTGGTAATAAAATTGTTACAAATAGATATAGTAAGAGTAACTTGTTTATATTTTCCTAAACTCCCTTGCTTAGTAGATTTGTTGCTTTTTTATACACTGATTGTCATTTTGTTTCAATCTTTTTGTTTAGGCTTCCTTATTACAATAACATGTCCTTTTTATGTTTGCTTACTATGATTTGTTAGTTATGTGACTAGTATGTACACTACTACCGTATTTTTTGGACTATAAGATGCACCCTTTTCCCTAAAAAAAGAGGGTGAAAATCTGGGTGTGTCTTATACACTGAATACAGCATTTGTGGGCTCCCTTTGCAACAATGGCCATGCATAGCCTTTAGGAGGCTTGTAGTGTGCTCCTGTGGGCTGGGGCCAGTGAAAATGGGCCTGTTTTTTTGCTTGTTTTTGTTCCCTCCAGCCCCCAGGAGCACTCTATAAGCTCCCTAAAGGCTATGCATGCCCTTTTTTTTGACAAAACAAGGGTCCCGTTTTCTGCAAAAAACAGGTCATTTTTGGGAGGTCTGCAGAGTGCAAAAACTTTTTTTTTAATTTGCCTCTTCAAAATCTTGATGTGTCTTATACTCTGGTGCATCTTATACTCCAAAAAATATGGTAATTAGTTGTCACTACCTTTTGCCATGTGGGACCAACTAAAAAAAAATAGACCCATGGGGTTTTTTTTTGCGTGAAGTGGAAAAGAGGAATGCTGGCTTATTACCAACTTGGAATCCATTCTTTTTATCAAGAATTTTGATTTTCTTCAGAAGAAATGAACATGGGATTTTGGTTCATATGTCATGATAAATAAACAGTCACAGGAATTTGTCCACAATTTTGCCTTGTCCATGACTTAAACTTGCCCGATCTTTCTTTGTCTCTGTCTCCCTTCATATCCCGATTAATTCTTGAAAAGGGTGTGTGTGTTTGGGCGGATGATTTGACTGCCTTTGGGGATTTGGAATTGGCTTTTCAGGTGACTGTACATTAGACTAGTGAAATAGCTGCTTCAAAATCATTGCAAGAGCATAATAAACTGAGAATTCAAATTGTAATGGAACAAAGGTATGAATAGCATCTCTTCCTGTTTTGTTAAATCCAGAGGCTGTTTATATTATCAGGTAGAACAAAGAGGAATAGCGCCCCTTAGTGTACACCAGTTAGAATGACATAACGAATAGCATCAGTTGAATATTATTGGCTTTTCCAACAGTATTAGCTTTTAAAAATGCCTGTCAAAAATTCTAAAATAATGATTTCTACTAACAATTTGCAACTTCACTATTAGGGTTATGTGAAAAATGGAGCATCCTAGGTCCCTATAAAATCTTTCAGTAAAATATGATCACATATGCGCAGAAACATTAAATCATCTATTTATTTAACCAATTAAATAAATTTTATATTTAATGCATTTAATAAAATTCATATATAATGAAAACATTCTTCTTTACTAGAAACTGCAAGATAGAAGTTATGTTAAGAACAAGATACAAACTGTCCAGACAAGTAAGTTAAAGAGTAAAAAAGATAAGAAGCATAAATTGTTTTTCTTCTGTTATGTTGCATGTTTTGTTATTATTAGTGCTGTCTTTGAGAGAATAGACAGCTTTTGTTGATTTTCCCACTTTCCATTACTGCCTTTCTTCGCTCATAAACAAAGCTGCCTTTGAATATTGAACTCCTTTATTTTAGAGAAAGAGATAGTTTGGAGAGCTGCAAACAAACATTGACAGATTCCCTCCATCTTTCCATCTTCTGTATGGGTCTCCACTATCTCTTGGTCTTTCCATGAGTAGTACATAGTACACTTCTCAGAATGAACTGAACACATTCACTCTAATCCGATATTTTTAACTTGCTTCACTATCACCTCCAAGATTTTTCTTCATACAATAATTCTACCATAACTTCTGACAGCATACATTCAATAGTTAAATTAGTTAAATTAAACAAACATTAAAAACAGAAATACCCAATCTGTGACCCTATTTACATGTAACTTTCAAACTATTTGGTGTGATCCTTGTAATCTAAAGTACTTGAGTGGCTGCCACAGGGAAGAGGGGATAAAATTACTATCCAAAGTACCAGAGGGTGGGACAAGAAATAATGGTTGGAAACTAATCAAAGAAAGAAGCAACCTGGAATTAAGGAGAAACTTCCTAACAGTGAGGACAGTTAACCAGTGAAACAGCTTGCCTCCAGAAATCATGGGCACTCCATCACTGGATGTTTCTAAAAAGATTCTAGGCAGTCACTTATCTGATATAGTATAGGTTCTGCTACATGAGCAGGGGGCTGCACTAGAAGACCTCAAAGCTCTCTTCCAGTTCATTCATTCTAAATCATCTCAAAAGTTCTTGTTATTTTTAATGTGGCAAAAAGATGAAATTATTAAATATACTTAAAATAATCATATTAAGACTTTTAATGATATTTAAGTTTAACTTATTTTTATTCAGATTTAGTTTTGGCCCTGACTTCCTTCATTTCTAAGATATGTTTGTAATATGCAATGGCCCTCAGCTCATTATGTATCTTATCTCTAAATTACAATCCATCTTTGAATTTTAAAATACTGTTTAATCTTTTTGAACAACTACAGGAACTTTTTTTGGTGGGTGAGAGTATGTTTGGGGATTGTTATGTGTGTTGGGCCTGGTCTCTGGGTGTTATGTGAATTTCGTTGTATGTGTATACCATCTATATACGTACAATGACAATAAAGTAAAGTAAACTCCGGATATTCTGACATTTCTGGAAGTTGGTAGAAGTATTAAAGTGATTTTAAAAAATGTGAAATTGAATGCTGAAATTGGAACTATGAAATATGTTTTAGTAATCACAGATAGAGGTAGGAACAATGTTCTTTTCATAAATCTAAGATATTCCACTGTTACAATAATATTTGCAAATAATATTTCATTTTGAGAAATAATTATCCATGCTCTGTATCAAAAGACTTTTCAATTATATTTCAATTTGATATATATCTACTTATATATAAATCATATTAAAGTCAGTGGAACAGTTATTAGTATATTAGACTTAAAATGTGGCTGTAAAGGGCAGTTTATTTTATGTTATGAATGTATATCAGTCAAAGGATACAATGTGTGAGTAAAAACATTTTTTATTATCTGTCAGAGTTTGTTGCAGACATCACATCCAGGAAGCACACACAGATAACTGATTCAGCAGGATTCGTTAACTTCTTTAGATACATAATCACACATGAATAAATGTACAATACCAACAGCAGATTCTTCCAACGTGGTAGAGAGGAGAGATTGTTTTCAGTTCAGAGTTCAGAGCCTAAATACAGACCAGTTGGACTAAGCAATGTCCAGGTGCCTAACTGTCTCCAGCAAATACTGATTCAGTTTCTAAACAGCCCTCATTGGCTGACTTAGTTGCTATGCCTATTCAATGGCTGACCTTGTGACCATGTCTCTGCCAGTCATGAATATTCTGACATTATCTTAGCTATTTACTGGAGGAATATAGGAAGCAGCTGTACAGTCATACATTTGACTGTCAAAGACAATATTGTTTAAATAGATTATTCTCCAATATTTCTGAGATGAATCCGATCCTGGGATATTTCATGCATCTCATGAAATGAACTTTAGTTTACAAAAGATTATGGCTTTTAATATAATTTGTTAGGTGCTACTAGACTCCTCCTGATTTGGAGAATTTTCGGCATACAAGATAAGTCTGTCTCTTATACATGGATGGAATACATTGCTAAAATCTAACACTCTATTTTTGATTTTCCAGATCTGTCATTCAGAGATAGTCCACAGCCAGCATTCTTGGCAACTCTCCCTTCTACCACAATTCCCATTGGAGTCTCCCTAATGAAAAAGGAAGCATTACAGCAGCAACACTCCTTATCCAGAAGCGTTCCGAGTACCACTTCTGAAAGGTAGACATCAGTCTCTGAAGTCTCTCAGTTTTAAAAAAATCTTTCCAAGTCAAACACTATATTTCTATGATTTTTTTTTTGTCCATAGAAAGAGTATGTCCTCAATGGAGCCAGATACTAATAGCAGCAGTTGGAGATCTAGGTCACACTCTGAAGAGCTGCTGCAAACATTAGGGTCTACTTCGTCTGTTGACTCTTTCATAATTGAAGGTAAACTGGGAACTCAGTGTGATGCCATTCACATGAAAAAATGTGACATTATTAAAAACATTGAATTACCCTACATTAAAAAAAAATAAAAGGGATTGGTGTTCATGTTATGATGAGAAACATGGCTCAAAATTTAGAGATGAGCATTGTACAGCTGATCAAAACTCTTTTTCAGATACTTTAAAATGTTGAAAATTTTTAAGAGGTGCCATCATTGTATTCCTTTAAAGTGTCTTTTTAAAACTGAATGTACATTTGCCAGTACTACAGGATTATTGTGTTTCTTGAGTAAAGCAAATGACTGAACTGTTAGTTCCTTCATAAGTGCTCAGCAAAAGTTTCCAAGCAATGCCAAAGATAAAGAGTAGTGAAACTGGATATGGTTCATCATATACTTTCTCTCTTAACAAGATTAACCTTTTGCAAACTCAGTGACACTTACATTTTTTCTTAACAGAAAATAACATTCTTATTCATTTTGGGATCTCCATTTTTAAAGTAAAGTGCATCCCATTAAATGCTACCATTTTTTTAAAAAAACATGGATTTTATACTAAAGATACACAGATGCAAAATAATTAAAAATTCATAACTATATCTCCAGATTCATAGATTCATTAGTGCCGGTAGTGGGAGTATTAAAAATCAGCATACAAACCAATCATGGAATACATTTTAATTGTTTAATTGGAATCTGAGTGTAACTTGCCTATTTTTTATGTTTAAGAATGGCTTTTGTTTTGCTTTAGATGATGTTGATGCCTCTTTATGGAATGACCTCAGCACTGATACATTGGAATTTGAGGCAGAATCTTGGAGTCTGGTTGTGGAGCCTTGGTTTTGTAACCAACAAGAAAAGGATGTTATCAAGCGACAAGATGTAATCTTTGGTTAGTTTACTATAGTATTCTCCATGCTTCTATATAGATGGTTGGAAGTGAAAATATAAAACAGCCTTCTCTAATTTGGTGTTCACTAGATGTGTAGATGTCAATTCAAATCCCTAGTGTTGCGTAACAGAGTGAGCTCCTGTTACTTGTCACAGCTTCTGCCAACCTAGCAGTTTGAAAGCACATAAAAATGCAAGTAGAAAAATAAGGACTATCTTTGGTAAGAAGGTAGCAGCGTTCCGTGCGTTTAGTCATGCTGGCCACATGACCACAGAGACGCCTTTGGACAGCGCTGGCTCTTCAGCTTTGAAACTGAGATGAGCACCGCCCCCGAGAGTCGGGAACAACTAGCACATATGTGCGAGGGGAAACTTTTACCTTTACCTTTATACGTGTTGTGTTTTACCAGCAGGATTTGATAATAGGAATTGTAATATAAAATATATGCTGGAATCAGTAGTGAAATAAAATTTTAAAAAATGCACACTAGTTTCAGAACTTATATTTTATTTTTTGTATTTGTAACATTCTGAGAAAGTGAGAGAAGCTATACTCCATTTGTAGTCAATATTATCTCAGTTGTGCAGTAATCTGATAAACTGTTATTTAATACTCTTAATGGATCTTTTAAAAAAAAATAAAGATGTTTTTAACCCACTGTTATCATTTCTTATAAATAACTCAAAGCAGTGAACATATCTAATCCTTGCTATTCTTATTTTCTCCACAACAACATCTGAGGTGGTTGGGCTGAGAGAGAGTGACTGAACCAAAGTTATTTAAATGGCTTTCAGGACAAAGGCAGCAGGACTAGAACTCACAGATTTTTCTAGCCTGGTGCTTTAATCACTACATCAAAGGCAATCAAATTAATCAAACATCAAAGTGCCTTAACCACTAGACCAAACTGGCTCTCATCTAATAGAGTCTTTGGATAGAATGGTAGGGCATGCTGAATAATGATACAGTGCAGAGCACTTTTATTTAGGATTACAGCCATGACTCTTTCCCCCCAGTGCTGCATTCTGTTCTTTCTTTCCATGTTATTTTGTTCCAAGCAGTTTGTCATGGTTTTGAGTGTATTCTTAGATTCTGTGGGCTTTAATCCCCATCTCCTCTTTTCAATTTCTTTTCTTGCTAAACATGCATTTATATTTCTGCAGACCTTCGGTGTTTCCTAATGTCCCGATAGCATCCCTCATTTCGAAATGGAACTTCAATATATAAAAATAAACGTAGAAGAGAATCTACTGTAAAATATATTTACCATGACTTATATAATTTTATGTTTTTTTTAAATGTAGAACTAATGCAGACAGAAGTGCACCACATCCATACTTTGTTCATCATGTCCAAAATATTCAGAAAAGGGATGAAAGAAGAACTACAACTGGACCACAGCACAGTGGACAAAATATTCCCTTGTTTAGATGAGCTGCTAGAACTTCACCAGCAGTTCTTCTGTAGGATGAAGGAAAGGCGACAGCTCTCAAGTCAGGAGGGAAGTGACAGAAATTTTGTTATCAGCAAAATTGGAGATGTCCTTGTGCAGCAGGTAGAGCACTGAATACTTTCAACAAAGTTAAATAATGGCTGAATAAGAGGGTTTTATGACCAGTCTTCACTGTTCTCACCATTGCGGTGGATCAGTAGTCATGTGATCATGAGGCAGGCACTTGATGTCCAGCATGGTCACATGATCAACGTTTCCTGCTGACATTCCACAAGCAAAGTCAAAGGGAAGTGGGCAGGAAGTCCCATACTACACTCTGGAGTGCCTGTCCACAGCACCCTCTCCCTCTCAGCACTCATGCACATGCCCATTGTCCAGAATGCCTGCTTGTGACACTCCTGCAGCATCCATGTACTCTTGTGCACTCCAGAGCTCCAGCCTGAAGCACCCCCCACCCCCCTGTCTGTCTGTATCAGAAATACCCAATACTCACCCACACCTAGAACCTGTTTGACTGGGACTCTCATATTTTCCTATTTAATGACAGTCCTGGACTTAGGACAACAACTGGAACTGTAAGGATTGCCCTTGCTAAGGGATGCGATCCTGTGATATTACACTTTACGATTGAATTGCTTAGTGATGGAAATTACGGCCACAGTTGCTTTAATAAGCCAAATGGTTATCTATATATCCATTTGTTATGATCCGGATCCAACCACATCTCCCCTAAACAGATGATAATCCTGAAAGAGGAAGGCCTTAACCTTCCTTCACCAACATTGTCAAGGTGTTTGAGATCACCTAGAGAATGCTCTCCTTTCTCAAGCAATTGTGTGAGATTTCCCAGTTCCAAAATGCTTTTCCAGTGCTTCAAATAGATTGTTGGTGAAGGGAAACAAATCTATTTGGTGAGTAGGAAAACTAATTTGCTACATATCCAGCATGAAGCATTGTGCTAGTTCTACCAGTACTCTATTGAGTAGCTTCTATTTTTCAGTTTTCTGAAGAGAATGCAAGAAAAATGAAGGCAACCTATGGGGAGTTTTGCAGTCACCAGAAAGAAGCAGTTAGCCTTTTTAAAGAATTGCAGCAAAACAAAAAATTCCAGAACTTCATCAAAGTAAGTTGATAATATCTATCTCAGTTGCACAGAAGTTTATTTATTTTACGAGAACTGTTAATGTGAGAGATGGTACAGCACATTAGCTTAGAATTCTAATAAATAGTTCAAAAATAGTTTTTCCTAAGTATACCACAAGGTGGCTCTATTTTAGTGCAGTATGGCAGATAATGCTGACTTTCAGAATTTCTAAGAATTGCAGCCAATGGATATATATCCTGTGTCACATAAGAGGCTTCCATTTATACAAAACAGTTTTCTTACTTTTTGTTAAGATTTTCAAAGTGGAGAGTGAGTTTTTAAGGAAAGGGAAAATCCAATTCTATGTTCTGCATCCATTCCTGTTCTGTATTTTATTTTGTTGTGGATAAAACTCATTAAACTTCAGCCAATGTAAAAAAAAAGGCATTGAATGTTTTAAGGCAGAGGAATTAATAGAATAAAATGAACAAATAAATAAACGCATAGCTCTTTTATAGAAGTTGTCTTCTATTTTTATTAAAGTAATTATAGACACAATTATTTTCATTCCAAAACAGGGCTTATCATTATTAAAAAAGCAAAATGAACTATCTTTAGTGTTTTTTATTATTTGAATAATTAAAAAATAATAATTACATGCATTGGCTTATTTGCTATTGGATTATTTGTACCTAGTTACAAATAAGATAATAAATTATCTATCCCATTCCAATTGGAGGAATCCACAGTAGAAATAAAACTTTTTAAAAAATGTATATACATAACTTTGTTAGTATTTTATTTCTTTTATTATTTCCTCTGATTGTTTAGACCACCTACAGGCTTTTTTGGGTAGGACAAGAAGCAATGGGTGGAAACTAATCAAGGAGAGAAGCAACTTAGAACTAAGGAGAATTTCCTGACAGTTAGAACAATTAATCAGTGGAACAACTTGCCCCAGACATTGTGAATGCCCCAACACTGGAAGTCTTTAAGAAGATGTTGGACAGCCATTTGTCTGAAGTGGTGTAGGGTTTTCTGCCTAAGCAGGGGGTTGGACTAGAAGACCTTCAAGGTATCTTCTGACTCGGTTATTCTAAGGAATGATTCTTTAGAATGCAGGACTAGCAACTTCTATGAGGAGATGCAAAAAAGTCAAAGTGTCAATCACAGCAGTTGAAGCCCTATCCTTTGTGTTGATATGCAGCATTGATAAACATACAAAAGAGATTGGTTTTGATAGTCTTGCTATTAGAGCCATCTTTACTCTTTTTTTAACCATTCTAGGCCATTTCCTTTGGCACTATAGATAATGTATTCAAAATTATTATAAAATTCCTTAGTCTTTTCCTGCATCAGCCTTATAACATGGCAATATGAAGTGAATAATAGCTTAATATCAGATGGATTCAAGCAAGAAATAAAATACATAAAAGATTCTCTTCCTTCACCCAAGCAGAGAGACTTTAAAATCTAAGTGACATTTTAGAAGATCTAGCAAACTTGAAGGCTGTATATTAAAAGTGAAATCTCTTCTTAAAGCTGCGGAACAGTAATCTTTTGGCCCGGCGTCGAGGAATCCCAGAATGCATTTTGCTAGTCACTCAAAGAATCACAAAGTACCCAGTTTTGGTAGAAAGAATATTACAGTATACCAAAGGTAAGCAATAATTTTCTACCTGCTTCATGAATAAATCTTATGATGTGCTTAGCTAAGTAACATCGAAAGCATCAACATTATTTTTAAAATTTCCTATAAAAATATTTCCTTTTACAAATTTGTAATATTCTTTATATTTTTGGATTTTGCTTATTTTGCAAATAACTTTTTTTTTTGCTATAAATGAAATGTTTCCTATATTCGTTATTTATTTATTTGTTAAATGTATTTCCCTCCTATCTCGCTGTGGGCTTTCTCTGGGCAGTTTACAAAAGTAAAAAGGAAGAAATGAAAAGAGTGTAAACAGAAGTAAAATAATAATAAAATAAACAATGAAGTGGAACGTAACAAGAATACACCAATATGGTAACAAAAAGATGGACTGGTAGAAATTAGAGAACAAGGAAGGGGAGGTGGAAGTCTGCCATCAATCCATCAGTAAAATGTCAGGGCTCCAAGAGTAGACTCTTAATCTTGAAAAAAATTACCTGAAATATGATAAAGATTCTAGAAATTGAAAGAATTGAAGTCCGCATTCAGGTTGGGAAAGGATGTTGTAGCTAATCAGTGTCCAGTGATGGGCCTTTGGAACTCCCAAGTCCAGTAAACAAAGGTGTAAGTAGAGGAGGAGATGGTGGAAGAAAAAGAAGTGGAAGCAAGTCTGATTTTGATCCCAGGATTCTGAGCTCATGGTCCTACCAGAACAATGCAGCAAATCTAGAATTACTTTCACGTGGTCATACTGGGAGATTAAGGTGGCAACACCATGGATGGTTCTTCTAAACCACAGGTGTCAAACTTGCTGCGTCATGTTGCCGTCACGACGTTTCATGACCTTTTTACCATTCGAGGAGCTGGGGTGGCTGTGGCCTGCATGTGACACATCTGGCCCATGGACCTCCAATTTGACCCCCCTGTTCTAAACAATGAATGTATTTTCAGGTTTCTGCTTTTTAAGCAGCAAAATGTTGATTTTAGAATTCCGTGAGTCATAAACCATCCACAAAACAGATTTGAAAATAATATTCTGGCTCTTTCTTTCTATGAAAATCCACCCTAAATAATTTAAGGGGGAAGGGTTTGCTAACAAGATGCGCCTCTTTGTTTTTATACAGAAGGAACAGAAGAACACCAAGATTTGTGTAGAGCCCTTAACCTTATCAAGGATATGATCGTAGCAGTTGATTTGCAAGTCAGTGAATACGAAAAGAAACAGAAGTTACTGGAGATTCTCAGTAAAGTTGAGAACAAAACATATACCAAACTGAAAAATGGACATGTTTTCAGGAAACAAGATTTGATCAAGAAAGAGAGGACGCTTTTGTACGAAGGCTTAGTTTATTGGAAGACAGCTACAGGACGTTTCAAAGGTTATTGAAATTCCAATTCCTTGTATATGTTCAGTGGTGCATCATATTCTGTATTTTTCTAAAGAAAGTTAATTTTTTTTACAAGTGTGTTAAGTTGCTAAAGGTATGAAAAATGTCTTAGAGTATAGCTAGGATAGCAATATGTTGATGGCCATGGTATTTTCTCTCACTAATTTTCCCCAGAGTTAAGCTTGTCTGAATCCTTTATTTCCTGTCATAAAAGTAAGAAATCAGTTGATCTGATTGTAACGTACCCAACACTAGCAATCTGTTTTCCAATATAGTACAAAATCACATTACACCTGTTCAAATGTTAGATGTAAAATTATATCTTCAAGATAAATTTATTTCATTAACCTAACCAGTACACCGTAGTAACAAAAAAAGAAGCACAAAATTAAGAAAATAATAAAATCACGTACATATATTGACTCTGAAATAGCAATCTTATGCTCAGATTATGTGATCAAAATCACTTAAAAGGATTACAGGCAGCCCTCCCTGATGAGCCTGTTGCAGAGGGAAGTGTCCCCTTCTGAAAATTTATCCCATCACCACTTAGTGCACACCTTGAACATTGAAGAACACCTTGAAAAGGGTCCAAGTAAAAATTTTAACAGATAGGCAGACTGAAGCAAGTGAAATGAAGACTGAAGCAACTAGATGAACTGATTGTATTACCCTGACTCTAGCACAAATAATCCTCATTTAGCAACCATAATTGGGACTGCTAAGTTAGTCATTAAGGGAAGTGGCCGCTAAGCAGACCCACATCAACATATGATTTTACTTCAGCTTTCCTTTGCTTTACCAGCCTATGTAGCTTGTAATTACGATAATTAGTAATCATCAATCAACCATGGACGATATAAAGTTTTTCATTATTGTATCTGCAAATTCTTACAAAATGAGAATTACCTCTATTAAATGAGGATTACCTGTGTTAAAATATAATATGTAAACCAGAAATTCTTAATTAATAGCTATATTAGCAATAGCACTTAGACTTATATACTGCTTCATAGTGCTTTACAGCCCTCTCTAAGTGGTTTACAGAGTCAGCATATCGTCCCCAACAGTTTGGTTCCTCATTTTACCGACCTCAGAAGAATGGAAGGCTGAGTCAACCTTGAGCCTGGTGAGATTTGAACTGCCAAACTGCTGGCAGCCGGTGATCAGCAGAAGTAGCCTGCAGTACTGCACTCTAACCACTGTGCCACCATGGCTCATTAGTTGGTATTGTTTCAAAATAATGCTGGCGATAAATCTGTGCATGTCACTTCATTGAATACAAACCACTGAGCTCCAGAGCTGAAGCCTCAAAGGGAAGTGTGCCCTCCTCATCAATTTATTACGTGTTTTCATAGGATGTTCCATCCTAATCAGTGCACCTGGTGAATCTATGAATATTGTACTGTGATGTGAATGTTTTTAAAGAATTGAAATTATTTTCATTCGATTTGTTTCATATGATATGAATGATTGGTCTATAACAGTGATTTTCTTTTCTTTTTAAAGATATTTTAGCTCTGCTTCTAAATGATGTGATGCTGTTTTTACAAGAAAAAGATCAGAAATATGTATTTGCAGCTGTTGTAAGTATGCATGTTTAAAAACACTTTAAATGGTCTTAACTGGGAAATTGTGTCTTTTATAAAAATAATAATAAATGTTGGGGCTTTATTCAATCAAAATTAAGCATTTTAGTTGGCAATCTTGAGTCTGTGTAAATTTGGATAAATTTCTGTTCAAGTGATTGAAATAAAATAGATATTTAGTAGCATATTTTATCAAATCTCTAAAATGATAAATGAATTTGAAGATTCCCTTAATGATTCATACTACTGATTTCATAGCAGGTTAGGCAAAATATAATGACACTCTTTACTAAGTGGTGAGGGGCACTGTAGCATTCCTGAGGTTGGTTGTATGGGTGGGCAGATTGCCAAGCTCCTGAATTTTGTTCATATGACCACACAGTGCTTCATGACCATAACTTTGAAACCAGGTCATAAGAAGCTTTTGGGGAGATCTTTTGTGACTTTGAACAATTGATAGGTGACTAGTCATAAGTTGAGGTTAACCTGTAACTTTGCTCAAATTGCAGCTTATATATTGCTGTGTGTAGAAGGTAACAAACCCATACATGTTAAACATTATTCCAGATAATATAATGAATGGATATTAAATGCAGGACAGATTGAGGAATATTTAGACACAATGCATCTTAGAAAGTGTGTAGAAGAACAAAAGAAAGTTTCCAATAAACTAATTATTGAAGTGGAAACAAAAAGAGCAACACAGATGTTAAAATTCAATAACCTGGACCAGATGGCCTTTTTATAAACTAAAAGACATTTACTGAAATTCCGATTAAGCCATTAACTTAGATAAGGAATGGAATTCAACAATGTCAAGCATTTTCATTGTCCTGTTTTAATTTCTGTGTTATTTAGTGAGGACTATTGCAGGCTGTTCAGAGTCATACAGACCTGTTTTTTACAATGCACATTGCAAGCTTTTCAACAGCAATATTTGCAAAAAAGACTAATAAATTTCTAACTGTATTGATACATCCCGATCAGGCCTGATTTATCCTGACATGAAGGATAATGCTTTGTATATATTTTGAATGATGTTGTAGTAAAAGGACAAACTTGCTCTTTCTCACATAATTTACCTTTGTTCACAAAAAAAGGTACAAAAACAAAATAATGTTTCCAGAAATAGCTGACATAGTGTTACATTGAAATGATCAGGGGTCTCCAGCCTTGGCAACTTTAAGACTTGTGGACTTCAAGCAAAGCTGGCTGAGGAATTCTGGGAGTTGAAGTCCACAAGTCTTAAAGTTGCCAAGGTTGGAGACTCCTGATTTAGATGGTCAGTCAGATCCTTTTACTCAGAATATACTCTGATTTGCATTTTTCCCCCTATAGGATCAGAAGCCTGCTGTTATAGCTCTACAGAAACTTATTGTCAGAGAGGTAGCCAATGAAGAGAGAGGGATGTTCTTGATCAGTGCATCCTCCACAGGACCTGAGATGTATGAAATTCATACTAGTTCCAAAGAGGAACGCAGTCACTGGATGAGGCAAATTCAAGAAGCAGTGGAAAGGTACATACTGGAACATTGGTTGCCGCTTGCTAACTGTTCTGACCTAGGCTTCCCCAGCAGCACGAAGCCAAGTCTTCGTCCCGATAAACCCCTTTTATTTTATTTATAGTGAATTCCTCTCCAGCCCATAGTCTTTCAAAATAGTTCACAATTACCAACCTTTATCAGACTTGGAGAGTGGCCAGGCTGATATTTTTCAGACGTCACAATGCTTGGCAAGAATGAACTAATTGTCTCCTGCAAATACCCCTCCCCCTTTGACCCTCTTTTATTCCCTATGGGAGGGACCACCTGTGGCCTTACTCCGAAGTTTACCTTTGTTCCTTAGCTTTTCCCTTTGTCTGGCAACTTTGTGCATGTGTACACTAGGAACAGGCTCCAGCTGTTCGTCTGCCTCACTGATGTCTGACTCTGAAGGCAGCTGATAATTGTCAGATGGCCCTGGCCCGATCTCTGTCTCAGACGCGGAGCACTCGTCAGAACCTTCCCCAAACTCCAGGACTGTCCCATGTTCCTCCCCAACTTCCTCACTGTCTGAATCTGCTGACAGTTCTGCTGGCCACTGGTGGGCCACAGCACTTGTATTGCAGTGTCTGTTATAAAACGAAGTCATGTGTCTTTCCAGGTCAGGCTATTTGGGATAGTTAAATGGCAGTATGACTTGGGATCTGACTTCCAAAGAAACTGTTCTGCTAGGGAGGACAGGAATAGTAAGACACCATCTTTGTTGCAGTTTAATGTCATTGGTAAGCATGTCATTTATGATGTCATGTCCAGCCTGGTTTTTAAAGTAGATAGTAGACAACTGCTTAAATGCAATCTTTATTTCTCTTCAATATTTCTTACTCAGTGGACAAAATGTGGAAAGAAAATATATCTGCCAACCTCATCAAATTATACATTTCTCTGCAACAACCCTTTTAAATTAACCCTATTAAATTAGTATGAGTGATGCTGACTTTTCCAAAAGGATTCCTGTATATAATGAAAAAAAAAAGATTGCTTTAATCTGTTTTGCTTATATGGCATCACTGAAGTTGTCCGGAAGAAGAAGGCAAAATAGGCGATTCTGATGAGGACCGAAAAATAACTGAAGCCAGAGCAGCCAAAATTCAAAAATGTCAAGGTATAGTGTAATGTTTTCTGGCACTTTAAAGCCAATACATTCATCCATTAGAGTGGAAATAGTCTTAAGAAAGGATGTCCCTTCCTCCATTATACATTATATAAGCATGTCTGTGCATTAGGATTTCCTACCCTGTTTCCTCATTGTGAAGTAACTATCATGTGTATGTGGTTGCTTCACCAGGGATGGGATTGCATGCAATTCATAATAGAAATACCAAATTTTTAAATGATAATAATAATGTGTATAATTATGGTTCTAGCATAAATACCAAATTTTTAAATGATAATAATAATGTGTATAATTATGGTTCTAGCATAAATACCAAATTTTTAAATGATAATAATAATGTGTATAATTATGGTTCTAGCATAAATACCAAATTTTTCAATGATAATAATAATGTGTATAATTATGGTTCCAGCATAAATAAGTAATAATTACAATTGCCATACCTTTTAATCTTAATAGTGCATGCTTTTTTTTGGGTACAGTACTCTTGAATAATCAAGATCAGCAGATCTGTAACTACTTAGAAGACAAGCTTAATATCTATGCAAAGCTTGGAAATATGAGTGGTTTTGAAGAAGTTCATGCAGAACCGCATCTACTTATTAAACCCGACTCTGGAGAAACTCCTCAAGTGGCCTCCCTTCTGGCGGCAGCTCTCAAAGAAGGCAAGTCTCTGTCTACATATAAAGTATTATTTCCCCAAGGGCATCTCCTCCCCCTCTGCTCCTTGTCACACCTCTTAATATTTTAATTAATTTCAGGTTTAAAAAGTTTGAAAGCAGGCACTCAGAATTCTCCTACAGGTGATCATAATAGCTCCAAGGTACTTCTAACTTCACTAACTTTTTGAGTGTGGACTTCCAAAGTCACTGAGAAATCTGTTGTTTTGACCGAAGCTTCCTGAGAGCATGAAGCAAACTCCTTGTCCCAACAAAAAACCCTTTTATTAATTGACTGTGAATTCTGCTCATTCACATCCAGCAAAGTCTTTCAAGGGAGGATTTACAGTTACAGACTTTATCTGGCTTGGAGTCCTGACAGGCCAATATCTGCAAAACCTGGCAAGGAGTCTTGGGAATTCACGAACCAATTAAGCGAACTAATTGTCTCCTGCAAACTCCACTCCCCTTTTGCTCCTCTTTTATTTCCTCTAGGAAGAGGCCATTCATTGTCCATCTGTGGCCTTACTCCCAAGTCAACCCCTGTTCTTTACCCGTTCCCTTTGTCTGGCTACTCTGAGCATCTACACACTGGGAATAGGCTCCAGCTGTTCATCTGCCTCACTGATGACTGCCTCTGAAGGCAACTGATAACTATTATATAGCTCTGGCCCCCTCTCTGCCTCTGACACAGAGCCCACATCAGAGCCTTCCCCAGACTCCAGGACTGGCCCATGTTCCTCCCCAACCACCTCACTGTCTGAATCTATAGAACATCTTGTATACATTTTCCTTATATGAGGTGGCTAAAGTTAACTTTCTTTCTCAGAAAGTATCTTGCTGTTCCCACTGGAACGTACACTTTGCCTTCCAGTTATTGCACAGGAGGCCTGCCAATGTGGAAGGTTCTCAGGGTTCCAAATAGTATCCTCCATAAAATAAGAATCTGAGGCTAGAGATTCCTCAAGATTCAAATTTATTAAATAAGCCATGTTTGTACATCTGGGAAAATCTGAATCTGAAAGCTTCCAGGTTTTCCCCACCTAGTTGAAAGTTCCAAACCCTGTCCCAGCACCCACATGTCCATCACGTGGTCCAATCATCCACTGTCACGAAGGAAGATTCCTACCATCCACGTCAGACATTTTTAATAGATTTTTGTATCCCCTATAAATCATGCATTGCAAAGACAGCTTGAAAGTGGGAGAAACCTCTCATGTAATTTACCGGATTCCCTGCATGGATTGCCCTGTGACTATGGAGAGGAAACTTAAGCATCAGATTGCGAGAACACAAGTGAGCGGTTCGACGAAGAGACCCAAACTCATTGGTAGCCTCACATTGCAATGAACAAGGACATATATTCAATTTCGCAGCTACTAAGATTGTTGCCCAAGTAGGGACAAAAATAGCCAGGGAAATGATTGAACCTGGGAAATGGGCCCCTTGTCAGTCAACACGAGTTCTGATTTACCACTAGCTTACTAGAAGCTTAGAAGCCAAGGGCATGGCAGCACAAGAAAACAACAATCATGACTTACTAGCCAGCCATCCCCAGTTAACAACTAAAAATCATAGCCAGGTATCACATATGCATAGAACAGCTGAATGTCCACATTCTGGAGCGAGAGAAGCTCCCTGAGGATGGCCTCCAGCATGAGTCCGAAAGCTTGCAAGACTAAAATACACTATTAAGTGTAGCTACATTTTGATGTGTTATATGTAATCTATTATATCTAATTGGTTAATCACTATCAGTCGTATATATATGAATGATATAGAAATGACTAATACTTATGGGCTGATCATGACCACAAAAATCTCCTTCTCTTTCTTTCTCCTCCTTTATTATAAATGATATAAGAATTACTGTTTACCTTATAGACACAATAAACACCTAAATGTTTGCTTTTGTTGCAGCTGAAAACCTTCATGCAACAGTAGCATTATTGAAAACGAAAGACGCAAACCACTCAAAAGAAGAGAGTGTTGGTGACTCATGTTTGACAAATCTTAGTGAAACTGAAGTCTGTGAACCTTTCACTGATTGTTAGTAAGAGCTAATATTTTTAATCACCCACTGCTTAGATATATTTACCATGATTGTTTCAAAATACAAAAATATAAAAAGTCTAATGCAATATATAAAGATACTTCCTAGTAGAATTAGATATGTCATTGGTACTTGCTTCCTGACAATGTTTAAATGTTTCAATCAGGTATGTGCTAATATGAAGTCCTGTAAACTGTGAATGGATTTAGTCAATTCAATGCTTATTATTGCAAAAACTATTGAGAACTATTAATCTGTAACAATGATTGAATGACTTGTATGCCACGTGTATTCGTATGCTTGGAGATTACTTGAAAAAAATTAATCTGGCCTTGAAGTCTTACACATATTTTCTGTATTGATAGTGTGATATTGCATTTATTTTTCTGTTGCAAAAGGGCCCTTGCATTTCTGTATTATAGCAATACTCCATTAGGAAAAAAAGTAGAACAAAGGTATACTTTTTGATTTTTAACATGAGAATTGAAGCACTAACTTTAAAATTTTTGAAAACAAAGTGAAGTAGGTCTTCAAAACTTAGACCTTCCACATATCTACAATGATGATTGATGGTTCTCGGTACCAGTTAAAATAAAAGTTCTGTTAGAAAGGAGTTGCACCAATACCAACTGCATATATAATTATTAGTGATTAAACTCAACATTTTATTAAACATTCTTAATGGTACAAAGAAATCTATGAAAAACTGAATAGCAGTATCCCTTAGACATGGAGAAAATCTCAGGAAAGAAAGGGTTGAAAAAGAACAAGAAAAAAAGAACAAGAGAGAGGAAGAAATCTAAGTAAGCAAAGGGAAAATAAAACAAAGAAAGCTAAGTGAGTGGAATGCTAGAAATAATATGTTAAATCCACCATAATTAGAGATATACATTTAATTTTTAAATTCTAAGTCATATTTTTCATCTTGGCATTAATCTCTAGGTACAGAACTACACAAGGTAGAGAAAGAAACTTGTAACTCTGACCTGCACGATGAAAATAATGTAGCAGAAATGGATATTCTAGACCAGGTACTGTACTTTCATATGCGCCTTGAATGGCATTATCTAGGCATTGAATTTAGCCCTTTTCCTATACCCCTTTTTTGTCTCTACTTTCACTTTATCTAGTCTTTATGCCTTTCCCCCCCTCAAAGCTGCCATTAAATAGCTGCTTAATATAATATTTGTGCATGAACTTACACTATTTTTGTAAATAGCAAACGTTTTAGATAATTTTCTAAACAGACCAGAAGATGGCAGTACAGTTGCACAAATAAACTAATGTAATTTATATGTTTGTAGGAAGAAAATGCCAGCTTTTCTGCTTCTGCACAAACTGAGGTAAGATGGTTCTCTTACAGCAATCTATTAATATTCCCTACTCTTAAGTTTATTCTGTTTTTAATTCCTATCTCATCCTCAGTGTTTCCTTTCTTCCTTAGGTTGTGCAGACTATCCAGAATTTAACACGGCTCTTATACAGCATTCAGGTGATTATTGCTTAGTAAATTTTAAAAATTGTACATTCAAACAGCTCACAGCTTTTCTTGTTTTCTTGTTAACAGTTGAGCAGTCTCTTGACAAAAATCTTCTCTGAACATTATCCTATTCTTTGAAAAAAAGTGTTCATTAACTACAAAGAGTTGGAAACTACTTTACAGTGGATTAGTTATGAGTTTGTCTTTTTCTCTTGTCTTGGTTCTTGGACACCACATTTGAGGGGGGGATTAATATAATTTAAATGCCAATGTAGCATTAGTTTTCTCCTAAAGTACTTGATTGGTTGAACCTGACTGAGGTGATAGGCCCCTGAATTGTCTCTAGCACAAACAGGGTTGGGCTGCTACAGGTTCGCCTAGATTCGGGAGAACCGTAGCTAATGTTATGGCCAGTTCGGAGAACCTCCAAATCCCACCCCTGGCTGGCCCCACTCTGTAGGAATCTCCATGCAGCCCGTTTTGGATACAAGGTAAGTACAGGGCCCACACGGTGGCTCAGCGAGGGCGAAAAACGGGGCCTCCTGGAAGTTCCGTTTCCGGCCTCCGGAACCTGGGGGAGGCAGTTTTCACACTCCCAGAGGATCAAGGAAAGCCTCCAGAGCCTGGGGAGGGTGAAAACGCCCCCTCCCCCATGATGCAGGAGGCCAACTAGGCCATAACCACTCAGCAATGGGCAGAGAACCTGTTGCTGAAATTTTTGAAGTTCACAACTCTAAAGTTTGAAGTTAGTGGTTTTCCTTGAAAAATGTTCAGAGAACATTCTGAATAGATATTCAACATCATGCATGTATTTATTGCCCATATGAAAATAAAAATATGCAATTAGAGAGAAAACCAATAAAGGAGAATATTTGTAGTGCAGGGTTGAAAGGAGGTGTCCTTGGTGCTTTCTGCTTGTTTTCTTGCAGAAGTTTCATTACCCTACCTAGGGAACATCATCAGTTCCACTAAGGATTGCTTTTTGCTGTCAAACCATTCTATAAAATGTAATTCAGAGTTATAAAATTAAGCATATTTAAATTCTATCTCATGTGGACAGAAAGAATGATAAAAGATAAAAGATAAAATTATAGATCATCTTTGCTGGCTAAAATGGTGGGATAATGAACAAACTTTCAGGATTTTTCAAAGCTGTTGTTGGAAGTTTGAGTCTCAGGCATCAAGTCATATTTGAGATCTCTGTTCAAAGCACTTCTTATCTTGGTTAAGAATATATTTATTTCCAAATAAGCCGGAATTTGTAAATTGTAAGGTATAGTGAGCCAAAAACTACAACGTTAATCATAGGATTAGTGCAGAAAATGAACACATGTTATTATCTGAAAATGGAAACAGTATGTTATATGAATAAAACAACAAACATCGTCTTAGACTTGCACGTGGGATTTCCTTTTTAAGACTATTATGCATTAAATGTTGGCATTTTATAAAATGAATAGAACAACTGGTAGAAATTGTTACTCCATTTTGTTTTGATGAAAAGGCAGCCTTGACTATCCAGGACACTCACATTGAGATCAATAAGCTGCTTCTGCAGGAACATGAAAGATCCAGCTTGAGCCACAGCCCACGGAGCACTTTCTTTCCCGAACAAGAAAAACAGAGAAACTTAAAAGAAGAATTCGCAAATATTCCTAAACTCAAGCAGCAATTTCAGCAAGAGCAGCAACGATGGCACCGTGAGTGTGAGCAGCAGCAACAGGCGCACGAGACAAGAGATAGCCAGTTGCTGGAGAAGGAGAAAGAGTGCTGTAGCCAAGAAGAGTTGCTTTGCAAAAACCGTGAAGAGCTCGATGGCCAGTTTCAAGATTACCAACAGAACCTCGAGAGACTCCAAGAGAGTCAGAGGATGGTGGAGAAGGAACGGGAAACTGTCAGGTTGCAGCAAAGCATTCTACACCACTGGAAACACAACCATCCAAGCAATCTGCCAGCAATCATCTCATCGGGAAACAACGAGGTATGCAGCATTTCCAAACCTTATTGAACTTGGTGATAGATCTTCCTCAGGCCCCACCTGAGATAGTCCAGTTTGATGAGCTAACACATGAGACCAAGAATGAGTAAAGAACCCACTGAGTTTATGGCCGAGATAAGATCTGAGTCACTATCTCAGTGTTTCTCAACCTTGGCTACTTGAAGATGTCTGGACTTCAACTCCCAGAAGCTGGGGAATTCTGGGAGTTGAAGTCCAGACATCTTCAAGTTGAGAAACACTGCACTATCTTATTTATGTAACTCAGACAAAGAAGAGATAAAGATTGACAGGGAGATTAATAACTTGCAATGATCATAATCGCTTATGCTGATTTCTTTAAGCTTCCAGCAGTCATACTACTGTTTACTAGAATTACCAAACTCCAGGCATTACCACTGAAAAGCCATTGTATCATTCTGATGGGCAAGTCAGGGTAATCAGGATGTTCTTGGAGTTGAAAAGGTGGGAAGGAAGCTGTTGGCAGTGGAGCATCACAGAGGGAAAACAAGGGTATTATAGTTAGAGTACAGTACTCATACAATAGAGAAATGCATGAAGTCCTTACCCCTGAATGTGCCTTTGGGGTCTCCTCTATAATATGCAGTGGGAAGTGAGACGTGCCACTTATGATTATTAGGATTTCTCTATCCACAGGAAGTGTCATCCAGTGGAATGAAGATAGCAAAATTTGTTGTTTAAGAGTTTTTGTAGTTGATGGACTATAATTTAAGTATCATGCTTTTTCATTTACAGGTGATAATTCTACTTACATAATGTGAGAAACAGGATAATCTCAAAATTAGCTTCTTTTTAAACAGCAGACAAAACATAAAAATGTAGCAACAGTCTAATCTAGTGCTTACTTGGAGAAAATTATAGCACATACTTTTTTAAGAGGAAAGAAAAAAAGAACTATTCTAAAACATACCGTCTCCCCTTCCTTCTTTCCCTCCCTTCCTCTCTCACTCCCTCCATGAGGTGAAGTTGTTTAAGTGTTAAATTATTATTTTTTCCACAAATTGTGCCTTGCATGAACTTGCTACCCTGATCTTGATTCTCATCTTGGCAACAGATCAATAAGATGAAGCTTTCTTTTCTTTTCTTTTTTGTTCAAAGCTGGTTAATTACTTCAAGATATAGAACGGAGATTTATGGTGGCAGGAAATGATAAAAATTTGGCCTGCTTAGACTTCCTTTTGTATTCTTATGTACAGATAATGGGACCTCTTCATTTGGACAGTTTTTGTGGTGAGAATTCAGCCATCATAAAAGAAACCCTAGTACAGATGTCATTAAACCACCTCAACAGATCAAATTCTCTAGCATGCCAAGACTGTGGGAATAGTGTAAATTTAACAGATTCAGAGTTACCAAGGAGAACTGAAAATCAGGCCAACTTCAACATGGATATTTCTTGTCAGCAAACATTCACTGCTGATCTCTCAAAATCAACAGGATCCCGGCATCATCCTTCTTCCAACGCAAATCAATCCGATGCTTGTAACAATCGTAAGTTGTGCTTCAATACATATGTCTAGTAAATAACATAGTGAAAAAGTAACATCTGTTTTCTTCTAAGTATTCTTATTTATTGAAATAAATCTTTGAATTTTCTGCTATTAAGATAGGGGAAGATATGAAAAATACCACATTTTTTAAGATATGAAATTTTGATGCATCTCCCCCCCATCCAACCAAATCCAGAGACAAAAGAGAAGCAAATATGAAAGTAACCTATTTTTAAGGTTTGGAATATCTGCTCACCCAATTTCCCTTAGTAGGGTTCTTGTAAACCCATACTACGTATCTTAGCTGTGTATATATAGTAGCAAACCATAGGCTGTGAGGGGGTGGCCTAAGATATTTTTGCATGTATAGTGTAAATGAGATATTGCAAATCTGTGTTTGCTATAGCTTTCCAGTCACAAAACAACTTTGGCAACTTGGTTCAAGATGATAAATTCTGAAATCAAATGCAAAGTTGCACATGTAACCACCAATGGATTGTGAACTGAATTGTGATCACATAGTTTCATCGCGAAGCACGGGTATCCAGCTAGTAATTATATATTCCACTGGATTCCTGATTAGTTTCTCAAAAGTTACAGTGAATGTATTATCAAAACAGATTAAAATAATTTAAGATATCTTACAGACTTTTATTTAGATCTGATGTTTATAAGGACATAAAATCTAAACGTGTCATATGTATACACAGTATCAAACGATTCAGCAAGCAAAATAAAATAATGAGATTAGATAAATTTAAAATGTGTAATGCTTTTCAGATTTTACAGCGTACAGAATATGTTCTATTGTGTAGTCTCATAAATATTCTTTTCTTAATATTTTTTTTATTTTTTATTCAAAACAAACACAACATCCTTCTTTACATGCTGTAGAAAGTGTATCAGTTGGTTACAAAAAGACTTTCGTGAATCTCTTCAACAGTCAACAAACATAATTCATATTAACTCAAGCATTTTAACTCAAATATTTATATATGTCACCATCATCATATCTCCATTTCCATTTGACTATAATTGTTTGAGTGTCCTTCATCATAAAATATACCAAAATTTAATACATAACCACATACTCTCCTTTCAATTACTGTTTCTAAAATCCTCCACTAACACTAAATCCTTATGTCCTATTCTAGCTAAACATCCATAATATTTAATAACAAAGTTTTCTAATCCTCCTTTCCAAATCATTGTTTAAAATTTACATCCAGTTCCTTATACTCATATCTATATATACGTTGTTATTCTTATCCCTCCTTTATTTGACTATATCCTGTATCATAACATTTCCCCCCTAATAATCAAAACTTTATATCTAACTTGGTTCTTTTTTTAAATTAACCTTTATATATAATCCAAAGGGATTTCCAATCTTCCTTACATGTGTACCATTCAATATTCATATCCAATTATACTCATCATAATACTATACATTGTATACATTAGTAATATTATCAATTATTTATTTAAACTATATCTATTGTCAATAAATTTCACTAAGTTTAACTAGTTTTAAATTATATTCTCCCATCTATCAACCTGTATCTTTCCAATAGCAAAACAGTCTCATATATTTTTCTGCCATTTCTGGTGCCAGTCCTCTAATCATCTCCTTGATCAACTTTGTATGGACTCCACTTAGCAACTCCTTGCTTATAAGATCTCTCATGAAATCTTGATGCCCTTCTTCTGTTTCCTTAGTCAGCTTATCTTTAATTGCGGGAGTGTTATCAATGCTATTGTAATGAAATTTATCTCTTTAAATCCATACATTCTTTGTTTTTTTCCTTCTTCTGTATCTTGCCCTCTGGGATAAATTTCCCCTCCCTTTAATTCCTCTTTCAGTATTCCACTCTTTCCATTTTCAGGGACAAACAATCACCATAAATATCAGCAAATTTAATCTCTTTATATTCATTTTCCACTTCGATTTTTGGGGTTTTAACCATCACGTTTTCCATTTAATAAGCATCCTCAACTTCATCATATTTTGCTGTTATATGCTCTAAGTCTTCACTTCTTCTCTATCTTCTCATATGTATTTGATAATTTCTGTATTTCTGTCTTTTGCAAGTTTACGGTTTCTGTTTGCTTTTGAAATTGTGCCATTCTATCCAGCTAACAAACACAGCTGCTCTAGCTTGGAAGGTTAATAAAATTAAGCATAGATTCACAAAGATGTTTTGTTTTCACTTTTCTCTGGTTAAAGATATACTTCAAAGGGACATCTGTATGCTTCCCTTCTTATCACTCTCTATAACCAAGCAGTGAGTATTTGTAGCACCAAGCCAAAACAATCAGTGAAGAAAAAAAGTGTTCCATTTCCAATACACAAACCTTCCAGCCTCCCAGTAGCAGTGTTATTGCTGCAAATTTCCTTATTTCTTTTTGTATCTTTTTTATATTTCAAGTTACAAAAAAGAGTCCATTTTTTAAATGGGTTAGAAGAACACCCATGAAAGAGGAAAATATTAGACCATAGGTTACAGAGAATAATAAAAGAAAAAATAGAAGAAGAAAACTTAATCCATTCATTTTTAAAAAGCTTGCATAAATTCCATCCATGAAAATAGCATTTTAAAAGTAAGATAACTACTGTCCAAAACCATTACAAATTTAATTCTGCCACTTGATTCTTCTGTTCTCCAATTTAAATTAATTTTAAAATTTTTTATAGGCAGTCTCTTTTTAAAACAGTAAAAGTTCCTCACCAGCTGAAAATACTTTCTCTTTCCGTATCCTTCCCTTTTGGAGCCGCCCCGACTTTGTCAGCTTTGGCTGGATTTTTGGTCACCGGCTTGAAGAACTTCTCTTGCATCAATCAGGGACTTTGCGATGTCCCTGAGGGTCAGCAAGACGTATTCTTCCTGTTCACCATCTCTTCAGGATGGTTTAGGTCCAATTGGACCACCCAGCAGCAAAAGTATCTGCTGCGGTCTCGGATCATCAAGACCACATGTCCGTATCATCGCGACGTTGGCTCCTCCTCATCTCATAAATATTCTGTCTTCCCCAGATATATTAGTCCAGAAAAACCTATAAGAAAATGAAAATATTTACAGGTGGGGGAAGTTTATTTGCTCATTTATATGCATATATAGATTTGGACTACAAGGTGTTTAATTGAGAATCTAAAGGTTGCTTTTCGCATAATTGGTAATTGTTAGGTCCAGTGCATATGCTTTACAAATGGCCTTGAGGCAAGTTCCCACAAATGGCAAAACTCAATACTAGATATTAAAGGCTTTGTAACAACCGGCCAGTCACTTAACTTAATATCAGGAAGAAAATGATTGAAAGACATTACATTCATGCTAAGCTAATCATTGCCTTATTTTATGTAATATCCAATTGTTTGATTAATTAGAATAGGAAGGAAATTAAAGTTTACATCACTGGGTTTAAAACGTTCTATTCAATCAAGTCCAGTTAAATGTTCAATAGGGTGCCTGGATATTTAATAAAGACAGTTACAGGAAATTGTATAGGTTATGTATAGTTAAGCAAAGTGGAAACTGATATTTTTAAATTGTTAAAGGAATAGCTCTTGAAGTACAATAAGTATAATCGCTATTTATTATAAATGGCACATTCGTCTTTTATAAATAAATAAGTGCATGAATGCAGAGCTAAATTTAGTCTCCCAGGAATATTTTTAATAGGATCCTAAATTTGAATGTCTGAGTAGTAGTCTCTCACTTTTTACTTTTTCTTATACATGCACCCAAGTAAGTGGTGAGGTAACAGAAGTTTTTATTCATGTTAGCAAGCAATTATAAATAGAGAAAAATCTAGCACTTGAAATCAAACTGAAATCCTAAAATTCCCATCTTCCACACTTTGGACTGGGAATACTTTTGGTTATAGATAATTCAAAAAATAATTGACAAAGAATCCCTTACATGATTCATAAAAATGCTTGAATGTGCTCATATTGAAATGTGTTCAACTTCAGAATAGGATAGGAGGAAATTGGTGGCACCACAAAACTTTATTTCATAAATGGGCAACAGTTGAAAGACTTCAACTAGAAGTTGGCACAGCAGAAACTTTTATATTTCTTTTTGGTCACTGTAGCTCTTGGGCGCGTTCTGTAGTTGGTGTTTGTGTGCATGAGAGTGCCGGAAACCGGAAGAGCAGCTCCCTGGTGCGCATGCGCACACTGGCCAGCTGGTCTTCACATATGCATGTGCATCAAAAACCAGAAGACCAGGTGACTGGTGGGCATGCATATGCTGGAAACCGGAAATGGAGCTTCTCAGCGCATGAGCACTGGAGAATTGCTCTTCTGGTTTCTGGTGTTCCCATGTGTGCGCACCAGAGATGGATTTCTGCTGGCATTACTGCTGGTTTGATGCACGTGCAATTTGCATGCATGCCTGACACATGTTCCACGCATGTGCACAATTGCCTGCAAATAGGTCTGCACATGCACAGAACATAAAAAATGTCAAAAAAATGGCACGGTGACCGGGAAATCAATTTGGGGGCATGGCAAGCCTGCCATCCCTACCAGTTTGGCGACCCAGTTGCAATTTCTACTACTGGTTTGTGCGAACAGGTAACAACCCACCTCTGATGCGCACCCCTGTTTCAGCACTCAGTGCCGAAAAGGTTTGCCAACACTGCTCTAAGACCTGACTGAGTTAAGAATTTTATGAAAGTATATGGGGAAAACAGAAAACTAGCTGCTACCTGCTTTATTTTTCATCATGGAATAAATGATGATGATAAATAAATAAACAATATGCATTGAATCCATTATATTTTCTGTGCAGCAATAGAATGACAGCCTGAAGTATATTTTGTCTCTAAACAAAACATAATCATTAATTGATTATTTTTTCTACAGTTGTATTAAAATGAAGTGATTCACTAAAGTGGTATTTCTCAAACTTGGTGGCACGAACATGTGTTGACTTGATGCTGGCTAGGGAATTCTGGGAGTTGAAGTCCAGGCATCTTAAAGGTGCCAAAATTGAGAAAATCAACACTAAAGCATACCATATCACCAATGGACAACATCTGTGATAAGAGTCCACTTGGTTACTCTTGACTATGTCAATGTATATTTTGAAGAGTTGTATAACAAACAATACTAAAACTAAGTATTTATATAAAATGAAATTGTAAAAAAATGGTTAAGTATGTTTGCATAGAAATAAAGTGCATGATATAATTCTGCAGTAGAATTTATATATATAATATAAATTACGATGCCTTGTGTTTCCAATGTTTTATTGTATGTTGAAAATAGTATGCAACATAATTGCTAATAATAATAATAATAATCTGTATCGCACCACAGAAGAAAGATTAATATTAAGCTGCAGAATCACCCTATTATATTAAACTTTTGAAAACAAATTTTAAATGAGTAATAAGCAAAGAAAAAAAAAGTACTTTGAACAGTTTGAAAAGTACAAAAGCTAGCTTTATTGTATTATTTATGTTTTTATTACCAATATTTCTAGCCCCCCCTCCCCATTCTGGTTCAGAGCTGAAGTATAAATTACTTTTTCTCCCTATTTTTAATAGCAATAGCACTTAGACTTATATATTGCTCTATAGTGCTTTAAACACATTCTGGGTGATTTTCAGTGTCAGCTTATTGCTTCCAACAATCTACTAAATATTCTAACACTTTGTCTTCTGCCCAAATTCATGGAAAAGCAATTGGCAAGATTGCAAAGTTCCTTTTTTAAAAAAAAAAAAACAACTGTTCTGTAGTGGATTGGATTTTCCTCCACTGAGAAATATTTTTTTTTCAATTGCCCCATTTCAGAAGATGAGAGCACTTAATTAACTGGGCTAGTGGCTGCAAAATTAAGCACAGTTCAAATGTTTTTTTAAAAAGGTGTTTTCTGATAGGCTCACAAAAAGATAAAACACTGATCAAGGGTGATTGCCAGAATATTCTCTTGGCAGTTTCTTCCCTCTCTTGGTAAATTCACAGAGATACATTTAAAAGCTCTAGGTTCCCTTTTCATTATTCCTTATTTAGAGCCCAGCTGTGTTTAATGAATTGGGAAAGAAGCAAGCCAATAAAAGGTATGTTCATGGTTAGAAGAATACTGAATGGATCATGTGTATGTGCATAATTATACTGCAAAACTTCAAAAGCTGAAAGAAAAGGCAGCTTTAATAGTATGAATTTAAGAGAACAATAGAAGTGAGCGTGCAAGCACCAAAAGATGGAAAGGTAAGTAGTAAATGGTGGAATAAAGCCACGTATTCTTATGGAGATCCTAATTTATTCAGTTTAGATGCTGCCCAATTCCAGAATAATGTAGTAATAATTATAAATGTATGTGACACCTGATTCCCAACAACTGACTCTGGGCTGTTCACAATATTAAAAAACAATGGAATTTAAAAGGCCAAAGTTGGCAAAAACAAAGACAAGATGGCAAATCCAGCCAACAGCACAAATAAACATTTGTTAATAAAACAACAGACTCCCTACCACAAGGCTTGAGAGAATGGCCAGATTACAAACAACTAAGTAGATGGGAAAAGAATAAGTAGAGGATTAATACTGAAGAGAAATGAGATGCATTGCCCTAAAAACTGCACTTCATATTGATCTGACCAAGGGATATCTGTAATAGATATTCCAGATGTCTCTTCTGGCATTTGATTTCTCTTAGTTCATAGAAGAACCAAGGGGCACACACTATGAGAGGCCACATAGGAGCAATCCAGGACAAGGCCCTCATCTCTTGCCCATACCAGGTACTGACTGTGAGGGTTCGGTTGACTAGTGATCAGGTCCAAGGGAAAAATCGCAACATTTGAAACAGACTAATTTCATAAACCACACCTTCCTGCAGAAATAGAAACTAGGGGGATGCAAAACTATTTTCCTGGTCCAACCATTTGCTGCACATATGCCATGAATCCACATCCTTGGATCCGAAGGCCAAATGAGGCATGGAAAAGAGAGATCGGAACTTGTAGTACAATGAAGAGTATGTCTTTCTCCTCCATCCCAAATTTGGAAGAAACCAAATAATAGAAATCTCCTGCAGCATTTCAGGAGAGTATCACAACATATATGTTTTGAATCAACATCATAGCTTTATACAATGTGATATTGTAATGATTTCCAAAACTCTGCTCTCTGTTTCATTATGAAGATTAAAAACAAATAAGCATTGCCATATTTTCAGCTGTGGTACCATTTTGATTTTGCCGAACATAGATTTAGAAACATAGAAATATGAATACAATTCTTTTAACTCTTTAAAAGCATACAAATAAGTATAATGCAGATTATTTTGCATTAAATAATATGTAAATGTAATAGGTCTATACCAGTGATGGCTAACCTTTTTGTTGTTGTATGCCGAAAGTGCGTGCACATGTGTGCATCCATAGTGCAATGTGTGTACTCCCCCATGCGTGACCCTCCCATTCCCCCACCCTTTGCATGCGTGACCCGTCAAAAGTGCGGAGGACAAAATCGCGCTCGACGAAAGCGCGCATGTGACGTCATCACAGCGCGACGAAAAAAATTAAAAATTGAAATAAAATTAAAATTAAAGCAAGCCGATTCACATAAAGGTAAGGGTTAGGTTAAGGGTTAGGGTTAGGGTTAGGTTAAGGGTTAGGGTCAGGTTTAGAGCGTTAGCGTTAGGTTTAGCGTTAGGTTAAGGGTTAGCGTTAGGTTTTTCGTTACGTTAACGGTTAGGTTTAGGGTTAGATTTAGGGTTAGGTTAAGGGTTAGGTTTAGGGTTAGGTTTAGGGTTAGGTTTGGGGGGGTTAGGGGAAGGTTTTAGCTTTATTTTTACATTTTTCGATCACAGCGCGATGTTTTCGTCGCGCTGTGATGACGTCAAATGCGCCCTTTCGTCGAGCGCGATTTTGTCCTCCGCGATTTTGTGGTGGAACCTTTGCATGCACACGATCCCCCACATGTGCCCTGCCGCATGCAGGTGCATCAGAGGTGGGTTGCTACCAGTTTGGCCCAGTTCAGCTGAACCAGTAGGGGTATTTTGGCCTGGGTCGCAGAACCGGCAGCAACCAGGCTGGCCATGCCCCCAAACTGGTTCCCTGATGTTTTTTCTATATGTTTTTCATGTTCTGCGCATGTGCAGAACAATTTATAATTAACTGCAGACAAAGCGAGCGAACATACACAAAGTTGCGCAAAGCGAGCCGGCGGCAAGCCAGCCCAATGCATGTGTTACTCCACCACATGCGCCCCACACCCATGCATGCATGCATCACCCACATGCGGGCACATGCATTTCCCGCATGCGCCCCTCCCCCACGCATGCGTGGCCGAGACCCAAAAACCAGCTGTCTGGCAGGAAGTGCATGCGCAATGGAGGTGAGCTGGGGTGACTGCTCGTTTGCCCGCAGAGAGGGCTCTGTGTGCCACTGTGACATGTGTGCCATATGTTCGCCATCACAGATCTATAGTAATCCCTGTATATGTGGTAGAGATGGAGTGGATTTAGATTTTGTTAGAAATAAATGAACTTTATTTCTACATAATAGATTGAAACAAAGTAAACTAGCTCTCTCTTGGTTTCCCATAGTACAGTAACATTTTGGATATATATTATTTTCACCTGACTCCAAGGCTCAGGTTTTGGTTTCCTTAGACCAGAATTTATCAAACGGAACATCTTTAAGATGTGTGGACTTTAACTCCTGGAATTCATACTGGCTGAGGAACTTTGGGAATTGAAGTCCACATATGTTAAAATTGCTGAGGTTGAGAAACATCGCTCTGGACCTCCAGTCTAATTCTACAGTGCATTTTACCTTACAAATTCTGTTGATAGCTGAAATGATAGTTTGCGCTTTAATGGAAAACGTTCAGCCACAAAAACTTGAGCCACAAAATGAATTTTCCCTGCTTTCATATTTTTAATATAAAGTCCTAAGTTGCTTCACTTGGTTTGAAGAAGATTATAGTGCAGATTATGTTGATTATACAGGTAGTCTTCTTCTTATGACACAATTGAGCCCAAAATTTCTGTTGCTGAGTGATACATTTGTTCAGTGAGTTTTGCCCCATGTTACAACCTTTCTTGCTACGGTTGTTAAGTGAATCAATTATTAAGTTAGTAATACACTTGTTAAGCTTTCCCATTGATTTAGTTTGTCAGAAGATTGCAAAAGGTGATCACATGACCCCAGGACGCAACAACCATCATAAATATGATTCAGTTGCCAAGCATATGAACTTTGATCACATGACTATGGGGTTGCTGCAAAGGTCATGTATGAACAATGGTCATGTGACACTTTTTTCAGTGCCGTTGTAACTGAACAGTCACTAAATGAACTGTTGTAAGTTGAGGACTACCTATAGTTTGTATTTTCTTGGGTCTCAATATCTTCAGAATAAAAGTACTGTATTTTGAATAACACAGCTTTGTGATGCCTTTGACTAATACAAATAGGCTTATGGAAAATCTGCTTAAATTATAAAACAAATGTCATAATAATGACGACACTTTTCTATGCAGTACTACTCAATGTTATATTACTAACCAATTGCATTAGTATTACATTGGTAACCAGTAGCTAAATTAGGAACATAACATGGCAAGGATAATTTTATACGGTTTTACAATTTGTTAAGTTACATTATTAAAATTCAACATAATAAAAAGTGTTGCAGCTCCATAGATATTCTTGTTTACCTGTTGGGTGCACTGTTGAGCTAAATGAAACATAAAGAACTTTCTGCATTGTAACACAATGTGTCCCTATAAGATGTGCTATAGCAAATTAAAAAATTAAAAATCTTTAAATTTCAAAACTATTTCATAAGATGTCAGAAGAATACAAAAGTTGATTTGTATACCAATAGTTTATTTAAGATGATGAATTAAAGCCTATCCTGAAGATACATATTCAGAACAATATCTATTTAGTTGAATTAATCCCTGCTATACATTTGAACACTGGAGTCTAAAACTGTTTACTTTTTTAAAAAAAAGACTATCACAAAGTTTTTCATTCAAAACTATAACTGGTTGATCTGCAGTTTCATACTATGGATCACATTTAGTGAATATAAATTTATTTGCAGAATATAAATATATTTGCAGAAAGTTCTGTTCTTTTGTGGTCTTAATATTATTTTTAATTTTTAAACATCTACATATATATTATAGATAGACAATGATAGTTAGAATTTATTAGAATGTATTAGAAATATTTATATACTTGAATAATAATTGTGTTAGATTACTGCATAGAATTGTAACTACAACTATAAAATGATATGCCTTTTATTCTTTAGCATTTTTTCACTTTTTTTTAAAAAAAGATTTGGGTTTGATACCTTCAGATTTTGGAGACATTGATCACAAACACTTTCTATTTATTTATAAATATGGCATAATTTTTCTTGAATCAATATCAGAAATAGATGTAAACATACATACTTTCTGATTTTATCTGTGGCTTTTGGCTATCATTTTTCCAAAAGATGTTTGCCTTTGGGGCATAATGGCAGTATCGTTGTCGGCTGTTAGAGAAGATAATTACAGAAGTGGTTTCATGTTAGCGTTTGAATTTTTCCCACAACGCATAGCTGTTAGCATATGAAATTTTGATTGTGGCTGTAACTGAAGAGCTGATTTCCGGTTCCTGGAAATTGGAGATCTACACATAATGAAAATATGTTTTGGTGAAGCATTGTATTGATTATATTGTCTTAAACAAAACAACATCTAGAGCTGTGTTTCTCAACTGTGGCCATTTTAATTCCCATAAAGCCACTGTAGAGAATTCTGGGAGATGAAGTCTACACATTTTAAACTTTACATTGTTGAGAAACACTGATCTAGAGGGGTCCTAGAGTGTTTTTACTGAGCTTAGAGGGCAACGGTGGTATAAAGTACTCTCTGCTTTCTCTCCAATACTGGTGGAAAGGTGTTTTCCGCTCTGCCTTCCATCTGTAATGATGACCCAGCAAGAAATCCCATCAGCTGACTGTTCCTGGTCTTTCCTTACCCACTCTTATCAGTCAATTTCAATGTACTGATATGTGTGCCTATTCATTAGAGCAGTGGTCTCCATAATAAAGAACAGGCTTCCGGGTACCGATGTCTGCACATGCCATTAGTAAGGAAATCCCTTACTACTGTTTCTCCTCAAGCCCTTGCACTCAGTACTCCACATTTTTGTAGAGCCATCCACATGTCAGTCCATGTCTAGAAAAAGAAACCAACTACACAAACCAAAACTTTCAACATCCATGTTTTAGTTCAGGTACAAACCTCTCAAAATAGCTATTTTTGTACGTTGAATGGTATGACATTTCTCATGACATGTAAAAAGTGCAATGGATTTACTTCCACTGTGGTATTTTAGCAATCAGTTGTGCCATCTGGATTCGTCTCAGAACTGGGCCACTTTCAAGATGAACTTTGAAAACATGCAACAGCAGGATTCCCTGTTCTACTTTCAGAATGATGGTGTCACACGTAGGAAATAATCATGCTTTTTGTAAGGGAGACTATGAAATTGTGCCTACTTACTTAAATAGCAGCCAAGGCCGGTTCTTTCTTGATTAAACTAAAGCTTTTTCCTCACCATTTCCTTCTACTTTCTTCTAAATACTTTCTCATTTCTGGAACTTTCTTATATAAGTTATTCCTTCTGCGTCTTGCTCTTATCAGAAAGACTGATACTAATCATTGCTCAGTGGTACCACACTTAATGACTCTTCCATTAGAATCTGTATTCCTAAACTTCCATTATTCCATATTCTGACACATAGAATGAGAATGTGTCATTGCTTTCTTTGTAAGATGCTTGCTTAACCGCTTCCCTCACTCCACACTGCAAGACTGTACATTCCTAGTTCTCTTAATCTTTTCTTGTAAGGTCAGTGGTTGATGACCCTGATATTGAAATCTATATCTTTAAAACAATCTAGGAGCATAAAAAATTGAAACAGTGCCGGAACTGCCTTTAAATCATCCATTATTCAAATAGTGCTGTCATGGCAACCCTGGAAAAGATACAGTACATGTTTTATTGGATCAGTTTTTCTGATGTGTATATACCCCATTGAGTTGCATAGAAGGTAAATACATTATATTAACAATTCATTTTAAATTTCTCCGAAAACATAATCTTGTTGGATGTTACTGTGCTTTAAAAGACAGTGATATATTTTTTATAAAGTAAATATTTTGAATACTTTGAATATACAGTATAACATATTCAAATATACTTTGAAAAATATAAATTATGGTTTCTAAATTCTCTTGAGTACAATATCAATTGTATTGAGGCATTCACATTTCTCAGACTTCTTGTATTGGGACCTAAAGATGACATTGCATTTAAGAGGCTTTTCTGATGCTGCTGGCTTGTTCTCAAGAAGATTTTGTAACCAGAAGTGAAGATACAAACTTTAGTGGCTAGCAATAAAGTGCTATAAAGTGACATCTCCGTGGATCAGACATATATCTGAAAAAGTTCTTAGGCATTTGAAGATGGTGCTCTAAATGCAAATTCAGCCTTTACTAAAAATTATTACCCTTCAGGTTTATGCTGCATAGGCAGCATTTAGAAACTTAGCATCTTTTCTGCTTGGCCATTGTAAAAAGTTGCTTATGCTTAGTCATGTAATTGCTCCATAAATTTTGAACTGTTTGTACTAAAAGCAGTTGTTAGACTGAGGCTAGGGTCCTTAGAAAGGTACCAACTGCTCAAAATGGTTATTCCCTTATTTCCCAGATCTTTAAACCTGCCAGAGACTGCTACCTTAAGGTCTCCTCATAAGTAACTGTTTGGAGCACTTGTGGGTGCTCTCAAGTCACATTTCTTTTTTTTTGTATTGTCCTACACTCCCCTTCCTTTTTTTGATTGTAAGCCGCCCTGAGTCCCCTCAGGGAAAAGGGCGGCCTATAAATAAACTACAAACAAGTCCTCTCCTTGTCCAGAAAGGAATTATTGAGGAACTGGTCTTCTTGCCATATGTTCATTGCCCCGCAGTCATCAGCTCCACTTTTCATGGAGCGTTCTTCAGTCTGCCATTTCATCCCTGGAAGATCTTCTTCCATGGAATCTATCAGATTCACCCAAAAATATTTAGAAAGCGTAATTTATCAGTCAGCCCTGAGGTAGGGACCTCCACTGAATAGCCATATTCTCTGAAGATTGTGGGAGATGAATCTCATAGTTGTTGGGGACACAGGCTACATAAGGCTGCAATATATGTGCTGATTTACACTGATAGTAGAATAATATTGAAGAATATTGAATATTGATTGAAGAATAATACTTTCATTTGTAATATGTAGTATTGAATATTTGAAAGCCTGCTTAATTTCAGAGGTTTTTTTAAAAAATCCCCTTGAATTTAATAGTCACCTAAATAGCTTACAGTGACAGAGAAAGTGTTAAGAAAACGTTTCTCTTGTTTTGTGTGTGTTTGTTTGAATCCAAAGCATTTAAATGGGGCTGAAATTTGCCCTCGTTTCAAAAAGTTAGTTTTGAACATAAACACAATCATGCTGTGCTTGTTTTTGAACATAAATACAATCATGCTGTGCTTGTAATGAAGGCATTCAGTCCTTGGGAAGACACTTCTTTGTATACAAGCACTCGCTCTCAGCTTGATGAACTTTAAGGATGGCAATGGGAAGGTGATGGGAGGTGAATGGTTTCCCCCTCCAAATTTTACAATATTTGTAGTTTTTTTTCCTGTTAATTGGCTTTTAAGGAGATTCTCATAGCCAGTTCAGTGGGTGAATAGTAGGGTCTGATTGGATTGGATCCAGAAATTGGCATTTGTAGTCTCTTTGTCTTCCAGAAATGTTTCCAGATTACTCCCTGCACATGTTAATAAATAGAAATGTAGGTTGTTCCCATTCTAAGAATAAATGGAACCCCATGAATTAGGATTGTGAGAAACACCTGCAGTCATAACAGATACTTCGAGAAGTTTAATAATTGCAGCACATTCAGGCCATGGACAGAGTTTTCAGTGTTCTATTTAAAATGGAGCCAGTCTGGGTAAATTCTTGCTAAAGGCACATGTAAAACAAATTAAGCAATAAGCAGCACAAGAGTTTCTGTTGCAAGTCAGCTCTTGCATTTCACTCACCTGGATTATTTTTTTGATTTTTAAAAAAGTTTATTTAGTATTTAATTAATGTTACTATTTTCTATTCATCTTACTGTGAGAAAAATATGAAATGGTCACACTATATGTTTCTGCAAATTTGTTACAAGGAAATCAATTCAAGAGACAGTTGCCCTAGGAAAATAAATACACAAGTCTAAAACTGCTAGTGATTTGATTTGTTATTGTATAATTATTCCCAAAGTGGGAAATAGACATATGTAAGATATTTTCACATGCCAAAATATATTAACATTGGATACTTCGCACTGTGACTTGGTTGGTGATGGTTGTATTTGGTTGCCTTATTTTAGATAGTGAATATTCTGACCTAAGCTTCCTGATAAAGCATAAATCACACGCTTAGTCCCAAAAATCCTCTTTTATTTAAACGGCTGTGAATTATGGTCATTCACAGCCCCTAATGATTCACAAACAGTCTGTGAAGAGTCTGACAGATGTCTGCCACAGTCTTTCAAGGTAATACTGATAAGCACCCATCTTTATCTCCCTTGAAATGCTGCCAGAGACCTAATTGACAATTAGTTTTGCAAGGCCAAAGTCAAACAGAGCTTCATGAACCAACCAGAATGAACAAATTGCTTCCTGCAAAGGCTCACATCCATCTGCTCCTCTTTTATGTCTTATGGGAGGGGCCAATCATCTCCAAGCCTTACTCCCAAGTCACCCCTTTTGTCTTAACTGTTCTTGTCTTCTGGCAGCTCTGCACATGTGCACACTGGAACAGGCTCACACTGTTCTTCTGCCTCATTGATGTCAGGCTCCAGAGGCAGCACATCACTACCAGATGACCTTGGCCCCCTCTCTGCCTCTGACGCAGAGCCCTCGTCCCAACCTTCCCCAGGCTCCAGGATTGGCCCATGTTTCTCCACAACCTCCTCACTGTCCGACTCTGCTGCCAGCTCTGCAGACCACAGGCAGACCACAACAGTAAAATATCTTGAGCTGTCCCACAAAATAGCCATTAAGAAAATTCTTGAATATTATCTTTACCAGTGCTATGTGCATAGTACAAGCCAAGAAATAATTTTAACCCACCTATGCTTTTATATTCTAGATATGAATGCATTGCAGAGCCAGAACCCAAGATTACAAGATTTTGATTCAACTCACGGCAACTTTCAGTTACTTCACCCTTCAGATGTTCTGCTTCATAATTTGCCTTGTGACATGGGACAAGATTCAGGAAATGGTGGCATGGAAGAAAAGATTGTTTATCTCTAATTCCTCATTTGTAATATTAATACAGTAGCACTTTGAGGTAGCTTTTCTAATTGTAGTTATTCTGTATTAAAATTGCTTTGCCAGTATATTATTTATTTCAAAATACAAATTTTCCCTATCCATAGGATACAAATTAAGTTATTTTTTAAAATATACCTGTAATATTTAAATTGTGACATTTGAAACATTGATGAGATCTAAAACTACTCCTGCTGTATATATGTATATATACATATGTATTTGTATTATCAACATTGGTCTAGGTTAAGTGGAAAGATTTGTTTGCTTTAGATTATGTACACTATAATTTGAGCAGCTAAAATTTAAGAATGCAACTTCAATTACAAAAAAAAAGCACCAAGTGATAACAAATGATGTAATGGAAAAACAGAAATCAGAACCTTGGTCTGTTGCTGTTGTACTTTATGAATGTACCATGATGGATTTACTACCGACTTTTATGAGCATCAGTCCAATCATTACCTCAGGTTGCTTCCCTTCAGATTCATTGAACTTCAGTTCATGTAATCAACAAGCATCAGATTGAAGAAGGCATTGTTCTCAGTTACTTTCCAAGTTACATGATCATAGCATGTGTTTCATATTAGTTTCATAACATGTACATAGACATGATTGTTTCCTGAAATAGTGATGAAAAGCCTAGAAAACTTTGTGCTGATAACCTAGTTTAATTCAGGTCACATGCCATAGGTGGGGAATCCCACCTATGCTCTTGAAATAAGACCTCTTTTGAATCACAATATCTTTTCAATTGAATACCACACTAGGACCTCTGCCACATTATAGTTATTTTTATCTTGTTCAGTTATGAACCTTTTGATCTATAGTCTAATGTGGTCCTAATATTATATCTTAACAGCAAAGAGTTTTAGTAAATAATTAATGGCCATGCATTTGTCACTACAAGCTACATTTGTTTACTGTATCATTCCTTAGTAGATATTTTTGTCATTTTCATCAACCATGTACAACATCTTTTGCTTTCCAGGGATCAGTTTTATATATTGCCTTAGAATTTGTCCTTACCTATTCAGAGTGGCCTTTCATATCAAAAGTAGCAAAATGCATGACATTTCTGATAGAAGACTAGGAAGTGGAATAAGAGCAAAATAAGAGATTTTTCCTATTTAAACAATAAACCAGGATCCACTGATTATTTTTACATGCATGGACTGTGAATTAGTATGTATCTTTCAAAATGTAGAGCTTTGGTGCACTATAATAAATAAGGATCTTTTCTGTACATTTTGCAAATGAATTGTATACTTTTTTGAATGGAATTTTTACTTTCAATCTCCAAATGTGTGTTTCTGTGTATGTATATGCACATACACAGCTGACTGTATGTATGGAATTCCCAATATGACATTGAAAAATCCCAGCTGAGTTGAATATAATTCCTAATGATCACATGAACACATCAATGTACTTTTATTGATGATAATCACAAAGTGATATCCTAAAACGTCTTCTGGATCTTCCTTCCTTCCTTCCTTCCTTCCTTCCTTCCTTCCTTCCTTCCTTCCTTCCTTCCTTCCTTCCTTCCTTCCTTCCTTCCTTCCTTCCACTGTCCAGTCAACAATTGCACGATTTCATAGTGGGATTGCTTGTTTATGAGTCCATCCAAAGATAGGTCAGACCTCATTTAGCTTTTTCAATAATAGCCAAAATCTGCCATAAATCAACTAACTGCAGATGGTTTCATTTACAGTTACTACAGTGGTGAGATTCTCAGTATGTCAGGGAGTTATAATTCTTGTGAGCAAAGAGGATCTGTGTAGGCTGCTTTAGGATACAGTCAGTAGTGTTAGTTAGTGTTTTCCTTTTTCTCACTCCTACCATTCAATAATTCCTTCAGAGGACTCTCTGTTGCTATGAATGCTACCCCCACTTTCCCTGCCACTTCTATATGTGTTTATTAATCACTTAACTTAAACTTAATTTAAACAGAAAACCTGTAGCAATACTGTATGTTGCAAACTCCTAAAAACTATGCTTCCTTGCCACTTGGTGAAAACTACATGTTTTGTGTCCCCCTCTCCTTGTTTTAGCTATGGATGAAATGTTAATTCTGTATCTGCAGGAGTTGTTTTTCTCACTGGAAAGTGGCCTCCCAGGTGTCCCATCTCTTAGATCCATTTGACACAGTCGAGATCTGGAAATATACCCTTGGATGTGGCTTAGTTAGCTTGCTGAATTTTCATAATTTACTGAAACGGGACATTTCACAGTGCAGGCTCGAATAGCACCATAGTGAATTGAAGGCTTGCTGCAAAGGGAAAGGGAGGGGCTGTTAGTTGATTCACGCAGAACTAAAATGGAGTGGGGGGGGGAGTAAACATATTGACTAATGGGTTTAGGGTAGACAAAATTTGCAGATAGGCTGATTTCTCAGAGCTAGCTATTGGTGTTCTAGATTTGAGCAGTGATTAGCTGAATTTGCTCTCTGTAAATTCAAGGGCTATGCTTAGTCAAGTTCAACAGAGGGGAAGAAAATAAAATGGAGCCATTTTATTGCAAATTGGGTAAAAATATTTTGAAGTATATTAAAATGGATAATGGTCAGACAGAATTTCCTATCGCTGCCCAGGCAACAATGAAATATAGTGGAAACAGCAGTAACTTGCAGGTAAAGGTAAAATGTGCACAACCAACCCATTATATATTGGAGTCCATTCACTATTAGTACTCACTCAGTATATACTACAAAGTATACCACATACTTTCTTGGAAAAGAACGATTGCCTACAAACATATTTCCTGCATTGCACTGTGCCCGTGGAAGAGAAATTATGGCACATCTTTATTTACAATACATTCAGTGATATTCAGACCTTTAACATTAAGTATTGTCTATTTTGTTTACCCATATTCACAATAAAAGTAAATTTCATCAGTTTATAGCTTGCCTCTGTACTTATAGGGAAAAGAAAGATTTAAAATGTAAAGCAATGTGCTGAATCTAGGTGGTCTTTTAAGCAGTCTGCATTCTATAAGTATCCATCATTTAGACATTTTTAATGTTTATTTGAATTAAACATGAGCTTTTAGAAACATTAAGAATTCATTAGTTCAGTATTAGAGACTTAATTCCTTTCAACACTCAAGAACTGCTATAGAAGAAAATTCCAATGTAATCTCAGGAATATCTGGGTTATATATGTCAAAAAATCAAGATTGTGACTTTGCTTGATTGCAGCCATTATCTTGACTTTTTTTTATCACTACTTTCCTCCTGGACACCCCAGCACAGTCTACATAGGTGACGGTTGACTTCCTAAGTGGATCTAGCACAGGGTTCATGAAGCAAACCACTTGCAGAGCACATACATATTATAGCAGCTACTATCGGTATTTTGGTACACTTCAGTGACATTGTCCTATTCAGTTTCTTTAAACTGGAGATTTCCCAGTATAGCAGGGTCATCTAATTCACCAAGTAGCATCCCAATACTTCAGGAACAGGTAAATGGAGAAATACTGATATAAAGGAGCACAGAGTTGAGTTTGAAAAGGAAGTTATCGTAGCAACTCTGGTGCCAGCTTCCAAAGGGATTTTAGATCCAGATAAGCAGCCTTTGTTTTAGCTTTGGTTTCCCTCCCCACAGCCACATAATGTAAGATTCTTGAGGCTAACATACAGGACAGTCTAAATCTATCAATTCTTTTCATCCAGATTAAGGGCTGTTCTACTATCTTCCACCTGGGCAGAGTGTGCTATGAGTATTCATCACAGTGGCAGTTATGATTTTCTTCTGATTTCAGGACAAGAAAGAAGTCTACATGACTAGTGGTTGTTGTGCATATACTTGCACTCTGATTAGGATTACTGCTTGATTGATATAAGCAACATCAGATATTATAAATCTTGAAGAATATTAGAATGGGATAGATCAATGTTAGACACAACCTAAGTAACTTTGAACCTTTTTAGATTATATATGTCAAGAATCAATGATGCTACCCTGAGTTGGAAAGTGATTTTTTTTTAAAAAAAACTTCTTTTAAAGTACAAGTATTACCATCCTCATCATAGATAATGAAAAACTGAAACTTTATTGCCATATCTACAATCATTATATATAGTTTTTAGGCACCTCATGAAATTCAACTGTTGGGTTGGTTAGAGGCACTTGCCTGCTACATACTTTGGAGATGATTCAGAAAAACCAATGAAACCCGGTTAATATGGAGTAGAACCTTCCAGATTTTGTCTTCCAGAAAACAAACTTATGGCCTTGTGCCAATGTAAAATGCTTTCATAATTATCACAAGACATCTTGGAGTAGAAAATTCCAGAGACTTAAGCCATGCCGTAAATAGGTTTAAAAATTAACAAGGCTGAAATTTAGGAAATTCTCCTCTCCAACTTTGTAAGGCATTTGTGAAAACTTTGCCAGGACTAGGAAAAAAACAAAGGCAGGCATGCAGATCGGATAATGTCTACTATAAGCAAACGCAAATGTCAACCGCTTATATTATTTAGAAAGAATTGTTGGTTAAATGGCAAAGCAAATGCAAAGCAATTTCAACACAATGAAAGAGAATACAATTTCAGAGTTATAGAAAATCTACTGCCAGTCAGCATAGACACACTCCAGGAGAGATGATTAAGGAGCTGAATATGTCTTAAGCAACTTGCAATCATCTTAGAAACTAAAGAATAAGGGAGAAGATACATTTTTGATTTATTATTATTTTTAATACTTCTCAACTTTGGCAACTTTTAGACGTATGGACCTCAATTTCTAGAATTTCCTAGCCTGGGAATTAAAACTGCCAAAGTTGACAAACTGTGTGTGTGTGGGGGGGGGGGGTGCACTCGCGCGTGCACACACACACATACACATGTCAAATGTTAAGACTACTGGATTGTGCCTTCTGAATTTTGGACTTTTCTTGTCTCATGAATCCTCTGGTGAAGGGAATTGCTTACTAAACTAACTCTCTCTCTCTCTCTCTCTCTCTCTCTCTCTCTCTCTCTCTCTCTCTCTCTCTCTCTCTCTCTCTCTCCCTCCCCCTTCCCTCTCTCTCTCTCTCTCTCTCTCTCTGTGTGTGTCTCTCTCTGTGTGTAGGAAGGAACACAGGCAGAACTATTACGTTTTTTTTCATTTCTATGCCCTTAATCATGCACTGGGCTAAATTGTTTCACAAGTTGTATCAAGTTCTTTTAAGTCTCGATTATAAACATTGTTATTTTGACAGTGGCATTTTCCCCCCTATCATGTTCCTCTAGTTCAAAGTATGTTTTGGCCTGAAATTATGGGAACAGTTGTTTTTGTTTCATATACATCTGTTTTCCTACCTACAGATATCCAAATAACATCCTTCAATGTTTCCCCACCTGGTCACTGAAAATTCCTTCCAAATTGAGATAGGAAGTAATCTTTAAAAAGTATATTGTAAAAAGTAAAGTTCTGAATATCCTGTTATTCAGGGCCACAGGAATAGCAATATGGAACTAACAATTTCAAAACCTCCATTATAGTTCTTCTTATTTACATTTTTCAATGATTCCTTTATCTGATTCCTAAAGAATTAGAAGTCAGAAAAACACAAGAAAATGAAATGAAATAAAAAAACAAGTAGCTAAAATATATGATCTTACAACTCCCAACATTATTAAAATATTCAGATCCCAAATATGATGACTGGAACTGATTTGGACCAATTCACATAATCTAAAACTTACATAAACAATCAAAACTGCCAGTTTAAAACACTGGATTCATTATTCTACGTATTTTTAAAAAATCAAAACAAAACACTCAGCCTGTCCGAGGAAGAACATTTGAATATGGAATGTTATTACTAACAGTCTAACAGGCCTATTACACAGACCTATTTTATTAAACTCTACAAGGAGGCCTAAGATGGTAAACAAAAAGACAGGGTTGTTATTTGCCCCAGCAACAATAGAATGTGATCAAAAGAAACACGGGAAAAGGTAAAAACGTCTTATTTCTCTGCAATTTTCACTTCAAAGATGGGAAGAGAAGATTATACTTCAGTTTCTCTTTGGAAAATAGAAATAACCCACTTCTCTACTCCTCTTTTAATTCTTTAGTACATGGTATGGCTTGAAGGAGTTATGGAGGTGGAGTCATCTCCTGGCAATGCTTCTGGCTTGCCTCTCCTTTCAGCTTCTGGCACCATATGTGGTCTAGACTGAAGTCTGTGAATGGACCCAAGGGAGAAGGGAAGTGATATGTGGTGTTGATGTCTCCTTACTGGGAAGGAAGCGTGATGATTTCTTAGTCCCATCTGAATTAACAATAACAACATCCCTCACTCTGGTATGTTCCAGATGTCTCAATCTAGAAGTATTAGAATTTCTTAGTCAGATTTTGATCAGGGAATTATGGGATTTGTATTTCAACATATTCGCAAGGCATGATATATATAAAAAAGTGCTTCGCAGTGTCATCGTCATAAGATTCCAGCAAATCCTCTTCCATTGTGATTTTTATTACATTCTCAGAAGTGATAATTTTGCAATCAAAAAAATATCCATTAGAGCTATCAGATAAGAGCATCAAGTCCTTTCATGGTTTATTCCAGTGCGGCAATTGAAAGAAAGAAAACACATTGTTGGTGGAGGTTGGTGAGAGGGAACTGGGGGTCCAAAGGGCAGGGGAATTGCCTGGCAATCAGAAATGTGAACAATGTCACCTTAGCACCAACAATAACCTGGTTTCCCTTCAAAGGCACGCTGATGGGGTAAGAGTGGAAAAGTCTAGATTCTAACTGAGGCCAATGTAGGATTCAGTGTACCATCAACATCTTTGGATACTCTTTCCTTTTCCTTTCCTTTCCTTTCCTTTACTCTCTCCTCTCCTTTCCTTCTTTCCTTTCCATAAATAAATGGCAAGCTTTGCAAACAATTCACAGGTCTGCAAAAAAAAAATTTTCGAGAGCTGTTTTGGTTATTTTACATACTCTTTATGTTTTTAATCCGAAAATGACCTCCATTTTGTCATAGGACATCACGTTTCCTGACAATTTAGGTAACTATGTTAAATAAGGCAATACCTCAAAATAAATGGAAATAGACTTATAAAATTAAAGTTTTATTACAATATTTTCATGAAAATCCTTTTTTAAACTGAAATGAGCTCACCTACACACACTAAACTCGATTCTTCTTCCTTGTGAGGCTCCTCTTGGTTCATTTACACTTGTGAGTAGCATCTGGAATGTCTAAAGCATCCAACAGTAGTCTGCCATCATTGTAATGCTCCATTTTCCCTGGTATCTCCTTTCCATCTCTTTAATGTCTTGGTGGAATTGTTCACCTTGTTCCTCACTCAGAGCTCCCAAATTTTCAGGAAAGTAGTCAAGGTGGTACTGGAGGAAATGCACTTTCAAACTCATCAGGCAACCTAAAGCTTGAAATGCTTTCAGCATTCTTCCGACAATCTTTTTGTAGTGAGGATCTTTGTTATTGCCTAAAAATTTCTGTATGACTTCTTTAAATGCAATCCACCCTTCTTTTTGAGGATCCGTCATGGTATTGACAAACTCTTGATCAACTATAAGCCTTCTAATGTCTGGTCCGATGAACACACCTTCCTTCAATTTTTGCCTCCGACAGGCATGGAAACTTCGTGACCAAGTATTTGAAGCATTCTCCATCTCTTGGAAGTGATTTTACGAATTGCTTCATCAATCCCAATTTTATGTGGAGAGGTGGTAGAAGAACTTTATGGGAAGGAACCAAAGTTTTTTGGAGGACATTTTTTTCACCGACTGTTAGCACCTTCAGCTGCCAACTCTTCTTGATCCAGTGATTTTGTTGGTCTTGATTGTCCCATAGACACAGAAAACAAGGGTATTTGGTATACCCAGCTTGTTGCCCGAGCAGCATGCACAAGACCTTCAAGTCCCCACACACTTGCCAACCATGGTATTTATATTTAAGTTTACGAAGAACCAATTCTAAGTTCTCGTAGGTTTCCTTCAAGTGTGCGGAATGACCTGCAGGTATGGAAGCGTAAAAACCGTTGCGGAGTAAAACTGCTTTGAGACTTCTTTTTGAAGAATCTATAAAAAGATGCCACTGTTCTGAATCATATTGGATTTTAAATTGACCCATCAGACCTTCGACATCGATGCAATAAACCAACTTGTCTTCCTGGCTGAAGTAAGGAATGAACTCCTTTTCATGATGTCTGAACCATGAAGATGACATTCCTGGCAACAATAAATTCCTGCTTTTCAGCCTTGATCCGAGTAACTCAGCAGCATCTTTGGGAAGATTCAAGTCTCTTACAAAATCATTCATCTCCTCCTGAGAAAACAATTTTGGTCTTGTATCATCTTCAAAATCCGAACTTGATTCGTCATCTGGTTCAGGTATGACTTCACCTTCATCGGAGCTAGGTATCTCTTCCAAGGTAGCAGGGGGCTTGGGTACTGGTATATCTGTGCCATGGGGGATGGGACAAATTAGCAATAGCAATAGCAATAGCAGTTAGACTTATATACCGCTTCATAAGGCTTTCAGCCCTCTCTAAGCGGTTTACAGAGTCAGCATATTGCCCCCAACAACAATCCGGGTCCTCATTTTACCTACCTCGGAAGGATGGAAGGCTGAGTCAACCCTGAGCCGGTGAGATTTGAACAGCCGAACTGCAGAACTGCAGTCAGCTGAAGTAGCCTGCAGTGCTGCATTTAACCACTGCGCCACCTCGGCTCATAAAATTGCTGAGTGAAGATTGAAGTATGAAATGGAATGCTTCCATTTGGTATTAAACCCTTTCATATCGCATGAACAAAAGTAACAGTCATCACTATGGTTCTTTTGTTCTCGCCATACCATAGGAATCCTATAATGGAAAGATTTTTTTCTTACCCTTCAACCAGTTTCAGAGGTCCTCAACACACTGTTTGCACACTTTATGAGGCACCCAAACTTTATCTTGATCTCCAATTTTTAGTCCAAAGTATGCAAAGTATACTTTTTTCACAAAGTCTGTAGTATTCTGCTGTTGCTTCAACACTGTATATTCACCACAGATGAGACAGAAACTGTCAGGCGAGTTAATGCACTTTCACAGAGCCATAACATAATGGTTGAAGAATGATGAGCTAACATGAATTGAGATGAAAAAGTGTGAACAGCCTAGAACCAAGAACTGGTGATGATTCGTGCACAAGTGTGGCATGCAGGAGAGAGCAGCTTTGTGTCTGTACACGAGACATCACAGTGCTGGCCACACCCCCTGCACTGACCGGAGATGCTGCTATCTGCCCTGTGTCTCCCTCCCACTGGATTCTTCAGGAAAGATTAACCCTTTCTACCATTAGAAGCACAGACTTAAAACTTGCTTAGCTTATGTTTATATTGCTGACCATCAGATTTACAGTGCTATATTTTTTTTACATAACTCAGAGAAACCCTTTAAGGTTTTTTTTTTTGCATTTTATATCTTAAATGCACTTACGTGAATTAATTAATAGTAATTTGGACTTTAAATTTGGTTAAAAACCCATAATATAATATAAAAAAATACCAAAAATTAAAAAAAGAATTTATAAATTTGAAGACAATTTTGCATGTTATGGTAAATCATGACATCTAGGAGTTTTTCAATATTTTATTTGTTTTCAGCACACCCAAATACATGGAAATTAGATGAAAATAATCAAACAGCTTTTTAGTCGCAGACCTGTGATATATTCGGCAAATAATGAATTCTTAGAAAATGAAAATGATAAGGGACTGCAGCTGAGGGATTATTTTGAATGCATTCACCTTCTCAGAAAACAAAAGAAAAATAAATGATAGGGACTAGGGAGCATCCTATGAAGGTTGAAGAGATGATGGGGGAGCAATTATCAGCTTGCCTTGTGCTAAACTGATGTTTTATGATATCTATGGTATGCATTTTATGAACTAATAACCTTATCTCAGAATTCAAAAATAATTTGTGATCCTAAGGAATAACTAACTGTAGAGTCATTCTGTCCCACTCCTACTCTTATGTTTACAATGGATCTCATTTCCCGATCAAATAAGAGAATATATTTTTACTTCTGGGGATTCTTTTACAAAAACTGAAGACAATTATAGTTTGCCTCATTTCTATATAAGTCTCATGGGAGATCAGTCAGTTTTCATTAATGCATCTAACAATGTTGGGAAGGAAGGGAGGGAGGGAAGGAGGGAAAAACCTCCCATATCAGTAGACAGAAAAATATATTTTGCCGCTGAATTGTGCTATTGCTAATTCAGTCTGAGGAAGCATGCAAAGAATTTGCACTTAGTACTCCATTTTTTAAAAAACAACTTAAGCTAGAGTATAAAAGCAATGAAAAATAAAATTTCAATAAAGACACAAGTGTCCCAATAATCAAACCCAACACATTAACAGCATGTGACTAATTTAATCTTCAAAGCTTTACCCTAAAGTTTTATAATACATTAAGTCAATATTGTTTTGCAAGGAAAAAATACCCCATAGTTCAGATTAATTTCTACTTACCTTTCATATAGCAATTTTGTATTATTAAAGAAGAGAAGAACATTCTTTTCAACTTCAGGGAACAATTTTACTTGTTTAATAATTTTTAAAGAGATAAAAGTTCTTTCTCTTACTAAATTCCACCATTTTCATATTAGTTATCTCTTTGAACCCGTCTGTTGCTGTTGTACTGTAGCTTATTAGAAGATCAGAAATAAACATTTAGGGGTGTTAATTTTACAGGAGTGTACACTGGCTTCATTATATTAAGTTAGCATTAAATTAGCTGATTATAACTTACAGGTGGCTCAGTGGCTATGACTCTGAGCTTGTCAATCAGAAAGGTCAGCAGTTTGGCAGTTCGAATCCTTAGCATCGGATAATGGAGTGAGATCCCGTTACTTGTCCCAGTTCAAAAGCATGTAAAAATACAAGTAGAAAAAATAGGAACCACCTTTGGTGGGAAGGTTATGTGCATCTTTGGCATTTAGTCATGCCGGCAACATGACCATGGAGACGTCTTTGGGCAGCGCTGGCTCTTCGGCTTTGAAACAGAGATGAGCACCACCCCCTAGAGTCAGGAATGACTAACACATATGTGCGAGGGGAACCGTTACTTTTAACTTAAAAAGCATGCATGAATACAACTTCTGATGTGGAATTACTGCTAAACAAAGATTGATTTAGTGCCTCTAAGCAATCCTGACTTTTTTCCCTAGAAGTCTGAATTGGCAAACCTTTTCTTTGCCCTATCGCCCATGACACAACTGATACAAAAGAAACAGGCATCTAAGTGAGGCTGGATAAAAACTTAATATTTGTGCAGATGAAAGTTTTAGTGAACAGAATTTGGTGGCACCATAGATCTGCAGATTATCTCTAATGGTTTCCGAAGTGTGCCACGGGGATTTAGTCTAAACTTTGAGTCTTTAATAATGTTTGAGAGTCCTAGAGGATACATGGGTGCCTAAGTAATTACCAAAGCAATAATTCATGCTTTAAACCCTGCCCACTTTTGAATGTGGTTTTTGACATGCCATGCAAAGCTTAAATGATCTTTAAACAGTCAGATAGTACACTTCTAGCTTACCAGGGAAACTATACCACCCAGATGCATTTTGAGACCTTTGTTTCTCATAGAAATCTGTTCCTGACCCCATTAGTTAGGTAGGATATATTTCTGAAAGACTATAAACATATTACATAGGTTGGCAAGACATCAACCACTAAGTTCCATCATTTGCATAAAGGGAGTCACCTGTCTCTGGGAAAGTGCCCATATCTATCCATGGTTTTAGATTAGGCAATGATTGCATTGTCTGCAATCATTGCCTAATCTAAAACCATGGCATTGTCTGCTTCGCTCATAATGAAGAAAGATTAAACCTTGTTTTGGATTATTTCTGTGACATAACTCTAAATAGTATTGTTAATGACTTACTTGACTAATATCTGTTACTTGATTAGTACTTGACAAATATTTTCTTTCCAGTGCTAATATATATATATATATATATATATATATATATATATATATATATATATATATATATATATATATATATATATATATATATATATATATATATATATATATATATATATATATATATATATATATATATATATATTTTCTGAGGTTTTCGCGGGTGTTAGTATGTAGGTCTCTAGTTGTTCGGGTTTTCTCCCGCGTAGAATTGGATATGTCTTTGCGACGTTTCGACGAAGTCACATTCGTCATCTTCAGGCTGCTGCTGACTACTTCAGGTTTGGTGTTTCCAGGAGTAGGAAACTACTCCTGGAAACACCAAACCTGAAGTAGTCAGCAGCAGCCTGAAGATGACGAATGTGACTTCGTCGAAACGTCGCAAAGACATATCCAATTCTACGCGGGAGAAAACCCGAACAACTAGAGACCTACATATATATATATATATATATATATATATATATATATATATATATATATATATATATGTGTGTGTGTGTGTGTGTGTGTGTGTGTGTGTGTGTGTGTGTGTGTGTGTGTGTGTGTGTGTGTCAGATGTGTTAACCACTAAGTACCACATATGTAATACAGCCTAATATGTAATACAGCCCAGGTTTGAATCCCAGTAAGGGTATGGCTAGCTGATGAGAGCTAAATAGCTTGAAATAGATCTATACTAGTCTCCTTTTATTTATTTATCAGCACAAATACAACACAAATGTAACAAAGGCAACAGTAAAAATATTGGGTTTCTGTCGTGATGGTCTCTTGTGACGAGCCGATAGGCAGAGAAAGGAAGCATATTTGGGCATACCAGGGGTTGTGACACTAAATAAATACATACATACACAGCCAAGCTCCCACCCAATCAGCTCAAACCCCCACTGGCAGTTAAAAGAAAGAAACAGCCGAGATCTCACATTGCTCCTGGAAGCACGAAGCCTGAAGATGACGAATGAGACTTCGTTGCAATTTTACGTGGGAGAAAACCCAAATAACCAAAGACCTACATACTAACACCCGCAAAAACCTCAGAAAACAAATGTATGTATGTATGTATGTATGTATGTATGTATGTATGTATGTATGTATGTATGTATAGAGAGAGGGGGGGGAGAGACAGGCTTTTAGGATGACAGCTATTGCATTCTTTTTACCTATTATTTTCTGCTTAGAATCTGAGGTGGCTAAACTCGGAATCTGTCAAAGGCTTTGATATCACCCAGCAAATGGATTTGGGTGCTCTCACTGGCGGGTTTCAAACCAGAAACCTTTTACAATCAAATCAAATCCACCAACCAAACCAAACCAAATCAAATTTTATTATGTTATAGATCAACACAATTTTTTAATGCTGGTAAATGATTTATTCAGCTTGTTTGCTCAGGTCCATGTAGGCTCGTTCACCCTCAATTGTACTGGAGGGAGGCACAGTAGGACTCCATTCACTGAAAGATGCCATCTTTATGGTCTAAAATGGATGGAACCCTTTCACATGGATATTTCCATTTCCTTTGTACACTAGTATGTGTGCAATCATAATTTTACCGCCATTTAACAAAACCTACGTTTTGTATGAAGAAGAAATGATCAATTTTCTTGCTGATTGGAACCTATCATCAATTTGCTAAGTTTCTTTCTGCTGCAATTCACATAAGGCAACAAAAGATGTTCTAATCTTGGAAAAATGATATTAAATGTCTTTGCTATGGTAACTTTATTTTATTCCAATTTTTAAAATTGTATTTAACTTTTCTCTGCTCTGGTTTTAAATCTAAAGCTTTTACAACACTTATGTTGATTTTAGCTGCACTCTGTCATATGTTTTTGAGTTTTTCTTTTTCTTTTGCCAGTCATTGAATGTGGCTAAATAAATTTGATTTGACATGGTTTGTACATTACTTTTTCAATTTCCTCTCTAGTTGAATTCATAGATGTGAAAAATCTATCTTGCAGGAATTTCTCACAGACAATACAATGACGTTGATACAAAGTGACACAAATTATAATCAATAACTATGAGTAAGAAAAGTTCTTATTCTTACAAATGTATGAAATATTTTTTATATCTCAGACTTACATTGGTAATTAAAATGGTTGTTATTGTTGCATTCCACAGATATATTTATTTTATCAGGAAAGTTAAGCTAATTGTAAAGAAAAAGGGCATTTAAAAGAAACTTCTGTTGTTATATTCTGTGGTATGAGTATTGTTCTACATGATAATGATACAATATCTATAATAAATTCATCCCTCTGAAGGAGTTGGTTTTACTATGGCTAAACTCTGGTGTTATGGAAATGATGTAGAAATATTTCAATAATAACTATAATTTGGATGAATATGGAGCATAATAGTTTCATACTAAAACCAGCAGAGGTTCAGCAAAGTCTATAAAAAAGAATCGTTCCTATGGCAACAATATGGAACTTGAATTAAGATCTTAACCAATGTTGCAAATGATGCTATTCTATTTTAGCTTGCTGCTTGTAATTAGTATATGTATATGGAAATGTGTGTCTGTAATAGGAAATTGTATTACAATTGTATTACAATTGTACAACCTTATATTTTTCATCTACTTTCAAACATCTGAATTGCTTAATTTTTTTTTTTAAAATGAGTTCCCAATCAGGCTTTTGAGTCAATTGAAAGTGAAATTGTCTTCTTTGTCCTATGTTTGTACTCGCTTGAAGTAGCTGGAGCTTTAATATTACCACTGGGTCTGTAATAAAAATGGGAATGCGTCACATTTTGATGAGCTCTGTCACACTTGGTTCCTTTTCTCATTTTCATGTGATAACTACATCACTAACATATCCCAGCAACCTCTGTTACTGGTATGTCCCCATGACTTGTCCTTCATCTGATCCATAGTCCATGTCTAAAGCAGCCTGAAGTCATTCTGAACTGTACCTGTGTTAATGTACCGTTTTCCCCTTAACTACTTCACAGGGCTTGCAATGTATAAACTTTTAGTTTTATTCACCGGAGTTAGATGAACATTCACATAAGTAATTCTGGTGGCTAACTCAATCAAAACATTCATTTCGGCTATATCAACCATTTGGTCAGTAGGGCAGTCTGAGGATTTCTGTTTTCCCCTTAAGGTGGTATAGTGATCCTCTTTTATGACCTGGGTCGCTTAGGCAGAGGCAGCCTTCAATAGAGCCCTTTATTGTTCCATTAACTCACCAACAAATGACCCTATAATGGCAGGTAATGCTGCACCCCCAATTTCCCTGAAGGCACCCACCCACAGTCCCACAAACAAAAACCAAGAATCATGAGACCCAAATTATAAAGCCAGAAAGGAATTCCAAAAACAAGATGCAAGTCCACAAGGCAAGATCCGTAAGTTATATACAAGATTCAAGGCCCACAAGGCAAGGGCAAGAGTCCACAAGCAAGGTTTGAAGTCCACAGGCAGAAACACGATTCAGAGCAGAGTTTTTCCAATGCCAGGGAAGTGCATGCCAAAGTAAAACAATTGTTTCTGAGAAAGACACTCTCCTGCGGCCTCTGCTTAAGTCAACCCAAGCCAGTTGTTCCTTGTAAGGAGGGGCGGGGTGACCTTCTCATGAGCAGCCTTGCAGACCTCCTTTGAGCTTGCCTCCACTCTACTTTCTGTACCCTTGGATTGACTGGGGGAGGTAGCTATTCCTCATCAGAGGGGATCTGCTGCTTCTCAACACCACTGTCTGTCTCCACCTGATCCTCTCCCATGTTTGTAAGGATAGGCAGCTCCCCATTCAGTCAACCATCTCACCCAATGCCTGAGGGGTCAGGGACAGCATTGTCCTCAGCCCCTGACCTTTCCAAACATACCAGGAGAGATATGCCATCCCCTGGATGGCCCCAGTTCCAACTCCTCCTTCTTCTCTGGACCGGGATCCGATGGGGCCATGATACCCTCCTCTGCTCTGATCTCTGGTTCCTGTCTTCTAGGCCTCTTCTGCTTTGGACAGTAGAAGAGGGTTGTTATTTCCAATAGGGTTCTCTCCCTGCACCTATCAGATCATAACTGATTTCCAGCTTGGATTGGTTTGAGCAGCTGTTGATGAGGTAATATAGCAATAGCAATAGCAGTAGACTTATATACCGCTTCATAGGCCTTTCAGGCCTCTCTAAGCGGTTTACAGAGAGTCAGCATATTGCCCCCAACAATCTGGGTCCTCATTTTACCCACCTCGGAAGGATGGAAGGCTGAGTCAACCCTGAGCCGGTGAGATTTGAACCGCTGACCTGCTGATCTAGCAGTAGCCTGCAGTGCTGCATTTAACCACTGCGCCACCTTGGCTCTTGATGAGGTGTTGATGAGGAGGCTGCATGATTAAGCAAGAATGAGAAGGAGAGATAGCATTCTTTCTACTGCTTTATCACATAACATTCACTGCACCAGCCAGTTATTTGGTCTATTTTGAACATGGGTTTAACATAGTGGTGGGTTCTGGATCCTGGTGCAACGGGGCCAGGCATCCCCCACATGCATGCGCACAGCACACACATGTGTTCTTACCTCCACGACGCTCCTGCTGCTCAGCGAAGCATCGTGCCGGCGCAGTGCTCTGCCCCCTGATTTTCGGGGCAGGTATAGTCTATCAGTGTCACACGTGGATGTAAACTGTAGTGCATTGTCATTAGTTTCCTGGTTTTTGGGTCCAAAATGTCCAAATTAGCTTGTGTCCCGATTCAATTGTTGAAAGAACTGCATTAACCATTTTCATGATAGGGGCCAAAATTTTATTGGGCACAGTTTTTAATGATGGTAAACGTTGCCTTTCCTCATTAGACAGAAAATGCTCCATGATCTTGTCGTTCAATTCTTTTTGTTTTTGAGTTAGTTCATTAGTTGGTTCAATGATAACTGGTTCTGATGGTAGTATTGTTATTTCCTCCTCGACAGCTTCTTCTGGGAGTTCTACTACAATGTCTTTAGTTGTGTCTTGAGTATCAGTTATTTCCACTTGTGATGTTGTTTTTTTAGTTTTGCAATTTGTCTGAATTTCCTCAAGTTCAACTTCACTAAACACTTTATTCCGAATAATAAATCGCCTTTGATCTGCTAGCGTTGTTCACTAACATTTGAATCTGGATATTGTTGTTTCCATAATTCATACATTGGCTTTAAATATCCTCCTTTTTCTTGCTCTGAGTTGTAATAACAGGCCATTATGGCACGATTTTCAGCTGCACTATATTTTTGTCATTTTGTTGGCTGGTCCACTTGTAGTCCACTTGTCGATGGATGCCCAGGGACCTCAACATCCACCCCAGCCCTTGTTAACCTGCGTGACAACCGATGCGGTGTAGGATTTTTATTCATTTCTTTCACCATGTTGTATGCGTTGGCGGGTTTTTATGGAGCCAAGTTGCCAACCTGACCTCAACCCTCCTCCTTTCTCATCTGGGCTTGGGACCAGCAACGGTGGAGTTGTTGTTGTTGTTGTTGTTGTTGTTGTTATTATTATTATTATTACACAATTGTATCACAGCGGCCAGTTGTTTCGCCGGATTTGGCATTGGTTACTAGTCGGGCCCCACCCAGGGGCCTAGGACGTCGTAACGTACTTTCGTAATATGTGTGCAGATCCAATATTAATAATAATAATAATAATAATAATAATATTACACTATTGTATCACAGCGGCCAGTTGTTTCGCCGGATTTGGCATTGGTTACTAGTCGGGCCCCACCCAGGGGCCTAGGACGTCGTAACGTATTTTCGTAATATGCGTGCAGATCCAAGCAGTGCGGCTTTTTGCATTTGACTGATGGTGATTTTGTCAATTTTTAACTGTTTTAAATGTAATTCCAGTGCTTTTGGAATAGCACCCAGTGTGCCAATTACCACTGGAATTACCACTGCTGGTTTGTGCCATAGTCATTGAATTTCGATTTTTAAGTCCTGGTATCTTGCGATTTTTTCATGTTCCTTCTCGCCGACCCTGCTATCACCTGGTATTGCGATGTCTATGATTGTGACCTTATTTTTCTCAACCAGTGTGATGTCTGGTGTATTATGCACCAGTATTTTGTCGGTTTGTATACGGAAATCCCACAAGATCTTGACCATCTGATTTTCGGTGACTTTATGTTCCCACCAGTTTGTTGCTGTTTTAATATTATAATTTTTGCACAAATTCCAATGGATCATTTGTGCTACTGAATTGTGCCGCAACTTATAATCAGTCTGTGTGATTTTTTTACAGCAGCTGAGTATGTGATCAACAGTTTCATCAGCTTCTTTGCAAAGTCTGCATTTGGCATCATCAGATGATTTTTCGATTTTGGCCTTAACGGCATTTGTGCGGATAGCTTGTTCTTGCGCAGCCAGGATTAGTGATTTTGTTTCTTTCTTTAATGTACCTGCTGTTAACCATACCCAGGTTTTTTCACTGTCCACTTTATCTTTTATTTTTTCGAGAAATTGGCCATGCAATGCTTTGTTCTGCCAACTCTCCATTCTTGATTTTATCACATCTTTTCTACATTCTTGTTTTGTATGTTGGGCCTTCAATAGATTTTTGTTCTTTACTTCGATTAATAGATGTTCTTGACTTTCTTTTAAATAATCAGCCAGTGCATGTTTTTCTTCTTCAACTATTTGCTTCACTTGTAATAATCCTCTGCCACCTGATTTTCGGGGCAGGTACAGTCTATCAGTATCACCACGTGGATATAAACTGCAATGCATTGTCATTAGTTTCCTGGTTTTTTGGTCCAAAATGTCCAAATCAGCTTGTGTCCAATTAACTATACCAGCTGTGTATTTTATAACTGGTATTGCCCAGGTATTTATGGCTTTGATTGTATTTTCACCATTCAATTTAGATTTCAAAATTTTCCTAACTCTGTTGGTGTACTCTCCCCTGACAACAGTTTTTACTTCTCCATGCTTGATGTTATCCAACTGCAGGATGCCTAAGTATTTGTAGGCTTCATTTTCGTTGCATTTAATTAGTTGGCCATTGGGCATTTCAATTCCCTCACATGTAGTGATTTTGCCCCCTTTTATGGATACAGTGGCGCATTTTTCCATGCCAAACGGCATTGAAATATCGGTGCTGAATACTCGGACTGTGTTGTCAGTGATTGGATTTCTATTTCTGACTTTCCATAGAGTTTCAAATCATCCATATATAATAAATGAGAAATTTTTTCAGCTTCTTTGGCTGTTTGGTAGCCTAATTTCATTTTTTTTAAGATTACTGATAGTGGCATCATTGCGATGATGAAGAGAAGAGGTGAAAGTGAATCACCCTGGAAAATTCCTCGCTTGATATTAACCATTCCGTAGTTCTCATTCCCTACTGCCAACTCAGTTCTCCACTGTTTCATCACCTTTTCAGTAAAGGATGTAATATTTTTGCTAATGCCAGTTGTTTCTAAGCATTTTATGATCCAAGTATGTGGTAATGAGTCGAATGAGTTGTAATCTATCCAGACCATATTCAAGTTCGTTTTTCTGTTCTTACAATTTTCTAATATCATTTTATCAGTTAGGAGCTGATCTTTTGAGCCGCTGCTCCTTCTTTGGTTGCCTTTTTGCTCTACTGGCAAGATGTTGTTTGTTCCCAAATAATCCATAATGTTATCTGCAATAATGCCTGTGAGTAATTTAAAGGTTGTTGGCAAGCATGTTATTGGTCTGTAGTTTTCAGGTGTTGTTCCTTTAGTTGCATCTTTCTGAATCAAGTATGATTTTCCAGTTGTCAACCATTCATCAATTTGGCCCTTTTGTAAAATTTCATTCAGTTGCCTGGCCAATATTGCATGTAAACCGGTCAGATATTTGAGCCAGAAACCATGTAATTGGTCCTTTCCAGGTGATGTCCAATTCTTTACCTTTTTAACTCGATTTTTGACCATCTCAGTTGTTATTTCTAATACTTGCATTTGTTTGTTGCCAATGCTTTTCTCAAAGTCATGTATCCACTTTGCTTCCTTGTTGTAGTCCTTTGCATTTTCCCACAATTCTTTCCAGAATTCAACTGTGGCCTGCTTTTCTGGTTTTTCACTTTTGGTGTCACCATTCACATTAAGACTTTGATAAAAACGCCGTTGGTCTGATCGAAATTGCTGATTTTGTTTATATTGGATGATTCGTGCCTCATATCTTTCAACTTTTCTAGCTGTTGCTGTTATCTGCTGTTTTACAATCTCTACAGCTTCATTGATGGTTCTTGTATCCAATCTATGTCTTCTGATTAGCCGATCTATGATTTTGTTGTTTTTAAGCCGTTGCTCATGTATGTTCTTTAAGTTACTAGCATCTGCCCTTAATTTTTTGATTTTTTGTTCTAAACGGATTTTCCACTTTGGCTTTGATGCTTTTTCTGTTGTGTGACTAGGTACTTTAATTTTAATGCCTAGTTCATTAGTGACTATTACAGCTGCGCTGTACATTAACTGGTTTGTTTCCAAGATGGATCCTGGTTCAATTGTTGAAAACACTGCATTAACCATTTTCATGATAGGGGCCAAAATTTTCTTAGGCACAGTTTTTAGTGATGGTAAACGTTGCCTTTCCTCATTAAGCAGAAAATGCTCCATGATCTTATCCTTCAATTCTTTTTGTTTTTGAGTTAGTTCATCAGTTGGTTCAGTGATAACTGGTTCTAGTGGTGGTGATGTTATTTCCTCCCCGAGAGCTTCTTCTGGGAGTTCTACTATAATGTCTTTAGTTGTGTCTTGAATATCAGTTATTTTCGCTTGTGATATTGTTTTTTGGGTTTTGCAATTTGCCTGAATTTCCTCATGTTCAACTTCACTAAACACTTTATTCCGTATAATAAATCGCCTTTGATCTGCTAGTCGTTGTTCACTAACATTTGAATCTGGATATTGTTCTTTCCATAATTCATACATTCGCTTTAAATAACCCCTTTTTTCTGGCTCTGAGTTGTAGTAACAGGCCATTATGGCACGATTTTCATCTGCACTATATTTTTGTCATTTTGTTGGCTGGTCCAGTTGTAGCCCACTTGTCGACGGATGTCCAGGGACCCCAACATCCGCCGTGGCCCTTGTTAACCCGCGCGACGACCGATGCGGTGTGGAATTCTTATTTGTTTTTTTCACCATATTGTATGGGTTGACGGGTTTGTTTTTATGGGACCAGATGCCAACCTGACCCCAACCCTCCTTCTTTCTCATCCGGGCTTGGGACCGGCAATGGCGGAGTTGTTGTTGTTGTTGTTATTATTATTATTATACAATTGTATCACAGGGGCCAGTTGTTTCGCCGGATTTGGCATTGGTTACTAGTCGGGCCCCACCCAGGGGCCTAGGACGTCGTAACGTATTTTCGTAATATGCGTGCAGATCCCAGCAGTGCGGCTTTTTGCATTTGACTGATGGTGATTTTGTCAATTTTTAACTGTTTTAAATGTAATTCCAGTGCTTTTGGAATAGCACCCAGTGTGCCAATTACCACTGGAATTACCACTGCTGGTTTGTGCCATAGTCGTTGAATTTCGATTTTTAAGTCCTGGTATCTTGCGATTTTTTCATGTTCCTTCTCGGCGACCCTGCTATTACCTGGTATTGCGATGTCTATGATTGTGACCTTATTTTTCTCAACCAGTGTGATGTCTGGTGTATTATGCGCCAGTATTTTGTCGGTTTGTATACGGAAATCCCACAAGATCTTGACCATCTGATTTTCAGTGACTTTTTCAGGCTGATGTTCCCACCAGTTTGTTGCTGTTTTAATATTATAATTTTTGCACAAAAAAAAAAAAACAGCAACAAACTGGTGGGAACATCATAATCATAATAAACATTATTATTATTATTATTATTATTATTATTATTATTATTATTATTATTATTATTATTATTATTATTATTGCAACTTAGTAAAACAGAAGAGACAACTAACTGAACCAAAAATGGTTTATAATTCTCCTGTGTGACAGTTGTGGGTGAATGGAAAAAGTCCCAATGAACTTTTATATTAACTTTTTTATACTACTGAATATAGAAACAATTTCCAAAACCTCCAAACTTTTCTCTTTCATTTCTCGTCTCTTGGAATCTGCAGTGATAAACTAAAAGAGAATTTGTCTAGGTAAACTGGTAAATGGATATTGACAATGGCTTCAGCATTCAAACAATATGTCTTTATTGGCTCATTCTAAGAGCACTGCTGATTATTGTTGTTTTGAAAACAATGCAAAAATGGTAGCTCCTGATAATGGTTCTTGGAAAATGAATACAGCAAACACTTCATTGTTACATTAGAATTGCTAGAGACTCTCTACAGATCAAGCATAGTTTTGTATTCTCCTATTTTCTTTTTTCATTAATGGTGACAGTTTGTTTCATCAATGTTGAAATAAAGAAGAAGGGATGTGTAAATATTTGTAGCTGCTGTCACTTCTAAGGAAGAAATCCCAGTTTATTTTGTTTGCATCTTTAAACGTAGGCTCAGTACATATTAAATTTATAGCATTCTCCCCAATATAAATGTAAATTACTTTTGCCTCTGCAAAGATAGAAGTTACACCGGCTCAGGAAATATATCCTGCTATATGTCTCCTGGAGGATTATTAAATGTAAAACATTGGGATTTGCATATACTTTATTTATATATGTTATATGTGTGTTTGTGTGTGTGTGTGTGTGTGTGTGTGTGTGTGTGTGTATGTATGTATGTATGTATGTATGTATCAGGGGTGGGTTTCTCGCCCTGTTCCAACCGGTTCGGTTGGAACGGGGCCGGCGGCGTCCTCGTGCACGCGCGCGGTGCACGCATGCATACTAGTGTCTGCGCAATGCTCCAGCTGCTCCTGGAGGATCGCGCAGGCGCTGTATGTGTCCTGCACATGCGTGGAAGCGCAGAACTCATCAAAACCGGGTAAGCACCGCGGGTGCGCGGGCGGGCCCTTCGCTGTTCCCGGAAGTTACTTACTTCCGGGTTCGCTGACCAACCGGTTCGCAGGCACCACCGCGAACCGGTTGAAACCCACCCCTGGTATGTATGTATGTATGTATGTATGTATGTATGTATGTATGTATGTATGTATGTATGTTTTGTTCTGAAGAATGCTTAGCAAGTTGTAGAATGTAGAGTAGATTCAAACTTTATCCCAAATGGATTAAGAATTATCCAAATACCACCATTATATCTTTATCTATTTCTGTCTCAGTGATGGCAAACATTTTTGGCACTGAATGCCCAAATCAAAACGCACGCTGGAGCACCGGAAACCTGAAGACCACTTGGTCTTTGGGTTTCTGGCATTCTGCACATGCTTGCTGGCCAGTTGGTCTTCACATGCGCTGGAATGCTCGAAAGGGCTCTGCATGCCATCACGGCTCTATCTCTTTATCATATGTGTGTGTGTGTGTGTGTGTGTATGTATGTATGTGTCTATCTGTCTGTCTGTCTGTCTGACTGTGTCTGTCTGTCTATGTATGTATGTATGTATGTATCTATCTATCTATCTATCTATCTATCTATCTATCTATCTATCTATCATCTATCTATCTTAAAGCTGTTTTGGTACTTCTAGAATTATAGTTCTATGTTAATGTTTCAATAATTTTGAGGGAAATTTTTGCCAATTTATTCCAGCATTTTGGTATTTTAATTGCCCAATTCCAGTGATTTTCAGACTTTTTCAATTCCTTTTGAGCTACGCTGCAGTTATTTTGTATTGAATAACTACTGTGTTTTCCCCAAAATAAGACAGGGTCTTATTTTTTTTGACCTCCGAAATAAACATTTGGTCTTATTTTGGGGGGAGGTCTTATTATTTTTGAGGTGCAGGAGGCGTCGAGAATGGTCACCTCATGGTGGCTGCTGTTTTACAATATTTTTGGTGAGAGCTCATTTTTTGGGAGGGCTTATTTTAGTGCATACGCTCAAAAGCCCAATTGGGCTTATTATCTGGGGAGGTCTTATTTTCAGGGAAAATAAGGCTACATATTTAAATAAAACTTGATTTTCTTCAACGCTTGCAATAGCTGATCTATTGTGTTAATTTTTTCTTTGTTTGAATTCAGGAATCCAATAATTTATTTACGGAGCACTTTTTCAACATTATGTTTATACCAATACTTTTGGGCATCAAATCCATATATTTTATGTAAAGCTCAATATATTATTTCTGTCCCCTACTCATGTCTTTTCATAGAATCTGTTTGAGATATTTTGCCATGGTCACTTATTACTTAGGTGATCAACAGATTTTTCATTTTTTTCTTTGCATAATCTGCATTTGTTGTTGATTTTTTGTTGTTATGGCATTTATTGCTAGTGCTTGTTCACCTGTGCTGCAAATATTAATCATTTCATTTCCTTCTTGATGGAGCCAGTCTGAAGTCATTGCCAAGTTTAGTTACTTTTCATTTTGTCTTCGGTTTTTTAGACTAGGCAGAAGTTACTTTCCAATTTTTCATTCACTGTTGTAACATTTTGTTCTCTGATTCAATCACATTCAAAATATTTTTTTCAGATATTTATTAACGTCATCTCTTGGTTTCCTTTTATGTAATGATTTAAAGCACACATTTCCTCCTCCACTGACTGCTTTATTTGCAACAACCACGACTACCAGCTTTCCTCAGTAGATACAAATGACTCAGTTCACATTTCAGTGTAGTACATTATCTGTTGTCAAGATTTGCAATCTAAAATAGCTAATTCTGTTGTGCCCAATCAATAATGTGTAATACACTGTGGAGTGTGTAATGGGGACAGCTCAAATAGTAATGGGTTTGCTTGTATGACTGACATTCCAGTTCAATTTTAAAAGTTGTCTAATTTGTTTTATAACTTCTTTTTCCCCTGGGCATGCAAAATACAGCTTGCTTCTAAAATACCAAATATTTTTACATTTCTTCCATTGTCTGTGCTTTGCTTTTAGTACCACTCTTGTCAATCTAAATATTCATTTTTTCCTTTTTAATATTGCTAATGTCAGCCAGTTCTACAATCCAATTCCAAGTTGATGTCAATTTTGTGAAATACAATTTTGCGTTGTATTTCAAATGTAAAGCTGTTGTCCTTAAATGTATAGATTATAATCTAATGGCTTTTAAAAAAATTATTATCAATGGAATCAGAGTCATATTGAAATGGAGGAGACAAAGAATCTCCTCAAAAAAATTCTCTTCTAATGTTGACTTCTCTAAGTTCTTCTGTGTTTGCCTCATAACATCTCCTCCACATACTCCAACTTAGTCCTATTTTTATTTGTGTTAATATATGAAAACCAACTTCTGTGCCAATCATTATTTTTCCCCTCTCAATATATAAATATATATTTCTTACAATTCAATCTACATTGAGAATAATTCCAAGAGTTCCATTAAGATGATTGACAATGAACTTTGGTTCACAAAGGTATTTATTTATATTAGTAATAAGGCCTGCAAACTAATAAATGCAAATTTTGGCTCCTGAAATAAAAAGCATCTTCAATATTACTTTTTTTTGTTTCTGCCAGTTTCCAGTTGCTTTCCTGAACTCATTTGGTTAAAAAAAATATTGAACAATAAATTTATAATTTTCCGTATTTGGTCATTCCAAGGATCTGTCTGAGTAGAACTGACCCAATGAACTTGGGTTGTTCTATTTGGCCAAGACTGGGCTTTATTGTCTTTGAGCTGCATTTGAAAACCAATACCTATTTTACTTGCCCTTTAGGTGCTTTAATGAGAAACAAATATCTGAATACAGAGTTTAAGAGCCTGGCTAAGTTTAATGCCTATTGGGGAAATGAAACCCTAATAGTTATAGGTAGTATTATGTCTTCTGTACAGGGCATCTGCTCCAGTGGTGGGATTCAAGATTTTTTTTACTATTGGTTCTCTGGGCGTGGTGTGGCTTGGTGGGCGTGGCTTGGTGGGCATGGCAGGGGAAGGATACTGCAAAATCCCCATTTCCTCCCCACCCCACTAACCTGCTTTCCAGCTCCATTCTCCTGTGCAGGGCAACAGAAGAAGACCAAGTCAAGCAGCTGGAACTCAGGAGGCAGCAAATAGATGGGGGCGGGGCCAGCCAGAGATGGTATTTGCCGATTCTCTGAACTACTCAAAATTTCTGCTACCCATTTGCCAGAACCAGTCAGAACTGGCTGAATACCACCTCTGGTCTGCTCCCTGAAGCTACAGAATAAAATCCTTTGCAGCCTAACATTCTCTCAATAATGTTAACTCCCATGTACTTTTCAATATGCTTTTAAATCTGTACCTGTGGGTGTAAGGTGGATTGGCTATATATAATATTTAATACACCAAAGTTGTCTTGAATGGAAAGAGTAGTCTTTTGCACAAATTTTCCCTGTTCTAAGTAATCTTATCTAGGGATAGAATTGTATTGCCAATTATCTATTTGAACATTTGTATTTTATTTTCCCGGTAACTGTTACACAAGATTAATAGCAACTAATTAAGATGAACCTACAAACAGCAACATGTTTAAAATATCAAGCCACAGGGAAAAAGTACAGCATATAACTTAAGCAACAAATAAGTCATTGCAAATGAAAACAGGCCCAATAGCCAATTATCAGACCCAAATAGGTAAAGCCTAATAGGCTCAAATTATGCAAAAGTCTAACTTGCAACCCTTGTCTGACTCCTAAATCTACAAAGTAGTATGATAGAGAAGGAAGTGTAGATTGAACATGAACATCCATGAAAGAGGGCAAGGAACAAGAATGACATCACACATATGATGACTTAATCATTCGATTACAACATTGCTCACAAATTGTTGCTTTGTGGCACCATTGTTTATTGGTTTTTCATAGAACAGAACAGAACACCCCCCTCAGCATTCATTTCTCCCCAGAATAAATAAATGATATATAAGAATATTGATTATATGATAAAAATAATTCTCAATTTTCTTATGGTGGAAAAAATATTACTGGAATTAAAATGAAGACTACAACACACATTTTAATACAGTATAGTTGACACCTCTTTGTATCTACTTGCATTTATTTTGGATAAACTTTAATACCTGAAGCTGTAGAGACAGAATGCTTATTCATTCTTCATTCATCAGAATGGTGCCTCTGTCTATGCTGAACTTCACTTAGAACAATTAGAGTGAGGAAGTTCTTAGACATCAAGATTGCTCCTTGGAATTGGATGACAAAGATTTGTAACTCTCAGAGGATTTAGCCCCAGTTGAAACAAAGCAAACAGTTTCTAATGGTGTGCACTGATCTAATTCCTTTGTTGAGTTATAAATAAAAGCCATCTGTTCCATGGGCCATTAGATAACTTCAATGTCTTGCTATACATTTGTGGGAACACACCTGCCTTGATCCCCTTTAGTTTTTTTCCAGCTGTGCATCCTATTTAATAAACAGATGCAGTATAATTTTGTTCTCAGAGAGGAAATAATGCAACCTTACAGATGGAGCAAAACATACCTTCATTTATTTATTAATTTTCTATGGCTGTCTAGCCCAGCAAGTAGGCAGTGAACAGTCTTAAAATAAATTAAAAACAATCCCCACCATGAATTCACAAATTAAAATACACAGCAGGTGAGGAGGATATCACAACCAACAGTTGCTAGTGCTACCAGGTGATGGAATCCTTCATACATTCAGGGCCCCAAGCCTGGGCACAGAACTAGGTGTTCAGGCCTTGTGAAAAATCAGTAGGGTAGGCACCACCTTAATCCCCAGAGGAAGAGATGAAGGTGAAAACGTCATAAGGCATTTAATACATGTACAATTTTATATTTAAATTTCATACTAACAATGAAAGATATAACTGCATGGCAATAAGTAATGAAGCACAAAGTAAACCTGAACAGTAATACTTAAATTAAACAAATATGGAAATTCAGTAAAGAAGGAAGAAAGAAAGGGTCTACAAAATGAAAACTAGTCATTGACCTGGTAAACCTATAATGTATCTCAGTAAGCAATTTCTTTCCCTTTTTTATAGACCTGTTGGGATGCAGAGCCTTAGTACAATCTTGCATTATCAAGGCTAGTTGTGTTTGGATTTAGAATTACATTCAACTTATTATCTTATCTTATTCCATATTCTTATCTTATTCCATATTTGGGGGTGTTAATTTTGAACCTGAGTAGTAAATCTTCATCGTAGCACAAGGAGTAGTGTGTCTCAATTTGGCATACTCCAGATATGTTGAACTACAATTCTTACCATTTCCCATAAAGGTTAAATTTTATATTTGACTTGGAGAAACTGAAATATAAAACACTATTCTACTGTATTAATAAACCATAACATCTTGGTTTTATATTCCTTACAACATAAGGGCAGAAGGAGAACTACATAAGCTATCTTCAATTTTTTAAATGAAACTTGAAATTTCTTTTAATATTGAGATATGTGTTTATGAAATTTCCACTCCTGAACATTTTAACTTCTGTTATTTGATTTCTCAGCTATATCAGCTTCAGCTTTCTAAAAACTATATCATCTTCCAATTATTAATCATCCTAGGATGGAAACAACTATTATAGCATAATTTTACCTGAGCCTCAAAACAACCAAAATATGAATTTTATGGGTAATAATAATATATATCTACATCTATAAGCTACAAAGTCTGAAAGAAACTCTATGAATTTAAACATCAAACAGTAGTCTTATGGCCAATCTTCTATAATGCATGACCTCTGCATAAATATTTATTCTCTAGCATAATGCTTAGTTCACAATTCTTCCATTCAGGTTATCAGAGAAAACTACTTTAAATATCACTCTGTTCCATATAAATGTACAATTGCAATAATAGAAATCCATAATTTATTTTATGTAAATTCAAAGCAGCTTGCTTAGCTCTTTGAAGGTTATTAACTTTCTGAGTGGTTCATCTTCTTAGTTAGAATAATGGCTCCATGATTTATCCATGGCTGTTATACCAGAGATAAAAACTGTTGATATCCTTGGAAAATACTGATATTCTTAATATACAAAAATTGTTTCTGGGAAAGAAAGAAACTTGTAAAATATAACCTATTCAGTTATGCGTTCTTTTTTCTAAAAAAATAGGATTACAATAATCACACACTTACAATAACAACAAATTCATTTTAATTAATATTGCCAATATGTGACAAGTAAAGTATCATTAAAGCATGAAAGATATTAAAGCTGCTTATGTGCTGCACGCTGTTAGTATTTCATGCTCCAAATTTATTCAATATATTTCAAACTGAAATTTGCAGAGACTGCGATGCTTGAAAAAATGTAATACCTTCATAAATACCAAATGCTCCAGTGTATCAAATTATTTGAAAAATATGTTGAAAATACAGCAAAATAGATGCATGCTTTATCAGCAGGAAATATTTTGTTTTTATACAAGGATATGAACCATATAATATTATTTCATCATATGAAATATGTTCTATTAATCTTACATTCCCTTCAGGATAATTTCAAGGGACATTTGACAAATAAAATTATTCATGCAAACAAGGAATTAGTAGGATTTTATTCACAGATGTATTGAATACCTATAGAGATACTGCTAGAAGTATTTATCTAGTTGTCCTCCAAGATATTTCAGCAGACTGCTCTAGTTCGTTTCTCCTCCTTGTCCATTTCTCTCTTCTTTTAAAAAAGAGACCAGGTATGTTTTTGTTTCAGAGTAATAATAAATCCAAGTTTGAGCTGGTTCCAGATTTTCACCATACCTATGACAATAAGACTAAGCTGTCCCAAGTAACTCTGCTGAGGATCAAGCTAAAAGTCCTATCCATTTGCAGCATATGCAAGCCAATTGCCTCTGTGTGCAGAACAGAAGCAAGAGTTAAAAATTGATTTAAAAAAATAAATGAACTTAGCCTGTTCTATAATGTAGTATAATCATTTCAGAAAAGGAAACTATTGACAACAACTAATTATAGCTATTATCTACCACATTATATTGATAGATATGAATTGGAAAACATATTCATTGGTCCTGCTGAAGAAAAAGAAAAACCCTATTAATGACCCACTGTATTAAATATCTGCTGTAAATTAACAGAGATCTTTCCAGAAGTGGCCATCTAAATTGCATGCATAAATCTTTTTGGCAGGCCTATGAAGGTGTAATGAAATCAGACCTGTTATTTGTGGTTGCTTAAGTGCCCATCTGTGCAAATAAATTTGTGGGATTTCTTTGAGTTATTGGAGGAGGAAAATAATTTCTGCAGATGAGTCCTACTATCAATGAGCAACGGAACAGAATCATCACCTGGTGGTCCAGGCATATGAACTATGGTTTGTGTCAATTCCTAGCACTATAAGCATGTACAGTTAATAAAGTCTCTATTAGTTGGGCTCATGCCCTGAGACCAGTTTCATTGATACTGTTATCTCTGCAAACTATGTAACACCTAAGAAAGCTTTTGCTCACTTCATGTTTTATGCTGAATGTTTGGAGGATTAAGATCATTCTTTTCTTAGTTCAACACTCTCAGAGAAGCATGCATGCAGCACTCCTATGCTTCCCAATTGCCTTGTGCAATTGTATTTTATTTGAAAATATAAATATGGATCACCACCACCATCACAAGGAATTACATACTGTACCATTACAAAAAAGATTATGAAAGAAATAAAGAAATAAAGAAGCTCATGATTATCATTCTTTGTTTAATATGCATTTAAATGGAATGAAATGAAAAATTGAGTGTATAAGTTATATTCTCTTTTATAGAATTGAATGAGAAAGGTAAGAAAAAGTGGGCATGAAACTGTCTTAGCAACACAAATGAAGAGTTTTCACTGCTATGGTAAGATTTTATAGCCAATGTCCACTAGGAAAAAATAATCCAAAATTTGAAGACTTCATTTTAAACTACATTTATTACTGAAACTCTTTCATGGGATCATCTGGTATGAAAGAATTCAGGGTATAAAAATGGACACCTGAATCAGGATTCTAAAGCTACTGGTAGGTTGAGTGCCTGTCATCAAATCTCAGTAGGAAGTTAGTAAATCAATGGCATTTCTCACCCCATAACAGGGGTAGGTTCCAGCTTCTGTTACTGCTGGTTCGCTCAGGGACACACTTTGCGCATGCTCACTTAATATGCGCTATGTAAACATGCGCAATAGTTTAAAAAAAGAACCAAGATGGTGCCGCCTATGGCCCTGCTGATAGAACCAGTGTGATCAGCCAAGTTAATACCTACTCAGCCGAGCCGAATCCACTACTCAGTGGATTACAAGATGATACTGGTCAAATTTATAACTACTGTATTTTTCGGAGTATAAAATGTACCTTTTTCCCTCAAAAAAGAGGCTGAAAATCTGGATGCACATTATACACTGCATACAGCATTTTTTTTGCCTCCTGAAATCCCGCCCTGTCACCAAAATGGCCATGCATAGCTTGTAGGAGGCTTTCAGAGAGCTCCTGGGGGCTGGGGAGGGCAGAAATGAGCGAAAAATGGGGAGTAACTTTAAGAAAAATATAGCTTTCAAGTCATTCATAGGCTTCCCAAAAATGAACAAGGAGAAAGCTAAATATTGAAGTCAGACTGTCATCACACAAATTGTGCAGGGAGATGTGAGTAAGAAAAATAATATTAAGAGTCAAAACTTGATACAGTGACTAACTAGATAGGTAGCTATGCCTTAGAAATGACCTGCATCCCAATACAAACCCCTTTTTGTCTCTGGATCTTTCCCAGCTTCTTGGGAAAGCAGGGAGCAGGAATTTACCAGAGTTGTTGTGGACATGCTACATCCCAGCTCAGGCACAGCAACTTCTTTCTCCATGTCTCCAGAGTTCTCCATCTTTAAGAGAAAAAAGCTTATTTTTTTTGCCAGCAGAAAGGATGTTGGAGGAGAATTATTCTCTATAGTACCTTTGTGCCAAAACCTTAGCTATATATGGATCAGGAGTCAGACACAGTTCGTTGATCTGGGAATATTAAATGGCTGGGAGCAACCTTGCAACAGTGATAGTGAACTGCTTAGAGTAGGAATTACAAAAAAAAAAAAACAACCCTAAAGGTAAAGGTTCCCCTTGCTAGTCAATCCCAACTCTAGGGGGCGGTGCTCATCTCCATTTCAAAGCCAAAGAGCCAGCATTGTCCAAAAACATCTCCATGGTCATGTGGCTGGGATGACTAAATGCTGAAGGTACATGGAATGCTGTTACCTCCCCACCAAAGGTGGTTCCTATTTTTTCTACTTGAATTTTTACATGCTTTCAAACTGCTAGATTAGCAGAAGCTGGGACAAGTAATGGGAGCTCACTCCATTACGTGGCACTGGGGATTTGAACCACTGAACTGCTGACCTTTCTGATTGACAAGCTCAGCGTCTTAGCTACTGAGCCACCACATCCCTCAAAAAAACAACAACCCCTAAGTGATAACAATTTCAAGAGATCTTTCACCAATGTGCAGGAATAGAAATGTTACTTTGTCTTTGTCAACAAAGTGTTCCTTTGAGCATTTTATCCAACCTTTTCTTTTCATACAAAATGGATTTTTTTCAGCATAAGTGCTGATGAGTGTGAAAGACATGGCATGTAAGATCAAGATTATTTCCTGGTAACAAAAACTTGCATATCTACATCTTATTGAAAACATATTCTGAAAAAGAATTCTCCACCTGATTTGTAGCGTTAGCATGCTCCTTATCAATATTTTTGTGTCTCAGTGATGCGAGAAACTTTGGAGAAAACTACTTAGATTTATTTGAGTTGTTCTTCTGTACTATAATGTTGTAGGCATTTCCTTTCCTTTCTTTGTTTTAAAAATAAAATTTGTAGCATTTATAATGTTTACTTTAACAGTGTTTACCATTAATTTCAAGGGTATGGTTTATTAATATTTCATGGAGGTCAATACTGCTATTTTTATCATAACTTTTATTTTAATATATTTAATGAAATATATTCAAAGAAATAATAACAACTGTCATGAGGTTTAACTGAATGCTGAATTAAACTTAAATTATAGTTTAGTTAGATATATCTAGGATTTGGATGAAGTGAACTGGAGTGATTTCACATTGGCTTTTTATCTTTTTCTTTTTAAACTTCTTGAATAACTAATTTCATCCTGTATTTTCTGAATAGATCAAATAATTTATCTACAGTTGAATAATTTGAAAAATACAGCAAAATCATTTGGTTATTTGCCAGCCTAAAATTTATTTATTTTTCCCCTCCAAGAGTTATTCTTTAATTTTTATATTAGTAACCATGGAAACATGAATATTGTATTAAAGAACGAGGCAACAATGTGCATGGTACAATAATATTTGAAAAACCATTGGTATCTTAAAATTGAAACAGATATGGTATAAAATCATGTTTTCTTTCTTTTTAAGTTTCAAAAGTTTTTTTTTTAATGTAACTACATATTTTAAATAAAACCTATGTTTTATGCACACGGTAAGTTATATTTTGTCCCATAACAATCTAGGTACCAAGGCTCCTCTACTAATTATAAAAGACACTTTTGCCCAATAGATAACTTAGATTAGGCTGGGAAATTTTATATGCTGAAATAGGAGGGACCTTGTTAAAACCTGTTGCACTTATCATTCCAATGTTGGGTGTGACAAAAGGCAAAATGAGCTGAGCCAGAGATAGAAAGGAACTTATAGAATGCTTTTCTGTGCGTGTGTGCACCAGTGGTGGGTTCCAAATCCCGTTGCAATCGGTATGGTGCAATGGGGCCTGGTGTCCACCACATGAATGTGCGCGGTGGGCTCATGTGTCCTTGCCTCTTGCAACGCCTCCATGATGCTCCAGCTGCTCAGCGGAGCATTGTGAAAACTCCGTGTGCTCCATGCACGTGCATGGGAGCGCTAGAGAGCTTAAATATAGGTAAGGAGTTCGGGCAGGCGGATGAGCCCTCCGGAGCACCGTACCGGAAGTGTACCGAGGATTGTCAGATCATCTTTGCAACCTTCTGACAAGCAAATTCGAAGGGAAAACTAGATTCACTTAACAATTGTGTTACTAATTTAACAATTGCAGTGATTGACTTAACAAAGGAGGCAAGTAAAATGGTAAAATGGGGCAAAACTCAACAAATTTCTCAGTTAGCAACATAAATGTTGCGTTCAATTGTCAAATTCATGTTGTCATGTTGTTGTCACGTGATGGATTGTGACTTTTCCTTTCTTTGCTAAAACAGGGATAGACGCATCCAGCCAGTGAGTTTGACACCCCTGGTTTAGACTCATTCTTCCCAAGGTGGGAGGATGGGGAACAGCAGGCTAGAATTTCATTGTAGCCTCACTAGGTAATTCCAGAGCTCTGATTTGCATTGTCTTGCAGGCATTCTAATTCGTCTCATCATAAAGGCTAAGGAAAGTGCTTAGTTTGAATCTTCCATAGAAACAATATTTATTCACTTTGACTTGGTTATTTGTCTTATCTTGCAAATGCTCAACAACATTAATCTTCAAGAATAAATAATTGATATTTATCTTCCTGTGATATTTAAATACCCATCTTTCTCTTTCAGGAAGAAGTGCCCTCTTTCAAAGTCTGAACTTTAAAGTGCTGTGTTTTGCAGGGATTTTGTCATTTGTTTTGAAGAGGCACTTCACATTCTCAAGCCTCATTCCTCTGTAAGCTCTCTCTCTCATCAAATTATCTGAAGCTCTGAAGTATAGGAGAAATGAGTATAATCAGTCACTGTAATTAAATGTTTCATATTTTATAAGAAAATGCAGAGTGGTGAGTTTCTGCTTTCTAGCACACAATATCTGTCTTGGTACAGCTGTTGTATGCTAATGCATTAATTCAGGCAGCAGGTTTTTCTGTTCCAAATCCTCTCTTGATAAAAAGCTACTTCTGTTTAATCTAGGGTGAAATGTTAGCAAAGATGAATCTCCGTGTGTTCTGTTCCATAGCTACAGTAGAGTAACAGTCATATTGTGTTGAGAAAGTCCAGTTATGGTTCCTAGTGTAAATTTGGTTTCCATCTAGTTATTTATTTTGGTGCCTTCAAATCAGTGTTGATTCCTGGTAACTGCCTGAACAAGTCCTTGCAGTTTTCTTTCTACACTGATTTGCCTTTGTTTCCTAGGGCTCAGAGAGAAAAACTGGCTAAAGGTCACCCAACTGGTTTCATCCCTCTGGTAGGATGAGAACTGGAAGGAGAAATTTCTCTAAGAAGAAATTTCCTGACAGTGAGAACAATTAACCAATGGAATGGTTTGCCTTCAGAAGTTGTGGGTGCTCCATCACTGGATATTTTGAAGAAGAGATTGGACATTTGCCCCAAAATGGTATAGGGCAGTGATAGCTAACTTTTTTGTTGCCGTGTACCAAAAACGCGGCCACACCCATAATACAATTCATGCATGACTCCCTACGTCCCCCTGCGTGCCCAGTGCATGTTCACATTCCACTCGCGCATGGACGTGCATGCTCCTGCGCCCCATTTGGGGCCTGGAAGGCCTTCTGCACCAACCTATAAGGCAAAACAGGGCACTGGGGTGCTGCCTGAGGCCCCAAAATGTGCATGTTTTCCGTGCATGCACCCCACCCCCATTCATGCGTCATCTGCATGTATGTTCCCTGCATGCGCCCCACCCCTGAAGACCCAAGACCATCTGGCTTGCGGCATGCATGTGCACATGTGTGGTGGAGCTGGGCTGGAGCAACAGCTAGTGTGTCCTCAGAGAGGGCTCTGCATGCCATCTGTAGCATACGTGCCATAGGTTCGCCATCACAGGTATCGGGTCACCTGCTTGTGCAGGGGATCAGAATAGAAGACCTCCAAGGTCCTTTCCAATTCTGTTGTTCTATTATTTTGAAAACCCACAGTACAAGTTTCTAGCCCAGTACCTTAAGCACTATATCAAATTGGCTCTCCTTCAACCAAATAGATATTATGATTATCCTGAAAAGGCTGAATGTAACTAAGAAGGGATGCTTCTTCTTTTTCTCCAATCTGAAATGGCTCATGTAATGGACATTCATCTACAAACTTGCCAATATGGCAAGAATTTCATATTAGCTTGTGAATCTGTAATTCCAAACTTGGCTGAATAGAATGATGTCTGCTTCTCAGCAAAAGACAGTCCAAAAACAGAAATATGGGCATGCCAGCTTTATAGATTACAGGACCTCAGGAAGGAAAGGATCATTTGTTACCATGGTGAATGTTAAAATTTTCAGAGTTGAACACATTGTTGGAGTATATTTTTAACAATCAAACTTCTCACTCACTGATCTGCCTCCAATTGCTCTAGACACTTTCTGCAGAACAATAGATTAATATTCAGAAATAATGGAGTGTAGAAGAAAGGGAATGCTACCAAGGGCTTATTTTTGACCATTCCCATGGCATCTGAATAGATCTACAGAGAAGCAAATAGCCTAAATTAAGAACTGGCAGTCAACATTTCAGATCCAAGAATAGAGAAATATTGAAAAATGGTTTTTATTCTTCTGCTCCCCCCCCTTACCCTTGACAATATATTATGTCTTTCAAAGTTCAAGGAATGCTCATTTGTTCAACCAGGCCATGATTTTATTATACCTTGAGGTAAGATGGGCAGCCTATAAATTATATAAATAATGAAATAAATAGATAGATAGATAAATAAATATTCATTTCACTATACTTGCACCATTAGTTGGGAATCTTTCAATGCTGCAGAAAGCTTCAAGGACCAGGTTTCAGTTTGGTGGGTTTTAAGCAGTGGTGGGTTTCAAAATTTTTTAGAACCTCTTCTGTAGGTGTGGCCTGATTTGTGGGAGTGGCTTGTTGGCCATGTGACCGGGTGGGCTTGCCAGGTGTGTGACTGGGTGGGCGTGGCCAACTTGTAAAATGTGGTGAAACTCACTTAACAACACTCTTGCTTAGCAACCAAAATGTTGGCTCAGAAATTCTGGCATTTGAAGCGTGCAAGTCTTAAAGCTGTCAAGTTACAAGACCTTTGCACCACTAACCCTTTAGGAAAAAACCCCCAGGGGTGTTCAAACTTGACAGCTTTAAGACTTGTGGACTTCAACTCCCAGAATTCTTCCTCTTGCTCTTCATCTTGATGATGTGCAGACGGGTGGGGGGGGAGGGAGCTGGAACCGGTTCTCAATGGCACTGTAGATTTGTGGAAGAGGTTAGAACTGGCAGGAACCCACCCCTGGTTTTAAGTCAATAGAGCCAAAAAAGAGGCACTTTTAAAACAAGCAAGGACATTTGTTGAACATAGCTTTCTCTTCCAAGCTTTCCCAGAAGTAAAAAGGTCTCAACTGAAAACTCCACATATAACAATGATAAATTGATATGCCCTATGACAATGATGACTAACTTTTTTGTTGTCCTGTGCTGAAAGTGCACACGTGCCCCCATATCCATAATGCAATGAAGGTGTTCCCTCCCCTTGTGCATGCACTCCCCTGTGCTCTCCCACCCCTGCACATACACCCCACACCCCCTCACCCATTTTTGGCTTCCAGGTTGGTGCAGGACGCTGTCTAGGCCCAAAACTGGAAGCACCCCCCTATGCCCCATTTTGGGGCTAGAAAGCCTCCTGCACCAACCTGAAAACCAAAACAGGGCGCAGGGATGCTGCACAAGGCCCCATAATGCAATGTGAGTGCCCCTGTGCATTCACCCCACCCTCATGCATGTGCATGTGCGTTCCCTGCATGCCCCCTGCCCCTGTGCATGCATGGCAGAGACCCAAAGACCAGCTGGCTAGCAGGAGGTGTGTGTGCATGTGCATTGGAGCTTGGCTGGGGTGACGGCTGGCATGTCCGCAGAGAGGGCTCTGCGTGCCACGTGTGGCCCATATGCCATAGGTTCACCATCATGGCCCTATGATATAAAAACATGTATTGGTATAAAATTGAAGCCTTCTTCTTCTTAGGGTCTTATCCCACCTTTTTATATATAACTGAAGACAATGAACATACCTAATACTCCTGCCTATTTTCGCCACAACAATAACCATGTCAGATAGGGTAGGCTGAGACAAAGTGATTGGCTCAAAACAGTTAATTAAATAGTAAATTTGCTATACAGTTGATTCTTTCAATTACCTTTTTATCTCCACCAGTATGAAACTGTCATTTTTCTTTATAATATATTTGAAAACATTTGCTATTTGTTTAGTGTAAAGTTTTTATACCTAGTCAAGTATCTATCTCACTGTCTAATTCATGAATCAGCAGATGAAAAATAATAAATTAGAAAAACTGGAATTAGAGTCAATCCCATGGAAGATTGATTTTGTATATGGTAACCACAGCAAGATTACTATTCGCGCAATAGAGGAAGTTCACTTAAATTTCCATAATGGAAAAATAAATTATCAGAATTGTTGGAAAAGGCAAAATTGATCTGCTTGGTCATGAAGAAAACATTAAGCACTTCTCTGAAAGACTAGAAAACTTTTATGGGCTTTTTGCTAAAAGATGAAAAACTTGAAATTATGATTTATGGATTTAATGATTGAAAAAGATGAAGATAAATAAGGGGCTGAAGGGATCTCTGGAATAGTTAAAAGGAGATTAAGAGGGAAAGATGAGTTTGTTAATATTTTTTGAAAAGAAGATTGGCAGTAATGTGCTTTTGTTTCTTTAGTTATTGCTTTTTCTTTCTTGTATATTTGGTTTTTTTCTTTCCACTTGGAGAACACACAAACCAGCATACAGAGACACTGCAGTTTAAATAGGATTTTACTTTCGTGGAAATAGAGGTATCAGAATCCTTGAAACAGTCCAAGTCATACATGGTTAAGACAGTCAGTCATCAACGTCTTTCAGTTAAGGGATAATCCAAATAACATAGTCCATAAATATACAAACAGTCCAGTACACAAAGTTTGCTAGCAGTTGCAAAACATACAGTAGCTCACGCTGATCACTATACGGCACTTCTAACAGCCAGCTTCCAAACACTCAGATCAGATCAGCATCTAACAGTGATTCTGGCTCCATCTTATGGCCGGTTGAGGAAACAGCAACCAATCACATTTACAGCATGATTTAAAGAAACAGGTACAGCATTGTTATATGATTTATAAATTGCCAACCCAACTGTTAGATTATATTCCTAACAGTTATTGCTTTTCCTTTCTTGTATATTTGTTTTTTTATTTCTGCTTCAAGGTGCTACTCATCACTTATAAAGCCCTTCATGGTATTGGACCTGGGTACTTGAGAGACCGCCTGCTGCCAATTACCTCCCAAAGACCCATTAGATCACACAGATTAGGCCTCCTCCAGGTTCCGTCTACTAGCCAATGTCATCTGGCCACTACCTGGGAGAGGTCCTTCTCTGTGGCGGCTCCGGCCCTTTGGAATGAGCTCCCCGCAGAGATTCAGACCCTCACCTCTCTCCAGGCCTTCCGAAAAGCCGTTAAAACCTGGCTGTGTCGGCAGGCCTGGGGTCGATGAGTTCCCTTCCCCTCTTGAATCGTGTGGCTGTTGGTTGTTTTAAATGCCCTGTACTTTTGTTGTAGTTTTTGTGTTTTCCCTCTCCCTCTTTGGGTTTGTGCACCACCCTGAATCCCGCTGGGAATAGGGCGGCATATAAATAAAATGAACCTCGAACCTCGAACCACTTTATTCTTTCTTCTCTCTCTCTCTCTCATTTTAGATTTGCTTTCTACTTATGAAAAATATTTAATAAAATTATTTTTAAAAAGGCAAAGGAATACAGCTAGCAGAAATCCCTTGGAGTAATCAAAACAAACTGTCTGAAAAGACAAAAATTAATGTATTAATTTCAACTATTTGGAGCCTGGCGTGTTTCTACTACAGGGCGTTATTTTTGAGGGTCCCATTTAGAAAATCTGGTGCTTCTCAAAAGATAGAAATAAAAGTTGAAATAGGCTGGTCATCTAGATTCTAGAAGACAAGAAAAATAGAATTTTTTCCCTTCCAAAGAGAAAGCACGCTGACTGGAGAATTCTGGGAACTTAAGCCCACACATTTTAAAGTTGCTGAGGTTAAGAAACATTAATCTACAACACCCTGAAACATTTGCAAGGAATATATACAAAAAATTGAATTCAAGCTATTTTGAACGTTTGTGTGTGTATGTGTGTGTATCTGTATATTTTAAAAACCCCATTTTGAATTCAAAACAGTCTATTTCACATTTGAAAGAAGCTATTTTGATTACTTTAGGGATGTTTTGAGCTTAAAATGTAGGGCTTAAAAACTTAAAACAAAGCTGCTTCAAACTTGACACTTTCAGCATGACTAAAACAGCCTGTTTCAAATTTGAAATACTTCTAATTCAAAATGATTTGCTCAGTACTTTTTGCAACACATGGGGAATCAGTGATCAGGCTGATACTTTAAGAAGAAAGTTTGTACAGAAAGTATTTTCTTGAACTAGAAACTTTAAAAACAATAAATCAATAAGGGCTTTGACTAATGGGAAACAATCTTTCACCCTAACAACATTTAAAAAAAACAGTAGAAGGCAATCACTGGAATATTCCCCCCCGCCCGAAATCAAAAGCATTGACTGCGTAAGATTGTTTTGGTACCCTCATTATTGTTTCCTTTAACACGTTCTTTGATTTCCAGACTCATTTGTCCTTTGGACAAACAGCAATAGCAATAGCACTTAGATTTATATGCCGCTTCACACAGTGCTTTTGCAGTCCTCTCTAAGCGGTTTACAGAGTCAGCATATTGCCCGCAACAATCTGGAGCCTCATTTTTACCCACCTTGGAAGGATGGAAGGCTGAGACAACCTTGAGCCTGATGAAATTCGATCTACCAACCTGATGGCAGCCAGTGATCAGCAGAAGTACCTGGTAATCAGTGGAAGTAGCCTGCAGTACTGCACTCTAACCACTGCACCATCACAACTTATTATCATAAAATATGAACTGCTATAAGAGGCATATGAAACATATTTACTAAAACCTAATCTCCAAGGAGAGTCAAGACAACCTATTTAAGCAGCCATACACCTAAATTTAATGAAATGAGTTGTGGCATGATACAAAATTGTAAAACAAAAATCAGGGTCAGGGGAGCCACATAGTTACTGTGAAAAACTATTTGGTCTAGAAAACAAAAAAAAAATATGAAAATTTTATTCTGGCATACAAGGAGAAATTGAATGATATTAACAAAGGAAAGATGTATTTTAATGTTTTCAGTAAAATAATGCATACAATTATTACTAATGCCATCTGTCAGTTTGGAGTTATGTATCATCAATAAGGGATGTAGTAAGCTAGTTGATCAGAAAGGTTGGCAGTTCGAATCTCTAGCGCTATGTAACGGAGTGAGCTCCCATTACTTGTCCCCGCTTCTGCCAACCTAGCAGTTCGAAATCACATAAAAAATGCAAGTAGAAAAATTGGGACCACTTGGTGGGAAAGTAACAGTGCTCTGTGCACCTTCAGTGTTTATTCATGCTGGCCACGTGACCACAGAGACATCTTTGGACAGCGCTGGCTCTTTGGCTTTGAAATGGAGATGAGCACCACCCCCTATATTGGGGAAAGACTATCACATATGTGCGACGGGAATCTTTAGCTTTACCATCAATTTACTTCCAGTTAGACACTGCCATCACAGACTGAACTGTAAATGCTGTAAAAAAAAATGCTAACCTGGTGTCTAGAGAATATGAGTGACTGGATGGGCCCAAACTAGCTCAAATTAAATTCCTGCACAACAGAATTACTAGTTGTCTGGAAACATCTTTGCTCAGTGATGGCTCTCATGAGGATCACTTTGAAGGAGTAGATTTGGACAATCGTTCAGACCCACAATAACTGTTGGAATGGCAGGTATTAGCTATGGACAGGGTTGTTTTTTTAACCAGCTTAGGCTTCTGCATCAATTTTGGGGCCCTATCTGAATTGAGAAACTCTTTGGACAGGGATTTTGCCCTTATCATCATGCATTTAGTTTACTGTAAAATGCTGTACCCGGGGCTGCCCTTGCAGACTATCAGATGTTAAATAAGGAAAAGCTGTTATTATAAATACAAGAACAGGTTTTTCCTGAATTCCATCATTCTGCTTAACAACTAATTCCTACAGCACTATCAAATAATTTACTAAGACTGTATTACTATTATTCTTCCCTTCCTTCCTAGTATCTATCTCTTCTCTTCCCACTTATGACTATAACCATGTTGCTTGTGCCTTTCAGTTTATATTGTTTTATTTGTTTACTAGTATGATTTAATAGTTTATTAGTAACTTTGACTATCACTAAGTGTTGTATCTTTTTATTCTTGATGAATGTATTTTATTCTTCTTATGTATACTGAGAGCGTATGCATCAAAGACAAATTCCTTGTGTGTCCAATCACACTTGGCCAATAAAGAATTCTATTCTGTTCTGTTCTGTTCTGTTCTGTTCTGTTCTGTTCTATTCTATTCTATTCTATTCTATTCTATTCTATTCTATTCTATTCTATTCTATAGAAACACTGAATCTCCGTTTGATGCACTGAGTAGCAAAACTCTATGTGTCCAGTTTAAAGTGTTGATATTAATCTATAAAATCTTCCATGACTTGGCTCAGCTCCAGTATACTTTGGAGAAGGACTATGCCTTCCAAATGGAATCTGCCTGGCCTTTTCAAATAGATAGAAAATACTTAGAATCCCATTCATATGAGAAGTCAAAGTGACATGGACTTGAAGGAAGTCCTGGTCCTTTATGGTATATGCTATGAGATATCTTGCTTCTTGGAGATACACCTGGCACCATCTTTAGTGATTCTTGCATACAGTCCTTAGAGTTTTGTTGTTGTTTGTTGGATGTTTATTTCAGTGGGGTGTATGTGATTCTGTGCTTATGTTTTTATCCAGACTGCTGTTTGGAATGCTGAAGTCTGGAATTTTGGGGGGGTCTTGGTTGCTGTTTATTTATATTTCTAATTCTATTATGGTAAATCATCTGGAATCTCAGGAGCTTGCCAGTATAGAAATGAATGAGACCTGGCAAATCTCTTGTATCAATAGATTCATTTTTGTTTTAAAAACTTAATGTGTGAAAATAGGTTTTATTTAAATATTGCTATTTTGGCCTTAGATGGCTTTTAATATTACCATATTTCATGTCTGTGAGCAAGTGGTTCATTTTTTGTGTGCTCAGGGACTTAAGGATGCTTAAAAGTGACTAGAGGGTAAGACAAATTGTTTTCATTGTTTAACATATTTCTAATAATGAATGTTTCCAGTGGCATTACAAATATGTTGGTGTTATGAATGAGTGTGTGTATTTTATATAGGCATTGTTGACCGAAACATTTTCAGAAAATATGAAATTGTCTAATTCACATTTTAGTTAACTCATTCAGCACATGTTTCTTCTACTTCTTACCATGGACCATTTTAAAATGCTCCATACTTTCTACATTCAACTTATGATTGTGTTTCTATTAAGATACCCAGTTCTCCTTTCCATAGAACATACTGGGGCAAAAGCACAATCTTATAAACAGACATGACTGCTTTTTGGACATGATTTTTAGTATCTTGTCTATTTGGCTGAAATGGAAGCAGCTGAGTGAAGAAATTAAGTTACCACATTGAATATGAATCTTAATTCACTGGATTCTAAAATATCAAAGAAATCTTGAGACCCTCATTCCTAAGAATCAACATATATTTAAGATTTGTATTTTCCATTAGGAAAAGAATGAGGATTAAGCAGACAGAGGTTCAGTGCCTCAAGGCAGGCTGGCTATGGTGATATTTCTCTATAAATGCTATTGAGATAAAATCATTTTTTTCTGCATGGAAGAATTATAAGGCTCCGTCCTGACTATAGATGGAATATAAATAGCCAGGCTTATATTTGCATCCTGAAGCAAGGAACCTTTAGATAGAGCAGGAAAAACAACAACTTGAAAGCAGATTTCATATTGAGAATCTATTAGGCCAGACATGAATGAAAGCAAATCAGTTCATCTAATCTCTCCAGGAAAAAGCATTTCAGCACAAAGCAACACAGACTGAAATGTCTGAGCTTGGGCTGGTGGCCAATTTCCATAGAAAAGTGTGGAGAGAAAGATACTTGTTGATGACCAGAGATAAAGCCTGCTGAATACTTAACCTCTCAATTTTATAGTCAAGTCTTATCACTTGAAAAAGAAAATTGAAATGATTTTATAGTACTTTGAACTAAATAGGAAGGTCCAACCCCCGCACCCCCAGCAAGGGCAGGATTAGCTTTTCCTTGAAAATACTCCATTCAGTTAAATTGCTGCAAGAACATCAGTAGAGAAGGCCACTTTTTCAGCTGGAAGATGGACATCACTGCAAATAGGGGAAAAAATGCCTTTGCTAGATTAATGCTATTCAGAATTGAAAATACTAAGGTTCCTGATTACTATCTTTGCCTCTTATTTATTTATTTTAGTGTATTGCTAGGGGTCCCCAAGGGGAATTAACCTCTAGCCATTTGAGTTGTCGATTGCCAGCAATAGTCTTTTTAGTATGCAAAGACAGAAGATGCAGGATGTCACAGTCAGAAACAATGTTATAAGTAAGGCAGGCCACAGTGAAAAAGGACGACACAGAAAAAGAAGCATTTGCAACTTTATGATCCAACATCTCTTTTTAGAGCAGCACAAATTTATGTCAGTGCCAGTGGTGGGTTTCAAAATGTTTTAGAATCTCTTCTGTAGGTGTGGCCTGCTTTGTGGGAGTGGCTTGCTGGCCATGTGACTGGGTGGGAGTGGCTTGCCAGCCATGTGACTGAGTGGGAGTAGCTTGGCAGTCATGTGACTGGGTGGGCATGGCCAACTTGTAAAATGTGGTGAAACTCACTTAACAACGCTCTTGCTTAGCAACCAAAATGTTGACTCAGAAACTCTGGCATTTGAAGCATGCAAGTCTTAAAGCTGTCAAGTTACAAGACCCTTGCACCTCTAACCCTTTAGAAAAAAAAACCAGGGTTGTTCAAACTTGACAGCTTTAAGACTTGTGGACTTCAACTCTCAGAATTCTTCCTCTCGCTCTTCATCTTGAAGATGTGCAGATGGGTGTGGGGAGGGAGCTGGAACCAGTTCTAAACGGCACTGTAGATTTGTGGAACCTCTTCTATAGAAGAAGTAAGAACTGGCAGGAACCCACCCCTGGTCAGTGCCTTAAATGTACTCCAGTTGTACAGAATGTAAGAAGTAAGGTGAGCTGCAAGCCCTTATTAGCTACCCAGAGTAATGAATTTGAGATGGACAGTGATAATAAACCAACCAATCCAACTAACCAACCAACCAACAAACAAACAACCAATAAATAAATAAATATTCCACATGCTGAATGTGGATCAAAGCTTCCAATTATATTAGGATCAGCACAGAAGGGCAATATTCCATTAGCACAAGAATGGAAGAAGAAAGTAGAAAGCATATGAAGTCCAAAGCAATAATAAGCACAGACTTTAATAGCTCATTGGCTGATTTTTGGCAGCAATATCTGAAAGCCAACCCATCGACCACTGGCATTCTCCCATTAGTGGAATTGAACTTGCAGTATTGTACAATCTAATTGTAATGTCCTCGACTAACGACAGGCTGCAAGTCCTCAACATATGACTGACAGCCCAGCAACCAAAGGCTCGTGCCTATTGGCTAAGATGTGCCGGGCTGGAAGTGGGCTTTTTTACTCTGTTACTATTGGCTGCTCTGCTTGACCGCTCTCGTATAAATAGCTGTCAAGCAGAGCAGGGTGCTGAATTGTACATAGTTATCTTTTTGAGTGTTTCTATTGAATAAAAGCTGTTCCTGTTACCTCAGTGGTCTGTCGCCTCATCTGTCGGTCCAGATCTCTTCACTGGAGATGAGGATGGGATTCTGAGGAACCCCCAGCATGAACAGCAAGAAGAAACAAGAGAAAAAAATTCTTTCTGGTCCTTCTCCTTTTTCCCTCAGTTTGGTAATTGGCTACAATGGCTCCTCTCCCCCATTTTGCCTCTTTTGGTTCCACCACGGAATCATAGGCTGGGTTCTTGGAGAGGTTTGAATGCTTTTTAATTGCCAACAATTACCACCAGCTGCCTGAGGATCAAAAATGTGGTTTCTTCCTCAGCTTGTGCGGTCCCGACATATTCATGACAGCAAGAGTCTTGGCCGCTCCTCTGGCTGTACAGGCCTTATCGTGGGACATGGTCAGCTCCAAACTAAAAGACCAGTATGCTCCAACACCATCTTGCATTGCCTGGTGCTATGCCTTCTGCCAATGTGTCCAGAAAGACACAGAGACGGTCAGTCAGTTCCTTGGCTCCCTCAGAACAACAGCCATCCAGTGCGAATTCCTTGACCTGGATGATTCTCTGCTGATTCTCCTCATGGCAACCACCACCACTGAGGCCACCATCTGGGGGCTGTGGTGCATTTTCACCACACATAGACTTCTGGACACCCTGGTGTCCAATAACAGAGCCTAGTTCACCGCCACAGCCTTCAGGAATTCCTGGCTGGACTAGGGATCCGCCATGCCCTCACCACACCATATCACCCTTCTAGTAATGGCTGAGTGGAACATGCGGTTCGCTTGGCCAAAGAAGTGCTGGGACGAATGGACTAAGGAGGTTGGCGGTGTACACATGTACCACCTCCTTGCATGCGTCCTCTCTGGAGGAGAAGAAGTGTAATGTCCTCAACTTGCGACCAGTCTTAAGTCCTCGACTTATGAATGACCGTAAGTCCTCGACATACGACTGACAGCCCAGCAACCAAAGGCTTGCGCCTATTGGCTAAGACGTGCTGGGCTGGAAGCAGGCTTTTCTTTTACTCTGTTACTATTGGCTGCTCTGCTTGACAGCTCTCATATAAATAGCTGTCAAGCAGAGCAGGATGCTGAATTGTACATAGTTATCTTTTTGAGTTGTTATGTTGAATAAAAACTATTCCCGTTACCTCAGTGGTCTGTCGCCTCATCTATCAGTCCAGATCTCTCTACTAACCAGCTCAGAAGCAGCAGAATAGCCAAATGCTCTGAAATTCTTGTTTTATCAGTAGGGAAAGCACAGCAAACCCATCACCACAATTTTTAAAAATTTGTGAACCTTTTTGATTTTCAGTGCTCAAAAGAGATGAGACTTGTTCCTTTACTTATTGATAAAAATGATTCAAAGCTACATATTTGACTTGGTCAATCCAAAACATTAATTTTTGTCTGCCTGAAGGATTTCATTCTTTGGTTGCATATCTTATAGACTTTGGGTTGTTGGGTTGAGACACTTTCAGTTGAGGCTCAGTTCAGGGATAATTACTCTGGCATTTTCTTGTAAAGTTTGTTACTACAGTTCACAATTTCATGAATGATGGCAAACTATCTTGGTCCAGCGGCAGTAAAGCAGGTCAAACTATGATACTGCTACCAGCATATATCACAGATAGGATAGGTTTTTATGTTGGCATGTATTGTTTGTTTTTGCCAAATATACAGTGGTGAATTATGGCCGGTACGCTCTGGTACGGGTGCACCAGTGCCTGCTGGGAACACCAGGTACCGTTCCGGTATGGTGCTCCAGAAGGCCCACCCGCTTACCTGCCCTCCTTACTTGTATTTGACCCAACTGGGCCATTTGTGCATGCACATGGAGTGTATGGCACCTGTGCGATGCTCTGCCGAGCAACTAGAGCATTGTGGGTGGTGGGTGTGCACCCGTGCGCAGCATGTGTGCATGTGGTGGACACCCCGCCCCGTCTCAGCATCCTGGTTGCGACGGGATCCAGACCCCACCATTGCAAATATAAAACTTCTCATTCAAACTAAAAGTTTCTATTTTAGTCTTGTCAGTCCAAAGAACATTTTTTTTCAGTAGCATTGGCTTATCATTGTGGCTTTTCACAAACTGTAAATGAACAGCAATGTTCTTTTTGGAGAGTAATGGCTTTCTGCTTGGAACCCTGCCATGCACATAATTGTTGTTCAGTCTTCCCTTGATAATGGTTTCATAAACACTGACTTTCACCAATGCAAGAGAAGCTGCTATTTCCTTAGATGTTACCCTGAAGTTATTGGAGACTTCCTAGAACAGTGGGTCTCAACCTTCCTAATGCCGCGACCCTTTAATATAATTCCTCATGTTGTGGTGACCCTCAACCATAAAATTATTTTATGTCTTCCGTATTTTTTCAAAAATATGTGTTTTCCGAAGGTCTTAGGTGACCCCCATGAAAGGGTCGTTTGACCCCCAAAGGGGTCCCGACTCACAGGTTGAGAACCACTGTCCTAGAACACTGTCCTTACACACTTTGTTCTGGCAGTAGGCTAGTGGAGTCCAACTCTTTGGTATTAATTTTGTAACCTATTCCAGGCTGATTGAGCACTGAAAACTATTTTTGGAGGTGCTCAGAAATCTCCTTTGTTTGAGCAATGACACACTCATATTTACCTGTGCTGTGAAGAACAGACTTTGATAGTAAATACCAGGATTTTGTTCTTTAAATAATACAAGACTACTCACACTCGTACCTGATTCCATTTAATTCATTCTAATTGCCCCTTCAAATGAATTAAAAATCCTAGAGATTCACATATTTGTCAACCACAAATATTAGCTTTGGATCATGTAGGGTGTTTTGACTCATTTGTTTAATTGAGTTCTCTTTATCTAGCTTTAGGATTTGCATGGAGAGCAGATCAGATTTTAGGCCATATTTTTGCAGAAATATTGAAAATTTAAAAGGGTTGACAAAGTTTTAATCAGGGATGGGCTGCTGGGGGTTCACAAGGGTTCGGGAGAACCTCTAGATAAGATTCTGTGCAGTTCAGAGAATCCCCAAATCCCACTCCTGGCTGGACCTGCCCACCCTGCCCCTCCGAGGAGTTCACGCAGCCTCTTTTGGATGTAGGTAAGTGCAGGGCACGCACAGAGGCTTGGGAACGCCAAAAAATGGGCCTATTGAAAGTTCAGAAAGGCCAGACCCTGGGGAGGCCATTTTTGCCATCCTGGATGTTTGAGAAAAGCCTCTAGACCCCACAGATGGCAAAAACGCCTCCCCACCATGGTGCAGGAGGCCGACTAGGCCACACCCATCATGGTCACACCCACCCAGCAACTGGTAGAGAACCCCTTGCTAAAATTTTTGAAGCCCACCCCTGGTTTTAACCACCACTATAAATGTCCTGTTGCTTCAGTGAAAATGGTTTTGCAATTACGTGGTAAATTTGTCAAATAGTGAAAATGCAGGTTAACAGAGACCATGATCAGCGTTCTCTAGGCATGGATATACTATGCTTTTATCTTTCAGATGCCCACCATAACCTGCTGGCGCCACTGGAGATATAAGAAGAGACCATCAACTTCATGGTTCTACAGCTAGAATTTAAAATAATAATGATAATATATTCTAGTAAGAAAGGAATAAGAAATAAACTTCAGTAGAAAAATGATTGCCTAATCACATGGATAATTTGACTTGTGCTCTAGGAAATGCACGCAGGGAGAACATAAAAATATTTTTTTGCAACTGTAGCACTTCTGTTTCATTAGTAAACCATTAGTGAGTGATTTGATTATAGCATAAGAGAAATGAGGATTATGGAATAAAAATAGCTTTCGAGAGTGGGGAAAGAGAAGTTTTTATTTAATGTTACCAAGAAAATAAAATATCAGCATGTAAAATAATTAGGATGCAAGGGCTAGGAATATACAGTAGTTTCTCTTACCTGGTTTTCTACAGTTCTAATTCAATGTATTACATTAAAAATTCTTTTAGAAATTATTAGAATTTTGGGGAAATTTTCATGTGTGAAATGTGGTGTTCCTGTATTTATTTCAAAGGTGACCTTGATGTCTCCCATTTTTTCTTGTACAATCAGCTCCGCTGCAGCTTATTCTCATGTTTCTTACGTTCCATCACGAGCGACCTCCTCTTACCATTTTTTTCCAGTCGTGACTTCACTGAAGGACACTTATTCCTTAACAAATTGTCACAGTAATTTTCTTTCCAAGGCAGATGTTTTTTTAAAAATTTCCACATAATCATTTTGCCCATTAGTTTGGTGAATTCCAAGAGAAGTTGCATCCTCAGCACTAACTGCCATTTGGCAATTTCCCCGTACTAATGATCACTCTTGCTACTTTCTGCCTTTGATTTTTTCCTCAACTGTCACATATACAGATAGTCCTCATTTAAGTTGTTGAGTGAGGTGGTTGCTAAGTAAAACACTACTATGTTCACTATTTCACTTTAATTTTTTTCTTGTTTTTCGGACCTGCAAAAGCCATACATGGGAAGATTAGTTGCAAAGTTACTTTTTCATCATTGTTACAGCTCAAATGGTTGCTAAACAAGACCATCGCTAAATGAGGACTACCTGTAATGTCATTAGAGTGTCTTTAGAAAGCATAATTGCATGAAGAATGTTTGTCAAAGCATGGCTAGCTTAGGTTCTATTTAAGGATGATCTTTTATGCAAACTATTGCAATATAAAAGTTGGCATGGTATATTTTAGTACATTGGATCAGTTCAGGCAGATAGAAGCATTCATGTGTGTTAGATAAGAATTTATGGAAGCCAATGATAATTCCGCCCCCCCCGCCGCCGCCATTTTACAATGTCATGGGTTGGGTGTTCTTGGGAAGGATGAATAAAGAACATTTTGAGTGTATGTCAAGAGTAATAAGAAAAAAGTTTCTAACAGTGAAAGCAATCAACGAATGGAACAGCTTGCCTTCAGAAGTTGTGGGAGCTTCATCGTTGGAAGCTTTCAAGAAGAGACTGGACTGCCATCTGTCAGAAATGGTGTAGGGTCTCCTACTTGGGTGGGGGTTGAAGTACATGACCTACTTCATACATATATTGTGGAAATATTCAGCCATGTGGGTGGATACAGATCACCAATTTCAAAGGGTTTTTAAATGTTTGGATGCTAGTTCACCTGCATTAATGTAAAGATCGCACTTTTCTTCCACGTTCATATGGTACATTCTCCATGTATTCTTCTCACATAATTGAACAGTCTTATGGGTGGCTAACGATGGTTAATTGCATATATGAAGCACATGCTGGTGGAAAGCTTACAGTATATTACTACCTATCATAATGCATTGTGAAGTACTTTCATCTTTTTCTCCTTGATGTTTAGTTTTGAAAGATGATAGAAGAAATAGCAGGGAAAAATGAAAAAAAATAGAAATGGAGAATAATATCCTCTAGACTTCTTTTAAGCTGTGGAGAACAAAGTGATTTATGGTTGCAAAGTAAAAACCTAATTTAGAGACACCCATACCAGAAGTAGGTTAAGGACCCAGCTTTAATTCAAAGTTAACTTCAAAGACTCCCTTGAGCTAAGCTTGATTCCTAGTGACTAGAATGCTGTTTTCTTAGCAGTGCTACAAAAATGATCAGTTCCTATCTTCCCCCTGATTATTCTTCCAAGGTTTCAGTCCAGCCAATGCCACATAATTCTCCTGTCAAAGAACTGACTAGTCATAATTATTCACTCTGATTGACCAAGTCATTTAATTTATATGCATTTAATTACATGCAATTAATAACATTGCTATCTATGTATTTAATAATGTTCTCTTATTAAATATCACATGAGTTGTGATTCACTGACCAAACTTTGAGGTGTGACATGCAGTGCTGCAGGCTCAACTTGTGGGCTTCTGACCAATAGGTTGCATATATACTTGATAAATAAAAAATATATTATATAAAATAAACCTAACGGTGACTGTTCAGAAAAGAATTAAATTAAGAAGGATGCTACTGATTTCTTTCTTCCACTTGGGGTCAGCATTCAACTGATCTCCAAGAATCTTTTGTGGAATATATTTACAGAACAAAATCTGCCAGAACACATTCAGAACCAAAATTTAAACAAACAAAACTATAGTGCCTGCTGGGTGAATCTGGAATCTAGAAATACTTTGCTTCTCCAAAGACACCATTGTGACTGACTTTATAAGGCAATTGGGAAGCCTACTACTAACACACGTAAAAATAGAAATATTCACAAACTGTGCTTTAATTGTTTTTAGGGGTCAGTCAGATCACATCATGATTTTATATTCTTCTTTCAGCTTTCCTTTGCTTTAAGAGGGTTGGTGAAGGTCACAAAGGGAAGGATTGGTGGCAAAACTATTTTTTTCACCACTGTCTTAATGGCAAATGATTGCTAAATGGGCAGTCACTAAATAGGGACCAGTTGTTTCTGGACTGGCCCCGATTCTTTTCTTGCTTCTGGATATTTTAATTTTTTTACTACATTTCTTTGTCACCCATCTTCCCAACAAGGTGAATGTGGGAATATGTTAAAGCCAGAGGGCTAGAGAAGAGGGGCTGAGATTTGTTAAAAATAAGGAGCTGTAGTTGGCTTATCCTCTCTCAGCCTCCATAATATGTTGGGTTTTCAACAGGGGAAGACATCTTTATATGCTCCTAAAGTGTCAATGATTGACACCAATGATTGTAGGTGCTATAGTTTCAATTTTGAGGACATTGAGTTTAATATCCTCATTCTCAAATGCTATCCAATTTCTTTTAGCTTTTGTTCTTCCATTGCTTGACTTACTTCAACTCAAAATTATTTCAAGTTACTAGTGCAGACTATAATCATCATATCCTGAAGATTAGTAGTCTAACTGTTTAACTCATGGATAGACAATGTTGAAAATTGGGTGTGTAATTGGTTAAAATGTGCCATAGTTTTCCCCATTTTGATGTGAGAGACAGAAGTACATACAACTACCTCTTTACTTTGGGTTATAAAATAGGTCCAATAGGAAGGGAGGGAGGGAGGAAGGAAGGTCCAATCCTGTCTAAAACAGAGGAAAGAAGAGAAAATAATGGATTGCCCCATGCATTTTATATCATAACTCTCTAATAGTTATCACCACAATAATAGTATCACAATAATAGTTGTTATCACACATTCAAAATAAACAAACATGTTTGCTAGTTTAGCTCTTTTTTTTAAAAAAAGGCATATAATTATATTTTTAAATGAAATGTGTGTGTGTGTGTGTAAATATATAAATAAAATGCTGACTAATCTGATCCTGTTTTACAAAGGTATATTTGGAACTAAAGATGTGGAAGTTAATTTACCTTAGTCCATATCAAATTCATATTTGATTTCCATCCAGTGGAACAATGGATTCTATGATTTCTTTTCCACCTAATTTCCACATCAATCTGTGAGTGTAAAATACAAACTGAAAATTCACATTATTATATGCTGCTTTCTCCACCATGCATACAAAATGTGTAATCTTTTCCTAACATTTGGCATAACTTTTTCTCTCATATTATATATTTCATATGCCTAAGATTACAAATGTGCCACAAAATTTAGACAAATGATATCCAACAGAAAGAATAACTGTGTTTTGATCCATGTTACTGATCTGGCCAACACAGATCATTCGGGTCATGTAAAAATGCAGAAAACTGAAAATTTCCAATATCTCTTTTGGAATCTATTCATACAATTGTTTTTCCACATGATCAAAGTCACCATTGCTCTTCAGGGCAGGATGGATAAGTAATATTAATGCATGACATAGCATGAGCACTGTGCAGAAAATCAAAGTTTAATATAGATAGTATGTGATGAGGGATCAATGATTGTTATAATCCATAAACAATTTTTACTTATTTATGAGAATCAGATCTTAACTGAACACCTCTTTTCTTGCAAATTACCTGGAAATCCAGGCAATCTAGGAGAAAGGCATAGAATGCTAAAGGCTTTTAATTTAATCAGCTATTTTTAGGATAAACATCCTTGGAAAGAAAGACATTGGTATCATTGATACATAGGGTGCTGATTTCAAGAAAAAACAAAAACAAAATTTCTTCCCAGCCTTAATCAGAGGAAAAAGGAAGCCTTTAAAGTGTTGATTAATTAGCATGCAGTTCAGCTTTATTCTGAGAGGTTCACTAAAAGTTCTTGCGCCATATGTACATATGTAGTTTCAACTTTCTTTGGCACTCTAGACTTTTATGAGTAGCACAGAAGTTTTCAATCGCAACCGCACATTTTAAGCATGGCCTGTCCTCCAAAGGACACTTGTATGGGCAACTGGAAGAGCTTATCTTGAAAACAGAGATGGGATGTGGGGCAAGGAGAAAGGTGGGGAATCATTTGCCCTTAATTTTCAAAACAAAGGTTGGGTTTCACTGAAGGATTGCATAATGTGAATGCATTTAGTTGAATCATGGTAATATTTATTAGCTTAAAAATGCCTCTTTACGTAAGTTTTGCATATCACACAAATGATTTTTGACTACTGAATAGTAACCTTAAGACTGAGCAGTTGCATCTAAAAAGGATCGGAAGGAAAGGGGATGTTTAATTCTTTTGTGCCCATCACCTTTTCTCATCCTACTTTCTCTCAGATTTAACACTTCATAGCTTCTGCCAACTGTTCCTCTGCATGTTTACTGATGATTAAACAACTGTAAGATGTACAGGTTTTATAATACTCTTTTAGCAGAGTTGTTGCACAGAAATCCGCTAGGTAAAGGTTCCCCTCACTCCTATGTGCTAGTTTTTCCCAACTCTAGAGGGCAGTGCTCATCTCTGTTTCAAAGCCAAAGAGCCAGCGTGGTCATGTGGCCGCAGAATGCTTTTACCTTCCCACCAAAGGTGGTGCCTATTTTTCTACTTGCATTTTTACATGCTTTCGAACTGCTACGTTGACAGAAGCTGGGACAAGTAACGGGAGCTCATTCCATTATGCGACACTAAGGATTAGAACCACTGAACTGCTGATCTTTCTGATCAACAAGCTCAGTGTCTTAGCCACTGAGCCACCAGGTCGCTTAACACACTGCTGTAGGATTAACATTGCATTGCAATTGATAGAAATGCTTACATTTGTTGTGTTTCTTATCTGTACATTATTCTGTACAATGTGCTATAGATAGTAACTTCCCTGAGGTTGGCCTGCAGCAAATGAGTCAAGCAACAGATTCTACTGAAACTTACCTGAGACCAATTGTTTCTAAACTTGGTAAGTTCCCTGACAATTTGGCGACTCAGCCCAAACCCTCTTCTCTGCAAATTTTAAAAATGTGATTCACATTTGCAAATATCTGTGGCTACAAAACAATATAAATTTACCTGAGAATAATGCCTATTGTGAGCAACATGATGCTCTTCAAAGCAGTGAATGTTAAGTGTCAGTTACTCTTTTCATTTCTTAAAATGTCCTTTATACCCATGTTGGGGGGGGGGAGAGGAAATTAAACGGCTCCATTTTTTGAAGGGGAAATCACAGCGTGAACAACCAGACTTAGCCAACATTTTAAAAGAGGGAGATGGGACAGATGCTCTGCTCCTAACCCTTGACTTGTAAATAGTAAGTAATGGTCCTAACCCTGTTTGCCATCTCAGTTGACTATAATGTTTTGCCTCTGCAATAGAGGTACAGATAGAGGCAGAAATAAAAAGATACATTTATAAAAGTTCTTGCCTAGAATGAGGATCTGTTCTAAGTTGAAAGGTGCAATAGCTTCACTGAGACCTTTAAAAGAAACAAGGAGAAAATCTGATTAAGGATCTTTTGCATTCCACTCAAATTGTGTCTTATGCCATGTATGCAAATAATAATAAATAAACCCTTCAGTATGAATACAGTTTCAAATGTTTCCTTCCACCACTTGTACTTCTCCAAACTAATAACCCAATTCCAACATTGTATTAAAGAGAAGAAAAAAGGTAATGGATATAAGTTTCCTCAGTTTCATTAACATGAATTGACAAATCATGTTTTCTAAAAGGGATTGAAATAGAATGTTTGTGTAGAGAGAATGCCTTTAGAAGTATGTAGATAATGTAGAATTGATTTCTGGTGGTTTCATATCTGCAGGATTGGTAGATAAGTAGATAGATAAGAAAGTCAAGATGGTGTCCAGAATTATGCATTAAAATTCCTGCTCCTAGAGCATATTCACCGTGACATAAGTTGAAAAATGGTGGGGTTTGTGGCCACACCATCTTGAATTTTTGACCCCTTTCCACTGATAACCCTGCATTGCTATCTTTCTAGGGAACGAAAAAAAAATGGCAGCCGAAACTTAAGTATAGTCAATATCAACCACTGTCAACTTTAACTTAATTGTGGTTCTGCATGTTACTAGCCATGATGGTAAATATCAAGAGAAAAATAGGGCTTCGGGGGGAGGAGCCTGCCGCCGTCAGGAGCTTAACAAAGCTCCTCTCAGGGATCTGGTTCGTATATCTTATAAGATCTATAGATATCTCCCCTTTCTGGCAGAAAGGGGCAGGGAGAAGGTCAGTCGTTAGGATCTCTTTGTAATTCATAGCTTTTTTTTGCTGTGAATGGAGAAGAGGTTCAACATTAGCTGAGCTTTTACTCTGGCCAGTTCTCCGCAGCTGCCTTTTTTGCAGCCCTAGGCAGATTGCCCTCCCCCCCCCCCAGGACAAAGCTAAGCTATTTAGAAATTAATCCGGGCGGGGACCATTCCTGAGGAATTTCTTTTATCACTATCTAAAATACCAGCTTCAACTTTGCAAAAGGCTCCCTTTTCCAGCTGCGTCACAAGATGGCGATCTTATAGCTTTTGTGTTTGATGTGACGTACTTAGTCAGCCCTGCTCTCCCGAAGGCTTCTCCGTATTAACTGTTAAAAGATTAACTGAGGGGAGCAGAGACTTTGATTTTTGGCTTGCTTGATTGCTTGTCTTTTATTTTTATTCTGGAATGGCTCCCAAATCTAAACAGAAGCGCTTCCTTAATAACATATCTCAAAAAACTGCTATGAAGCCGCTACCCTTGCCTCCTACGCCCACCACTGGAGATTTGTTAACACAAGAATTTCTTCTCCAAACGCTTAATAATTTTAGACAGGAAATTAATCAACTGATATCGGATTTATGTGATCAATTTGATGCTAAAATTGCTCAAGCAAAGCAGGATATGATCGGAGTAATGACAGTCATGACAGATTATATTGCTGAAACGGAGGATAAATTGGAACTTTTGGAAGAAACTAACTTTAATTTGACATCCAAAATTCAAACGTTACAACAGGAAATTGAAATTGCTCAAAAACAACTTGTCATGATAAATTATAACAAGACTGCCTTCGCAATAAGAGTTAGAGGACTGCGTGAAAACGAACAGGAGAATTTGAAACAGATCTTCTTTGAGGCTCTTAGCCGCTCGGTGGGAAGTCCGGGACTTAACTTTGATTGGCAGATTCAAAAAATTTACCGCCAGAATTCGTGGGTAGCAAAACAGCGACAGCTTCCGAGGGACATAATTATATACTTTACCACAAGGGAATCCAGAAATGTGATAATACAGAGGCTTTACAACAAGAGGTTGAGAATTGATGGACAAGACTTGATTGTTTTTAAAGAGATACCATCTCAAATATTAAGAACAAGGAGAGATTATAATTTCTTAGCTGAAGAACTCAGAAACTCTCAGATTCCATACAAATGGGAAGCCCCAGCTGGCATTACATTTACATTTGGCAATCAAAAACACCGCATTAATTCTGTCTGTGAAGCCCGAGAATTTTTTTACAAGACCTTGAAGGCGGGACTTCCTGATTCATCCGGACCTGGAGAGAGACAAGGAGAAGGAGAAGACAAGCAGCGAGACACGTGGCCACAAGGCGGAGGGTGCTGCTTTCCTCTTCCGGAAGGGCAGAAGAGTAAAGAATAAAGACTTAGCGATGTTCTTAAAACTTTATGATTTCTGCCTGGGATAAAATGGAAAAGGTGCATATCGATGATGAGACATGGAGACTGAAAGAAGCGTTGCTGATTGTGGACACATATTGTATATAAGATTTGTTTGAACTCTAACTCAAATTGCGCATGAATTATTTTCCTAGGCGAGGAGAGCGGAGATTGCGATCTTTTTGAGTTGTGGTCTGGGACGAACGGAGTTGGGAGGCGCGTGGGAGAGGGAAGGGTAGCGAAAGCTTAACTAGACTAATTGGGGCTAGAATGCAAGCTGATGTTTGTATGGGTCGCTATTTCAATATAAGGTTAAAAAAGATTAGTCAGAGAGTCTCCAGGAGTGGAGTAAATATGTGAGGAGCAATAGACGCAGATAAAATATATATGTGGATATGGATAAAGGCAGGGTGGAAGGTAAAAATTTACATGTGGATGTGGGTAAGGATAGAATGGGAAGTGTTGGAAATGAAAAATGAAAGAAGTACTTGAGTTTAATGGTTTTATAGAAAGGTTTGGATATTCGGATAAAAAAGAGATAAATTAAAGGTCTGAATAGATAGATAAAGCAATGTGACTTTTAGTTGGGGAATCCTAATTGATTAACTTACCTGGCTCTAATACAGTTTGAAACCCTGCAAGTAGTAAAATAACCGAAATTTGGAATGAGCTACATTGTTTAAGATTTACAGATGATGGGAAGCTGTGTTAATGTAGTGGGTTTATTGACCTTTCTTGTTTTTCTTTTTGTGTTTGTGTTTTTCTTTCTTTTCTATTTTTTATTATTCCCTTTTTTTTTGTTTTTCTTTTTTTTTTTTTTAAACTTTAAAGTTAGCTGGCTTTATTATACTGAAATGCTTGTTAAAGAACTATGCCGGGTATGGGACCTGGGAAGCCGTAAGGGGGTTAGGGAGGGGGGATTATAGAGGGGAGGGGGGAGGGTGGAATTACAGTTTCAATTCTTAGAACAATAAGAATTCACTTGTATACTGCGGCTCGTTTTCCTTTTTTTTTCTTTTTCTCTTTTATTTTCTAAAAAATAAATTGAGTAGATTAATTGTAGGGATACACCAAAGTGAGGAGAAGAGGGAAAGAAGAGGGAGAAGTAAAGAGGGAGTGAGAGGGGAATGTAAGGAGGGTGAGATGGAGGGAGGGGGAGATGTTTGAGGGGGAAGGGAAGTAGAAGAGGGGAATGCTGGAGGGGAGAAATGAAAGTTGGAGGGTGAGAAGAAAGGGTGTATGGGGGATTGAAGTGTTATGTTGGGGGTTTTTTTTATGGTGGATTCTTTCTTTTTTTGGTTTTTTTTTTGTTACGCACAGTATATAAGTGATTGTATAAAATGAAAATGAAAATGAAATAAAATAATTTACAGACTTAAAAAAAAAAAAAAGAGAAAAATAGGTGATCCAGCTTTGATCATTGTCTTCAAGCAGATATTATTTAGTTGGCTTCCATGAACTCCATTCAGACTGTACACCCCTAATTGCTACATATCCTACACTTTATACAGCATTTGGAATGCCATCAATAAATGGTTTCCCTCTTGTTTCACAATAGGTGAATGATGATGGAGGAAAAACAGAAGCTGAAACTGAGACATATGTTGCAAGAGCTGCATATAAAGATTTCATGGAGAGGTTGGCGTATCACATCAAGGCAGGGATAGCTAAGCAGTATCTTTTCATAGTGACATGCTTATGCAATCTTGATCCATGGAAATAAATCAACCAGAAAAAAGCCACCTAGATATTTTGGTTTCCAGAAGTCATTCTAAAGGGATGTAATACTTTGCAAAATGTATTTTGTAATATCACCTCTAGAATATTGATTGTTGATGTCAGTATAATGCAGTGAGAATTGTTATACTCCAAACTATTATTTAAATATTAATGTATTAATGTTCATGTGTTTATTGGATGTTTGTGTATGGATCTTAAAACTTTGTTCAAAAACAGTTTTTGGAAAAGGCAGCTGTGCAAGCACAATGATGACCACTGCTTTTCAGTTGTAACCTGTTTTTTTCTGTTTAATTCAGAAATAAATTGTTGGGGATGCACCTGATGGGTGGAGAGGAAGCATAGAGTGGGTGGGATCATCTGACAAAATATATATCCACGGCTTTCTTTCTCTCTGTGATGCCCCTCTTCACTGTTTCATAAGCAGTTGAATAAAAACCACATCTAGTCCTTAGCCGAAATCTGAGGTTATTTCTTACATGTTATCAAACTGAGTGGGATGAACTTAAGCTGAATGTAACCTGAATTTAATTTAGGGACTTCAAGTTGCCAACTTTTAACTAAAGGAAAGCTGTTCTTCTCTTTCATAACCAGCATCTGGGAACATAGAATTGTAAAAACAAAGATATCAGAGAAAGATGTCAAGAATTTTAGAAAGGCAGGATTTACCTTGTAGGGGGAAAAAACGAATCCAAACCTAGCAAATGACAACTGGAATTGTTCTGGCCTGAAAGTGATTAACAAGGGTGTCATTGAAATGGGATTCATTTTATGATGGTTGCAATTCAAGTTGAAAAAGAAATACTGCCAATTTCTGTTATTTTTAAGTCAGATATGTAGCTGCGGTTAAAACAGCAGGTTTTAATACTATTTTAGTTCTTGAACTTAACAATTCAGTGAGCAGGGGTATCTGTAGCAAGGGTAAAAAAAAACATGATGGTGATTGCAATGCACAATTATTTATTTATTTATTTATTTATTTATTTATTTATTTATTTATTTATTTACTTATTAGACTTATATACCGCTTCATAGGGCTTTCAGCCCTCTCTAAGCGGTTTACATTTTTTTTTTTTTTTTGCAAATTGAGTCAGCAACTTGCCCCCACAGTCCGGGTCCTCATTTCACCCACCTCGGAAGGATGGAAAGCTGAGTTGACCTTGAGCCAGTGAGATTTGAACCGCTGAACTGCAGATCACAGTCAGCTAAAGTGACCTGCAGTACTGCACCCTAACCACTGTGCCACCTCGGCTCTTTTATATGTCTCACACATGCGGGGGGGGGGGGAAGGAATGGCTGCCCTATTAACGTTTCTGATTTTCTTTGCAAGCATCCCTGTAAGTGATTAGTAATAAAGGTAAATATTCCCTTCACACATATCTGCTAGTCGTTCCCGATTCTAGGAGGCAGTGTGCATCTCCGTTTCAAAGGCAGCGCTGGCCAAAGATATCTCCATAGTCATGTGGCCAGCATGATCAAGGGAGTACGGAACGCTGTTACCTTCCCACCAAAGGCATTTCTTTCATTCATATATATATCAGGGGAGGGGTTCCTGCCAGTTTTAACCGCTTCTATAGAAGAGGTTCCACAAATCTATCGTGCCATTTAGAACCGGTTCCAGCTCCCTCTCCCCGTCCATCTGCACCACGCTTGTCCCACCCACCGCTCACTGATTGGCTGGTTCACCAATTGCCCCGCCCGCCTATAAGAGTTCTATCTAAATCTTAAAGTCTTAAAGCTGTCAAGTTTGAACATCCCTGGGTTTTTTTTTCCTAAAGGGTTAGGGTGCAAGGGTCTTGTAACTTGACAGCTTTAAGACTTGCATGCTTCAAATGCCAGAGTTTCTGAGCCAACATTTTGGTTGAGGTTTGAGGTTTTATTCAACTTGTATGCCGCCCTATTCCCGAAGGGACTCAGGGCGGCTAACAAAACCGGAAACCGGTTGCTAAGTAAGAGCATTGTTAAGTGAGTTTCACTACATTTTACAAGTTGGCTACACTCACCCAGTCACATGACTGCCAAGCCACTCCCACCTGGTCACATGGCTGACAAGCCACTCCCAGAAAGCAGGTCACACCTACAGAAGAGGTTCTAAAAAATTTGAAACATATATATATATATATATATATATATGTGTGTGTGTGTGTGTGTGTGTGTGTGTGTGTGTGTGTATTTAAAGTTACAACCCCTGGTATGCCCAAATATGGGAGGAAGTCCACTGCTTCCATTCTCTGTCCATCGGCTCGTCACAAGAGACCATCCAGATAGAAACCCAATATTTTTATTGTTGCCTTTGTTACATTTGTGTTGTATTTGTGCTGATAAATAAATAAATAAAGGGAGACTAGTATAGATCTATTTCAAGCTATTTAGCTCTCATCAGCTAGCCATAACCTTACTGGGATTAGAACCTGTGCTGTATATACACACACACACACACACACAACCAAGTGTGATTGGACACACAAGGAATTTGTCTTTGATGCATATGTGTACAGTGTACATAAGGAGAATAATATATATAACTATATATCAGGAAGTCACAGTTTAGAGAGACATGGTGAAACAAATGGACTGACTCCAGGTTAGCACAAGAGTAACACAAAACTATATATATATATATATATATATATATATATATATATATATATATATATATATATATATATATATATATATATATATATATATATATATATATATATATATATATATATAGTCTCTGCTTTTTCATTCAAGCCATATGTGGTATATATATTGAGGGAGCTGATTAGAAGAAGATGAGTGTGGTTTTCAAACTGAAGGGAGAAACATAATTGACACTATACTAACAATACTACCCTGCCAGGCAAAAACACAAATTATCTGAAAGCTTTAGTAATGAAAGTCAAGAAGCACAGTGAAAACCTGGTACCAAGTGTAGATAAGGCCAGACTGAAAACAGGTACAGCAATCAGACATGGAATTGACAATAAAGTTGGTAAGATGGTGGATAGCACCTGCTATTTATCTATAAATAACCTCTGGTAAAGGACCAACCATCAACAAATGTGCTGCAGAGCACATTTGGTACTGTAGCAATGAAAGCCCTGAAAAAAAAGAGATTTAGATGTTATGAGGTGCTTATATCTGCAAAGATCACAATAACGGAAGTAGTAATTTTCCTATGACAATCTATGGAAGCAAAAATTGTATTCTGAAGACTTATAATAGAAAAAATATTAAAGCTTTTGAACTTTTGTGTTGGAGAACATTGTTCAAAATAACATGCATGGCTGGAAAACAAAAAAGTATATAATCGAACAAATCAGTCAATGTATGTATGGACATGATTAAAGCAACGATTAGTGCACCTAACAGGCCAGACTAGGGACTAATTTTCATGGAGACCACATGTAGTTGTTAAGAGTCAATGTCAACTTTCTGATACATACAAATCAAATAAAAATATTTGTTTTCTTTTCTTTATTGGACATCTGCTCTGCATATTTTCAATTTCAAACAACATCTTCAAGAGTCTTTTGAGACAATAGTAGCAATAAGTGGGTATTTTGAATCTGAATTTCTTGCTTTCAAAAGATTATATCCATTAAATTGAGATCCCTAATAATGAGAGAGTAAACGTGTTCAACAAAAACAATAAAATACAACACTATTTGTCTAATTATTATTAAATTAAATCCAACAGTATTTATATCAATGGATAAACATAAAGCAAATCCCCTCATCTTGGTGAAAAAAGTGTTTCATATGTTTCCTGATATTATCAGTTCTTCTATGATAATGCCACGGGATGTTACATCACAGGTTCTTTTACGAAATCCCTTCAATCTTTGAATAGAAATGGGAAAGCATATTTTCATGTGAAATAGGCAATCTCTACAGAGTTTCAGGGTAAATTAGAAATCATGAGTTTTCCCAGCCTTTAAAAAAAATGCAATGCAATCCTATTGATGCCTAGAAACGTGTGCAGTTCAATGGGACTTGCTTGTAGGCCTCTTCCATGAGCAGAGGCTACACCGATCTCTCATTAGTGACTCCCTCCCATATACTGTCATGCTGGTATCAGATGTGCAAGGTGATTGGGAAGGTAACACAATTAACATCTTGATTCTTTTCTCTGGTCCTGCTGCATAGGGCAGATTCTCGTGGGTGGGAAGCTCCTGCCTCATTCTACCTGCAGGTCCTGGAATTTCCCCTTTCCTGCCAAACGGCACAAAGTCTTTGGATAGCAGCCAACCTAAAGAAGAGAGGAAGTTTGCCACATGAAGGTAGTGATCACAGCTCAAGCTACATTTTGGGTTGTAGTTAGGATTCTTATGATGTATAAAATAATAATGGCAAGTTCATAAAAAACTTCCTGCTTTTTATCCCTTTTGGGGGGGGGGGAAGATTTATCCTTGCCTCTCACGATTAGAAGCACAAAACAAAATGGGAATAAATCAGGAAACCTGAAAGAGTTAACATTTCCCCATTTTCAATTTCACATTAAACCACAGTGATAATCTATAAACCAGCAACAATTTATGACTTTAGTCTTCCCTTTACTTCCCCAAAGCAAATCATAGATTATTCACTAACCTCATTCATAAATCATAATAGTCCAAAATCAAATGAACCACATTAAGGTGCAGCACATTGACCAGCAGCTAATAAGGATTATTTGGGAAATAGCAGTGGAATAATGCTGGTTGAGACTTCCATCTGTATATTCTCCTAAGGCTCATGACTCTATTTCAACTTCCATCCATGCAAGAAAAACGATTTTTCTTTTACAGTAAAACAACAACAACTATATTAGTCAAATTGATTTTTTTTCCCCTGAACCTTGAGTGTTTATCCCAGGGAATTACTAAAATTCCTTGTTCTGGATTTTTTTTTAGACAAACAAAACCAAGCAAATTTTTCTTCTTATGCTGTATGCATAAGAATATGCTGTATTTTTAAGACAGATGCTTAAAATATTATTTCCTTCTCTGTTTAAGCCTTTCCTGACCTCTATGGGGGCATGGAGTTTGATAATGGATGAAACCTTCACCATTAATAAGCTTTTCTCTGACTATTTTCTAAAGGGTCATTCATTAGAAAATAATAACATTCAGGCACCCAGAAAAGGACCCTTGAACTCAATTCAGGGGTGACCAGGCACTCTTATTAATCCCTGCAGGGAAACTTTTCACTGAATTTCTTGTTGTCAGCACTGGACACGAAGACTTTGACCTAAACGTATTCCCTAAGCTTCTCAGCCTGAACACTCATCAGTAAAGTGGGCTCTCCTTTTTCTGCGCCATTGAATTTCAATCTGAGGCAAACATAAACCATTTTTTAAAATTATATATTTATTTCCATGCCATCGTCCTCCCAGATGATATCTTTTTGTCTTATTCCTCATGTTAATGAGCAGCTTCCACAGATTACCCAGAAAACTTACTTGTTAATAAGTATTCCTGTCAGGTTGATCTGAGGAGAAGTACAATTTCATCTCTCTTCCCACTTGAAAGACAGAATTAGAGACAGAACATCATGGAAAAAATCTATCTATGTGGGTGGTAAGATCTGACACCAATTTAATGGCATATAATCAATCTATGTATCCACCCACCTAGGTCAAGATGCATAAAGCCATATTATTTTGATATGCATTTTAGTCGTTAAGAATAAAATAAAAAAAAAATAAAGAGCAAGAATTTCCATTATATCTCAGTTTTACAATCAAAGTATCTGCTATACCCTCCCTAATAATTTTCTGATCCTAATCTATGAATATCTATGAACATGAGCATTATTAGCAGTGCTGCAGTGACAAGCAGTAATATTTTACTGGCTTAGTAAAAAAAATCTCAAATTCCAGAGCATACACTACAGTTCTGCAATTTCTCTGAATCTTGGCACTAATATTAATGAATAATGTTGCTGTTGTTAGTTACAAAATCATATCTGACCCAGTATGACTCCATGGACAACATTCCTCCAGGCCTTCCTGTCCTCTACCCTCCTCTGGAGTCCATTCAAGCTTACGCCTACTGCTTCGGTGACTCCATCCAGCCACCTCATTCTCTGTCTTCCCCTTCTTCTTTTGCCCTCAATCTTTCACAGCATTAGGCTCTTCCCCAGTGAGTCCTTCCTTCTCATTAGGTGGCCAAAGTATTTGAGTTTCATCTTCAGGATCTGGTCTTCTAAAGAGCAGTCAGGGTTGAACTCCTCTAGGACTGACCGGTTTGATCGCCTTGCAGTCCAAAGGACTAGCAGGAGTCTTCTCCAGCACCATAGTTCAAAGACCTCAATTCTTTGGCACTCAGCCTTTCTTATGGTCCAAACTTTCACAGCCATACATTGCAACTGGGAAAACCACATCCTTTTTTTTGGTAGGGTGATGTCTCTGCTTTTTAGTATGCTGTCTAGATTTGCCATAGCTTTCCTCCCCAGGAGCAAGTATCTTTTAATTTCTTGAATAATAGCTTTGTATTTATTACAATATTAGTGTCTCTTCTCTGAAACTGGTATGTTTTGGTACAGTAACAAGGCTTGTGGGCACCAACATCTAAATCTTGAACAGGAGCTGGAAACATTAGGAATCTAGAACCCAAACCCATCATTAGAAAAGAGACTGTTCCCATTTGAAAAAAATGAAAGGCCAATATTTCCATTTTCTTTCTTTTAGGTCTGACCAGTTTGCTTTCCTGCTGTTTTTCACTTAAAGAGGTAAATATTCCTTTTTGGCCCAAAAGGCACCTTTGAAATTTGGTGCTGCAAAGTTCCAGTTAGCTACCCAAATTCCTTTCCCATTTTGGTTGACAAAATGCCTGGTTCAGATCCTGAAAGTTTTGACACTAGACATCTTGGACTGGATTATTTTTTAACAGTAGACTATACTTTTATTCCTTTGTATATACAAAACGCAGGCATCAGATGCCAGAAGTAATGTCAAATAACCAACTTTTTAAAAAACAGTCCAGTTTTTAAAGTTTATATTCTTCCTTTTTGATGGTTGAATGACTTGTTAAACATCTGCATTCTTTTCGCACACATTTTTGCAACCACTCTCTGGCTGCTCTGCTTTCTCATTTCTTTCTCTGTACATGATCTATGTGGCAATCTGTTCTTTCTGAGCAGTTTGGGCTTCCATCTTTTCTAACAGAGTTTGGTTTACTTATTTATTGAGAATTATTTACATATTTTATATAAAGCCACACCATCTGCTTTTTAAAAAAAAAAACATACTTGAAGTTGCTTGACAATAAATGCCTTATCTCTGACATGCTAGGAAAGTAGAGGACATGACAAATTAAAACCATGGATCCTTAGCTTCAAAGTCATTTATATTCACAAGATTCAGCAGAGATATTTTTTCATGCTTGTTTAGGAAACCACTATTACAGGTTGGAAAGAGATGACATTCAAATAGGCTTAAAGATCCCGCTCAACTGAGAATCTGTTCTTTAATCAGTTTTGTTAATTAACATTGCACAGTAGCCGCAGATGAATGGCTCAAGATTATAGTTATTATCCTCCAGAAGAGTCCTCAGTTCTTGGGCAATATAAAGGAAGGAAACTTGTCATTGACAGATAGACAGATTAAGAGAGTTGGAAGGGACCTTATAGGTCATCTAGTCCACCCCCTGCTCTAGCAGGAGACCCTACACCATTTCTAACCAATGGCAATCCAATCTCTTCTTGAAAGTCTCAAGTGATGAAGCCCCCACAACTTCCAAAGGCAAGCTTTCCATTGGTTGATTGTTCTCATTATCAGAAAGTTCCTCCTTGTTTCTAGGTTGAATCTCTCCTTTATCAATTTCCATCCATTATTCCATGTCTAGCCTTCAGGTGATTTAGAAAATAGCTTGACCCCCTCCTCTCCGTGGCAGCCCCTCAAATATTGAAACACTGCTATCATGTCTCCTCTAGTCCTTCTTTTCATTAGACTAGCCATGTCCAGTTCCTGTACTGTTCTTCAGATGTTTTAGTCTCCAGTCCCCTACTCATCCTGGTCATTAATTTCACTGAGAAAACTTGTAATACCCATAACAGCATTAAACTAAATTCTATCTTTTAGTCTTTACTTTTCAATTCAATTAAACTATATGCTACTGCAATGTATTGCATAGCCTTCTTGCAATTTTGCACAATGGGGATAATTGGGCACATCACAATGATGCTTGAATTATTTGCTAGGTTTTGCCAATGTTGCTGAAAAGGCTAATATTAGGAGATGGTATGATTATACTTCTGTCATGTATAAGGCAGGCATTTTAACATCAATCCTGCTTCCAGAAATTATGGCTCTAAAATTCTACACAACACCTACTGTATATAGGAACAAGAAGTTAGATTTTTCTGTTCCCACTTGGAAACATGTCGTGATGAGCTGGATATTTGCAACCCAGATCCAGAGGTGGTATTCAGCAGGTTCTGACCAGTTCGTGAGAACCAGTAGCGGAAATTTTGAGTAGTTCAGAGAACCGGTAAATACCATCTCTGACTGGCCCCACCCCCATCTATTTTCTGCCTTCTGAATCCCAGCTGATTGGAAGGGAATGGAGATTTTATTTCCTTCCTCTGCCACGTCCACCAAGCCATGCCCATGAAGCCATGCCATGCCCACTAAACCACGCCCAAAGAAACCGGTAGTAAAATTTTTTGAATCCCACCATTGCCCAGATCTGATAACTTTATATAATGCACCCCATCTATTGATGGTCTCCTTTCTATGATAGTAAGCTACTTGTATGTAATGACATATACCTTCCAGATACCTACCATTTACATCTCTCACCATTATTTAATGTAATACTTTCTGGAGCATAGTGAGAAACAAAAACAAATGTTCTCTGCATTCAGCCACTAGGAACTAAGCGATTCCAAGCAGGCATCAATATTGTGTTGCCGGAATTTGACCATTGTGGGAGCTCTCTAAAAATGGCTTTATGTTAATGCAATGTTGGCACTGGGCTTCTGCCACAAAATTCTGCAACTTTGGGTGAGGGAATTGAGGGCACTGAGGAATTTCTGTTAAAATTCAGTGCCCCAACGTACCCTTTCCAAAATTCCCTGGGAAAATCAAACATCTGCAGAGCATTTATGCCCCATATCTGTATCACTTTGGCAACCGCAACTCCTTCATGGGATGCACCCTATATGGCAAATTTGGAAGTCATCAGATTGCCTATGGTTTTACTCTATATTTGCATTTCTATATTTCTTTCTGTGCTCCTGCAGTTACTGTTGTGTGAGAGGAAAGTGGACAGTTCCAGTAGCTTCATTTATCCCCTCCCCAAGTCTCTGCCATTGTTCTGCACCCTCCATATTTTGTGGCTGAGCTTCTGCATTAGAGAGTCTTTTCTACTCAAGTAGGCTCACCACAGAATTAGAACTAGGAATGTGCTGATCAGATTAGATCCAATCTGTTTTATTACAGGGCAGATTTGTGGTCTGGCAGATCCATATACAGATTCTTAATAAAATGTTTGGATCTAAATATGTTCTTTTAGGAGCAGTGGAAATTTGCATTTAGTTTTGAAAATGTATGGCATAGAAAGGCTTCTATGGTTTTTCTTTTCTTTTCATTAAAAAATGACAGACAACTTTTCTTTGTAATCATTCCTAGACTGATCATACAGTTATGCAAATGTTGCATGGCTGCACCATGATTACGGCAGGAAATGTTGTAAAAGCAAAACAGCTTCTGTTATAGCTGCCCTGCTATAAATATGTTAAGCATTTTTACTATGAGCAGGATGAGGACGGTTGAGTTCAGTGGCTATTTTGTATGTTTTTAAAAGTGTTTTTTTTTCCTAAAAGGGATAAATCATAGTTAAACTTTATTCCGCCAGTGTCCATCCCATCATGGATCTATGTGGAATAAAAGAGTTCCGAAAAGCTGCTACTGGTATATGTGACAAAAATTCTCTTTAGAACCAGTGGTGGGATTCAATTTTTTTTACTACAGATTCTGTGGGCGTGGCTTGGTGGGCGTGGCATGGCTTGGTGGGCGTGGCAGGGGAAGGTTACTGTAAAATCTCCGTTCCCTTCCCACTCCAGGGGAAAGTTACTGCAAAATCCCCATTTCCTCCCGATCAGCTGGGACTCAGGCAGAGAATAGATCCGGGCGGGGCCAGTCAGAGGTGGTATTTATCGGTTCTCTGAACTACTCAAAATTTCCGCTACCAGTTCTCCAGAACTGATCATAACTGGCTGAATACCACCTCTGTTTAGAACCCAGTTCCTATATCATGCAGGAGAACTATACAAATTTCAAAATGTATATGGGGGAATTGCATGTCCTATTTTAGGGAGTGAATAACTCAATAGATACTATGCCTTTGTTAAAATCAAATCTTATCTGAAATATGAAGGAGAGAAGTTCTTATTTTGCACAACTTCTGAACTGTTGGAGAAAAAAAACCCAGCCTGACACTTTGTGTGAATAAATTTTAACAATTTCTATTTCCATGCTATAAATATATTGCAGCCCTAAGTTAAATTTCATCTTAGCTTCCTGCAACCATATGCCTTTCCTTTTTCCCCTCCCTCCTACGGCTCTGAACCTAAGCAAATGAAATAATGAATAGCCTCACTTTTCTACTGTTCCTCTTTAATGAAAATGGAGTGAATTTGAAGCCAAGTGCCAGATGGCGCTTGCAAAGCTTGGAAATGCAGAGAGTTTCTAATTAAACCATTAAACTTGGGGATGAGAAGCAGCAGTCACCTATTTTTTTCACTCTCCTTTTTGATAGTCACACAGAAGACAGCAGACGGCACAAACCCTTTCAAGCTCACCCCTCATTGATCCCTGGGGAACTCAGAATGGCAAGAGGTAGTTAATTTAAAGCTAATTGAGAAATCTCTTTCCTATCTTTGCATAATAAAACAGGGTGTCGGGGGCTCATCTGGTCTTCACATTCATGACAGAATGAAAGTATGCAGAATAATGGATGGAAAGATGCTCCCCCATTTGCACGTCCCGGTTCTCTGTTGGTGAATTGAGAGCTATGTAGAAAAGCCATGGAAAAGGAACGGTGGGCTCAAGATTTAACTTTAACGCTGCCTTCCCTTAAAAAAAAAAACCTCCTGAAAAAATCATAAGGGAAGCAATCCTTGCCTAGGGGGAGTTTGTTCCAAGGAAGGGAAGCCCCATGGAGAATGCATACCATCAAGCTTGTCCCATCACAAGTCAGGTTAGAAGTTGCAAACCCCCATAATTTTAACCTAAGGCTGTCTACTGTTAACCTCACCCCATTCCTAAGAAGTTGGTAAGCACACCAGCGTGCCTAACGTCCTTGTCCTACTGTCTCCATTTATTTGTACCCATTTACTGTGTTCATACTTACATTTATACTTGTTATCTTTTACATGTTTGACAAAATGAATGAATGAATGAATGAATGAATGAATGAATGAATGAATAATAAATAAATAAATAAATAAATAAATGCTGCTTGGTCTCCAAGATGGGTGGGCAGAATCTATATAGGAGATGCAGACATTTCCTCCGAATTCCATCTGCCAGTCAATGCCGACTGGCGACTACACGGAGGAGAGCCTTTTCTGTTGCAGCTCCGACCCTGTGGAACGATCTCCCCGTTGAGATCCGTACCCTCACCACCATCCAGACCTTCCGCGCAGCCCTCAAGATCTGGCTCTCCCAGCAGGCCTGGGGATAGGTTTCCAATTCACCCGCCCGAGTGTTTGATTGCTGAACGAAAGTTGTGTTTTTACTATTTTTCTTTGTTCACATTTTGTTTTGTTTTTTTGACATTGCACCCCCCTCCCTTGTGGTTGTAAGCCGCCCTGAGTCCCCTCAGGGAAAAGGGCGGCCTATAAATCCCAATAAACTCAAACTCAAACTCATATACCCAGGTTCTAAATCTGTAATGGCAAATCTATGGCATGTGTGACCTGGCATGTGTGACCTGTGCCACCTGTGTGCCACAGGTGGCACACAAAGCCCTATCTGCCAGCACGTGAGCCATCAGCTCCAGTGTGCAAGTACGGGCTGGCCAGTTGCTTTTTGGCCTTCCAGAGAACTGGGGAAGGCTGTTTTCGCCCTCCCCAGGAATCAGGAAAGCCTCTGGAGCTTGGGGTGGGCGAAAAATGGGCCCAACAGGCCTACTGGAAGTTAGTTTCCAAACTTCTGCCCCCCCCCCCGAGGAAATTCCAAGCTCAGCTTGGAGGTGAGCAGTGTGGTGTGGGGGGGACACCATGGGGGAAGGGTTGTGCACACATGCGGGGGTGCACTTTACATTATGGGTGCTATCGTGCACATGCCCTCACATTTTTGGCACCCAACAACAAAAAGGTTTGCCATCACTGTTCTAAGCCATGGTGTGGATGTCCTGTTAAACTGCATTGAGAAACACATGATGGCCAATGCGGCTCCCACATGGCGGTAATGAGGCTGCCCAGAAAGCACCATCATTCGGACAAATTTCTGGATGAGTTTCAAGGGCAGCTATAGTTAAAGCAAAGCAGAGTAATCCAAATGAGAGAGGACAAGCATTTGAGGAATTGTCCTCAGAATATTCTATTCCAAGAAAGGTTGCAAATGATTGATCAAGACAGAAACGAACAGAAACCACCACCTTTAATTGCCCTTGTAGCAAGAGCCATGAGTTCAGAAGGATCTTCCCCAGATTGTGGGTCTGCCTCTCTGCAAGAATCCAACTGTGTCAAGAATCACCTAAAGATTTATTTATTTTAATCTGGTAGTTTAATTTCCTAAAATAAAATAAAAAACCATCTTAAATTATAAATAATAAGATACTGAAAATATTTTATTGGTTAGAAAGATAAAGCTAAGCATAATATTTCTAAAATACGTATGTATAATAACAAACAGGTAACTGCATATCATGTCCCAGTATTTTTTAAACTATGTTTAATAAAACAGAACAGATGAATAGCAGATGCGGATTTCTTTTTAATTCTATGTGCAGCCTAGAAACCTAAATCCAGTGAAGATATCCAAGGGTGCTCCTAGTATTAACATTTAAATTAGCATGCAGGAAGCAGCTCAAAGATAATGAATCAATGAGAGTGTCTAATATGAAGCTAGCAATGCAGCCATTAGGAATTAGCAAGAAATTATCTTGGTTTGCATTATAATGCAAATTTATCAAGCTTTGCATTGCATTACTAGGGAAATAGCAAAATACTGTTTTAAGCGTGCATCTCTACATTTTCTGATGCAGTTCTTCAATAAAAAGCATGTAGAAAGATCTATATTACATAGGAACACATTGCTTCTAAATTTGTCTTAAAAATGAAAGTCGGGTATGTCCTGTTTTTTGGAAGGTATCCTTGGATGCTACATTCAGAATCCCAAAGCTAGAATTTGTTCATGACAGAAAGACGCTTCAGTTTTGACACAAATATAAAAAGCAAATGGGCAGACAAAATACAGCGAGATGGGAGTATTTGGGATAAATACAAAATCTCTTCCTATTTTAGAACTCTGACCCAAACACCATATAGCTTTTATTTCTGTGTTTTTTTTTAGAATTAAGGCTTGAAAATCCAATTTAAATTAGGCCGTAGAACTTTGGAAATGTGAGTGTTTACACCTGAAGGATGCCCATTGCAAAAGAGAACACTTACATTTCCCCAAATTCATGGCCTAAAAAGCTATTTCTAAGAATTCTGGGAGTTGAAACCTACACATCTGGAGGGCATTGGATTGGGCTCCTTTAAAGCGCAGAAAAGACACTTTAATAAACATGTGATTAATCAAAATAATTTGTCAAAAGGTTTCTGGGTGTAGAACATGGATTCTGAAGAAGTCTTGCCTTCTCCTCCCAGCCACTCTCTTTTTATTGACAAGCCAATTTGTATAACTGAAACATGATGGTGATGAGCTGTGTTCTGAGCATCTGGTTAAGCTCTTGAATTTTCTGGCACATCTTTCAAAGTTTGACAAAGGAAAATAGGTGCAGTGGTTTCAATTAAGTGAGCAAGGGTCTCAAGGCATAGCAATCCAAATGAATAACTTGCATGGCTGGGGCTACAGTGGAATATGCACTTAAGAGATGGATTTTCCCTACAGACAGGGAGATAGATTTTACCATTTAAATAGCTAAAGCTGTATGGTTTTTTTAATTCCACACTGTGTCTCATACAGGAACAACTTTGAAAGTTCATCATGTTGACAAAATTGTTTTGCTAGTTAAGGTGAGAGTGAGAATGACATATATTTAACATTAAGTATTTATATATGTCTTTCTTAACGGAAGCTTACATGTTATAACACATCAAAAATAAAAGTACAGGCTGTAGATTACATACTCCTACACCATAGAAACCACTCATAGAAGGCCAAAGTTTATAGTTTATTGCAAACTTTGCTAAGCAGACCATAAAAATGCACTAAAGTTTGTGAATATTTCATATTGGATATAATTTTGGAAACATTTTAGTCATTCTGGGACTGGGAGGAAGTTCTAAGCATTTACAATAAGGAACACAAGCAGCCACTAGGAAATATATTCCTAATTGTAGGTCTTTCAGTGCTGCTCCTTGCTTCTTGTGCAGCTGTAATGTTGGGATTTCTAGGAAAGTGACCCAAGAGCATAACATAAAGCAGATTTCCCCTTGTGTGAGGAATCTGGCATCATAAGCTTCTCAGAATCTAAACTCCTGCAGTCATTGACAAGAGGGCTTTGACCTTGAAAAAGGGGAGAGAGAGAGAGAGAGGAATGCCAGAGCAGACTAGAAAGCTTGGGTTCATGAGATTAAAACTTACAACAACCTTCAACTGCTAGTATCTTTGGTTTCCTCTCCTTCAAATCAAACTAGGACCCAAAGGGAGAAAGAAATGCTGTTCTGACAAGCCAGATAAAGTTCTTTATTACACACATTGGATTTTCCATTCCTTGTCCTTGCTAACATAATTAATACAAACACTAATAGAGCTGCGCAAAGCATTTGAAAAGGATTCTTTGAAAGCACGTTGTGGCCATTAAAGCATCTCTCCTCAAAGTGATAAGGCCCCTGCATTTTCCCCCCTGTGGCTACTCCAAAAGCTGTTCCCAATTGTATGTGTATGTGTGGTGCATTGCATTTGCAGATAACACTGTTGCTGGAATCAACAGTAACTCAAAGCAACTGACCTGCATACAATGTAGACGTGACCACAGCCAGCTTTTGAAAAAAAACATCCTGGAATCTACTGAAAGATATAAGTGCTTAAATATTTTAAGGAGGATGTTTTGCTTGGTTGCCTCAATGCAGCTTTTGAAAAAAACACTCTTTAGAAAACTTTGCGCAGCTCTAAAAATAGACATTTCTTTGACAAATCATAAAATAGAAAGATTGAAGGATTTATGACAGATACAGAGGATGAATAAAGTGAGAAAGGCATGAGAGAACCAGGCTCAGAAAAAGAGAGTTTTGTCTTCCTTCTCCATTGTCTGAAGCAGCCTTCCAGAACCTGGTATCTTTCAGATATGCTGATTTGATCTTCCATCATCCTCACCAAGCTGTGTGGCCTGGGAGCAATGGGAATTATAGCGTAACACATCTGAGAGATTAGCAGGTCAGACAGGATGGTCTAGAGGGACTGGGTGGAAGCAACCTTTGCTGCTGTCCATGACTGTACAAGGTACACCAGCTCTTGCCTAGAGCCAATTGTGTGGCTGCAGGAAGATGAAGGAGATACAAGGAGAAAATGTGTCTGGGTCAGTTTAGTATCTGAAATGACATTATTTGCTGTATAATTTATTCCCCCTCTGCCCCCAGGCATCCATTTCGTTCTGTTTGCCACTGTCCTTTCTAATTTTAGGCTCCTTGGGAAAACATAAAATCTCTCTCTCTCTCTCTCTTTCTCTCTCCCTCCCTCCCTCCCTCCCTCCATTCCTAAATAAATAAATACATTTCTTGCCTGCAGTGCTGCTGGTTGTCATGCTTGAAACTGTGGGATATTCTCATTGTCTTCCCCCCTCTCTCTGTTTCTGTCTCTCTCTGTCTCTGTCTCTATCTCTGTCTCTCTCTCTCTCTCTGTATGTCCCTGTCTCTCTGTCTCTCTGTCTCTGTCTCTGACTCTCTGTATGTCCCTCCCCCCCTCTCTCTCTGTCTATCCCTCTCTCCCTCCTTTTTTTGACAGTAACAGCCCTGATTGTAAAAAAAAAAATCCATTAAAAATTTGTGACTGATGAATAATAGAAATTTTAGTCCTTTGATTGCATCATTGCTCCACATAAACTAGCTCAAACGAGAAAATGGGTGACCCAGAAAATGATCATTCTTAATAAATCATAATCATAAAAATGAATTAAGTACTACAGCCCAGCCCTCCAGAGATACCCATCAGTGTCGTTTGCACAGGGAATAATTCAGCATATACTTTTCACCCTGACCCAACATCACACCCCTTTTCCCTGGCTTTTTAAAATATAAAATATTATTTCATTTTAAAATAAAATATAAATACAAGACCTCTGGAGGTTAAATAATTCTGCCGAGGATCTTGTCGCGATCAGATTCAGGCTTTTAGTCAGTTTCGTCAGTTTAGATAGAATGGAAGTTATGAGGAACAAATTCAAGTGGTATTCCATTTCCCTGAAAAGAAAATGCCAGGCCTGGAAGCCATCTTTTGCACTGGTCCTTCAGGCCTGCCACATTTAATGCTGTGGGAAATGGGAGGGGCGATTATATGGAGTAGGGAAGATATATAGTCATAATAACATTCCTTTCTGAGAGAGCCAAGGACATCTTGCCCTGCACCTGGAAGGGTATAACTGGGAGGCATCTCCAGTTGGGACATTGCTTGATTGGGTCATGTGATGGAAAGGTGGGCAGGGACCTGGACTTTCATTTGGGTGGGAAAACCTGGAAGCTTTCAGATTTGGGTTTTCCCAGATGTGCCAATATGACATCTCTAATAAAATGGAACTTTGAGGAACTTCAAGCCTCAGAGTCTTCTTTCATTGAGGGGGTGGGGTATTATTTGAAACCCTGATAGAAAAGCTGAGATGTTTGTATGAAGTCACAAACTGCTTTCTTTTTCTTTCTTCTACAGTCTCTGATCAGAGACTGCTGCCTCTGCATAAACCTTTCATAGAATTAGAGATTTGGAAAAAGGCATAAAGGCAATCCAATACAACCTTCATCTCAGTGCATGGCTGGATCAATGGATGAGGGAGAGTCCACCAGTGTTTTGGGTAATTGTTTCCACTGATGTGGAACATATTTCCACTTAACTTTCAAGTGGACGTTCATTCCCATAACTGAAATTCATTATTCTCTGTCCTATATTCTGGGTATCTTTTCAGATTCTCCCTCCCTTTATGTTCACCAAACTAATTATTCACAATTCCGTCAATCTTTTTACAGTTGTTTCTAGTGTTGTGACTCTCCTTGTCCTTCTCGGAATCTGTTTCAATTTATTTGAATCTTTTTAAATCCATAGTGCCCAAAACTTGAGAAAGTACTCAGGATGGCATCTGAAAGTTGATTTCTAACTCAAAATGGGACATGGGTTAATGTGGAATATTTCTTCCCAATGAAAGCCAGTTGGGTGTAGTTGTTAAAGTATCAGGTTAGAAACCAGGAGATGGTAAATTCCAGTTTGTTCTGCCTTACATATGAAATCAAGCCAGTCATTCTCTATCAGCCCTAGGAAGAAGGCAATAGGAAACCACTTCTGAAAATCTTCAGGGATTTGTCTATGAAGTTCTTAGGAATAAACACTGGTTTAAAAGTATTTTTTTAAAATCCTCTCATGCCAGCTAATGATTTTGTTGGGTTAAGCAATACTCAGTCTGAATTTGATTTCCATGACTGAGCAAAACAAACAAAAAAACTGGGACATCCTTCTAAGTTACTTGAATCTACCTTGACACTCCATGCTTAATCCACTCCATGTCACAAATTCATTCCAGTGAAGTGCTCAATAAGAAGCATTGTCCCTTGCCCTTAAGTTTTAAGCTACCCCAATTTGGTCTGGGCCTTTCTTGCCCAAATTCTGTGCTACCTACATTTGAGAGGGTAGGACCCAAGAAGCTGTTTACCAAGAATTTCTCCCCTCCTTCAGCTTTCCATATCCCTCCTTTTAAAATCCCTTGATTTATATTTAGCAATAATTATCAAATGTATATGACTGTCCATCTCACACAAAGTGACTCTGGATAGTATACAATAAAACTGGCAGTTAAAACAGTCTCTAAAACCAGTTAAAAACAATAAATGTCAGTAGATTAGTAAATAAACATGTTCTGAATAAAGAAATTTACTATGTGGAAAGAAATTATATATAATATAGTCAGCAAACAAGCTCTCTATCACGAGGGGATTTACAAGCTTGCTGAAAAAGTTAAAGTTTAAGAGATTTCAGCTTCTAATAATTTCCAAAGCTTCTTTTGTTATATGACACGAGGGAAGTCCAGTAATGACAAAGATATGTCTTGTCCTTTAGAAGGGAAGTCACAGTTAAATGTAAAAGTATTATGCAGAACCATGGAGGCTGTAGGCAAGGGAGGCATTAATTTAGTTATGGAAGCGCTTAGATGAGCATGGAATTATGGAAAGAGTTGGTTATTCACATCCTTATGAATTGTGAGAGTTACAAGGCTTCTTTCTGCTTTAACGTATCCTTGCTGAATTGAGATGAATACCCTTTGGGACTGAAATATATAAAAAAGACATCAGCAAATATTATTATTGTTGTTATTTTCTTTTACTTAAGACATAATATATTCTAAGTAAACTGCAAATATAACTACCTCATCTATCAACATAAAACCAAATGACAGGCTGTAGAGTAATTTATTAAACCATGCTGGTGTTTGGCTCCCTTGGGAAGAAAATGATCCAGAATGCCCTTTAGTATTAACTTGCAAGCTGTGTAACTGCTTTCCTTATACAATGCTAGCTTTCACGTTTAATTTTCTCATTAAAAAGAGAGAGTGAGAGATCCCCCTCTGGCTTTTTTCCCCTTTAGAGGTGTTGATTGAAGAATACAAAGGCTAGGATTGCTTGAATGGCAGTTTATATCTTTGATGTCATTCAAACATTGCCTGCGAGATGTTATCCTAAAATTAATTATCTCCAGTGGAAAATGTCCTTTCTATTTGTTTTTGTCATGATGATTGTCTTGCTAATTGGGTACTCAGCTACTCATTATGGAGTTTCTTTCAGTATCAGTTTGAGTCCCTTGGAAATGATGTTTTTTAGTTCTAGCTGTGCTAGCTGTCAATCTCAAGGACCACAGAGGTCAGAATTGCTGCAGGCCAGTGGACTGAATAGAGTTTGGAACTGAACTGGAGCTAACAATGTGCAGTATCTAAAATTATGTTCACAAATGAGAGGCTAGCTTAGTAGCAATGAAACGTGAAGGACAGCCAACTCATTCCTAGATATTGTCTCATTTGCCCACCTTATAATTTTATCTCTGCCAATAGAGAATTAAAGATGTGTCATTAAAATAAAATCTTTGGAATTTTTAAGTCCTTCCCTGTTTTCCAGTTTCCTGGAGGCATCCTTGAATGGTGTTAGTATTGAATATTATGGGGAACTAAACAAATCTTCATCACACATTTGCCAAGGCTACAAAGCTACAAAGTTCCCAATACATAAAATTATTTAAAGGCTATCACTACTTCTATAATTGTATAATCCTCCAGTTGCTGTGAAGAGTCCAGCATCAAGCTGAGCTTCCCATTTCTATAAATAATGAATAACAGAACCATACGATTCATGCATTGGAAAGTCAATAAGTCCAACTCCAGGCTAAGCATACAAATTTGCTAAATGATCTCTCCAGTAATGGTCATCTAGCATCTTTTTGAAGTCACTAAGATATCAAGAGTCCTTCTTTGTTCTAAAAAGACTGTTCTATTTCTTAATTGTTTTTGCCATTAAGAATAATAATTCCTAATATTCTTCTAATAGCCTAATTCTCCTTTTCTTTAATTTCAATTTATAATTCTTGTTCTGTTCGGTTTTAAGGAAAATAAGTCTTTCTCTTCTTGCACAAGTAGGCCTTTTAAATATTTTAGACCATGTTGTCAACATTCTGTGTAGAGGGAAGGTCAATTTTCACAGTCAACTCAACACTTTGTCTATTGATCCTGTTTGACATAGTGGTTAATGTGCTAGAGTAGAAACCAACAAAACCTGAATTTTAGTTTTTCCTTAGGCACAGAAGCTGGCTGGGTCAGTTGTTAGCTTTGGGTCAGTCATTTGTTCTCAGTCCAACTCATCTCACAGGATAGTTGGAGAGAAACTAAAAGGTGGAAGTCTTTTGTATATTCCCTTGAGTTGTGCAAAAGTAAATCAGGTTGTAAATATAATGTAATTGTGTCTTCTTTTCTACAAACTAAAGATGTTCAATTCCAGATTCCTATAATATTCCTTAGCAGCTAACTGAAAGCAACATAAAAACAGATGTCTGCTTAATTGTTCAGTCATCAGAACAAAGGTTAATTATAAAAAGACCCAGCAAGTCTACAGCTCATATCAGCCAGAAGGCTCTCCTGCTAAATAGGATGATAAACTCATTTTTAAGGTCTTAAAGCTGCTTGCAGTTAAACAAAACGTTAGATGGGAGAGTTATTAGCGTAACATTTCCCAAGATGTATTCTACCAATTGTATGGTCAGGGCTGCTGTAAAGTGAGATGGGACAGGAGATGAAACCATTATCAACAGTAACCACAAAATGACTCCACCCTGCTGTCAAAATTGTACAAATTTTGTACAAATTTAGTACAAAATTGTACTAATAAATGAAAACATGGGGTAAAATGAAGTAGATTTTTGTGCAAAAAGACTGCAAGCATTGGTTAATTTGGCATTCAGATCAGTTTTCTTTTAAAACCCTCTTCAGATGTTTTTAAGAAAATGACAAGAATTTAAGTGAGTAGAAAACCTTTTCTATTCTGGGCATTCCCCTGGATTTAAAGACTTCATTCCAGGATTATCAACACAAGCCATGCTGACTAAAGATGAAATTCCCTGCATTTGAAAGCTATATAAGGTCAGGAAAGGTAACTATATTCTAGCCATCCAACCTGCTCTTTTTGATCTGTATCATTTACAACTTGCTCTCCCAAGCTTAGTACATACAAAATACCAGACTGCTTTTGCTCTCAAGCAAATAGCATCCTTCAGACTTAATCATTTCAAAAAGGGTATATTTAATACTTGGTTCAGATTGGCATAACTTGGAAGAGGAAGAAAAAGAATTCCTATGCATGTAATTAACCATTCCCTGATTTACACATTCGCTCAATGTAAACATATGTAAACTTGCTTATATAGTGGGAATCTGCAATAAAATCTTGTAAAGTTCTATATAAAAGAACATTACTTCAAAATGCAGTCAATCAGTTGTTTCTTCCAACCATGAAGTTCTGTTGTGTCTCCTTGTAAATCCTTCCCATTGATTGCCTTTGCTTGCTCAATCATCATTGTGCAATACTGGAAGAGGGGAATGGGAATTTAAACTTTTAAATATAGTTTTCTTACTTTGTTCTCTTACAATTAAGAAAAAAAGTCATTTTTAAATTCTTTAAATTCTTTTGCCTACAGTTGTCAACACACATCACTGGATTTGCTTCTGAAACTCAGAGGTTTAGGTGTAATCTTAATTTTTTTATGAATAATTTCACATTTTCAAAATAAAGTGGTGTTTGTGGATTCTTTAAAAAAGGCATAATAGACTTTTTGGATCATTTGGGTAGGTTATTATAAGAACTATTGGAGAACATTTGAAGAAACATCTGTCTGTCTGTCTGTCTGTCTGTCTGTCTGTCTATCTATCTATCTATCTATCTATCTATCTATCTATCTATCTATCTATCTATCTATCTATCTATCTATCTATCTATGCAGTATATATATAAGCAAGACTACACATGAAACCACATAAATTTGGGCTGCCTGAATAGAAATACCCCTTGGGCATCAGATACATCTCCAGCTCTTAATCTCTTTTGATTTGTCAATCTTTATAGAAGGTGTTAACTAACATTTGAATGAGTCTCTGATGACAATCACAACCCAATAAAGGTGGTGTATGTGCTTTTTGATTTGTTGTTCCACCCATGAAATAATTATATCTGAATTCTTTCATTTTTCCTTCATTTGGAATCCAGAGACTGGTTCTATATTACAATGGATCCCAGTGGCATGTACTGCTACGCAATTTAGTTTTCATATCAGGCATGAAATGAAAGAACATAAGAGATGGACTCTCCAATACATCTTCCTGTAGGCATCAATATTTCACACTACTTCTTACTCAATGCATGATAACTTTCCCTTGCAGTCCCTTTACAGTCACTGCTGTTAACTGTAGATATGATTCTTGTTATAAGGTCATGGACAAAAGTTGCAAATTCCAAAGTAGCAGCATAATCCATTGGGAAATTCCTGTGTGCTAGTTTTATTGAATGTGCATCTAGTGCAAAGAAGGGCTGTCAACTTAAATCTTATCGAGCCCCCACATCCCAGTGACATGCAAATAATTGCATATCAGATGAGAAGGGAAAATAGTCACTTTCTTGCAACAGTAATAAAACAGTGAAGAGACACTGGGATACTCATTTCTGGAAATATTGCATTATTTTTAACTTGCATTTCCTTGTTAAGTATTCTAGGATGTTGGAAAGTTGTGCTGTCCCTGTAGAGGGAGATGGATTATTTATATATTGAACCCTCCAATTTTTTATTCTAAAGAGAAAGGAGATTCAGCTCCAAATGAATGAAATTGGTGTAAAATGAAATTTTACAATATTTTGGTGAAATGGCCCAATGCTATTTCTCAAGGAATTGTCTGATAATAGAAAGTAAATGTAGTTGCATTTAGAACCAGATATCCATAATTCTGACATCTTTAATGCTGCCCTTTTCCACCTCTCTCATTCTGATGCGTTGCCTTCAAACATCCAAGTATACTTTTGAATAAATTATCTTTTGTGCTTCCTGGCTTCTAAAGAGCACACTTACATAGGGCATGTTTGCATAGTTGTTTGCATATTTCACCTGCCGAAGAGTGGTTTAGAAAAGATTAGTTTTAATCAAAACAAATAAGATGACACAGCTTCAACTTATTCTGGATTTCTAGCAATACAACTATTTCAATCCTTTTCATATGATTCCCCCACCCCCATCAACATTGTAGGTTGCTTTCCTGGATGATTCATCTTGAGAAAGAGAAGATAGGGTTAAAAGTCTGTAGAGATTCTCAGTCATCCAGGTCATGGTTGTCCCAAAGGTGCTTTTTCAGGAGGCAACTGGACTTTCTTTTTTTTTCTTTGAAGACATTTTTCTTTTCATCTAAGATTCTTCAGCTTTGACAGGATAGTGGGCAATGGAAGGATTTATATTCCTTGCAGACAGCTGATCATTTGCAACCTTTTATAGGGTAATTGAATCACTTGGAGGTTTATCTGTGTTCTCAGGGTTTTCAAATAAAAAATAAGAAAGTCCAGTGGCCTCCTGAAAAAGCATCTTTGGGAAAGAAGAGGGGGTTGCTTGCAGCTTAAGCAGAAAGAAAATGGAAAGTGCATTGAAGGGACAATACGTAGAGCTGGGGTGAAATATTACCAGTTCAGACCGTTTCGCCTGAATCGTTAGTAAAAAAAATTCTGACAATCAGCTGTGACATGCGATTTATATTAGCTAGAAAGCAGGATTTCCTGCTTTCTAGCTAACCTAAATTGTGTGGCACAGTGGAATCTCCCCACTTGCTGTTCTACTTACCTTTGCACTTGGTAGCAGGCTACACCCACCCATCTGGACATCAGCACATTTTTGACGCTCTGCATATGCGCGCACTCCAGGGGTGGGTTACTGGCATTTCTAACCTCTTCTATAGAAGAGGTTCCACAAATCTACAGTGCCATTTAGAACCTGTTCCAGCTTCCTCCCCCCACCCGTCCGCACATCATCAAGATGAAGAGCGAGAGGAGGAATTATGAGAGTCGAAGTCCACAAGTCTTAAAGCTATCAAGTTTGAACATCCCTGGGGTTTTTTTCTAAAGGGTTAAGGGTGCAAGGGTCTTGTAACTTGACAGTTTTAAAACCTCCATGCTTCAAATGCCAGAGTTTCTGAGCCAACATTTTGGTTGCTAAGCAAGAGCGTTGTTAAATGAATTTCACCACATTTTGCAAGTTGGCCACACCCACCCAGTCACATGGCTGGCAAGCCACTCCCAGAAAGCAGGCCACACCCACAGAAGAGGTTTTAAAAATTTTTGAAACCCACCACTGGCGCACTCTCACATTTGCGAACTGGTAGTAAAGATATGTAGATTTCACCCCTGGCGTAGAGGCTTTTCTAAGCAATTTCCTTTCTTTTCCTCACTTATAGACAGAAATCATGCCCAAATTTTACCAAGCTGAAGCAGATAACTTGCACCATATAATACATGCTTTGGGAACTACTAGGGAGGAGTTGTCTTAACTCTCTTTCTTTCATTCATCTAAACTGTGCTGTCTTTTGCTCCTGTGGAATGCACTGCCCTGGGAATCTGGACCACATTGTCTCAGAATTTCCAGTTAGTGTGGCAATGGTAGTTCTGGAAGTCTATCCAACTGTATGTCCATGGAGTCTGATTCTGACCAGAGGAAGGTTGCTGCTGGTTCAGCCTGGATCGGCTGAATTGGTAGTAGCAGCAGTGGGAGGTTCTGCCCACCTGCCTAGATGCTTCTGTGCATGCGGGAGTGCACCTGAACCAGTAGTTTAGAAAGATTAGCAACCCACCTCTGATTCTGACCATATATTTGGCTGGATAACCATGAAGCACAAGTCTGGAATCAGGTAGATATGAGAAATCTGCATAGAATGTGACTAAATTGCCATGGCCCTTAGGACTGTTAAAACAGGCACAGGGAAGTGCTGGTAGCAACTGAGCAATGTCACCAACTTGGGCCTCTTCGCTAATAGCACCTGGAAGCACTTGGTAGATGCAAATCTGATTAATCAACACACTGGAGCAGCCATGAAACAAGCAAAATGGACATTCCCCAGACAAAAGACATAAGAAACCATAAACAGTGGTAAGAGACTGAATCTGCATGCCACTCCTGCTGACTTCATTGACAAGTGAGAGCTTATTTATTAATTCAGCAAATTTATAGGGCCCTCCAACAGTAACTCCAGACCTCTTACAACCCGCATTGTATGAGTTGTAAGAGATTGTCCTCAGAACTAACCAAAATAGCAATAAGAATACAACTGTGTGAATTCCCTGGTGAGAAGATGCAATGGAGAACCTATAACAAGGTTCTGTTAATGTAACCTTATAATAAAGTTCTTGGTATGCTTCTTGTCTGGATTACTTCACAAAGATGGCATTAATATTGAAAGTCTGAAAGTACATCTGTCCCTTGTTACTTTTACAGCCTAAGAAGACGAGGAGGATTCCTTCTGACATGTTTGCCACATCCCTGCTCTTCTTGTTTTCTCACTAGGTAATAATTATTTCCTATAAAAGCATACATTAGACATGGCTAAAGAATTGGAAGGGCCATCTTACTCTCATTGTTTTTTTCTATCCCATTAGGGCAGGCAGGAGAGACACACCCTGAGCCCTGTTAATCAGGGATGATCATCTAGAGTCTATACCAGGGTGTCAAACTTGCAGGCTGCAGGCTGGTTGAGTCATGTGCTGGCCCCGTCCCCAGCCAGTTTAGCAAAGGGAGAAAAAGTCCCGCTGCTTCACATGATGCTGCAAGTTTGACACCCCTGGTCTAGATGGATCAAAAAGAAAGATGCCTTTTCCATAGCTGCGCCTGCCTTCTGCAACACCTTATTACCTAAAGTTGGTTGGCTTCAACTGTTTTGGAAGCCTTGGAGACCTGACAAAAATATAAGAGAATAGTTTTGTCCACACTCTGGTCTATGATGTTTTCAAAAGTCACTTTTTGTTTACTTGACTGGAAAATTTTCTTTTTCAATATACATTGAATTTATGTTTTTCCTCTTTTATTCTATATCAGCCACCCAAAGATGAGGGAGATGCCATATAAATCAATTTAAATAAATAAATGTGGAGGCTTGTAGAAAATCCATAATGCAATATTGTTTTTCTGAGTAACCATCCATATTTAACTTGCTTAGCTCTTACACTCCCAACATATCTTGATAAAATAGTGTTGTTTGGAGGCAAGAGAATAGCACTATTTATCAAGCTATGTTGGGAGCATATGAACCTAGCCAGTTAATCAATAGATGAGCTATGCTAATTGCCCAAAGGCAACTGTAAGAAAAATAGAATTTGTTATTTTAAAAGGTCCAAGGAAAATCTTTGTCTTGGGTCACTGACTCATGTTGTGCAGCTTGCCATTTTGAGTGCCTCTAAATTGGCTGCTTTAGGCAAAGGTCAGACCATGGTATTAATTACTTGCTATTACCTAGACAATGTAATTTCATGGCCTCACAATGGGCTTGTTTTCTTCTTTACAGTGACTTAGTCATGAGAATAAAACACTTGATAAAACTGAAACCATTAAAAGCAAGTAAGAGCTTTACACTTAAAGCTTCACCAAAGAGCTCTGAAACATATCTTCATCTTTCCCAGCCTTTTTTTAAAAAATTAAATCATATGTATGGTGGGCGTATGCCTTTCCTGAATTAACTGTACCTATCCAGTGGTGAGATTCAACTGGTGTAACAACTGGTTCGTTTCAGGTGCATTTTGCACACGCACATTGCATTTAAAATCAGCACTAAATCTTACCTTTTCCTGGTGACTAAAGCAGCTGAGATGCGGCAATCCGCTCTGCCGTGCCGATCAGCTGGGCTTCAAACAAAGGAAATATAGGACGGAATAGAGCAGGGGCAGGTAGGTGGGGCCAACTGACCACCAGAACTACCGGTTCACCTGAACCAGTCTGAACCGGCTGAATCCCACTCCTGCACCTATCTCCCAATAGGATTACGTTGCTCTCAAATCAAGGCTAGTTTTCCTGACAATACCATGGAAATGACTTGAAATTACCTTCCTCTGTTGTTCTGATATCCCGCTCTGCCCTTATAGCTCTGGAATTCTCTAAATGTCTCCAAAAATGTCTGATAAGTGTTGAGAAAACAGGAAGATGGTGGATGTTATGGTGTTGATTGAAATCCCACTCATTTTTTACATGTGTGTAGATAAATAATGGATGGAACCTCAATTGCCACCATTGCAGCCACCATTTTGATTTGTTTTTTCCTTGTTACCATAACTACTACACACCTCTGTTGGTCTCCTACCAGGGGTGGGTTCCTGCCAGTTCTAACCTCTTCTATAGAAGAGGTTCCACAAATCTACAGTGCCATTTAGAACCGGTTTCATCTCCCTTCCCCCCACCCATCCGCACATCATCAAGATGAAGAGCGAGAGGAGGAATTCTGGGAGTTGAAGTCCACAAGTCTTAAAGCTGTCAAGTTTGAATACCCATGGGTTTTTTTCCCCTAAAGGGTTAGAGGGTGCAAGGATCTTGTAACTTGACAGCTTTAAGACTTCCGTGCTTCAAATGTCAGTTTCTGAGCCAACATTTTGGTTGCTAAGCAAGAGCGTTGTTAAATGAATTTCACCACATTTTACTAGTTGGCCACACCCACCCAGTCACATGGCTGGCAAGTCACTCCCACACGGTCAAATGGCCAGCAAGCCACTCCCACAAAGCAGGCCACACCTATAGAAGAGGTTCTAAAAATTTTGAAACCCACCACTGTCTCCCACCCAGGTACAACCAGCCCCAACTTGCTCAGTTTCCAAGTCCAGAGAAGATCATTTTTCTATGCTGCAGATGAAAATGATCCAGAACAGATGTAGGCTTCAAGGTAGCTGAACTGTTAAATTATTTACAATGCTATCCAAACCGCATATGGAGAAAGATGTAAACAGACTAAATGATCCCACTGACAATATATTTTCCCTCATTCTAATTCATACCATTGTCTCCTGCATTTAAATAAATGTAAAATGAAATAAAACAATAAAACAATTTGAATGTTCTGCAGAAATATAGGCGAAGTAGAAACTCTTCTTTATCTCTGTTATGTCATGACAATTTCCTTATTGGTTTTGTTTTAAGAAAAGCGATGGGGCTGATTGTAAGTGAATTACAAAGTTTTAAGGCCCTAGTTAGACAAAGCATTTTGGAACTTGTATAAACAGAGTAGAGTATGTGTGTGGTTTGTCTGACATTTATTGGGCAACCTCCTTTAAAACTGTGCATAAGCCTATGTGTTATATAAAAGTCTTGGTGCTGGCACAAGCAAAAAGCAAATCTCATTTTCACATATTCTTTTCCTCTATTCTTCCATAACAAAATTAGCAAAGTATTTGGCACACTTGTTTTTGCAAATGTTTTTTCCCCATATGTTGCTCTGAGCTATCATCAGCACCAGCTTCATTCTGGCAGACCAAATCATCACTGTTAAGAATGAGATTATCTGCAAGTGAGCTGGCACCAGTATGTTTGATGATGTCAAATTCAACACCTCTGGTATGCCTAAGGTGACCAGAAGTCCCGCTTTTGGCGGGACAGTCCCACTTTCAAACAATTTGTCCCGCGTCCCGCAGTGTTTTAAAAAAGTTCCAACTCTTCGGACGCCCCTCCGACTCTCTCCTGAGGCAAAGGCAGAGCTCCTTCGGTCTGCAAGCTTATTCCGCCTTGCCCCCGAGTCTCACTGCGAGGTGACCAAAGAAGCACATTTTCCAGCACTTGGAAAAGACCGCCCCACCTCCCACACACCATGCCCGTCTCCTTCAGTCGGACAAGCCCACGTGTCATCACGCAGCACCAGAGCTTGTTCCCTCTGCGTGGAATCCCCCACCCGGGTTTCTCTCCCCTCCCTTTTTGTCAGGAACGGAATGGAGGCATCCGCCAAGTGGTGGCTGCTAGTCCAGCTGGGGCTGCTTCTGACTCGCCTTCCAGGTAAGGGCCGGTGGGGGGGGGATCCATCTCCCATAGGACCTATCCTCCCCCCCTGCTCTTGCCTTTCCTTCTGCTTGCTCCACCCCAGCGGAGGCTGAGCCCACCTCTGATTTGGACCTCCTGCATCCCCTCCCAAATGGAGCACCCCATTTCAAGCAATGAGGGACACCAAGCAGGGCAGGGTTGCAAACACCCCTCCCCCCAAGGCTGTAGGCAAAAGCTGCTCTCCAGCATCCCGTCCCTGCCCTGCCTTCCTGGAGCTATCTCTGTGGAGGTCCTTTTTGGCTTCTTGTAGCATGCCCCGATGCGAAAAATGCCAAGATCGGCGCACTTGGGGCTGCTGCTGTGACGTCCAGGGATGCTCCGCTGGTCTGGAACCCATACGCGGGGGGAGGGATCCCCTCGTGTTACTCATCTTCCCGGATGGGCTGGTAAGGTTAGAAAAGGTTTTCCTCCAGTCCCAGGTTTCAGCTTCTTGGCTTCAGTATCTCTTTCCAGCTTTTTTTGTTGAGCCTGTAATTAAGGTTCTTTTTTATGTCTTAGGAAAGATCATCTGATTAAAAAGAAGGAAGAGGCTCCGCTGGTCCAGGAGCCCATCTGCAGGTTGGGAGGGAGGGAGAGACAGACAGAAAGACAGCCAGACAGAGACACACAGAGACACACACAGAGAGAGTGAGTGATTAAGTGAGTGAGTGAGTGAATGAGAGACAGACAGACAGACAGACAGACACACACACACACACACACACATACACACAGAGTGACAGAGAGAGAGGAAGGAAGGGGAGAGAGATAGAGAGAGAGGGAAGGAGAGGGCTTTCAATTTGTAGGAATGTAACCTGGCTGTTTTTGCCTGCTCTCAAAAAGATGAGCAGGATTGAACCTGGCTAATAATTGGAGAGGAACCCACCTGGGAATCTCAGTACTGTATATTTAATAGGAAAATATTAAAAATTGTTCAAAAGCAACAATGACAATTTCCATACTACTGCTAAGAAAATTACGACACATCAATAAAATTATAGGAGCTGAGTTTAACTCAAGAGAAACTTTTCTAAAGGTAGATAGTTATATAACAATTCCACAATTCTGAAAGAACAAGCTTGTTCTATATGAAATTTAATGCTACAGCAGAATGAAGTAACACTGAAGATAAGTGCGGGTAGTCCTCAATGCACGACCACAATTGAGCCCAAAATTTATGTTGTTAAGTGATACATTTATTGAGTTTTGCCCCATTTTACAATTTTTCTTGTCACATTTGTTAAGTGAAAAAAACTTTTTTTAATCAACCCCCCCCCCCCAGTTAATGGTGTCCCTCTTTACCAATGTTAAAATCTGGTCACCTTAGGTATGCCAAATTTTACATCAATTACAGAAAGCAACTAGTATCTAATTTTCTCCACCTATCATGGTTGGTCCTTTTTCTACAATAAGAAATCCCTGTTCATCTGGACTAGTTCATGGTTTAAACCGCTTGTTTTGCAGTTGACAAATATTGTGTTGCTGGTTTTATAGAAGTAAAGAACACAAATTCAAAAAGAAATATAACAATTTAACTGTTATAATCCCCCTTTTTTCTCTCTGTGCTTTTTATTTTTAATATAATTTTGGTATTGAATTTTTTATCTTTGTATTTTTAAAATTGTATTTTTATTAATCTTTAATAAAAATTATTAAAATTATTCTTGATTCATTCTAATTTAAAACCTTTACAGAATTCTGCAAGAGATAAAGAGGTACTTAGATTTATAGTCCATATGGACAATTCTCTGGAAACCATAATTGGTTCCAGAGTTTTGCTCTAAACAGGATAATGATCTAGCTTGCTTAATCTTGCTAATTCAATCTTCTTCAACCTTGATACCTTCCAGTTATCTGTATTTTAGCTCCTATAATTCTCAGTATAGTCCCTAACTTATAACCATTTATTTAGCTACTGTTCAAAATTACAACAATCCTAAAAAGTGATCACATGATCAAATTTTGGATATTTTGCAACCAGCATGTATTTCCAGTAATTGCTCCATTGTGGGGGGTCACATGATGACTATTTGCGAACTTCTCAGCCAGCTTCTGTCAAACAAAGTCAATGAGAAAAGCCAGATTCACTTAATGACTGTGAGATTCAATTAAAGAAATTCGTGATTTCTCACTTAATAACTGCTTTGTTTAGTGACAGACATGCTAGGCCAATTGTACCTATAGGTTGTCAGATTATCTGTAATGACAGAGATCTGCAGATTACCTTGAAGTAATCTGAAGGCTGTTTTATTGACGATATGGATGCCTCAGTGGTGGGATACGACTGGTATGTCCCTGTACGGGTGTACTGGTGCCTGCTGGGAGCACCAGGTACCATTCTGATATGGTGGTCCAGAGGGCCCGCCCGCCCTCCTTACCTGTATTTGAGCCGATTGGGGCTGTTGCGCATGCAAAACTGTACCAGTTGCAACAGGATCCAGAACCCACCACTGGTATGCCTTTAAACTATCTTGTTTCTAACATAAGAGAACTATAGATGTGTGCTGGCAAAATTCTGTCTGTCAAGGTTAGCAGTTGTGACAATCATATAAGTCAATTTCTCTGCTACTACAGAAAAAAGAAACCCTCCACAATACACAACAAAAACACACTTTCTGTTACAGTACTCCTAGAACAGGGGTGTCAAACTCACAGCATCATGCACCATCAGATGATTTATCGGGACTATTTTCCCTTTCACTAAACCAGGCAAGGGTGTGGCCAAAGCTTGACGCATCTGGCCAGGAGTTTGACAGCCCTGCACTAGAATGTGAATATCTACTGTTTGCTTATACCTCCAGAAAATGAATCAACCTTTCAGAAGTAGTAGCCTGTTCCATCACAGTATTCTATTTGAAGTCTGAAAGTTGGACAACAGAAAACATGTTTCTTCCATCATCTATATCAGGGGTATCAAACTCGATTTCAATGAGGGTCGTATCAGGGTTGTGTTTGACCTTGGAGGACCAGGGTTTTTAAATATCGACGGAGGGACGACGCGGCAGCCAGGGTTCAACAAGCAACTGATTTATTCTAAGCTGACAGCGATTCAAAGAACAGAACGCGCGCCAAAGGTATTTATACGAACGGGTTAACCAATCACCGGCTGGGGACTGGGCAGCAACCGCTGACGTCAGTCCCTCGGCCAATCAACTGTAACTCTAGGCCGGCAACACCCTCTGCAGCTTTCAGCCAATCAGAAAGCAAGAGGCTGTTGCTGGCATCATGAATATTAATGAATACTTAACACCCCTTCCCCCCAGTTCTGCGCATGCCCGAAACGGAGCATGCGTAGTCTTGAAGGTATGCTGGGCGGCGCCGGACCCGCCCAGATCTTCTCATTGCAGGGGCAGTCGTCGGCGGAGGAGGACCTCCTCGTGGTAGCTCCTCCCCAAAGGGAGTGGAGCTCCGAGGCACGCCATTTTGAAAAGGCCCAGAAGGCGGGCTCAACTGCAAAGGTAGGCTTGACCGTGGGGGCGCGTCACCAGGCATAGGAGGAACCTTCTGAAGAGTGTTCCTGGGGTTGTGATTGAATGTCTGCAAGTTTCCTAGGACGGGTTGAGATGTTAGTTTGGCGTCCCTGCAGGTGGCGCTTTGGTAGGTAGGGCCTGGTGTGGCGAAGGCCCTTGCTTGCGGTCTCTCGGCTTGAGTAATTTGTGGTTGGCACAGGTTGAGGCCTGGAGTGGCGAAGGCCCTTGTTTGCGGTCTCTCGGCTTGAGTGTTTTGTGGTTGGCACAGGTTGAGGCCTGGAGTGGCGAAGGCTTCACAGGGCAACCCCGGTATTGCGGTGTTGTCTTTCGGGGATTCGTGGCAATCGGCCTGCGACGGGAGACGCCTCCTTAACTGATCCAGGTGGCGTCTCCATTGGGATCCGTCAGCCAATTGGATCCTAAAAGAACATGGGCCGGTCAGGGCAACGATAGAAGCTGGAACCCATCTCGGCTCCCCCGCAAAGGAACGGGCCCACACGGAATCCCCTAACTTAAACGAACGGGGAGGGAGAACCCCCAGATTGCTCGGCTGATCCCCTGAATAGAGCGGGTGAAGCCTATCCAGGGGAGTCCGCAGGCGCCGACCCATCAAGAGCTCCGCGGGGCTTTTGTTGGTGGTTGGGCAGGGGGTGGAATGTTGGCTTAGCAGGTAAGCCGCCACCCTCGCCTGCCAGTCGCCCCGGTCCATGCGGCCCAGCGCCTCCTTCGCTGAGCGGACCGCCCGCTCCGCCCGGCCATTGCTGGCCGGGTGGTACGGGGCTACGGGCGCGTGCCGGATCCCTTGCTCGGCCAAGAATTCCTGGAAAGTGGTGGACGTGAACTGGGGCCCGTTGTCCGAGACCATCACATCCGGCAACCCATGGGTTGCGAACAATTTCCGTAAGGCCCTGACCGTACTCTCGGCTGTGGTAGAGCCCATGAGGACCAGCTCCACCCACCGGGAGTAGGCGTCCACCACAACCAGGAAGTTCTGGCCGTGGAAGGGACCAGCGAAGTCGATGTGGAGGCGGGACCATGGGCCTCTCGGAGCCTCCCACTCTCGAGCAGGCCCGGCGGGGGGGTTGGGCCTGGACACTTGACAAGTCGTGCAGCGGCCTACATAGGCCGCTATCTCTGTGTCCAGCAAGGGCCACCAGACATAGCTACGGGCCAACGCCTTCATCCGTGCTATGCCCGGGTGGTCCTTGTGGAGCAGATCCAGAACTTGTGGCCGTAGCGCGGCGGGGATCAGCACCCGATCCCCCCAGACGAGACAACCCCCGTGGAGGGAGATTTCTGTCTGGCGATTTTTAAAGGGCCGAAAGCCCTCTGCCACTTTGTCTGTTGGCCATCCCCTCAAAACCCAGGAAGCGACCTGGGAGAGGATTGGATCGGCCTTCGTGTGGGCTGCTACGTCTGCGGCCGAGATTGGGAAACCGGAGGAGGCAATGGAGAGGACGGAGAGGGCTGGCACGGGGGTGGTGTCCGTCTCCGGTAGCGGGCAACGGCTGAGGGCATCCGCATGCCCCAGCTGTTTGCCAGGACGGTAGAGCAGCGTATAGGAATACGCTGCGAGGAACTCCGTCCAGCGAGTCATTCGGGGGGACAAGATGGCAGGGGTCGGCTTGTCGCCCGCCAAAAGCCCAAGGAGTGGCTTATGGTCGGTGACAAGAGTAAAGTGCCGACCGTAGAGGTAGTCATGGAACCTCTTAATCCCGGACACTGCAGCCAGAGCCTCCTTGTCGAGCTGGCTGTAGTTCCGCTCCGCCGAGGAGAGTGTCCGGGAATAAAAGGCCACAGGGGCCTCTGAGCCATTCGGGAGGACATGGCTCAGGACCGCCCCTAGACCAAACGGGGAGGCGTCACACGCCAACGTCAGAGGCATCCCGTCATGATACTGAATCAGGACTGCCGATGACGTCAGTGTCTCTTTGACAGCCGCGAACGCATGCGCTTCGCGGCTGCCCCAGCGCCAGGCCGCGGATCGGTCGAGCAACCGATGCAGCGGCTCGGCTAGTGACGCCTTGTGCGGAATAAAGGGGGCGTAGAAATTGAGCAGCCCTAGGAACGCCTGTAGCTCCGCCCTGGAGGTGGGAGCGGGGGCGTTCCTAATGGCGGCAATTTTAGACGGTGTAGGGTGAATGCCTTGGGCGTCTATTAAGAAGCCCAAGAATTCTACCCTAGGGACAGCAAATGAGCATTTGCTGCTCTTCAATTTCAATCCCGCGCCCCTGAAACGACTGAGGACCTTCCGCAATACATCGATGAGTTCTGAGCGGCTGGCTGCAGCGATCAGAACATCATCGAAATATGGCACGACCCCCGGTAGCCCATGGAGCAGACGCTCCATGAGGCTCTGGAAGATCCCCGGGGCAACGGACACGCCGAATTGCAGGCGGCGGCAACGGAAAGCCCCACGATGGGTGACGATGGTCTGGGCAGCCGCCGCATCGTCATCCACCGGGAGCTGTTGATAGGCCTGCGCCATATCCAGTTTGGCAAATATGCAACCCTGCCCCAAGGAGTGGAGCAGGTGTTGCACAACAGGGACTGGATAGTGGTTTGCCTGAAGGGCCAAGTTGATCGTCGACTTGTAGTCGGCGCAGATTCTCACCGAGCCATCCGGCTTGACCGGGAGGACTATGGGGGTCTCCCATGGAGCGTGATCAACTGGCTCGATGACTCCCTGCGCCAAGAGCTTGTCAAGCTCGGCGTCAACCTTGGCCCTTAAGGCAAAAGGCACCCTGCGGGCTTTCAGCCTAATGGGAGCAATCTGAGGATCTAAACTAAGGGAGATGGGGGTTCCCTTGTAGCACCCGAGCTGGCCATCGAAGACATCAGCAAATTCCTTTAAGACGTCTTCCACTGAAGAGGAAATCACCCGGTGCACCCCCCCAATGGACAACCCCAGGGCTGGAAACCAGTCAAGGCCGAGAAGGGCCGGCAGGGCGTTTTTTTACAATAATGATTGGCAGCTCCCCATTAAAGGTGCCGTAATTAACAGGAATAGGAAAAGACCCCAGGACGGGAATCAATTTTCCCTGGTAGTCCCTCAAAAGTAAACGGGTTGGGGCTAACTTTGCTTGGGAAACCGCAGGGCAGAGGCGGGAGAACATGTCCCAGGACAGCAACGAACGGGAGGAGCCGGAGTCCACCTCCATTTGGCACGGCTGACCTGCCAGGTGGACATTAGCTGTTATTTTTCGGGATCCGGAGGAGGCCTGGTTGATTGAACTCTCCACTTCCTGCGGTGCGGACACATTGTGGCAGTCGTCTCCTCTGCGCGTTGGCCGCGGTGGCTGGCGGCGCGGCTGCGATTTGGGTCTTTCGTTGGCTTGGAAGAAGGCAGGGGCCGGCAAAGATGCTCGGCAGACTTGGGCAATGTGCCCCTGCCTCTGGCAACGGCGGCAGATGGCGTTCCGGAACTGACAGGTCTGGCGGTCGTGGCGGCCTCCGCAACTAAGGCAAGAAACCTTGGAGGTTTGCGGCGCGGCCGCTGATGGAGGCGGTTGTCTTCGCCGAGGTTGGGCACGTACTTGGCCGACGTTGTCGGCTCCGGGTCCTCGGAAGGCGTAAAGTCATCAAAGTCAATGTCATGGATTTGGGAGGCCGGTGGAGTGAACGGAACGTGTCCTGGAGTTTGTGATGATAGTTGTAGCCGCTCCAGATCAGCGGTGGATTGCTCAGAGAGCTCGGCTGCTCTGGCGATTTCCACCGCTTGGAGGAGGGTAATATCGTGGTAGCGGAACATGCGGCTTCTTAGATGGACGTCCCGCACTCCGCACACGAATTGCTCTACTAAATTTTCCTCAAGATTTGAGAAATCACACTGGGACGCTACCGTGCGGAGGGCTTCTAAGAACTGACTAATTGACTCCCCCGGCTTCTGTACTCTTCTGCGGAACGCAAAGCTGCGGGCAATTTTGGAAGGTGTCGGGGCATAGTGTCCCTTCAGTTTAGCCATCAGGTTGTCCCAACCTAATTTATAAGCTGGTCTGGGAGCAGCCATAGCTCTGGCTGAGGCGAACATAGAAGGTTCGCAGCAGGATAAAAAGAAACTACATTTCTCCTCATCGGTTTGAGCCTGGTTCTTTGTAGCAATGAGGTATGTCTCAAACCGCTCCATGAACCCTTCCCAGGATTCACCGGCGGAGCCGAATGGAGCGAAAGGCGGCAAAGGATTCATGTTGGCCAGGAGTTAGTGACAGGCTGAGGAGAGGAGGTTGTGACAGGAATTTTTTCCCTCAGCGTTCGGTGCCGGCGCGACTTGCGGCTTGTGGCAGCTGGCTGATAGAACCTCTCTCTCTACCCTAGGCTTGCGTGGAATCGCGATCCCACCTTCGTCGCCAGTTTTAAATATCGACGGAGGGACGACGCGGCAGCCAGGGTTCAACAAGCAACTGATTTATTCTAAGCTGACAGCGATTCAAAGAACAGAACGCGCGCCAAAGGTATTTATACGAACGGGTTAACCAATCACCGGCCGGGGACTGGGCAGCAACCGCTGACGTCAGTCCCTCGGCCAATCAACTGTAACTCTAGGCCGGCAACACCCTCTGCAGCTTTCAGCCAATCAGAAAGCAAGAGGCTGTTGCTGGCATCATGAATATTAATGAATACTTAACAAGGGTGAACATGGCTAGGGTGGGTATGACCAGCTCAATGTCACTCATGTCAAGGCACCTGTGGTGGCCTGAGTGGTCTGCCAGAGAAAATGGGCTCCCAACCTCCATTTTTGGCTGCAACCGTCCTGCAACCCTCTGCCAGAAAAAACATTTTAGCTGGCATAGGCAACGTGGGCCGGTCCTTCACTGTTTCCAGGGTGGCCCCATGGGCCAGATCTAAGCACCTCGTGGGCCAGATCCAACCCCCGGGCCTTCAGTTTGACATCCCTGATCTATATGGTAGAACCTATGTTTGAATTTTATTATATCATCCCTTTTGTTTCCTTTTCAGTTTAAACTAACACAATTTCTTTAAATTTCATTGCAAGATTTAATATCCAGATTCCTCACTACCCCTCTCTTCCTCAAGCTTATCTTTACCAATACCTTCTTAAACAGTGTCCAGAAATAGACAGATGACCCCACATGAAGACTGGTTAAACAGAACTGAACTGCATAATTTCATTTTATAAGCCTGGCATTTTTGTTGGATTGTATTAGTTTCTTCAGTTGCCACATTGTACTGACTCATACCTAATTCCTAGTACATTAAAACCTCCTCGCAGTTTTGTGCTCTTTGCAATTTGATGAGCATCCCCTTTAACTTTCACATTAAGACACTACTTATTGAAATTCAAGTCAAATGCATCTGGTGATGGTGGGGCTTAAGAGACAAGACAAGAATGATAATTACCATGTTGTGAAAGGAAGCAGAACTAGTGCTGCTAGATTTGTGCAGAGTTATTCAGGAACCTTTATATCAAATGTTTTGGGTAGGAACTTTGGCTGAAAATATCTAGCTACCCATTATTGCCATGGCAGCACAAATGATGTTGAGACACAACCCTACTAAGGAATTGCACATCATAATCCTAGCTTCTTTTAAAAAGCACCCTATAATAATGTATCAAGAAGAATTGGAAAAATATTTAAAACTGTAATTACAAACAATTTAAAAAGAATTAGAAGGCCTAGAACTTAGTTGAATAGGCAAGCTTTTGCTTGGCATTAAAAAAGTTTTACATGCAAAGCAGAACATTGGGGAAAACATTCTATAGGAAGATCCTACTATTAGAATAATCATTTCTACTATTCACTGCATAGTGCATCTCTGGAAAAGGTGGCATCAAAAGAAGGCCCTCAATATGAGTTCTTAAAGCTAATGTTATAGCATGCTGCATGCAAGGAGATACTCCTTCAGGTAATTGGATTACAGACTTTTAAAATTAATTGGTCCCATAAGCAGGGGTGGGATCCTACCAGTTTAACAACCAGTTTGCTGAGCGTGCACTTTGCATGCACGCGCACCTGACACAATTTACAGAGAAATCACCTTCCGCATTACTGCTGGGGAGGGAAACAGCCGAGGTGCGGCAATCCACTCTGCTGTGCCTATCAGGTGAGCGTCAGAAAATTGAATATAGGTGAGTGTAGCACAGGGGCAGGGAGTAGGCCCAGCTGAAAGTCAGAGTGAACCTGTTTGCCCAAATCGGTGCCCATACAAAACAGGGTGCAGAGCAGTTAGCTTAGAAAATACTATTAATTGTATAAATTGCATGATGGAACCAAACAATTTCTTGTCCCTCCCACCGTTTAGCAACAAATTGCAGCCATTTACTTTCTTTTTACGTTAATTTGAAAGGTGCATGTTAACATGGGCTGCTTTTTCAAGAACAACTAGACTTGCCCATAAGTGTACTGAAAGTCAATAAAACTATTTCAAGATCACTATAGAATTGATTATAAAATTTGAAATTTTAGTTACCATCTTCTGCACCAACTGAAGCTTGAACTTCAGGGACAGTGGCATGTAAAATCTGCTGTATTAAGTTCAACTGGGAAATTATTAAAGCATATCCAAAAAGTTATTAGAGTATATCCAGGAAGGAACACAAATGATGTATCAGTGTAATCTGGTAGAACTATTGAGCCTCATCTGGATTTATTAGAATTGCCTGTGTGGATATATTCAACGCAGTGGTGGGATTCAGCCGGTTCGCACCTATCCGGGAGAACCGGTTGTTAACTTTCTAAGCAGTTTGGAGAACTGGTTGTTGGAAGAAATCTTATTTTCTTTTTTTCCACTTTGCAGGGCTAATCCTGTAAGGAATGCAGGAAGGAAACATTCTGGTGTTGTTTCTAGCTTCATCTTTATTGCCCTGCTTACAGAAACTGCCTTTCCGATTAACCCTTATTACATTGTAACAGCTAAGGTGAAGCGTCCATCGACATGAATGACATTGAGTTGGCCATGCCCACATAGTCATATGACCCCCGTACCACACCTACACAGCTGGTCATTAGGGCAGAGAACCGGTTGTTAAATTGTTTGAATCCCACCACTGCTTCAATGGCAATATAACCTTGAACAAATCAAGTTGCATATCTATTTATTATCTTTGGGGGCCACCTACCCCAATACCCTTATCATGTAAGGCTTCAACTAGAGTTTGTTAGAATTTAACAAGTCCAAATGCTAGAGTCAAGCACTTGCAGAGCCTTCTGTCATTCAAACATCATGGAGGAATAAAGCTTCCTTAATGCTAGTCCAGCTCATTTTTTTAAAATTCAAGATTAGACAAACACTGATATGCCTTCTAAGAACTGTTTCTCACCCTCTCTTACAAACCCCACTTCTGTTTTTTATTTCTTCTTCCTAACTTAGGCTCAAAAATACAGCTGGGAGGAATCAAATGTCTGCCTTGCAAAACCTTTAAAGGAGTATGGTTTAATCTTCACTTAATGCCAAAAGTATCTGGAAGACATTGAGATTAAACGACTACACATACAACCAGAGAAATATTATTTATTTTTGACATATTTTCTCCAGCCAGCAACCAGTCCCTTCCCAGTGCAGTAATGGAAGCCAATTCTATCCAATCAACATCACATTATCAAGTGGCTTTGGATTGCTCTTAATCGTCTTATTATTTTACAGCTTCAAAGTTTGGGAACAATTTATTTAACAAGTCCTTTGGGATTGGTTTTATTATAATGTTGAGTTGGCCTCCATCTGTTGTGAGCAAAAGGACGCCTACAACCAAAAGTTAATCCCAGCTGCTCCTTCCCTCCCATCACACTACCTCCTGTCTATCTGAAAGGATACTACTGGTAGTACCACCAAAAGTTAGTTTGAAAGTCATGATAACCGTACCAGCAGGCAATAAAATAGTAAGGCAGCAATCTCTATATCACACTTCTAATGAAAAGTCAACATGAGGTTTGTCATTTATTTGCAGCTGATTTCTAGAGCATTAAATTGTGGAAGTCCTGAGACAAGGAAATGAATATTTCCTAATCAAATTATAAAACGTTTAATACCTGGGCACCCACATCTACAGCTCATGCTCGGTTTCATATGTAAGTTATAGAAGTGCATTGTACACAGATCTCTGACCTCAAGATGTCTCTTGGGCTACCACCTCAGTTACCAACACTAATTTTCATTTCATTTAATCAGGCTGACTTATGGGCAAACATACATAGACTTACACTGCAAAAAGCAGAGAAATAGTGCTGAACCACATTCAGTCCAGACTGATTAACATTTTCAGTCATGCCGAGCAAATGTTTGAGTACGAAATTTAAAAGCATAGGAGACAAAAGTATCTCGCATAAACCTGGTATCTTTTCTTCATTCTTAAAATGCAAAAAAAAAACAAAAACAACCCCATGTCAGGGGTAGCATTGTTGTTAGGAATGTAGAAAACATTGGACATAAGTACAAAAGTTTATAAATTTACCCAGAAAACTACACTCTTATCTTTCAGCCTCTTCCATCTTTCAGAAGGTCTAGGAGAGACATGATAGTAGTGCTCCAATAGTTGAGGGACTACCACAAAGATGAGGGAGTTAACTTATTTTCCAAAGCACCAGAAGACAAGACAAGAAACAATGGATGGAAACTAACTGAGGAGACAAGCAACCCAGAACTAAGGAGAAATTTTCTAATGGTGAGAACAATTAATCAGTGGAACAACTTGCCTTCAGAAGTTGTGGGTGCTGCCTTGCTAGAGGCTTTTAAGAAGAGACTGGACAGCCACTTGTCTGAAATGGTATAGGACCAGGATGGTGAACCTATGTCATGTCTGCCACAGGTGGCAGGCAGAGCCATTTGTCAGGACACACAAGGCACTGTCCTGTCAGCTGGCCAGCTGAGTTCACCCTCTTTTAAAGCCATTTTTCGCCTTCCCAGGCTCTAGTTTAAATAGGTTTAAATAGGTTTATTGGGATTTATATGCCGCCCTTTTCCCTGAGGGGACTCAGGGCGGCTTACAACCACAGGGGAGGGGAAGTGCAAGGTCAAAACAAACACTTTGTGAACAAAAGAAAAATAATAAAACACAACTTTCATTCAACAATCAAACACTCGGGCGGGTAATTGAAGCCTATCCCCAGGCCTGCTGGGAGAGCCAGATCTTGAGGGCTGCGCGGAAGGTCTGGATCGTGGTGAGGGTGCGGATCTCCATGGGGAGCTCGTTCCATAGGGTCGGGGCAGCAACAGAAAAGGCTCTCCTCCGTGTGGTCGCCAGTCGACATTGACTGGCAGATGGAATTCGGAGGAGGCCTAGTCTGTGCGATCTAATTGGTCGATTTAGGGAGGTAATCGGCAGAAGGCGGTCTCTCAAGTACCCAGATCCACTACCATGGAGTGCTTTAAAGATGGTCATCATTATCCTGAAGCGCACCCGGAGACCAACAGGCAGCCAGTGCAGCTCGCGGAGGACAGGTGTAACGTGGGCGAACCGAGGTGCGCCCACTATCACTCGCGCGGCTGCATTTTGGACTAGCTGTAGTCGCCGGATGCACTTCAGGGGCAACCCCATGTAGAGCCCATTGCAGTATTCCAGTCTAGAGATCACAAGGGCTCGAGTGACTGTTGTGAGAGCCCCCCGATCTAGGTAGGGCCGCAACTGGCGGACCAGGCGAACCTGGGCAAATGCCCCCCTGGTCACAGCTGACAGCTGGTGGTCAAAAGTCAGCTGTGGATCCAGGAGGACTCCTAAGTTGCGGACCCTATCTGAGGGGTATAAAATTTGACCCCCCAGCCTAAGCGTTGGTGTATTAGCCAAATTATTAGGGGGGAAACACAACAGCCACTCGGTCTTATCCGGGTTGAGCACCAGTTTGTTAGCACTCATCCAGTTCTTAACGGCCTCCAGACCCCGGTTCATCACGTCCACCGCTTCATTGAGTTGGCACGGGGCGGACAGATACAATTGCGTATCGTCCGCATATTGATGGTATTTTATCCCGTGCCTCCGAATGATCTCGCCCAGCGGTTTCATGTATATGTTAAATAGTAGGGGGGATAGGACCGAACCCTGAGGTACTCCACATGTTAGGGGCCTCAGGGACGATCTCTGCCCCCCTACTAACACCGACTGCGACCTGTCCGAGAGGTAGGAGGAGAACCACCGCAAAACAGTGCCTCCCACTCCCACCTCCCGCAGTCGTCGCAGAAGGATACCATGGTCGATGGTATCGAAAGCCGCTGAGAGGTCAAGGAGAACCAGGATGGACGCATAGCCTCCATCTCTGGCCCTCCAGAGATCATCGGTCAATGCGACCAAAGCGGTTTCTGTGCTGTAACCAGGTCTGAAGCCGGACTGGAAGGGGTCAAGATAGCTAGCTTCCTCCAAGGCCCGTCGAAGCTGAAAGGCCACCACCTTCTCAACAACCTTCCCGATAAAGGGAAGGTTGGAGACAGGACGAAAGTTGTTTAAGATGGCTGGATCTAACGATGGTTTCTTTAGGAGGGGTCTTACCACCGCCGTTTTGAGTGCGGCGGGGAAGTGCCCCTCCCGAAGGGAGGTGGTGACAACCGCCTGGATCCAGCCATGTGTCACCTCCCTGCTGTTAGCCACCAGCCAGGAGGGACACGGGTCCAGAATACAAGTGGAGGCACTTACAGCTCGGATGGCCTAGTGGCTTTATAGGAGCCTGGGGAGGGTGAAAAGAGCCTCCCTGTCCCCCCGGAGGCCCTCCGGAGGTTTAATGAGCTTCCCTGAAGCCCCCGTAGGATCTCTGCCCCCCTACTAACACCGACTGCGACCTGTCCGAGAGGTAGGAGGAGAACCACCGCAAAACAGTGCCTCCCACTCCCACCTCCCGCAGTCGTCGCAGAAGGATACCATGGTCGATGGTATCGAAAGCCGCTGAGAGGTCAAGGAGAACCAGGATGGACGCATAGCCTCCATCTCTGGCCCTCCAGAGATCATCGGTCAATGCGACCAAAGCGGTTTCTGTGCTGTAACCAGGTCTGAAGCCGGACTGGAAGGGGTCAAGATAGCTAGCTTCCTCCAAGGCCCGTCGAAGCTGAAAGGCCACCACCTTCTCAACAACCTTCCCGATAAAGGGAAGGTTGGAGACAGGATGAAAGTTGTTTAAGATGGCTGGATCTAACGATGGTTTCTTTAGGAGGGGTCTTACCACCGCCGTTTTGAGTGCGGCGGGGAAGTGCCCCTCCCGAAGGGAGGCGGTGACAACCACCTGGATCCAGCCATGTGTCACCTCCCTGCTGTTAGCCACCAGCCAGGAGGGACACGGGTCCAGAATACAAGTGGAGGCACTTACAGCTCGGATGGCCTAGTGGCTTTATAGGAGCCTGGGGAGGGTGAAAAGAGCCTCCCTGTCCCCCCGGAGGCCCTCCGGAGGTTTAATGAGCTTCCCTGAAGCCCCCGTAGGACAAAAAAATGGCCCTATGGACAAACTGGAAGTTCAGGAACGGACTTCTGGTTTGCTCGGAGGGTTGTTTTGAGCGCTCTGAAGACTTCAGGGATCTTCAGAAGGCTTTCCTGAAGCCTCCAGAGCACTTAAAATGACCCTCCAAGCAAACCAGAAGTGACTTCCGTTTACTCGGATGGTCGTTTTGACTGCTCCGGAGGCTTCAGGGAAGCCTTCTGAAGATCCCTGAAGCCCCAGGGAGGCAGGGGGGCTGTTTTCACCCTCCCCAGGCTCCTATAAAGCCTCTGGAGCCTGGGTAGGGTGAAAAAAGCATGCACAAAATGGGGGGGAGCGCATGTGCACTAGTGGGGTCGCACATTGCATTATGGGTGTGGCACGCCCGCACATGGCCCCCCTGTGCTCCCCCCACTTATGGCATGTGAGCTAAAAAAGGTTTGCCATCGCTGGTATAGGATCTCCTGCTTGAGTAGGATGTTGGACAAGAAGACCTTCCAACACTGTCATTCTATGTTATTTTATAGTTCTTATCAGAGGTGGTATTCTGCTAGTTTGCACCACTCCGGACAAACCAGTCATGGCAGTGGCATGAAGCTCCGTCCACCCATACTGATGTCATCACAGACCATTTGCACATGCGCTCCTGCTACCAATCCCATAGCAAAGATAAGATTTCATGGAGGGTCTCCATGGTTCCCATTAAAGAGCATCTTATCCATGGATAAAGCACACTTGCCTATAGCAGGAAGCCTATTATTATTAATATGAATTAAGATTTCCTTGTGTGATCTCAGGCCTCTAAGGAAGATCAGGCTAGGAAATCAAATTCATGTAGACCTATACTACTTTTATTATAAATGTATGGGAATGGAATATTGCAAGCCTGTATGTGTTTTTCCCTTGCCTCTCTTTATCTTCATGAGAACTAGGGAGGGTCTTGTCCGAGATGTTTTATAGTTCTGCCCTAGACAGCCTTCCTAAATCTGACTGTTGTCTTGGTAACAGCACTTCCTTGTTCCTGAAGGCCCACTTATATTGGGCTGGAGCACTGCTGGAGTTCTTGCTCACCTAGAAGGCTTTGCACGCATGCAAAGATTCTCTGGTACGAAACCCTGCATTCTAAGGATGGAGACTGGCCTTGACCCAAGAGACAAGGACCTACTTATTGCTCCTCAAAGAGTGAATCTATACTCGCCTTAATTTGAGCTTGAATCTCTCTCCTCCAAAATGATCCACAAGGAGTTCCCAAAAGATAAAACGGTGACCAAAGCTACTCAATCATTGTCCCTGATCCTTGCTTACATTTGTTGGTCTTTGCACTGCCATTTTAACCTTTTTGACCATTTTGACATGTGGATAAGCCTTGTTTTCAAGGCCTATAGTGTATTGCTAGAGCAAAGCTAAGGAATATTGTGGTGGTGGTGGTGGGGGAGTTCCTTGTCTTTCTTCTTTCTTCTTCTATTGCAGAAAATGAATCAATTATTTTCTCAGTTGCCAGCCAAGTTATAGTAAGAAATCATGACAAATGGACTTAAATAATAAAAATGAAGCTTCTGTTTATCCGTATCTTGAATTGTAAAAAAAAAGTATAAACAATTCAGGAAACTTCTGATTAAATACTTCACCAAGTTGCAATGATCCACTTGGATGCATTTTGCAAGATAAATCTTTTTAAAAGGTCACACCTGGGAAAGCAAGTTGCACGCCAGCTTTCCAAACTAACTGAAAACAAACAAGACAATCTACTGCTGTCTGAATTTTCTAATAGACTTTTCTGGCAATTCTATATATCCTTGGAAGTGTTTGTTCAATGCTAATGTTCTTTAGCTTTCTGGCAGCTAATTACATACAGGATCTTGGAACAGACACTCATTTCTTTTGACCAGAACTGCTGTAAACATCTCACCTGTCTTTTGTGATACATGATGTTTAGTCTCCTTGTCATCCTGGAACCAGCTGAAGCTCCAGCTGCATTCTGCAAATTGATAATTGAAGAAGCTGTTTGATTTGTTAAGTTAATTGTGCATAGACTCCAGTGGTGGGTTCCGGATCCCGTTGCAACCAGTACTGGTCATACCCCACCACTGATGGACTCGCACTATCAGTGTACTAATAACCCAGGAAGGAGGTGAAGAGAACCTGTTGCATTCCCATTTTCATCAATTTTCATCAATCAAACCAGCCTGGTTTATGGTAAGGAATGCTAGTAGTATTAATAGAACATTGAAGGCTCCAGATTTCCCATCTCAGCAACACGAAGATCAGGCCAAAGACAGGGTTCTTGCTTTCATTTTGTTTTTGTAAAGAACTTTGTAGGAAATTATTCTCTTCACAAATATGCCTCACCCTCCTTTAAAACCATATAAAAGCCAAGCTGATTATTGACATCCTAATGACATATTGTGCTATTCCACTTCCAGATTTATTTTGGAATGGAATCACTTCATAATAATCATATCAATATGTCTGTGCGCATGGCTTATTCAAAGGGGGAGTGATAAAAACTATGTACCATATATATATATATATATATATATATATATATATATATATATATATATGTATGTATGTATGTATGTATGTATGTATGTATGTATGTATGTATGTATGTATGTACATACCATGTAGTTAAGCTACTCTATATGGTGATTCCATCACTTCTGTGGAGAGGGGAGATCTGGTCCATCTCCATCTTGGGGGCAGACTCGATTTTCCTGGTTCAGCGTAAAATATTCAGTCCCGTTCAGGCCACCATTCTTTCACAGTAATAGATAAAAAGGCAACAATCGTCTTCCACTCTTGTGACGGTATTTAAGGAAATATTAGGTTGGATTGCTCGATCTTTCTTGAATCTATCCAATCTCTTTTTAATGCCACCTATATGTATCATTATGAGGTTATTGTCCATGTTTCACTGGCATAGGTTAGAGCAGGTATCACACACTGATTGAAAACTTTTCTCTTCAGACCAGGGGTGGGTTCCTGCCAGTTCTAACCTCTTCTATAGAAGAGGTTCCACAAATCTACAGTGCCATTTAGAACCGGTTCCAGCTCCCTCCCCCCGCCTGTCCGTACATCATCAAGATGAAGAGCGAGAGGAGGAATTCTGGGAACTGAAGTCCACAAGTCTTAAAGCTGTCAAGCTTGAACACCCCTGGGGTTTTTCTTCTAAAGGTTTAGAGCTGCAAGGGTCTTGTAACTTGACAGCTTTATGACCTGCGTGCTTCAAATGCCAGAGTTTCTAAGCCAACATTTTGGTTGCTAAACAAGAGCATTGTTAAACGAGTTTCACCACATTTTACAAGTTGGCCACTCCCACCCAGTCACATGGCTGGCAAACCACTCCCACAAAGCAGGCCACACCTACAGAAGAGGTTCTAAAAAATTTGAAACCCACCACTGCTTCAGACATAGGGGCAGTGGCACAAAGAGCGATGGGAAGATACATGCTCTGCATTACAAGACAAGATAGAAAGATCTGCACATGGATTAAAGAACAAACAAAAGCATACAATATCATCAAGAGTGTAAAAGAAGTGAAATGGAAATGGGCTGATTACATAACAAGAACGGATGGCAAGTGGATCAAGGCAGTCATAGAATGGATCCCACTTGATAAAAAGCATCCACGAAAGAGACATAAAACAAGATGTCTTGACGACATTAGCAAGTATTACAGGCCCAATTGGCCAAAGAAAGCTCAGGACCGTATTGGTTGGAAACTTGCAGAAGAGGTCTTCATCCTGCAATGGATAGACAATAGCTAAAATGATGGGGATTATATGTATCATTGTTACTACAGTTGAACAGAAGACTGGAGAGGCCACAGAGTTGTGGAGAAGGACCAATACTTAGATTAATTGCAGGACAGTGGTGGGTTTCCATTTTTTTTACTAGCGGTTCACACACGCGTTACACTTCTGTGCATGTGCAGAAGTGTCCGGGAGGGTGGCGGAGGCTCCCGCCGCCACCATTACAAGTTTCCCTGATCTGGGCTGAACCAGGAGCAACCCACTTCTGTTGCAGGATGGTCTAAATTAAAATTTCCATTCTACCCCAAATGGCAATGACAGAATTGATTTCTGATAATAATAACCTCCCGTATTTTTTTGAGTATAAGATGCACCTTTTTCCCTCAGAAAAGAGGCTGAAAATCTAGGTGTGTCTTATACACTGAATACAGCATTTGTTGCCTCCCAAAACCCCACCCCCTTCACCAAAATGGCCGTGCATAGCCTTTAGGAGGTTTCCAGAGTGCTCCTGGGGGTTGGGGAGGGCAGAAATAGCAAAAACGGACTTTTTTTGCTCATTTTTGTTCCCCCCTCCCCAGCCCCCAGGAGCACTCTATAAGTCTCCTAAAGGCTATGCCTGCCCCTTTGTGGGGCAAACAAGAGGCCCGTTTTTGTGAAAAATGGGCCATTTGGGGAGATCTGCAGAGTACAAAACCTTTTTTTTTAATTTGCCTCTTCAAAATCTTGGTGCATCTTATACTCCAGTGAGTCATACTCTGAAAAATACAGTGCCCATAAAATCATTATGAGGCTAAAAAGGTGAGAAAGATAAATTAAATACTCTCTTCATAAGAGTTTCTGCCTATTTCATCAGTTTGGATAGGCAGATGTGCTTTAGGCAAACTATCCCATTTCTCCTGAAAAATTGTAATTTTCAAGCCTTCTGGAGACCCTTGAAGGGCTGGTTCTTCCCAGTCTTTGTGTAGAATGAGCCTAGAGTCCATTAAAGTTTATTGATGTGGGAAAAGTTGGACATTTTTGCAGTAGTTTTATGTTTTTGCTATTTGTAAACCATCTAGTTATAGCACAATAACTTCCCCCCACCCCACTGGTGCGGGTGGGGGGGGGGTAGCTTCTTGGGCAAAGAATGGAATAACAAATTAAATCCTAAACCATTTCTATGAGGTTTAATTCATTACTAGCTTTTCGTTTGAGTTTCAAGAAAATATAATTTATCTGACTTAATCTGGATTTAATCATCATCCTCTCTTAGTCATCTTTCTTATAAGTTGTTACACACATATTACATTGCTTTTTGTGAAATTATTTATTCTCCTTTTAGACAGATCTAACAGGCCTTGATCATCCACTTCCCCAAAGACTTCCTGAAACTGACTGTTGCCAATAGTAGTATATTAGATTCTATCCAAGAAGAACAAATCTCCATCCATCTTGGAATACCTGCTGAGTATTTGTGAAAAAGATAAAACCTGAGTGTTGTAGTTGGTCATAATTCCTTAATGCCTTACTTCCTTATTTATTTGTTTATAGAGTTTGGTGAATGTTCTTGAAATAGTCACTGAAGTCCCTGTCATAGGCTGTGGCTTGGAGAACTTGTTGAATGCATTAGGAAGAATTCATGATATTAGGGTCAGTTTCATAATTTTTCAAGAGAATGTGCATATGCTGTCTGCTATTCCCAAGTGGATATGTATTTTTTTTCAGGTGGAACAGATGGAACTAAACACTGAGTTTGGGGATGTTAACAATCAAAAGTGTATTTTTAAATTATCATACATGTTACTGTGAGAAATGTTACTTTTGTTGTTATTGTGGTGGATATCTGAAACAGCCTGCCCATAAAATTAACAGCTAATTTGGATAAAGAGCTGATTTAACATACATATTTTGTTCCTTACATTGTGAATACCTTTTTTTGTTTGTTTTAGCAGCTGTCATGCCTTTGAGCACACAAATATTGAGCCACAACTTCAAAGTACTCTTACTAATAGTTTGGTATTCTGTATGTTGTTTGTGGTAGTATTTATAATTCAGAAACCACACATTTTTCGTACACACCCAGGAACTTGTTGAAATTTGAAAAAAACGCTCTAGGCATTGTTGTTATTTATTACTGCTAACCTTCCTCCTCTTTAGGGTTTCAGAGCTTACTCGGGCAAGGATCCAATATCCCAATCCTCTTCTACAGAGTGTTAAAATATTCTGGTTTTATTTTTAAGTCTGGAAAATGACAGCCTTATGAATTGTATTTAATAAAAATCAAAACAGGGTGCAGAGCAGTTGGCTTAGGAAATACTATTAATTGTATAAATTGCATGATGGAACCGAACAATTTCTTGTCCCTCCCACCGTTTAGTAACAAATTGCAGGCATTAACTTTCTTTTTACGTTAATTTGAAAGGTGCATGTTAACATGGGCTGCTTTTTCAAGAACAACTAGACTTGTCAGGCCTGAAGCCATCTTTTCTTTTGGGTCTTTGGCCTGCCACACTTTTTATTATTCTGCTATGCATTTTCTTTTGTGGGAAAATGGGAGGGGGATTGTAAGGAGTCGCATACTATATAGTCACAACAAAATTCTTTCTAGAAAGCCAAGGTCATCCTTTGTTTCCGCACCTCTGCACCTGAGCCGAATTGGATGGGTGGAACTGCCAGGATGGCAGTGGACCATGTGATTGACTTGTGGGTGTCGGGGCAAGATCTTGAACTTTCAACTGAGTGGGGAAAACTGAGAAGCTTTTAGATTTGGGTTTTCCCAGATGTGCCGAAATGGCTCTCTTAATAAATTGGAACTTTGAGCAATACTTTGCCTTGGACTCGGATTTACTTTTGGAACCCTGACAAGACTCTAGTTAGAAGTTCTAGCTAGAGCTAGAAGTTGTCTACAAAGGCATAAATGTTCTAATGAAAAAAGTATCAAAGCATAAAGGATCAGGCTCAAATTATATTATGGACACAATATGCAAAGATCCAGCTCTTTGAAGAAGTCTATAATGGTGGGATGGGAAAGATGGAAGGAAAGAGAAGAAGAGGTAGCAGCAAGATGAATGAACTCAATTGTAGCTGTGATGGGGACACTGCAGGACAACATGAAGGAGCAGGTTGGAGAATGATCCTCCAGGAAAAAATCTGTGTACCAAATTGATGGCATATAATAAATCAATCAATGAAAAAGCTAAAAGATAAGCAAACCTAGGAGCCCTGGTGATACAGTGGTTAGAATGTAGTATTACAGGCTAATTCTACACACAGCCAGGAGTTCAATCCTAATGGGGGTCAAGGTTGTCTCAACTTTCCATTCTTCTGAGATCAGTAAAATGAGGACCCAGACTGTCGGGGGCAATATGCTGACATTGTAAACTGCTCATAAAGTGCTGTACAGCACTTTGGAGGGATATATAAGTGTAAGTCCTATTGTTATTACTAAATGCAATGGAAGGGGGGGGGACAAATAGTTATACAGCAGCAGAAAAGGCATTACTTCAATATTCCTTGAGAAATATGAATCATGAATGTTCTTACTCAAATGAGCCATGGTGGTGCTGTGGTTAGAGTGCAGTACTGCAGGCCACTTCTGCTGATCACCAGCTGCCAGCAGTTTGGCAGATCGAATCTCACCAAGGACATGCCTAATATGTAGGATTTAATCTAGACATTCTTTGAATGGAGTTTGTCTCATAAGGAATTCCTGTATATGGAGAGTAGAAGAAAACCTCTCCCAAACTCTGATTTTCATGAAATTACTTGAGAAGGGGGGACACAGTGCCTCAGTGGCTAAAAAGCTGAGCTTGTTGATCAAAAGATTGGCAGTTCAGCGGTTTGAATCCCTAGTGCCAGGTAATGGAGTGAGCTCCCGTTATTTGTCCCAGCTTCTGCCAACCTAGCAGTTCAAAAGCACGTTAAAAATGCAAGTAGAAAAATAGGAACCACCTTTGGTGGGAAGATAATAGCATTCCGTGTGCCTTTGGCATTTAGTCATGCCAGCCACATAACCATGGAGACATATTTGGACAGCACTGGCTCTTCGGCTTTGAAATGAAGATGAGCACTGTCCCCTAGTGTCGGGAACTATTAGCACTGTGATAGCAAACCTATGGCACGTATGCCCCAGGTGGCACATGGAGCCATTTGTTAGGGCACGTGAGCCATTGCCCTGTCAGCTCCAGCACGCATGCATGCGCTAGCCAGCTGACTTTGGCCTTCTTTTGTGTCTGTTTTTTGTGCTCCGGCAAACCACCTCTATGGGCAAACCAGAAGTTCCCCTGAAGGTTCCCTGAAGGCTCTGGAGGGCGAAAAATGCCCCTACAAGCAAACCAGAAGTGATTTCTGGTTTGCTTCTAGGGCTGTTTTTTGCCCTCCGGAGTTTTCAGGGAAGCCTCCTGAAGGCTCCGGAGGGTGAAAAACGGCCCTACGAGCAAACTGGAAGTCCATTCCCAAACTTCTGGTTTGCCTGTGGGGATGTTTTTTCGTGCTCCGGAAGATTCAGGGAAGCTCCTGAAGCTTCCGGAGGCTTTGGGGAGGGGAGGGGAGGCTGTTTTTGCCCTCCCCAGGCTCCTAGAAAGCCTCGAGCCTCGGGAGGGCAAAAAAGCATGACAAAAGCAGGGGGGAGCGCTGGTTACATGCGCATGTGTGCAGGGGGGGAAGCATGTGCATGCAAGCTAAGTCACACACATAGTATTATGGGTGTGGCACGCCCGCGCATGACCCTCCCACTGCGGTTCCCCCTCTTTTGGCATGTGAGCCAAAAAAGGTTCACCATCACTGGACTAGCATATATTTGCGTGGGAAACCTTTACCTTTACCTTTTACTTGAGAAGGACTCAGTGGAAAAACATGGAAAAAGAACAGGGAGGTTGCAGGGCATAAGAGAAGCAGTGGAGGTAGCCTCTCTTCTCACTCAGATCAATGTTCCTTAGCCTTGGCAACTTTCAAAATTCACCAGTCAACATGCTGGGTCCACACATCTTAAAGTTTCTATAGTTGAGAAGCATTGCTCTAGAGTTTAAATCCATCTTTTCTAATCTGGTACTCTTCAAATGTGTTGGCTTTAGTGAATGGACCTCATGGACCTTTCTTTTCCAAGACATCAGGAAATGACAGACTGGGGGAAATCACCCTACAATCTATAACATATCGTTGGAAAACTTAATAAATATGGGTTGTAAAAATGTTTTTTTGAGTGGTCAGTGATCAAGTAGTAACAAGATATGTTAGCATTTCACCTTTCAACATGTTTGCTATAGAAACTTAATATCTTTACATTGTTGGGATTCATACATTTATGCATTTCATCTGCAATAGATATTCTACTAAATACTGTCTTGGTAGGCTTGATTCAGCCAAATATAGATGCCTGAAGTGTAGGAGCTGTAATATGTCTGGGTTAAGGATTCTTTTGTGAAACACAAGTCTTTATATAGGAAATAACTAGTGATTTTAAATTTATGGAAAGTTTTTTAAGTGGTTGAAATTATACAACTTTGAGTGCTGACACATAAATGGCTCAATGGTTTTGAATGTAACATAGTACAACCTAAGTGACTTTAAGATAAAGATGCGAATTTTAAACTAGTAGCTATTATCCTATTGAAACATAAATTGATGTTCAAAATGTCAGGGAGCAATGACCAGATTTTTAACTGTTTATAATCATAAACTGTTTGTTTATGATTGTAACTCAACTATAATTCTTTTGCATTTTAATGGGCATATTTATTCTAAACAGCAAATACTACCAATTAGTGGGGACAGATCACATTTATAAGATGGTAGGTATGAGAAAAGAAATCATTTTTCTTTTTGTCTCTTTTTCTGAAATTAGTATGTTTAATTGCAGCATGGTTGATCAGGTTGCGATACTTGGCAGGCCTTGTGTTGGCTTAGAAGTGATGCAGGGATTCTGTCTGGTTCATCCTTCATTGACGGAATTCAACCAGCAAATACTAAGAGAGGAAAACTGGCTGGGAAGTTGAAAACATCTCTAAATAAGGCAGAAGCAAATCACATAATGCAGTTACTGAAAAAAATGCATTACTAAGTCAGCGTACCTGACTTGATTTGACTTGATTTGAGGATTCTTGATTTTTTTTCTTTGCAATATTATTGTTTTCCATTAGCACCTGAAGGGTTTTCATTCCAGTGTCAGAATTTATGCAACAGAATTTAGGGAGAGAAACATCTAAGTATGTCTTATCGGAACTATATAATTCCTTAGCTTCAATAGATGGCACTTGTATTTTTAAGTCCTACATGTTAAATGCCACTGTAATTTATTTTGTCTGCATATTCATATTTCATTTGATGATAATCCCAACTGGTTATTGGGATTGCGTCTGTTTTTCTATCTTAAACACTATCTACTGAATCAAAAATGGTAATCCTAGCTCAGTATAAAATAGGTCCCCCCACCCCGAAGTCTGCTTTCTGCTTTTCTCTTTCTATAGCATTCTTCTATGTTGGATAATCACTGTTTTTAATTGCTTCCCCATACACTCTTTAGTTACAGGACAAGATAAAACAAACTACTTGTGGTTGATTATAAAACTGCTACATGGTGCTAAAATAAAAACAGATGATAGCTGCATTTTGAAGGCATTGAAAAACTATGAAAGATCTATGTCTATATGCAATTTAAAAGAAGTTCCAAGAAAAAAAAAACACGTGAAAATAATTAAATGCTTATGCTCAGCATAAACTTTGGAAGGGAATGTGACCACAGATCACTTTAGAGTAGCAACCACATTTTAATACAGAGAAAAACACTTTATCTAAACACAATAACCTCTAATCTCTCCTTAAAAGCTGGTCAAAATCCAATAAGGCTCTAATCGATTCAATCTCTAAGTTTATTTAATTGTATGTGGCTTCATTGCAATCTGTTAAAGTCTGCGTCTAGAATAAGGCAACCCAAGAGAAGATAATGTAAACAGTAACAAGAACAGGTAATGACAAGTAGCTGAAATGAATTTTCAAATTCCCATTTTACTTTGAATGTAGAAGAACATGTAAAAGAAATAAGATATCAGGATCACCTTTATTTATTTATTTGTTTGTTTGTTTGTTTGTTTGTTTACAACAATTGGCTCCCAATTGGGCAGTTCGTAGATAAAAACACACCAAATAATAACATAATACAAAATAACAACAAATTTTGCCCCTCTTCCCCTCAAAAACCAAAGGAAGAAGGTGGTAATTCTTCTGGGCCCATTTAAAGAGGTCTCAGTGTACTGTACATACCTCCATATTTAAATATCACCTCATTTTAACATTATAAATTTTGTTACACAAGTTTGTTAATTCAAATGTTGATTTTAATAGACAAGAAGCTATAGGGAAAAAAATTACATTAACATAAAATGCAATTAGAAGAAAATGTCTGGATGTGGCAAAATGTAGGTGCTTAAGTGACAAATCTTAAAAGGTCCTGCAAATTACCCATACGTTACCACAAGATTACTTCTTTTTCAATAATCTAGGTCCAAAGGGCTAACCATACATATATGCATTTATGGTTTTCAGATTACAGAGAAATAGGCTAGATCAGAGGTGTCAAACTCACGCTCCACGGGCCGAATGCATCACATGCTGGCCATGTTCACTCCCGTTTTAGCGAAGGAGAGGGAGTTGTGATACGTCACGTGATCACACCACTGGGCTGTATCAAACACAACTATTAGTGAGATGGAATGGAGACAATCATGGAAGTGTATTGCCACTGGGAAAAACTCAACATTTACTAATATTTACTAACATAATGGTATGGTTAAGCCATGGCAAGGGCTGTTGAACTGGCAGCTGGAATAGTATCTCACAGTAATGTGCAAGTAATTGCAAGTAGTTTTTTGAGAGGGGATAAAGATGTTTGTCCCTTATATACCTTGATAAGTTATTTCTTACTGCTCTGACTTTTCCTCTTTTGGCTACTGTATTGAAGGTCATCATAACCCTGTGAAGTAAAACATCTCTTTTGTTCTTTAAGACACCACTTTGAAGGGATGCATCACATAAAGCATTATAGAAGCAGATTCATTCCTTCAAAGCTTTGTAGTTTTAGTTTTTTTTAGTTTTATTGCAAATTTATATGCCGCCCTTTTCCCTGAGGGGACTCAGGGCGGCTTACAACAATAAAGGGAAGGGAGTGCAAGACAGGACTTAAAAAGAAAAGAAACGTGATTAAAGGAAATTGGTCATAAAAACACAACATTCACTCAACATTCGGGCGGGGTGAGAGTAATCCTATCCCCAGGCCTGACGGGATAGCCAGTTCTTGAGGGCTGTGCGGAAGGCCTGGACTGTGGTGAGGGTACGGATCTCCACGGGGAGGTTGTTCCATAATGTCGGAGCTGCAACAGAGAAGGCTCTCCTCCGCGTAGTCGCCAGTCGGCACTGACTGGCGGATGGAATTCGGAGGAGGCCTACTCTGTGCGATCTGATGGGACGCAGGGAGGTAATTGGCAGGAGGCGGTCTCTCAAATAGTCAGATCCACTACCATGGAGCGCTTTATAGGTGGTGAGTAAGACCTTGAAGTGCACCCGACGATCAACAGGTAGCCAGCGCAGCTCACGGAGGATTGGTGTTATATGGGCGAACCGTGGTGCGCCCATGATCACTCGCGCGGCCGCGTTCTGGACTAGCTGAAGTCGCCGGATGCTCTTCAAGGGCAGCCCCATGTAGAGCACATTGCAGTATTCCAGCCTAGAGATCACAAGGGCTCGAGTGACTGTTGTGAGAGCCTCCCGGTTCAGGTAGGGCCGCAACTGGCGCACCAGGCGAACCTGGGCAAATGCCCCCCTGGTCACAGCCGACAAATGGTGGTCAAAACTCAGCTGTGGGTCCAGGAGGACTCCCAAGTTGCGGACCCTATCTGAGGGGGATAAATTTTGCCCCCCCAGCCTGATTGATGGAACATTAACCAAATTTTTGGGAGGGAAACACAACAGCCATTCGGTCTTTTCCGGGTTGAGTACCAGTTTGTTAGCTCTCATCCAGTCTTTAACAGCCTCAAGGCCCCGGTTCATCACGTCCACCGCTTCATTGAGTTGGCACGGGGCGGACAGATACAACTGCGTATCGTCCGCATATTGATGGTACTTAATCCCGTGCCTCCGAATGATCTCGCCCAGCGGTTTCATGTATATGTTAAATAGTAGGGGGGACAGAACCGAGCCCTGCGGCACCCCATAGGTTAGGGGCCTCGGGGACGATCTCTCCCTCCCCACCAACACCGACTGCGACCTGTCCGAGAGGTAGGAGGAGAACCACTGTAAAACAGTGCCGCCCACCCCCACCTCCCGCAGTCGTCGCAGAAGGATACCATGGTCGATGGTATCGAAAGCCGCTGAGAGGTCAAGGAGAACCAGGATGGACGCATAGCCTCCATCTCTGGCTCTCCAGAGATCATCGGTCAATGCGACCAAAGCGGTTTCAGTGCTGTAACCGGGCCTGAAGCCAGACTGGAAGGGGTCAAGATAGTTAGCTTCCTCCAAGGTACGCTGAAGCTGTAAGGCCACCACCTTCTCAACAACCTTCCCCAGAAAGGGGAGGTTGGAGACTGGACGATAGTTGTTAAGAACTGCTGGATCCAAGGACGGTTTCTTCAGGAGGGGCCTCACCACCGCCGCCTTAAGTGCGGTGGGGAGGTGTCCCTCCCGAAGAGAGGCGGTAACAACCGCCTGGATCCAGCCTCGTGTCACCTCTCTGCTGTTGGCAGTCAGCCAAGAGGGACACGGGTCCAGTATGCAGGTGGAGGAACTCACAGCTCGCATAGCCTTGTCCACATCCCCAGAGGCAACATCCTGAAACTCAACCCAGAGATGGTCTACCAAGTTATTCCCCTGTGTCCCGGCTGGATCTGCAGGGGTGGAGTCCAGTTCCGATCGAAACCGAGCAATTTTGTCCGCCAAGAACTGACTATATTCCTCAGCCTTTCCCTGTATGGGGTCCCCCGTCTCCCTCCTATTTAGGAGGGAGCGGGTTATCCTAAACAGGGCGGCTGGGCGAGACTCGGCGGACGCTACCAAGGAGGCAATGTGTGATCTTTTGGCAGTTCTCAATGCCCAAATATACTCCTTGGTGCAGGCTGTCAACAATGCTCGGTTCGATACGGACCTATCGGATCTCCACCGGTGCTCTAGGCGTCTCCTCCGGCGCTTTATCTCGCGGAGCTCCTCGGTGAACCAAGGGGGTCTCCGCGAGCTGCTGACCCGGAGGGGCCGTAGTGGCGCAATTCGGTCTAGAGACTCCGATGCCGCCGAGTGCCAGGCGGCAGCAATAGTCTCCGCCGAACTGTGGGCGAGAGCATCTGGAATGACGCCAAGCTCCGTCTGGAACCTAACAGGGTCCATCAGTCGCCTGGGGCGGAACCACCTGGTCGGTTCCTCCTCCCTACGGTGGGGGTTTGGCCTCCGGAAGTCTAGCCTCAGTAGGTAGTGGTCTGACCACGACAGGGGAATGATCTCATTTCCCCTCAGACCAAGATCATAACTCCACTGCTCCGAGAGAAATACGAGGTCGAGTGTATGTCCTGCCAAGTGGGTAGGGCCTCGAATTACCTGGGTCAGGCCCATGGCTGTCATGGAGGCCATGAACTCCTGCGCTCCATCAGAGTGTTCACCGAGCGAAGGCAAATTGAAGTCCCCCAGAACCATTAGTCTAGGGAACTCAATTGCTAGCTCGGCTATTGACTCGAGGAGCGCAGGGAGGGCCGCTGCAACGCAGTTGGGAGGCAGGTACGTTAGCAGCAAACCCGCTTGACCCTTGAGGTCCAACTTCACTAGCAGGGACTCACACCCGACAAGCTCCGGAGCAGGGATCCTACGAGGAGCTAAAGACTCCCGGACTACAATAGCCACACCGCCACCCCTTCCCTGGGCTCTCGGCTGATGAAGCACCTGAAACCCGTCTGGGCACAGCTCTACGAGGGGGACTCCTCCCTCCGTGCCCAGCCATGTTTCAGTAATACATGCCAGGTCTGCCCCCTCGTCTACAATCAAGTCCCGGACGAGGGGAGCCTTATGGATAACAGACCTGGCATTTAGCGACAGCAGCCTGAGACCAGGGTCCTGATCGCTCACGCCATCTGACCTTGGAGTGGGACTCATAGGGCCGGAAGGAGGGATCTCTGCAATATAGCGAACCCTCCTTCCCCTATAATGGCCAGCCCTAAAGTCCCCGCCATATCTGCCTCTCCCTGTTATGACCGCAATGCTCCGACTCTCTCCCGTGGGCATAATTCCCCCAACCACCCCAATGGCCCCCGCTTGGCCCGCCAGGTCCTCCGAATCAGGCATATTCAGACACTCACACAGGCAGTCCCCACAGTATAATTAAAACACAAAAGAATACAGCAATAATAGTACTAAAAGTGGGTCTTTCATACTAACTCATTCAGTCCCACGCACTCAATATACCCATTTAAAATTGCGCAACACAGAATTTAAAATTATAAGTTCCAGAAGAGCCAGCCTCCCTTCCTCCAGTTCCAGAGAAATCCAGGGCCAAAGTCCAAGAACCGTATTCTATAAATAGTTGCAGATGGAGGGGGGGCAGAGCACAGGTCCCAGATATCAGCCAACACCCGCTTTGCAAACTCACACCCTCCAAATCCAGATAGAGCATGGTATAGTAAACAATAACGGTCCATAGGAGATAAAACGGTAGTATACAGGGGGGTATCTTATCTTCCCCTTCTCCTGAAGTCCTGGAACGGCCAAAGTCTATATGTCCAAAGTTTACAAGTGACTGGAACCAGTTAGAAGGGGGAAAGGGGGGGTGCCAACTTAATGTCCAGTTTTTAAAACGCCAAGTTCCTGTCCCTGAAACTGCCATCCTCTATCACTTCCTTCCCCAAACCAAATGCACCATAAGTATATATACCATAAAATATCAGGATGTTAAACAGATGGTCGTTGCTCAGTGGTAGCAGGTGGTGGGGAAGAGCAGTTGTTCCGGGCCAATGCCGATGGTCGCAGGCCAGGCAGTAAAACTCGCATTAAGTGAGAACAGATAGGCAGGCAAACGTGGCTCCACAGTAGCAGGGGGAGACAGGAAAAGAAAGAAGTTGTCCAAACCACGGGAGGGATAAAAGGAGAGGCTCCAAGGTGAGAGGGTAGGCACTAAAATACAGGATAGAGGAGGGGCGGGTGTTCAGGCAAACTATAATGGTAGTGGCTAATTGCCACTTAGTTCGTTCGCCCAAGCCATAATAATTTCCTCCTCTTTGCCATGATGGTTATGGTAATAGTAAAGATGATAATAGCCAGTTTCAAATCCCCCAAGCTCACCGTTCCTTTTCTGGCTATAGATAAAAATCCAAAGTTCCTCTCCACTGAATCCAGAGTTCCTCTCCACTAAAATCCAGAGTTCTTCTCCAAGCCCCAACACTGTTTAGATCTAAAAAGAACAGTGGGGGGGCAATCGTGAAAGCAAAAAGCTCAGACAGCCATTTTCCATTCAATTCCTGCTGCCACCATTCCGCTGCTCTAAGGCACCTTCCAGGACCGGGGCTCACCAGGGCTCACCCAATAGGGCAGGCGACCTTCAGGGGCATCCAGGGCACCAGATAGCCAAGATGTTAAAGACGCCAACCGTCCGCGTCTCGCCGCCGCCGCCCTCGCTCGGTGGATCAGCTGTTGGGTTGCTCAGCTGTTAAGCGCAATGGAGCCTTCGGGAGCGATGTTTTTAAAGATTTTTTTTTCGTCCGGTCCTGGGGATTCTGATGTCTTAATCTCACCCAGGCTCTTTCCGGAGGTTTTGCGGTCCGTTTGGAAGGCTAACCAGCGCTTTTTCGCTAAGTTTACAGAGAGCGAAAAAGCCCGGCCGCCATTCCAAACCCGCACATGCGCATGTGTAGAAGCTAATGGCAGATTGGTCACAGCAGGTGGCTGCAGAGAATTATCATTAACTGATCTTGAAATAAGCTTTGCAGAGTGAGATCTGTTTAATACTTGAATGGGAGACGACCAAGAAATCCCAGGGTTATATGCATTATGAAATCATTTCCATAATACATCCCCCAAAACCCTTCTTGGACATATAGACATATAATAATAAAAAAGCAAGTTTGATTCTAGTCTTTGATGGGATGCAACTATTTCCCATAGGTAATAAATTGTGTAAGCTAGTGCACTATAGGATGTTCAGTTTTACTTTTGTCATCCTTGCTCTATTGCCACCCTGTAATGTTTGCTGATAATTGTGTGTCTGTGTAGACAGTTTCATATGATCCTTTGTTCATTATCAGCCAAAATCAATGGTTATTTCCAAAAGTATTATTTCTATCTACTGTTCTCCCCAGAAATTTTAGATGAAATGTTTGATATACACAGATAGATGACTTAATTTTCTAAACATGCATAGGGCTCATCCACACAATCTCCTCACCTAGCATTTGTTAAATAGAGGTCATCACAATAGAATTTCTAGTTTTTGCCATCCTGTTTTTGAAACAGGTTACATTCATCAAGAATAATAAGATAAAACACTTAGGGATAGTAACAGGTTACTAATAAGCAATCAAATCATATTAGGAAGCAAACAGAACAATATACATTGTAAAAATACAAGCAACATGGTTATAGTCATAAGTGGGAGAAGATAGGTAATAGGAAGGATGAGAAAAATAATAGTAGTAGGTAATATAAAATAAAAATAATATGTAATATAAAATAGGTAAAAAGCAGACAGCAATTTCCCATGCATTTTATGTTACATATCTTTGGCAAGTAGATAACTGCTAGTCTCCAACAGCCCCATTGGATTGTTCCTGTGCTATGTTCTTCCCGGTGATGGGTTGCAGGCGGTACGCTCCCGTACGGGCATACCGGAGTTTGCCCAGAGCACCGGGTACCGTTCCAGTAAGGTGCTCTGGAGGGTCCACCCGCCCGCCCGTGCTCCTTACCTGTCTTTAAACTCTTCAGCGCTTCCATGCACGCCACATACAGCACCTGCGTGACACTCCGCCGAGCAGCTGAAGCATCGCGGAGACTCACGGAGGCGTCGCTGGACGGTAAGATGCATGTGCACACGCCAAGTGTGTGCATGCACAGCATGCACGTTCATATGGAAGATGCCGGGCCTTGTTGCAATGGGATCTGGAACCCACCACTGGTTCTTCCATAACCCTTTAGCTATTGGACAAAGCAGACCCTTACTCAGGAAGGTCAAGGGAATAATAAGTGTGAAAAACCAAAGGTGATTCTTCCATGAAATTGATGATCCTTTTCCTAGTGCAGAATTGACATGAATGGCTGTAGAGCAAGTTCCCTGATTCTCCTGCACCTTCCCACTTTTAAATATATTTCAAATCAGGAAGTGGGTTTGAATTTTTAATAACAAATTATTTTGGAGTTGGAGTCACAGCATTGATGGCAATTCAATTTGAGCTGTATTTTTTGTTTGTTTGAAATCCTTTCTTTGATTAGCAGAGGTAGATAGCCCCAATCCCAAATGGAAGTCATATATATGCACAAAATTTTATCATGCTGCATTGTGATGCTATCGGTTTTTGCAACTTCTGGCAAAGCCGAAGACCACACATGGCATAATGAAAAGAGAGAGAGATATATCAGTGAATGGGAAAGAAAGATTGCTGCTCTATTTTCTTTCCATCCCATTTCCGCCTTCCCTATTCCTGTTAATCTCCTCTGCTCCATCCACAGTTCCTTCACCCTTCCTGCTTTCTTGCAACTGACTTTTAAAAAGTACCCCATGTTGCTTGGTGTCTGTGTTGGTCTTACTACTGAGATATTACACAATGAATGCTATGAGGCAGGAAGGGTAGTCATTTTAATATCACATGATTTCCTCCATTTGGCCTGGGTCACAGACTAGTGAAAGTGCTAATCGTTACTTTTAAAGCCCTACATGGTATTGGACCTGGCTACCTGAGAGACCACCTCCTGCCATTCACCTCCCAATGACCAATAAGATCGCACAGGTTGGGCCTCCTCCGGGTGCCGTCGACCGATTCCTAGCAACTAGTATTTAAGGGATTTAATTTATATCCCTTTCCTCCATAAATTTATCTATTCTTTTAAGCCCATCTGAAATGATTTCCTGTGATGCAATTAATGCTACTGTAAGTCTCAAGTACACATTGTTTAATTGTCAGCCATTGCATTGCACGGGAGCAATTGTATCTGAGCTCTTTTTCAAAAGGGTAAAAGGTCATTGTTTGCAGAGTGACAAAATGATGTAAATTATAGGATCAGTTCAATGGGAACAATGCATCTCAGAGAATGGCCAGCAAGACCAAAAATAAAGACAAAATAAATTATGAGAAATAAGATATAACCTACTACTAGATAAAGTAGAAGAATGTGGGTTAGAAAGCATCACCACCAGATGGATTTGTAACTGGCTGACCAACCACACTCAATGTGTAGTCCTCAATAGAACTGCATCTACATGGAGGGAAGTATGCAGTGGAGTACCCCAAGGCTCTGTTTTAGGCCCTGTACTCTTCAACATCTTCATCAATGATCTGGATGAGGGAATAAATTGGGAACTCATCAAAATTGCAGATGACACCAAGCTGGCAGGAATAGCCAACACTCCAGAAGATAGGCTTAAGATACAGAAGGATCTTGACAAACTTGAACATTGGGCACTATCTAACAAAATGAAATTCAATGTTGAAAAAAGTAAGGTTCTACATTTAGGCAATAAAAACAAAATGCACAGGTACAGTATAGGTGGTACCTTGCTCAATAGTAGTAACTGTGAAAGGGATCTTGGAGCCCTAGTGGACAACCATTTAAATATGAGCCAGCAGTGTGCAGCAGCTGCCAAAAAAGCCAACACAATTCTAGGCTGCATAAACAGAGGGATAGAATCAAGATCACATGAAGTGCTAATACCACTTTATAATGCCTTGGTAAGGCCACATTTGGAATACTGCATTCAATTTTGGTTGCCAAAATGTAAAAAAGATGTGGAGACTCTAGAAAGAGTGCAGAGAAGAGCAACAAAGATGATTAAGGGACTGGAGACTAAACATATGAAGAAAGGTTGCAGGAACTGGGTATGTCTAGTTGAATGAAAAGAAGGACTAGGGGAGACATGATAGCAGTGTTCCAATATCTCAGGGGTTCCCACAAAGAAGACGGAGTCAAACTATTCTCCAAGGCACCTGAGGGTAGAACAAGAAGCAATGGGTGAAAACTGATCAAGGATACAAGCAACTTAGAACTGAGGAGAAATTTCCTGACAGTTAGAACAATTAATCAATGGAACAGCTTCCCTCCAGAAGATGTGAATGTCCCAACACTGGAAGTCTTTAAGAAGATGTTGTATAGCCATTTGTCTGAAATGGTATAGGGTTTCCTGCCTAGGCAGGGGGTTGGACTAGAAGACCTCAAAGGTCCCTTCCAACTCTGCTATTGTATTATTGTAGGTTTTATACACAGTCGTTTTAGTCTGAGGGGTTTTAATGTCATTATTACGTTTACACGTCCCCATTGCTAGGGTATTTTTTAGCTTCTTACAGAAATCTTGTTTACAAGAAAAGCTAGTGAACTTTTCACTTTTGACAGATAATACTTAATAATCCTTCATTTTTCAAATTGGTTTGAAAGCCTTTAGGAATTATTTGGGGTGGGGGCAGAGAATTCATTCTGCACCCTCCCTCTTTCCAGTGTTCTTTTCAGCGTAAGCCAAAATTGCACGACAACTTTTCCAAAGATTATTCTTCTGGAATGAGTACTAACAAGTGGCATGTAATGATCTGTCTTTTTCCTTTAAGGAAGATGCAGTAATTTGAGTCATTCTCAGTGCAGCCTGCTGCTCCCACTTCATATCCTGGAAGTCTGTTTGCCTCCTCCGCATCCCAGCATCCAAACAGCTGAAACTCATGGCCTGCCTAATTCCAGGCAGTGGGAAGCAGCTCTTCTGAGCCAAGAACAGCCTTAAGAAAAGAAGGAAGACAGCCAGCAAAATGGGACAATGGGTTGCTAGCTAGACACACACACACACACACACATACACACACACACACACACACGATATATGTCATCTTGAATTTTTCAATGTTCAACTTCAATTCTTGAAATAGTGAGAAGTTACATATATTAAATGAAGTTGAAACTTATGAAATATGTTACGAACATCAGTTAACGCAGTATAAAAAGTAGACTTTTTGGACAATGCACATTTTAAAACTGAAACATTTTTTATTCATTACTGCTGCCAACAACTATTGTTAAATGCTGCTTGGTTTCTAACATGCCTACCCTTCATAATTTAGTGATGCCTGTGTAGTGGTAGATTTCACATTTATATAAATGTAAATCAGTAATTTCTGCAGCCAATTCTGATTCTGTTTTTATTACTGAGCATATTAAATTCACTCATCACATAAATGCAGTCCAAAGTGACTCACTGAGTGTCAGCACCTAATTTAAATTCATATGACAAGGAATTCTGAGAAATAAACACATAGTGAAATAGGCTAGGACAAAAAGGAGAACATAAAAGAAGAAAGACAGATACAGATACTGATTTCCTGGGTAATAGCAGGGAGAAAAGGAGGCTTATGAACACAGCCACTGCATAATTTTATTCAAAATTGAAGTGTCAAGCAAAACTGGGAGGAAATATAAGGAAATGTAATAAGAGTGTAATATTTGCTGAACTATAGTTTATTCGTCTTCTCTAATCTGTTCCTTCCAAGGTCATTCTATTATAATTAATATAATCCCAAAACAGCATATGGAAAGTTGAATAGATGGAGATCATGGCTGCAGCTGACTGGAAAGAGCTGATGTGCATTTCAGTCACATGTTTTGAAAAGGATTTTCAAAAATTGAACAGTTAACTTTGATGCTTATTATAAGCAATATAACAAGCTACATGGAAACCCCCTAACTGATCTCACCTACTTAATAGTTGAATGGAAATCATCTGGGAAGCTAAATGTTGTAGATTTAATTGGAAGTGAAAGAAAAAATCCAGAAGGAGGCAATGGCAACCAACTTCCATATTATTGCTAAGAAAGTGATACTGATTGTTCATTTAATCCACAGAAAAAGTTATTTCCAAGGAGTAACTATAAATCACAGGGAATTCTACCAGAGATGAAAGATGCTACCTTTTAAGTCTTTTGTCCTTAAAGGTGTCTATAAATATTTCGGTTGCTCAGATGAATATCTAGTTTTATAATGTCAATCCTCTAAGTTAGACCAAATCTGAAAAGTCAAAGTCAAACAGCCCAATACTACTTTAATTACAAGATTATAGTATCAGAATCTGAATGACCTTCTCCTGTCCTTTCTTTTTTCTTCATGAGAACTAGGAAGGGCAATATATAAGACTCTTTTGTAAATTTCTAAGTAGACCCAGCTTTCTTTTATCTGATTGTTGTCTTAGTGGTGGCTCTTTCTCCTGTTCTTCAGGATTATTTCTTCTGCACATTGTAGTTCCTTTCACACTACCCAATTTTTGAAATTGGTTTCTCTACAGATTTCCAATTTAGTTGACACAAGAATAAAGGAAACTAGACCTCCATATTTGAAATAAAAGTGATGGAAAATCCTACACTGTAATTTATTAATTGAGATCTTATTTTTAGAACTAATTAGTAGAAGCCTTGCTTTTCCTCATAATAGTATTCTGGGGAAAAAGGGGAGAGTTGTGAAACTGGGGTTTGGTTGTTTAGCAACTGCAATAGTACTTAGACTTACAGTGTATATCGCTTCACAGTTCTTTACAACGATTTACACAGTCAGCATATTTCTCCCAACAATCTGGGTCCTCATTTTACCTCAAAAAGATGGAAGGCTGAGTCAATCTTGAGCCAGTGAGACTCAACTGCCAAACCTCTGGCAGCCAGCAGTCAGCAGAAGTAGCTTGCAGTACTGCATTCGAACCACTAAGCCACCACGGCTCCTCATTTATTTGTCATTTTCCCTATATTTTTCTCTTTCAATCACTTTTCTATCACCACCACACAAATACAATTAAAGTCAGTGTAGAGCAGCCAGTCAGCTTCAGTGTTCCTGCTCTACAGGATCTAATTAGTTATCCAAGCATGGCAAGGTCTGTCTTCCTAATCTCTATGATTATTTCTACTGTGGAAATGTTTTTCTTACTAAAATGTCAGAATTAGAATCTAACACTACTCTGTTCAGTTAAAAATGTAGACATATATCTATGATTGAGAGCTATCTCCTTAGAAGGATTTCCAATTCAAATAATTTTATATCTGAGAGATACTCAGAAGAGGAAAACAGAAAAAAGAACTAAGAAAGTTAGAGTTCCAAAGTTGAAGATTTATACAGTACATTCAGACCCATTTCAGTATTGGATGTTTCTCCACTTCACATCAGTTGCTTAAGACAATATGAAATAAGAATTAAAAGATGATCTGAAGCAGTTAGTATGAAGGAGAAATCTATAGATTCAGGAAGACGCTCTTAGCTTTTCAAGTCAAAACTAGCAGGACTAGAAATAGATAATAAAGCCAATATAATATCCTATTCTTTGTGATGTGCTGCAGCTAATATAATTGTGTATTCTGTATCAGGTACTTTCTCTCTATCTGACCTCTTTTCTGTACTTTTTAAAAAAAATAGAGAACAATTTGAACATTTATGAAGTGAGCAGTAACCTACTTTTCTTTACATGATAGGTCACACTGAAAATTTATAAGGCACACTTTATATTCTCTTATGAGTCTGTGCTACAGTATTAATGAGAAGTGACTTAAAAACCATTGCTTGTGAATAGTTTTACTTGATTCTATAAAGTAAAACAATGCTAGTTTTGATTTTTTTTTAAAAAAACCATACACTTTCCTATTTTAACAAGTTCTGTGTTACATTATAAATGAATCACAAGAATAACCATAGTGATTCTCAACTCATGATCTGCCCATCCTGTGGGGCTGCAATGTCATCACAGGAGGTCCGCGAAGGCTTGAAGAAATGTTATGATTTAAAACTTGAGTTAAGTCTTGGTGGTCCGAGGTCATGGTCTGAGGCCACAAAAGGATGTCCGTGGTGAAGAAAAGATTGAGAATCACTGATTCTACAATAGAAAAGATGCTGTAGAAATATTGAGTGCATGACTTTTCAACAAATCAAATAACCCAACCTGGCATTAAAAAAGCAAACAAACTACAGATCTTCCTTTGGACCTCATTTCCCATCGGTTGGAGATAAGGGAGCCCTTGCCTCTCTCAAAAATTGTCTGCAAGCTAAAACTTTCAAACACAACAAGGGCTTGATGTCTTGCATGAATCCCACAAAGAGCAGAGCCATAGAAATGATTACTGCAATGAACATTAAAACTGAAACAGGAACACCTGGGTAGGAAATGAAGGACTCTATCTGATTACAGAGGCCATGCTCCAGATCTTTGAGTTTCTTTGGTTGAAATATGCCAGAGATTGAATGACTACATCGTTTTCTAGCCTTGGTTTCCAATGGGGAATAATCATCTATTTCTGGTTTATGTCAGAATTGCCTGTACTCCATCATAATTCTTTTTCTACATCAAACCTGTTTGTAGGGCGGGGGGTTTGTATGTGGTTTATGTTTAACATTTGCATTTTGGACACCACTTCTTTTTTTTAAAAAAAATTACATTTTGGCAAGCAGGGCCACAGCTGAGAAGTGTATTGCAATATTCTGACAACTAATCAGAAGTTGGATTAATCTTAAGTGTTCTAAACCATGTACTAACCTGGAACTGCAAATCTGCTCGGTTACCTTAAAGATAAACAAGATCCAAAGCAACTCTATTAGGATACTTCAAACTTTAGACACAAAGTCCCAGATCTTGTCCTAAGATGAATATTTAATCTATGAAGGCATAAATGCATGGAGGACACACCATGGGGCTATTTTTTCTCACAATCCAGGTACTTATTCTATGTGTTCTGCTCCATTCTCAGTTCAGGTTTTGTGGATTTTAAAATTGTTCGAATTTTAGAAAGTCAAAAATATCCATGTATTTTTATCCATTTATCCATTCTTCATTCTGTTGTTTGATCAGTATAACTTTGTACCTATGTTGATTTCCAACATGTTTGAATATTAGTGTGAAAACTAGGTCTCAATTTTGGGTTGCTATCTACAACTTTATTCTAGACTACTTAGCATTTGTTCACTGTGTCAAAATCTACACAGATATTTCAATATGTTTTTATGTTTTTTTTCTTAATGTATGGACTTTCACCAGTGTGTCTACATTTACAAGAAAAATTCCCTTAATATAAGGAATGTTTGTCACCAATTGCCCCCTAACACTGATTGATCTGCATTTTTCCTTATTGCATTGCTTTTACTGTATCACAAAATTCTAAAACGTTGATTTTGTAGTCCAGTTTAAGCAGCCCAGTCTCATCAAGCAGAAGGGATCATAGAGAGCAAGTAATGGGGAAGCCCAAATGAGGCAGAGTTTGCCATGACTCTTGGTATGTTTTCCAGAGGATCAGAAAAGACAGCGTAACATATGAGTTATTGGAAATGAATTCCACATGTGTGAACATTTTGTTCCCAGAATTCTCTGCAATTGCCATGCTAACTAGAAACACTATGATTTGATGCTCATATAGTTGAAAAGCATCAAAGCTTGGAAAGGTTGTTCAAGACAATGTAGTCCTGCCAGGAGTGTCTGTATAAGTCAAGAGAGGCAAACTGATTCAATAAAAATCTGGAATGAATAAATTTCTGCTCTATACATAATGAAGTCCATAGTAATTGCCTTATGAACAAAAATGGCATCAGTTCATAGAAAGTTATGCTGACTTGAAAGACTGCATATTTCCATATATACAATAAATAAAGCACAGCCTTTTTTTGAATATTTGCCTTCTTATTAAGCTAAAAAAATCTAAGTAATATCTCAAAGCAAGTTCCAAATTAATGCCTTTAATACAGATGCCATACTCTTTCTGATGGGGTGCATCTCATAAACTCACACTCACAGCAACAAAGATTCTATTCTCTCTATAGCATGTGGTGGTTATTTATATTCGGAATATATTGGCAGATTCTTATGAGCTTACCAATCTTTAAAGCGCTTAATACAAATGCTGAAATACATAGCAGATGGATACCTCACCCTGAGATGAATTCATGATGGGCACAAAGCTGTCAACACATCATTCACAAGCACATTTTTATTTGTTCGATGTGTTGCCCACTTTGGTTCAAAAAACAAATTAACATTATTGGATACAATCAAATCATACAATTTATTTCAGAGCAAACCCTTGTTTCTTTCCTCCCATAGAACAGTTCTTGAATACTTTTTTTCCCATTGTCAATACAATTTTAGTGAAGCAGTTGGAGAGGGGGTTAGTTGTCAAAGATTTTGAAGTTTTAAAATTCTCTGCAAATGTACATGGATTGCGTAATATATGTTGATTGAAGAAAATAGTACCAACAATTTTTCATCTTAATGAAGGCATTCAAATGTGGATATTAGTTGAAACTATACTGTCTCTATTCAGTCTGCATTCTATGTTTATAATACATGTTTCAAAAGTTAAACTATCAAGCTTATCTCCACAAACTGGACCATTGTATTTCAATGGAAATTTTTCAAGCCACTGTAGAACTATGAGCCAGTAGTGTGTAGCAGCTGCCAAAAAGCCAACACAGTTCTAGGCTGCATAAATAGAGGGATAGAATCAAGATCACATGAAGTGTTAATACCACTTTATAATGCCTTGGTAAGACCACACTTGGAATACTGCATTCAGTTCTGGTCGCCACAATTTAAAAAAGATGTGGAGACTCTGGAAAGAGTGCAGAGAAGAGCAACAAAGATGATTAGGGGACTGGAGACTAAAACATATGACGAATGGTTACAGGAACTGGGTATGTCTAGTTTAATGAAAAGAAGGACTAGGGGAGACATGATAACAGTGTTCCAATATCTTAGAGGGGTTGCCACAAAGAAGAGGGAGTCAAACTATTCTCCAAGGCACCTGAGGGTAGAACAAGAAGCAATGGGTGAAAACTAATGATGGAGAGAAGCAACTTAGAACTGAGGAGAAATTTCCTGACAGTTAGAACAATTAATCAGTGGAACAGCTTGCCTCCAGAAGTTGTGAATGCCCCAACACTGGAAGTCTTTAAGAAGATGTTGGGTAGCCATTTGTCTGAAACAGTATAGGGTTTCCTGCCTAGGCAGGGGGTCCCTTCTAACTCTGCTATTATATTGTATTATTGAACTAAATGTTGATGGACCATAGTTATTTTAGAATCCATAACAATAGATAATACACTAAAACATTGGAATAGTCAGGAATAGCCAAAAATAAATGTAATAAGGAATGTTTGCCATCTTTCAAACAAGAAGAAAGACTTCAGTTTGATAGTCCTCAACTTACAACCACAATTGAGCCCAACATTTATGTTGCTAAGGGAGACATTTGTTAAGTAAATGTTGCCCTATTTTACGAGCTTTCTTGCCATGGCTGTTAACTGAATCACTGCAGTTGTTAGATTAGTATAATACTGTTCAGGGAATCTGGTTTCCCCATTGACTTTGCTTGTCAGAGGATCACATGATCCCGGGATATTGCAATGGTCATAAATATGAGTCAGTACCCAAGCATCTGAATTTTTATCACATGACCATGGGGTTGCTGCAATGGTCGTAAGTGTGAAAAGTGGTCATGTCACTTTTTTCAGTTCTGTTGTAATTTGAAACGATCACTTAATCAACTATTGCAAGTCAAAGACTAGCAGTGGTGAGTTTCAAATTTTCTTAGAACCTCTTCTGTAGGTGTGGCCTGGTTTGTGGGAGTGGCTTGCTGGCCATGTGACTGGGTGGGAGTGGCTTGCCAGCCATGTGACCAGGTGGACGTGGCCAACTTGTAAAATGTCGTGAAACTCACTTAACAACGCTCTTGCCTAGCAACCAAAATGTTGGCTCAGGAACTCTGGCACTAAAGCACAGAAGTCTTAAATCTGTCAAGTTACAAGACCCTTGCACCACTAACCGTTTAGGAAAAAAAAAACCAAGGGTGTTCAAACTTGACAGCTCTAAGACTTGTCTATTTCAACTCCCAGAATTCCTCCTCTCTCTCTTCATCTTGATGATGTGCAGATGGGCGTGGGGGAGGGAGCTGGAACCAGTTCTAAATGGCACTGTAGATTTGTGGAACCTCTTCTATAGAAGAGGTTAGAACTGGCAGGAACCCACCCCTGAGGACTAGCTATATAATAGGCAGGTTGATGTATAACCTGGTTGTGATATGTCTAGACCAATCTATACTGTTCTGTGATGTACAAAGATAGTGTAGACATAGTGTGACTTCTCCAGTTTCTTCATTAGAATGATAGTCATGGATTGTGAACATGACACACTTTGCAGGAATGGTTAAATTGACCTTTTTTGATTATGGAGGGAATAATAATAACTTTTATAAAAGGCTGGAATAGGTTTCTGAACTTTTTGCTGAAAAAAATAAAAATGAACTGGTGATTTCTGGATTTACTGATCCAAAAGGAGTTGTTAATGGGAAGAAGGGAGCCAAGATATGTAATTTGGGAGGATAGAGATTATCATACCGTAATGATGTCTATAACTGCTACAGATCAGAAGTCCTTTTTTAGATACTCCTTTTGGTTCATCTTTTGATATGTCCCTCACTTTTTCTTTTATTCTTTTATATTTTTCCTTTTTTTGTGTTTTTAATTCTTTTAATCTTTTACATTATTCTTTTTCTGTTCTTTTTCATCCTTTTATTCTTTTATATTTTTTCCTTTTTCATGTTTTTAATCCTTTTAATCTTTTACATTATTCCTTTTCTGTTTTTTTCATCCTGTGTACGCTTTCAATAAAAATTACTGTACACATGTGAACACAGACAGATATGGTCAACATGATGCCCTCTCTATTTATTACACTGGACATGAATGCTATCTGGATTTTATGGGAGTTTGAATATTATAGGTATTGTTGTATATCTAGAGAACTGCAGATGAAGGAAAACAAAGCCTATTGAGTAAAGAGGATGACCTTGATGGAGAGATAGAACATCTGTTACTAAAGCAATGAAGAGAGAAACATTTCTTGAATTCAAACAATGAGGGTGGATTTAAAGAACATCTCAGATAGACACTCCCTTAATCCACATGAATATAAAAGAAGTTGCAACATTATATTACAATCTCAATGTAGCTTTAGGCTTCCATGAAGTTCATTTTTGGTCTGGTTTCTCTATAGATTTGACACAAGGACAAGCAATCTAAAAAGCATCAATCCCCACCCTTTCCCCTTCACTTCTGATCCTATGGTAAAGGCAGCCAGCCTACAGGAGGATTCTTTATCGCACCAATATTAAATGGTATACTTTGCAATTTTATCCAATGCTTCTTAAAGTCTGGCAGGGCTTCTGGGAATGCAACGATGAGATAATTTATAGTTCTCAAGGCTCTATTAACGAAAGGAGCAGCTCTGAGCTTAACCTGCAAAAAGCAGAAGTGCCCTCTCCCAGGTGGGCAGTAGCACTTATTGGCAATGTAACAGGGAAAAGCGAGCTTTGAAAGTGGAATAGAAAAACTTGACCTGCCATTATTTTGACAATAAGGGATTAGCAAATGGCAATGCCATTCAATTCTACCTTTCAAAAATGATTTTTCTGATGGTTCTGCAACACAGGAATCAGACAATGCATTTCAGCCCTTAGGCTCAGAAGATGATATAGTCAGAGTCATGCTATCACCCAGTTTGAACAAAAGAGAAGATTTCGGCGAGCAAAAGGTAGGTTGCTTGGCATTTTTCCATTTCAAATCACACGAACAAAATACATCAGTGAACCTCTTTAAAAAAGGAAAATACTTTCATCAATCCCTCCTTACAAGTATTAATTTGAAGTAGGAAAAAAAAAGAATTACTCATTCCCTTTCATCCTTTCCTTCCAATTCCTCTATTGAAAACAGTTTTTCCAGATAAAAATAGATCACTGAATTACCATAACCAGAATATTAACTTCTGCTTAGCAGATGTTTGTCCATTCTCTGTCAATTCAGTGGATGTACCTCATATTAGGGTGACTCTTATGTTGGTTTGCAAAGTTGTCTCTTGATTAGAGATGCTGGCTTGCATAGAATAACATGAGTATGTATGGAATAAAACTGATCTTGGTAGTTATGTTGTCTCATGCTGGACAAATTATCTGGAACTCTCCTAACTACTAGCAGAGACTTTTGAATAAGGCACAATTAAGAATGCAGCTGACATTCTTGCCTGTATCTTCTCTTCATAGCAGATGTTAGATTGAACCTGTAGCTCAGTCCTTTCCCAACCAGGAGCAACTCATCCAAAAAGCTGCTGGAGGCCTGAGAATGCAATTATAGCAGAGAAATAGCTGCATTTCACCATCCTTATTACCATGATTCCACTTACTTGAGCTCTGTGGATGCATTCTCTGTCTTCTTTCAAGAGTTCTGTAGGCATCTCTTTTGGCATTTTATCCCTGAAAGTTCCTTAGAGTATCAATTAGCCCTTGGGATTTTTGCAAAGTGAAAGGCCATATAGGAACAAGGCTGTATATAGAGATAGTTGCAAAGCATGTACTCAGGACAAGAAACAGTTAAGACTAAAAAAAATGGAGAAAATGTAGAAGTTTGATTATTTTTTCCCCTGGAAAAGGAGATTGGAAGGGGCTAAACATAGAGCCAAATAATGAATGATTAAATGATTAAAAATAAAAAAAATGATTAAATGATCTGGGACATGGACATTATCTCATCAGTTTGATCCTGTTCATGAGAACCAAGCAATTATTTTCCCCTAGAATTAATAGCATTATTTGACAATGCCTACATGAAATAGCCATCATAACAGATCACTTTATGTACAAGTTTATGACAGCTGTGTGCACTTTAAATAGGCTAGGTTAATCTTTTCGCAACTCCCAATTCTCCTTTTAAAAAAGAAAAACCTTCAGAGATCCAAGGTTTTTGCCACTGAAATGAAAGTTCACTTGAACAGGTCAGTCCTCTTAAAGAAGATGGGATGTTCCTCTCAGCAGGAACTACTGTTTATTTTCCACGGGGAAATCATAGCAGTGGTATTGAGTCTGCCCCATCATCTGAGCCTCTGTCTTGAGGATGAAAAAGTGGACAGACACACATGCGCTGAAGAAGAAAGTTCATGCCAGATTAAATATCCATCCTTTTTGTTAAATTTTCTTGGAAAGAAGTCTTGACAAAAAAATTCTGTGAAAAGGTTGAAGGAGAAAAACTTGGGAAGGGTTTAAACAGGGATGCAAAATTGAAAATACAGAAACTGTGGAATAAAGTTGATTGTATTAGCTAATTAAAAAAAACATTAATAAAATTCAAACTAAAACTAAGCTGTCTCTCCCTTCAGAAATGTATTCAGTTCTTAAGGAGCCACTGCAAGTTGGAAGACAGACCTACAGAAGTCATTGATTGTTTCCAAGAGTTAATACACAGCACTGAAGACTAAGCCCTTGGAAGAGAGGGGAGAACATAGGAGATTGATGACTTAGAGACTATATCAGAAAGGAGAAGAAAAAAAGATGAATGTGTATTTGGATTGAGATAATAAGACAGTCTTTCCACAATTCAAGTTTTCTCCTGCTTTTTTTGGAAAGTGAAGTTACCATGAAAACTAAGACCTATTCTGTGCCAACTATGATCACATAAAATTTTGTAATATGATGAATTAGCATTGGAACTACAGTAGTTATTGCTTAATTTAGTTAACACTCCTGAATTGGGCTGAAACTAAAGTGAGGGAATGTTGCAAGAGTATTTCAGAGATTTGCATGGGAATAATAAGCTAAAGGTAAAGGTTCCCCTGCTAATCGTTTCTGGCTCTAGGGGCGATGCTAATATCCGTTTCTAAGCCGAAGAGCCAGCGCTGTCCATAGACAACTCTGTGGTCTTTTGGCTGGCATAACTGAATGTGAAGGTGCACAGAGCGCTGTTACCTTCCCACCAAAGTAGTCCCTATTTTTCTACTTGCATTTTTATGTGCTTTCGAACTGCTAGGTTGGCAGAAGCTGGGACAAGTAACAGGAGCTCACCCCATTATGCAGCACTAGGGATTTGAACTGCTGAACTCACAAACTTCTGATTGCCAAGCTCAGCGTCTTAACCATTGAGCCACCGTGTCCCTATGGGAACAATAGTGATATGTCAAAAAGTAGAGTTGAAACTATACATTGTAATCATTAGCGTGCAAAAAGAAATAACTGCAAAGGAAGTCATAATTGCTTTGAAAATATTGGAAAATGGTAACACTATCGGGTACAGATGGTATAACAGAAGAAAAGTTAATACAGAAATATTGTTTGCCTGAGAGACTGGTGTAAGCATAACAAGTGCATAAGATTTCACCCACTCCTGATGATGAGGAAAAAAATGCCATTATTTTTCCATTATCCAAAGGGAAAGGTAGCAAGACTGAATAATAAACAGACTTGAATCATGGAACACTTTGTACTAATGTAGAGTTGAAGGTTGTTTGTTCAATGTGATAAAAGAGTAGATGACAGAAATAAAGCATGTGCAAGAATAAATGGAATGCTGAACAAGTGGAATGCTTAGCAACTGATGTCCCCTTAGTAGTTTAATTATTTATGAATAAATGTATGAAAAAAGCTTGTGGAGATATTAGAAGTGTGTTGGGACATGAATACACACATACTTTTGTATATGGACAGTGCTACATTGCTGGCTGAGAAACCAAACAGTTTGCAGCAAACATTGGTAGCATTATATGATGGAATGAGGAATAGGGGATTGGAAATCAATGTACTGAAGGCCAGTTGGTGATGCTTGATAAGGAAAGAAGTAGAGGATTATAAGTTATACATAAGTGGCAAATAAGTAAAACAAGTCAATAGTTTTTTGCAGTTTGATAGAATGTTACCTAAAGATGAGGAAATACATGAAGAAATTTTAATATGTATAAATGTAGGTAGGAAGGAGATAATAATATATGGACTATTATGAGGCATGACTGCTGAAGAAGTGAAGCTATTTAATCTTATGAAAAACACTTTGAAAAATAATTAGCAGTAGGCGAGCTCTGAAAAACATCTAATAGTGAAACTGCTAATTCTTTCCTTATATTGTGATGTTGATCAATACATGCAACATATGTTGGTATAAACTAGCATCTATGCCTTCTATTTTTAATAATATATTTATTTTGATTTATATGTCTCCTGCAGTCCCCTTTTGGCCTTAGGAGGAAAGGAGCTCATATGGAGAAAGAAAAATGGAGACAAAGAACTGCAAATGTAATGCTTCCTTCCTGATCAGATAATTATGGAAAACTGCAGGCATTTTCCTTTTGATTTAATAAGTAACATGCCCTGTTACTAAGATAGATTTTACCGTAATGGTCTTCATTTGGAATACTCTCTCTCATTCTTCCTTTCTGCCCAATAGAATCATGCTCAGAGTTAGGCATGTGAGATGGGCAGCCCTATAAGTCAAATAAATAAATAAAATAAATAAATATGTGCCCTATCCCTAGGGCCACAAAACCATTTTATAACAATGTCTTTCAGCTTTGGTTTATAGACAATGACCACATTGCATTTAGCAGGTATTCCTATGTTCTTGATCATTTTGTTCTTACTGTACATTGCCCATAGTCCCAAGCAGAGATGGTATTCAGCAGGTTCTGACCAGTTCTGGAGAACCGGTAGCGGAAATTTTGAGTAGTTCAGAGAACCGGTAAATACCACCTCTGACTGGCCCCGCCCCCATCTATTCGCTGCCTCCTGAGTCCCACCTGATCTGGAGGAAATGGGGATTTTGCAGTAACCTTCCCCTGGAGTGGAGAGTGAATGGAGATTTTACAGTATTCTTCCCCTGCCATGCCCACCAAGCCATGCCTACCAAACCATGCCACACCCACCAAGCCACGCCCATAGAACCAGTAGTAAAAAAATTGAATCCCACTACTGGTCCCAAGTAATTGAAATGACTTATAAATATTGTAAATCAATCAGTTTCCAGATCTGTGATTTCTAGCACCATCCAATTATTGTAGAAATGATACAAAACGTATCCTTGTTATTTATATATCAGTACAAAAAGCAGTTTAATCTTAAATCACAGAAGGGAAAATGGCCTAGTATACTTAAAGACACATAAGAATATACAGATATATAGAGATAGTGTGTTATAATTAACCGGCTTTAATATAATGAAATCATAAATGTATAAACAAAGCTCAAGACACAATACCAAGTTCTCATGGGTCAATCCAGCCATCCATGATACAATGTGAGAGTTTTCCAGAAATACAAGGAACAGCAACATCAGAAAGATACTTGTTCAGCAGCTCTGATACAAAATGGCTTTCAGTTCTAATGCATCCTGGACACTTGCCGAGATCAACAATATAAAGTAATGTAGTGTAAAGGTCAAATTAACATAATAGGCATATGGTACAGCAACCTAGAATTTACCTCAATGACGGAAGATGTGTCATTAAGACAACTGAATTTTAGTAAGGGTAAAGGAATATAAATGTGGTTCAGTAAATGGCAATAATATAAAAGCTTAGAAGTCCAGTGACAATTCTTTGGTTTGGAGAGAAGTTTGGGTGCTAAAGAGAGCTCTGAATGATTGGGAAAATTATTGAATGCCATGAGGAAATCTTGATCTGGGGAGAAAAGTTTACTTTTTGAGATTACCATGGATCCACACCATAGATTATATTGGTAATGAGCCATTACATTTAAAGAAAAACTGTGAGAATAATTCATGTATTGGGTAATTAGAACATCTTGTTTCTTTTGATGATTTATGGTTACCCAATAATATGATTATTTTGTTTTGTTATTTTGTCTTAATTGTTTCTCCAAATTTTATCTCTAACTTCCCAGAAGCATCCACAGTGAGGATTCAAAAAATATCAAGATTCTGTCTGATGACATCACTAAAGCCCTTTTGGTACCACTACACCCACCTTGGCCTTGCCGTAAATGTCCTTGTAATGTACAATGCGGAGCAATTGAGTTTTTTCTATCTTATGTATGCATTTTTATACACACCCTTATGTAGACACACATGTCAATTTCATAACATGCACTCCCTTCATTTCAACAGGTTCAAGAGCAAACTTGTTGTACGTGACATTATGTGTGATGTGTGAGAAAAAGTTGTATGCCTCATTTTATATATGTTTTTGTCCATATATGCTACTGTTATAATCAGGTTTGGAATAGATCATTCTCTCTTTATAGCTGAGAATACTAACAGGCCCCTACTTTTGTCTCATGCAGTTATTGATGTCAAAATTAATTTGTACTTCATTGCCTTGGAAGCCAATACTTTCAATTTCGAAATAGCAAGATACAAAACAGTTTCTAGGATGAATGCCAGTTGCTGTTCTAATATATTCTTAATAAACTCCCCAGATTCCCTCTAGCCTGAATCTGCCATGATTCCACCCAGGCGACCACCCTTGCTTATTTATCCACCACACAGCAAAAGCAGAAATCCAGCAATGTGTCCAGTCTAACTGGACTGATCTTAAACAGTGCTAGGTTTTTCATTGGGACTTTGGCAAGAGCCTGTACATTTAATAGCACACTCTCGCTAGATTGTGCAACTTCGTCATCCCAAATTTTGATTTATCTTTTTGTTTAATGTTCCATTTTAAGTTTGTTTCCAATGGGGAAAATTCATCTTCTTTCTGCAGACAAACCCTTATTCTATTAATCCTTCTGTTTTTTTAAAATCAAAGTTGGTAAAAACTATGGGACCTGAACAGCTGTTTTGTTAGCTGTGCTTCATGTTGGCCAATTGTTAACATCCGAGCGTGCTCCTGCAAAGATTATTGATCTGTTTTTATAGTAGGACAATCAAGTTCACTGCTGAATTATCAACTATTGCTTTTTTTCCTAAAGACTTATTCTAGCTGAATGGTCCTCATTATTATATATCATACTGTATCCATCAAGAAAACTGTCTTTGCAACTTGTATTAATCCTGAAAATAGACAATTTGGACTTTAAAACTTCCACTATGATTTGACCACATAAACTTTAGAGAGAATAATCAAATATATGGTAGGTCTAAATGTACATATTCAATGTGTTCATAATTTATGTATCTATATTTTGTCACCTTTCATTTTACTAGTACAAAGGAATAACACTATTCTAATTGTGAATCTGTGTGGAAATTTTGGATACATTGGTTACCTACCAAAGATAAATGCACAAATGCCTTCTCTAGTCAGGAAAAAAGAAATTATTTTCAAATAATGAACTCTGGCAATATTCAACTAGTTTGACTGACTTTTCATTTTTCCCCAATATGTAATGTTTCCCCATATGTTAACAACACTTCTGTGAAATTTCATTTTTTTAACATAATATTTTAGAGAAAATCTTTAAAAACAGCAATGCTTTATTTTTCTCTTTTTTTTCTTTTTCTTTTTATTTTTTTTCCTTCTCTTTTCTTTTTAGCGCAATTTTTAGTAACTGAATAGATTAATGAATAGAGAAATGCACCAAAGTGAGAAGTAGAGGAAAAGAAGAGGGAGAAGTAAGGAGGGAGGAAGAGGGGACTGTAAGGAGGATGAGAGGGGAAGGCGGGTGAGGAAGGCGAGAAAGGAAGATAGGAGGGGAAAGGGAAGTAGGAGGGGTGATTGTTGGAGGGAGAAAGGAAAGTTGGAGGGGGAGAAGAAAGGGTGTATGGAGGATGAAAGCGACAGGTTGGGTTTATATGTTGGATGATGAGTTGTGTTTAGGTTTGTTTTATTTTTTTATATTATTATTATTGCAAATATTCAGTATATAAGTGAATGTACAAAATTGAAAATGAAAATGAATAAAACATTTGAAAGTGTAAAAAAAAAACCAAAAAAAAAACCAGCAATGCTCATTATTTGCAAGCTGTGAAAATCCCAGAGCAATCCGTGAAACTATTTATTAATCCACAAACTCTGACCAAATATCTCCTTTTTATCCCAAGTAATTGCATTCTGAATAAGTAAAACTCCACTGGCAATTTGGATAGGGAATACAGAGATTGAATTTTTCCACCCACTCTACTGGACTTTGTAGAAACATTGCAGAAGCTAATTGTCTTTCTGCATCTAAAACCTATTTAAAACTGATTTATTGGACAGATGTCATGCCTATGGCAACTGGCCATGTTTTCTCAATATAACAATATCTTTTTAAAAACAAATATTTTTTTCAGCTCACGTTATCACAATAGATCGCAACACTAACCAAACATTTGAAAACGTTAAGGAACATAGCAGTTAGATACTTAGATCAAAGTACTTAAGATAGTACTTAGATGGTACTTAGTTAACAAGTCTGCATTTAAAAGACAAAGGTCATTCTTTTGAAGACAGAAAAATCCACATTCTGAGCAAAGAGGACTACTGGTTTGAAAGAGGGGGGGGGTGGTCAAAGAGGCCATCTATGTTAAAATTGAAGAACCTCTCTCAACAGAGGGGGAGGGTTAGTGATGACCTAGCTCCAGTTTACAATACAATCCTTTCAGCAGTTCCAAGAAGGTTCCACACCCATTTGCACTATTCAGGTGACACTGAGGGCACAAATAAACCTCAAAGTGGATTCAATGACTCTCAGACAGAATACTATTGAACCAGATGACTTCAAGGAATAGAAATCCTTCCATTTCTGGAACCATTCTGAACTGAATCAGCTACTTGTATGAGAAGCAAAACATCTTCAAGTAAAAACAAGGAAACTCCCATTGCCTTTTGAAAAAGCACCTTTGGGACAACCATGACCTGGATGACTGAAAATCTCCATACTTAGATCAAAATCCACCAAGACAACCCAGGGTTTTCAAGTAGATCAGACATTCAACTAGAAGTATAAATCTCAGAAGATGGCAGTGACAAGTCACTTCCATACTAATGCCAAGAAAACAACATGAATGTGTCACTGATTCTCAGTTGTGCAAGTCCTTTTTTTCTTTTCCTTTCTTCAAAGATTAAAGTGTAATGCCACCAACTCCCACTAACTCAGGGACATTGCTAATGGGCTGTTGGTTTTGCTGCCACAACCAAGCATTTCACTATTTTGGAAATTCTTTTGTTTTTCTCTTGCATATGTTAGCCTGAGGTATCATGGCTAACAAAATGTGGAGAAGACATAGGACAGCACGGTCTTCCTGTTAACATGTAAAAAGAATCAAATTAATGTTTATTAAGTAACATAAAATGGGTTGTAAACACATCTTTCGGCTATCAACTCTTGCCTTCCCAGGCACTCAATATAAATTTATAAACCCGTCTTTCTGAAAGTGGAGATTTTCCTAGGGCTAGAAATCTGAGTTACCGCATTCTCACACTTCCCAACCCTCCCTGAACTCATTCCATTTCTTCCAAAATATAAACCAGGAGGATGTGCCCTGCATGATCATGCCTTAAGTGACAGGTCTAATGAGCAATTATTACAACACATCTATTTAGCTACGGTTCACCTCAGTACAAAAGAGACATTACCTATGATCACTTGGCTTAAATGAAAGTTTGGATGAATAGAAACCAACTTATGATTAGTAAGGCAAAGATCACCTTTATCTTAACAGGCATAAAGTTAGCAGAGTCCCTTTTATGTTAACTCGTGAAGTCTTCATAATACACACATATCATTTTGATGAAATAGGACAACAGTGACTTCCCACTGCCTTTTTGCATGGAACCCAGCCTATGGGAAACCATAGCCAGTCACAAGCCCGGATAAATGGGGAGTGTTGGTTCCCGTGGCGACGGAAGCATGAAACAAGCTGAGAACCCAATGGCAGGACAACACACGGATAAACAACTCTGTAATCCGTGACGTTCTGCCCTTGGCCTTCACAATGCAACGGTCACTGCCTTGTGGACGTTGACATTTACGAAGATTAAGTCCAAGTCCAAGTCCAAGTTTTTGCATGGGGTTCAGTAATTCTGAACATAGCCTAAAGTTCTGATATTTCCTGATAGGATTCCATATAAGTACTTACCAGATCTGGCCTTGCTTAGGGCCAACCACAAGCAAGGTAGGAGGCAAAGAGGAAATAAACTCAAAACACAAAATGGGGATAAAGCAAAATCTGGCAATGGTAAACTCCCTTTGTACTGGATGACTTTAATTCTCTTTAATTCCAGCCTACCTCACAGGATAGTTTCTTTCTTTCATTATTTATAGGGCTTATAGGCAGCTCCAGTCCACTGCCTCTGAGTGACATATGACACTCTGATATGTAATTGGGTTAGAACTATAACAGGGATTCTCAACCTCTTCTTCACGATGGACCCCTTTAAACACCTTTCATGGCCATGGACCCCCAACACTTAAGTCAATATTTAAATCATAACATTTCTTCAAGTCTTCATGGACCCCCTATGATAACATCATGGGCCATCTCATGGACCATAGGTTGAGAGAACTACTGAAGTATATAATCAATTTAATCAAGAATAGCAACTACATAATGTTCCTAAGAATTTTGAGTCAGCAATAGAAGTATTTACAATCATAATGAAAGACCCAACCTCCTGAGGCAAGAAGAAATTACAACCCACCCTCTCATCCTGGTTTGGTAAAACATTGTGATTTTTACCAGGAGGGAAAACCAAATGTGTATGGGGAGGGGAACTACTCCAAGAAAAGGGTAACAATTGAAAAGAGAGACATATGTGTCTGCTGAGGGTTGCATTCTCTGGTCAAAGAAACAGCTAGCAAGTCTGCCTTGTGAGAACTTATTGGGCATTCAGATGTTACTGGGAGAAGAGGATCCCACAGAGAGCCAGGCCTCAACCCTTGAAAGATTTAAATGTGAAAACTAGCACCTTGAATTTTACCTGGAATCTAATAGGCAAAGGTGCAATTCTTGGAGTAAAGGTGTTACAAGAATCCTCAAGATGAACCCGTCGTTACTTGAACTTCTGCATTCTAGACTAACTGAAGTTTCTGAATTCTCTGAATTAATTAATTAATTAATTAATTAAATAGGCCTGTAAGTATATATATAAATTAGAAACTTTACCTGATTTTAAAACAATCTTATATAAATTTCATAAAATGGTAACACAGATCTAATTAATGAATCTCTTTTGAATTCTTGACTCCCCCCTTGGTCCCATTCCCTGCTCCTGAAAGTTCCATTCCTACTAATCTGTCTGATCTCTTCTCCATCAACCTCCAAATATCTTCAATTATCTCCAATTCACAATTACTCCCTGAGTGCCAATATCAATTCTGCATCCATTTTTTCCTTCAATCTATCGCCAATACGATCCATGCTCCTTTGCTAACCTCACAGTCATCAGGAGTGATAGAAGGCTCCACTCTCCACACCTTCCATCCATCAACATCTTGGTGCTTTTCTAACCAGGTTTCAAATAAGAAAGACAATTCAGTCCTCACACAGCCTTCTTTTCATATCCTTTCCAGATCCAAACCTGCCTTATCCTACCTCTTCATGGTTGCAGCATCCTAAGTTACCAAAGAAAGTCTTTGTTGGCTAACCCTAAAAGAAAATACTTTACTGAGACCTCTAGGCATAGATTAATGTTCATGTAAACAACAAAGTAGGGTATTCCAATATAGAAGTCTTTTTAGCAATAAAAAAACAAAATGGTGTCAGCTCCATTAGATCACCTAGCTTTGTGCAGTGAAAGACTCACCCTCCCTCTTATCTGTTGATAATGATCTTCTGTTGGTCATTAGATGGGACACCAAGGTTTCTGGCTTGATTCTCTCATTTTCTTTTCCAACAGCTAGAAAACAGCATCTGTTATCATGAAGAAAAATTGGAAGGGAGATTCTATCAATGGGGCTTTCAGGTCTTGGAAGAAAGGAAAGATTTAAATGTAAGAAGTAAAAAAGTGTATTGATGTATTTGTAAAGGTCACCATAAGCTGAGCTGAAATAAAAAAGAACTTACTTATTACTGAAGTTCCTTTCTTTACCTTTATTACCGTACGACTAATGCAAAATAAGTTAAAACAATACAAATACAAACCCAAAGTATAATCACTTTCACATGATATACTTCCATTAACAAATCTGGAAGTGGTATAGGCTTATAGCTATGGCACAATACCTAGCAATTAAAAAGGTGACTTCAGGATACTTGATATTTTTAAAACCCCTTCTAAGATAACATTGATCAGGTCAATTGGGCAGTTTTTTTATTAGAAGGCAAATTAACTGAGTTTGCCATTCTGCATGGAAGCTACTCCTTTAAAAATATACCTTAAAGTTTCAGATTTGCCGTAGGCACAAGGCATTGCCTAAGAGCTATAGGGCTTCCATTATATCTGTCTTCCATAATTTGAGAAGGGTAATGCTAAAACCTGCTCTAGGAAAAACTGATTAATTTTGGGTGTATGTTAATTAGTATATAGGTTGTCTCTCCCTTAATGCATTGAGAATACAATATAACCTATAAACTGCAGATTAATTATTCAGAATGTCAGTACTTCCTACTTTTTAACAATAACCCCTAAAGATTTATTGTAACCCATATCTGAAAGAAAGTTGGGGGATGCATTGCAGTGAAGCAACTGGTCATTTATCAGTATATACCATCTCGATTTAATGTTATCCAATAGTAGGTGAAGCAGAAGTTCTATGGCAGCTAGATAGGTATTAATAGGTATTAATTCAATAATCAACCAATGAATCAGCTGTTTCAGTGCTAGTCAGCCCAGTCTCTAGTCCAGTGGTTCCAAGCCAGCTGGAGAATTCTGGGAGTTGAAGTCCACAAGTCTTAAAGTTGCCAAGTTTGGGAACCACTGCTCTAGTCTATGAACAGTATTTGGAGGTTTAGAGAATATGGCTCTAAGAAAATGTTATTTTAGTCAGTCATATGGTTGGAATTTTATGATAGGGAACAGTTGCTCACCGCAAGGAAGCTGAGCAATTGAAGTATAAATTACATTTTATGGTGATTACATTCTATCTCATATTAGGTATAAGACTGTCATTTAATTAAAACCACCAGTGCCTCCCCTTCCAACCGGTTTCATGATCACGTTTTTTTTTTTTTTTAGGGAACAGTCATTTAAGATATCTTAAAAAACATTATCTTTTGAAATTTTATGGAACATGCATAATCTAGTTTATGTGAGGTTAATTTGAGTCACCGTTTTGATGCTTCTCTTTCTTGCATTTTTAGTATTTTAATCTAGGATCTATTCCCAATGTTGGATCCGGAATAGTTAGGTTAGAATTTTCACCTACACAATTCAGCAAAGGAATCTCTTGCTTCTGAGTCTCCTAATATTATGGGGTTTTATTAGCTTACTGGAGAGAGTGGCAAGATACTATAGTCTCCAATTTCTTCTGTAAAATTGCTCCTGATATATTGCTCCAGCCATAATTGTCCAAGCTATCATGGGAACCACCTGAAAAGCTGAGAAAATAACTGCCACATAGCAAAGAGACACTGTGTCCTTTTGAAGTTGCTAAGAGATCTAATTTCTCTTAGATCTTAGTTTTGTTCTAAGGAACAAAATATTCCTTCCTTCCCCCACTTCTTGTCCATTGTTCTTTATCCATATATTTTTTCGTTACCATATTTTGACCCTTGAAAAAGAGTGCATTGGAAAAATCTGTATATTGAAATAACTCTTGTACTATAGGTTTTAAATGATTAATCCATCTGATATTGATTCATTTGATAATTTCAAATGTTGAACATTCATTGGGAACCAATGAATGAAATCTAAGTTAATGCTCTCATTGCATTTCCCCTGTAAAATGTTACAATATTCCAGCACATGTAAAGAAAAGTAAAAGCTAAGTAAAAGTAAAGAAGAGGAAGAAAAAAAATAAGGACAGAGATTATCTGGGAACCAATGAAAATGAAGAATGGAGCCAGGTAAGGAGTCAATAGCCAGATGCCAATGTTTCAAGAGATGATAAAAATAAATTCAGATATTTCAAAGAAAATTCATTATGACTGCCCCACTCAATCAGCTACAATTTCATTCTAATTTATAAAACTTACCATTATTTAGAATTTGCCTTATTTTAAAGTTTCCTTGAAAATCATGACAGATTCACCCACCAAAGTTCATCTCACAAATTCAACAAAAGATAATGAAAAAGCTGAAAATAATCAATTTCTTCTTCCACCTTTAGTATGTTAATATATGGACCTTTTATTAGTATCTACCACAGTCATAATGATCCTTGTATATGCCTGTAGTAGGCACTTAAACAAATGGAAAGCAATGCCTTTGAAAAAGGGATAAAAATATCTGATCGTCTACTGAGGCTATAGGCATAATTCACAGGAAACAATAATGTAAATTCACAAATCTGTTGTTTGGCTGTTATGATACTTTGATCAACTGTTTCAAGGCATGTTAACTTCAAATTCAAATCAGTCTGGCATCTACATTCTTCCTTATTTGACCACTATTTTTCTGTTAAAAGACAGATTATTTCAGCTAAGGAACCTTAACCATAAACACCCTTATCCCTCAACGGAAGTGGTAATGAAAAAGAAGCTCAAAATTGTCATGCACTCATTTCCTTTGGTATAAGAAAGGAAAAAAGGAATCTCTATCAGGCTCTCAAGATTATATTATTACACTTTGCAACAGTAAGAGTTGCAATAATCCTTTTTGGAGTCTGTTTCCTAACATAGATAAATTCTTCAGCCTTCTCAAGTACTCTAGGATATTTTCCATGTTATGGGTCTCTGCAGGAAAATAAGCAACATCACAAGTTATGGCATTATCACAAAATGCCACAAATTACATAATATGTCTTAATTCTGCAAGATGTCACTTTGGTATAAAATACTTACCCATACATATACATATAATAAACATGTATATATTTTTCCAATTCAATTCCAAATAGAACTGGAAGTAACCTTAAGAGATTTTCTAGTCCAACCCTCCTACTCAAGCCAGAGACCCTATGCAATTTCAGATACATGGCTGTCCACTCTCTTCTTTAAAATCTCCAATGATGTTCGACTGATTAATGGCTATCACATATATATCTCCTATACATAGAATAGAATAGAATAGAATAGAATAGAATAGAATAGAATAGTTATAAGGGACTTTGGAGGTGTTCTAATCCAATCCCCTGCTTGAACAGGAGACCCTATATACCATTTCAAACAAATGATTGTCCAGACTCTTTTTGAAATCTTCCAATGATGGAGCATCCACAACTTCTGAAGGCAAACTATTCCATTGGGCAATTGCTCTAACATTTGGAAATTTCTCCTTAGTTTTAGGTTGCTTCTCTCCTTGGTTAGTTTAGATATTAGCTATACGTGTATACACACACACACACACACACACACCTATATTTCCAACTTATATGATTTAGCTAGTATCATGCTTTTAAAAAGGTCCCTGGGGCAGGGTAAGGAACAACAATTAACAAAAAATCCCTACAATTTTGTGTCTGTAAAAGTCTTCTTGTTATTGATTGTACTTCTTTAAAAAATAGCAAAAACATACTTTCAGATTCAATTTTGCTGTTCTTTAATTTTTGACAGAAATATTATGGAAAAAGGCAAAAATCAAGCATTCCATGCTAAATTTCCCCCCCACCCCCCGTCCAGCCAGCTGCTCAAATATAACAACCCACAAGCAAATTAACAACTGACATTGTCTAAAGGATAAATGAGAACTTCCCCGTGTTCCTTCCGCATGAACAGAAATCCAACTGATGAGGTGTTAAAACATACACATACAGGCACATATTCTTAATAAAAGGGACTCAAAGATAAATTATTTTTGTTGGCACATTCATTTGTAAACAGCCATTTTATTCCCCTTGGTTGATTGTCTCTAAAGCTCATTTACTCCCATGCACTCGGTTAGATATATGGCCCATAAATAGTGGCTGGGCACCTCCTGTCAGATATACCATTGTAAAAGCATAGCATGGTTAGACTTCAGGAAAGTGGCTGGGGCTCATGTGGTTTGCACATGCTCACAAGTGATATGCCCTGTCTGTGTGAGCTGGTACCATCTGTGGTGCCTGAAGCAGCGTCTGGGAGGCTGTGACAACTCAATTTCAGGCCAGAGGTTTTGAAAAACATGAGATAATTACTATTCCCTCTTAGGCAAAAGTCTGCCTGTGTGCAGTTCTGGAAATGCCACATCTGCTAAAGACATTAAAAGAACCGTTGCTGCTTATCGGTGTTACAATAAAAATAGTCATCAGTCTGTACAGAAACACCAGTTCTTTGGGCTCCGCTGGCTTTAATATCCAGAAATTATGTAACCCATATATAGTCTTTGCGGAGATGTCTTTTCCTTTTTTTAAAAAAAATTGTAATCCTATACACAAGAATAAACCCTGCTGAATTCAATGAGGCTTATTTTGGAGTCAATATATATAGGATTGCACTGCGGGTTACAAGAAGTTTCTGAACCATGAAAAATATAGCAGAGATTATTCTTGCATTTAGATAAAAAAATACAGGCGTAAAGAGCACTAGACTATAAATAAACTGAAATCTTTGAAACAGAGTTACTATAAAATACTTTGAAATGTCTTTGAAACCAGTCTACAGGTGAAAAAAGATGGTGAAATTTTTTAAAAAACTATAATATAATAAAAGTAAAATGCCTAATCCAAAGGAACAAAAGTTAAAGTTATTGTTTTAATTCCTTCTTTTAAAAGCCAGTTCTTCTAAATAAAGACCAGACAATGTTGGCAGGTGGAAATACTATTATCGAGCATTTGGGTACCAGAAATTTTATTTTGCAATCCCTTATTAATAAATTTAAAGATGAAAAGTCTTTGCTTCAAGCTCCAAAGGCAGAAAACAAGGAGGGAACATTATTACATAGCTAGCTCTTAATCTCTCTCCAGATGATTGATTGAAATGTGCCATCAAGGCATTTTTTTACTCCTAGCAACCACAAAGATAGTTTTTCTTCATGACAAACTATCCCTAACCTGTTCTGAAAGAGTGTGCCCTTATCCTGTCTATAACTGAGACTATCCATCTTTTTGCTGGTCAACTATATGTTGAATCATCTAATTGACATGGACTAGAATTTGACATGTTCAGCCAGAAAAGAATGCTGTTTACTATTTGGGACGTGTTTATGGAGATTCTCAGTCATCCAGGTCATGGTTGTCCCAAATATGCTTTTTTCAAGTGTCTGAATTTTGATAAAGTGACCATCTGCTGCAATGGTTGTAAGTGTGAAAAATAGTCCTAAATTACTTTTGTCAGTGCCATTGGAAGAAGGAGGAGGAGGAGGAAGAGGAGGAGGAGAAAGAGAAGAAGAAGAATTTATTGTCATTGTACATATATTCAACAAAATTCACATAACACCGGAGGAAAGGAGTTGACGTCGTGACGGTATGACATTTGACCTTGGAGCTCCGAGATCACAGTCGACACTTTTGCCGCTGGACGGTCCATCTGGACCTAAACCATCCCGAAGAGACGGTGACAGGGAAGAGTACGTCTTGCTGATCTCAGGGACATTGCAAAGTCCCTGATTGATCCAAGAGAATCTCTTCTAGCAGGCAACAAAAAGCACAGCCTTAAGCTGCTGAAGTCGGGATAGCTCCACAATGGGAGGAAAAGCGGAAAGAAAAAGTGTGTCCATCTGGTGAAGAAATCTTATTTTTATAAAGGACTGCCCAAATAAGATTGAAGTTAAATTAAACTGGTAAAGAAAAGGAAATAAGTGCCGAAACTAAACATTATTGGACAGTGTGTTATCTTTTTTTTTTCTATCGATGGAAGTTTTGTGCACATTTTTTACTTTTTAAAGTGAAAGTTTCGGACTTTCTTCTTTTATTTCTTTTTTATTTATGGATTAAATCTTTTCCTTTATTTTCACAATACTGTTTGGGATGGATTTTTTCTTTTTATTTTGTCTCATTTAAGAACTTTTGTTTCTTCTAAGCCTGAAACATAAGGAAGATTTAAAAGGTATATAAAGAGGGTAGTAATCTTAGAGGGAAAAGAAGTTACATTGCCACTTGGAAGTTGGAGGTTGAGACCTGGAAACATTTTTTTCTTCTATGAAAATAATGTAATAATTTGTACTGACTTGATAAAAGGGAAATTGGATATAAATTGTAAACAATGATTAAGAAAAGAGGTGTAATTTTTTTTGTTAAAATTAGAGCATTATGTTAAAAATGTAGTGTTAATGGATAAAGTTAGATAAATAATTGATAATGATAACAATGTATATATATCTATTGGTTTGATAAGAGGAAATTTGGTAAAAAAGTTTAAATAGTGAAAAAAGGGGAAAAATAAGTTAAACTTAGTCAAACTATTGTTAAATAAATGACTGATAATGATAATAATGTAATAATTTGTATTGACAGGATAAAAGGGAAATTGGATATAAATTGTAAGCAATGATTAAGAAAAGAGGTCTAAAATTTTTGTTATTAAACATAATTAATTTTTATTTTGAATGTGTTTTAAAGGTATAATGTGGTTGGATGATTTTGAAAATAGATAAGGGAATGCCACTATGTGGTTTTGTTTTAAATTTTGGAATGTTTGTTATAAAGGGACTTTAAAACAACTATAGTCATATGAAGTCATATATAGTCATATGAAGGATAAGGTATGATGATAGCAATATATATAAATATATGTGGTGTAAAATATATAACTTGATATGAATTATAGGTGATGACTGTGGAAGGGATGCACGAAGGTTCTTTGTAACCAATTGACACACTTTTTACAATTTGTAATGGAAGGTTTGCGTTTATTCAACAACAAAAAAAAATCACATAACACCCAGACACTAGGCCCAACACACATGACTAAATTTGGCCCAACACCCAACTAAGAATAGCACTAACTTGAGAGACCGCCTGCTGCCAATTACCTCCAACAGACCTATTAGATCCCACAGACTAGGCCTCCTCCGAATTCCATCTACCGGCTAATGCCGATTGTCTACCAACCGGAGGAGGGCCTTCTCTGTGGCTGCTCCGGCCCTCTGGAATGAGCTCCCCATGGAGATTCGGACCCTCACCACCCTTCAGGCTTTCCACAAAGCCCTTAAAACCTGGCTGTTCCAACAGGCCTGGGGCTGACGAGTTCCTGTCCCCACTCGAATTGTGTGGCTGTTGATTGTTTTTAAATTCTTTTTGTAGTTGCTTGTTTGTTGTTTCTCCCTTGTCTGTATCCCCTACCTTTGGATTGTGAGCCACCCTAAGTCCCTCTGGGAATAGGGCGGCATATAAGTGCAATAAATTCAATTCAATTCAATTCAATTCAATTCAACTGTTTTAAGTCAAGGCCTATTTGTGTATATGCATTTGCTCCCAGCATTTGTCTGTTGTTGGTGGGCCAGCTTCCTTCAGCGTCTATGTTCTCCCCACCCATCTCCACCCTTTCATTTCTATCTTCCACAGGGCTTGGGGTGAATCTGAGAGACTACTTTCCAACTGCTTAGGTGAGATCATTCTGGAGAGTTGTTCTGTTTTCCCTTGGGGACAACTCACATTTCCAGTCAATCACTGTGTGTCAGAAGTCTTAGTCATCACTCCTCTAAAGAGAATAGTTAATCTGATTTAATAGAAATTCAGAGGGGAAAGGCACTGACTGCTACACAGAGATACCTATCAAGGAATTAGAGAAGATACAAGATTTGGAAATAGAAAGGCCAGGCAATTCAAATTTCCCAACTGTATTTCCATTTTATTTATTTATAAGTGGGTTGTTCTTTGTTAATTTAATTGCACTATGATCCTTTCTCTTCTGATAGACAGTGGCTCCTGTTCTATTCTATGAAGGGATTATCTCTTAGTGACATGTATTAGAAAGAAAATACACACAGCAAAAAAGGCATTGTTGGAAAATTATAAGCAGGCTATTTCTCTAGTATAAGGTTGGCTCTAGACCAGGCACCCTGATGTCTCAGCTGGATGTTTTAAATCATTTTCACACTATAAGCATGCCCTGTTGTATTTACCTGCTTTGAGTTTACCTAGGCATGTTCATAGCATACTAAGGAGCCTTTAAACACATACCTTTAAACCTATGCTTGTTTCCAAAAAGAATTACTTTGATTGTTTTAAAAAAAAGCCAAACAAAATGAAAATTCCCACAGAGGGGTAGAGATGTGGGCGTGGGGTGGGGAAATTTTGATTTTAAGGATATCTGAGTTTCAGAAGAACTCATGATTTATTAGTAGGGGTTCTTGCAAGGGGTTTAAAAATTATGACATTGACTGTGACAATACAATCAAAGTCCCACCCATCTAAAGAAGGGTCAAAATTTCAATCCCACAGTGATTATCTTTTATTTTAAAACAAAGTTCTATCCCAAGGATGCCCCTGTTTACTCCTGGACCAAATTTTCAAAAAAATATATGGAACTGTTGACCTTGTGAGTTAGAAAGTCTTACGGAAACTATAGCATACATTTTAAAAGAGACTTAAAAGCTCCCTTTAAACTCAGAAAATCTTAGTCATGCCTTCTATCTTCCCTGATCTCTCCCCAAAACATTGCATGTACCCCCTCAGCCATCCTAAAATTTTCCAGATGTGTTTCTGACCTCCACCACAATGTACGAAGAAGATTACAAGAGTCCATTTGTTTCAATTTATATGGCCATCCATCTCATTATCATGACAGCTGGGAAGCTACCAACAATTAAAAGACAGATTCACATGACTGTATTACTTAGCCAATCTTGTTGCTTTTAACTTTCAGCACAAGTATAGATGGTATTACCTGCCTATGTGCAGGTGCTGTGGGAAAAAAGGCTTGTACTTGGGATGCAGAGACCACATAATGGTTCATCTTGACCCAGGAATAACTAATTTTATCAAAGATTTGTCCAGACCTTTGCAGCTTGTAGCATTTGCAAGATATTTTAGCTCATTTCTTGACTACAGTTATAAAAGAGAGTATTTACTTGGCAGAATATAGTTGTATCCACACTTCTTTGTTTTGTAGCATGCACATAAATACATATAGTATTCAAACTGTAGCATGATATACTTCTTTATTTTGTAGCATGCTGAACATGTATAGCACATCACATGCTATATACAAATAGAGCAAAATTCAAGATGTTTCTCAGAGGTGAGATAACACCATATATGTTTTAAAAAAAATTTGCATTTGTATTGAAATAGTACAGCTAATAGTAGATTTAAAAGTCCAGCTTTTATGTTTGTGCATGATTATGTGTAAGACTTAAACTGCTGTGCTTGCAAGAAGTTAGATGTTTTTAAAAAGTAACTCTGTTGATGTCAGTTACACAAGGGCACAGTCAAAGGGAGCTGCCGTCTTCCAATAATGCTGAGACAAGATATTAGATGACGTACCAAGAATCATAAAAGTTAACCTTGGAATTAATTTTTGAGGCTGGCAATTACCATATAATAAAGCAACCACTAAAACAGCAGAAATCTACCAGGACAAATTTGTTAATGAAGAATTAATTGACAGATAAAGATTGTTCCACATGAATTCCTGACAAACAGGATTCAGCCGATATCTTTATATGGAATTTATGCCAGAAATCTATGTTTTAAAAAAGTAAGAATAGTGGACCACATCTTTAACAGGCAATGTGAGAAACAAACTGAAATATCTTATGTGGCAGTTTTCTCAATCTGGTGTCTTCCAGATGTGTTGGACAAATTCCCATAACATCCTGGCCAGCTTGTTTAATACAATACATCTGGAAGACACTTGATAGGATAAAGCTTCTTCATGCTCTCTAAGCTTTTTATGAGTCATGAATTACATTTAAACAGAAAAATAAGCAAAAAATATTATTATCCCTGAGAATTTCTGAAATGATCAAAATATAATGTTAGACATAACACGATGACAATGCCTATTAGCAAATACTATTTTATTTTATAAAGGTAATTGGTCTAAGGGGTCTTCCTAATGGATCATTAACTACAGCACAAATTTGCTTCATTAACCATTGTTAAAGGACATATTGTCTCACCATGTTACTTTTCTACATCATCCCTTGCAGTCGAAGGTGAAATCCATGTTTAAAAGTAATTCCCAGTTTTTCTCCCAATTACAAAAATGGGTAACAGGCAGGATGTAGCAATTTAATCCCCTCCTCCCCCACCTGTCACCTTTTGATCAGACTGTAAAAATGTGGAGAGTTAGGAAACTGGTGGTGAAAGAGACACAGTGTTCTTCTCCATTTTCCTTAAACTTCTTGACATGTTTCCAGTTATTTTTCTAGAAGACTGCAGGAGATGTCAAAAGGCCAGGAATGAGATCATTGCCAAGATGGTGGAAAATAGGACAAAAAATAAAAAAGGAACTTAAAGAATAGCTGTCCTGCAAGGCTTGTGCCCAGACTGATTAATCATGTTACAATCACTGCATTTGTGTTACTTGAAAATGTCTAGGAAGTAGCAGATTCTAACGATATACAATATAGGACAAAACAGAAGGACGTCTCATTCAACTTTTCTTATGATCTAGCAATTCCACTAAGCCTACTCATCCTCAAAATATGAACAATAGCCATATTATTCACCTCTCCTCATTATTTGCAGAAATCATGTGGAATGCTTCCTGTAGTAGCATGTCTGGTTCTCTACTGCTTGTGTAAAATTTCTGTGACTTGAGATTTGTCTAATGAGAAGATGGAAATGAGCTGCTTTATTTGAAGAGGATTTTCCATGTAATGACCATATAACTGAATTACAGCTAAATAAGCTTGCTGGGTCTGAAGATGAGCTCATGGCACAAGAACGTGTTTAAATTATCTGGATGTTTAAATCAACCCTGTTAAAAACACTGCTCACTTTTTCAGAATAATAATAAGTTCTAATTTCAAATGGCACTTGCAGGGATGGCATGGTACCCAGCTAGGGCAATCTGCAGTTGGAGTAAAAAGAATATGTCAAAATGGCACCTGCAACACATATTTAAGAAGGGTCTTGGATAACATAGTTATGGGCACTATATTGCCTTTTGACTGCCCCCCCCCCCGAGGTACCTCTTGTACATTGTCTGGTTGACAGTCTTGGCAGAAGGACTAGGGGGCTGTGATGCAAGAGCTAACCAATTTACTTCTCCCCAAGCTCCGAATTGAATAAGGTTCATTGATTTGGTTTTCCACAGCCATGTGGAAATCACCAGGACCAGATGGATTATACCCCAGGGTTCTGAAAGAACTGGCAGATGAGATCTCAGTGAACTATATATCTTTCAGAGATCCTGGAGCACCGGGGAACTGTCAGAGGACTGGAAAAGAGCTGATGTGGTTCCCATCTTCAAAAAAGGAGAAAAAATAGATCCAGGAAACTATAGACCTGTCAGCCTGACCTCAATACCAGGAAAGATTCTGGAAAAGATAATCAAGCAACTAATCAGTGAACACCTAGAAGTAAACAAAGTAATAGCCAAAAGCCAATGTGACAAAATTAGTGGACCAGAGGAATGCTGTCGTTATAGTTTACTTGGACTTCAGTAAGACATTTGATAAGGTAGACAATAACCTACTACTAGATAAAGTAGAAGAATGTGGGTTGGACAGCATCACCACCAGATGGATTTGTAACTGGCTGACCAACCACACTCAGCATGTAGTCCTCAATGGAACTGCATCTACATGGAGGGAAGTATGCAGTGGAGTACCCCAAGGCTCTGCTTTAGGCCCAGTACTCTTCAACATCTTCATCAATGATTTGGATGAGGGAATAAATGGGGAACTCATCAAATTTGCAGATGACACCAAGCTGGCAGGAATAGCCAACACTCCAGAAGATAGGCTAAAGATACAGAAGGATCTTGACAAACGTGAACATTGGGCACTATCTAATAAAATGAAATTCAATGGTGAAAAGAGTAAGGTCTACATTTAGGAAAGAAAAACGAAATGCACAGGTACAGTATAGATGGTACCTTGCTCAACAGTAGTAACTGTGAAAGGGATCTTGGAGTCCTAGTGGACAACCATTAAAATATGAACCAGCAGTGTGCAGCAGCTGCCAAAAAAGCCAACACAGTTGGCTGCATAAACAGAGGAATAGAATCAAGATCACATGAAGTGTTAATACCACTTTATAGCAATAGCAATAGCAATAGCAGATTTTTATATACCGCTTCATAGGGCTTTCAGCCCTCTCTAAGCGGTTTACAGAGTCAGCATATTGCCCCCAACAACAATCCGGGTCCTCATTTTACCCACCTCGGAAGGATGGAAGGCTGAGTCAACCCTGAGCCGGTGAGATTTGAACCGCTGAACTGCTGATCTAACAGTCAGCTGAAGTGGCTTGCAGTACTGCACTCTACCCACTGCGCCACCACGGCTCTTGTTAAGGCCACACTTGGAATACTGCATTCAGTTTTGGTTGCCACGATGTAGAAAAGATGTGGAGACTCTAGAAAGTGTGCAGAGAAGAGCAACAAAGATGATTAGGGGACTGGAGACTAAAACATATGAAGAACGGTTGCAGGAAATGGGTATGTCTAGTTTAATGAAAAGAAGAACTAGGGTAGACATGATAGCAGTGTTCCAATATCTCAGGGGTTGCCACAAAGAAGAGGGAGTCAAACTATTCTCCAAGGCACCTAAGGGTAGAACAAGAAGCAATGGATGGAAACTAATCAAGGAGAGAAGCAACTTAGAACTGAGGAGAAATTTCCTGACAGTTAGAACAATTAATCAGTGGAACAGCTTGCCTCCAGAAGTTGTGAATGTCCCAACACTGGAAGTCTTTAAGAAGATGTTAGATAGCCCTTTGTCTGAAACGGTATAGGGTTTCCTGCCTAGGCAGGAGGTTGGACTAGAAGACCTCCAAGGTCCCTTCCAACTCTGCTATTGTATTGTATGTGTTCAGTGGAGCAAAATAGCAATGACCCAACCACAGTATTCCCTCATCATACACACACACACACACACACACACAGAGACTACAGTGTCCTCTTTCTGATAAAATAGGCTCTGCTTTTAGCTCCATGGAGAAGGAATGGGACTGAAGAGTCAATGAAAGAAATAATTAAATAACAATAAACTGCTCCACATATTAAGACATAGGTGGGCAATTAATTTTCCCAAGGGGCCACATGAGAAACTGGGATATTGTTGATGACTAAACTAATAGGTGCATAGGCACACAGACTCACACATGTGTAAATTGGAAAAAAAAATAGCAGTCGCCTTCAAAATAAAAGCAATGTAGTCTATTATGTATATGGCATATACCGGTACTTATTTACATTTGATTTCTAATTTCTGATTGACTTCACATGAGCCAGATAGGGACAGTCAAAGGACCAGATGTGGCCTGGGGGCTGTAAAATGCCCATGTCTGTATTAAGAGATAAGCACCATTGAATCATGGTTCATAGTTTTTATAATAGCTTCCAACAAGGAAGATTGTCAGGGAAAGCACTGAGCAAGTTTCTAAACAACATTTCTATAACAAATCTACTTCCTGTCAGTTACTGATGTCGGATTGTGTGCATTACCCATTTATCAGAGAATCTTTTCATAGTGATGCAGCTGCAGTGAAAACCAGAAGCCTTATAACTTGTAAAAAAAGGGGGGGGGCATTAACATTTTCACTGCCATCAGGAAAAATGGGAGAAGAAAGCCTCCATTGAGAAACAGGAGATAATTTTGTTCTGGCATTGTCTCCAGATTAAATAATTAGTTAATTTATGCATACACTTTATCAGCCACCTCAGTCTAGATGGAGGATTGGCGTAGCATACAAATACTAGTAATTAACACAGTTACAAAGAACTATTGATTACAGGTAGCCCTCGATCACAGTTGAGCCCAAAATTTATATTGCTAAGCAAGACAGTGGTTAAATGAGTTTTGCCCATGTTTTTGACCTTTCTTGCCACAGTTGTTAAGTAAGTCATTGTGGTTCAATGATGCATTGGCTCCCACTCTTCTTAAGTCAATATGTTGATCGAACAATTCTAGGAAACACCTTGAAGATTATTTGAGGACTTTCTGATTTTGTGTGAATATGAAGAAGCAGCCCTCAGGATTTTTCAAAATCATATTTGAAGGGCCAATTATTGCTGCTACATTGTTGTTAGATTCAGCTGTAATTAGCTGACTTCATCACCCCCACCCATGCCTTCCTATTTTGATCTACATAATTGATTTTTGACAGCTTGAAAAGTTGCCTCTAGCTTAGCAAACACATGATACAAATACTGTAACTCACTGGGGGGAAATTATTTACAGCACTAGGTATATCATGTCTAAACTTTAACTTTTAAAAAATATTGCATGAAACATAAAATGGAACTGCATGACGTAGGAGACAAAAAGCTACAATTCTTGAAGTCTTTAGCAATTAACATTGAAGAGAGAATAACTTTTTATTTTCCCAAACTGTCCTTTTTTCTTTCTTATGTCTAAGAAGCAGAATACAGTAAAAGCAAATAAACTCTTGGAAATTCCACAGTGCTTCCATATATTTTTGGCCTGACTTCCAAAATTAAGTGATATCAATACCACCCATTACTGGTGCAAACAGCAATAATAAAGTGAACTCTTTTTTATGAACTCTGTTGAAATTTTGTTTGGAGGCCCGAGGACTATACAGCTTAATCATTAATTCCTTTTCAAAGGTTCCTTGGCAAGGCTATTGTGTAAAGTTTCCCAGATGGGAAAGGAAAGGTTTTTTTTTAAGTCCATCAAACATCCTTATCAGACCACTGGCAAGCCAGCCAAGTTTCGGTTGCAAGAATATACCTACCCTTTGAGGGAAGGTTTAAATTTTACATTTAAATGTATTCTAAACATTCTGCACTTCACTCAAGACAAATTCCTGCCCTGGGAAGCTGAATTAAAAAATAACAATAAGAGAGACACATGGAGACACTGAAGTTCGGTGAGACTTGGCAATATAAAGTTGGGGGAGGAAACAATGGCCTTCTAAGCAGCATATGCTATCCATTAAACTTTTGCTCTTTGGAGAACAGACAGGGAGAGAAAATGACAAAGATAAAATTTGCAGCTCCCATCACACAACCAGAAAAACCTCTGGGGTGTTTAATAAGAAGATGATAGTTAAAACATTTTGGAAAACTGTTTCATAGTCTGATATCTCAAGGAGCTGGGATTTGATGGCTCCTGGCAAATGTATTCTTTGTCCATAATCTAAACAATTTCAAGAAAGAAAGCCAGAGACATAGAACAGTCTTCTGATCTGTTAATGATAATACAATACTAAAGTAACCAGCAAGATAGATACAGAGGATGCCAATAAAATAATAATTTAAAATCTGAAGTGCTTCCAAGAATGCAGATAACCAAACTTCAAATAACCATGAGGTCCATGCTGAAACAGTAAAGGGTTTGGAGTGACCACAATATCAGCTGATTAAGTTAAGGAGAAATTAATTTCAGTCCATACAGACTTTCTCCATTAGTTTTTGCCTCTTCCCATTATGCAGAAAACTGCTATTCCACTTTTTGGAAACAAAAGAGGTCTTGAATTAACATTCTTTCCATCCTGGTGTTGATTCAGATCCTCAACCTTTCTGGCTTCATGGACTGGCTGTTGCAGCAGTGGCAATGGTGGCCATGGGGAGTGGGGGTGGGGAGAAGATGGTTTCATTTGCACAACCTAATCCCATGCATGTGCAAATGAAGCTTCATGCACTCACCTGCTGCTTGCATGGCCTGGTTCCCAGTGGGCCATGGACTGGTACCAGTACCAGTCTTCAGCCCAGAGGTTGGGTACCTCTGTGCTAGATTACAATAGCCATTAATCAGATCCAGTCTAAGGCTGTTTCACTGGTAGTTGTACTTGATGCTGTGATTTTAAAGAGCTCTTCATTCTCTAAATTGGACATAGGCACCAGAAGGATAGGTCAGTCGTATTTTTATAACTATAACAAGCTGGACGTAATATGTGCTATGAAGTTCAAAAACACGCTGACCAAGAGCTTGTGAAAATAAAATATATTTTCATAGTTGTTTTTTGTTGAGATCTATTGAACTCTTCAGCCAATTTAGTATGTTTATTTACTGTATAAAAGAGCACACAAGACAGGAGACCACAAAGTGCTCACCTTTAAGAAAAGAGACAATGTGTAGCAATTGGGTGGAGCAAATATTAGGCACTCAATGCTATCCAGATGTTTGAATGACAATATCAAAAACCACTATGGTGTTTATTATGCATTGGAGTTAAAGTCCAAAGCTTCTAGAACACGGATGACAAACTCGCCGTGTCACATTTATGTTTCGTGATGTTTTCCCCATTTGCGGGCTGGGGTGGGTGTGGCCTGCACATGATGCATCCGGCCCGTGGGCCACCAGTTTGACACTCCTGATCTAAAAGATGCCAAGCTGCCTATTCTTAAGATAAAGGGACTTTTCATGTCATCTCCAGTTTTGTTTGAATTCCTCATTTGGAGCTTTCCATGGTCCTGCAACCATCAGGTTTCTGCCTTACCTTATGGGCACCTGACCTGGGAAGAGATTTTCTCTAATACCCTTTTAATCAGAGAATATGATGTAAAGGAAAGGAAGAGCTATATGTGAGTTGCATAGGTCAATATGACTGTACAATATAACTGCTTCTTAACCTTCATCAACCATATGTGCCGGGGAGTTGAAGTCCACACACGGATGTCACGGATGAGGAGTAGAGTAGAGTAGAGTAGAATTCTTTATTGGCCAAGGGTGACTGGGCATATGAGGAATTTGTCTGAATATATGGACAACAATAGCTGCCAAAAACATTAGTGATATAGCTATATAACCGCACTTACACATTTTGGAAATATATGAGGATAGCTCTCAAAATCTTCTTTCCCATTCCAAAAAATTGGAAAATATCCTTGCCAAGAATTTATGAGATTCCAGACTCGTGAGCTTAAAACCCCAACACACTATTCTGTCCTTTTTCTACATTACTCTCAATATGCCAGCTAAAATGATCATCCAGCCAAGAGAAAATAATGCCTTTCAGAGGATTTTCCTTTAGAATAAACATGAGCATCTAAAAGGAAAGAATTGAATGGCTTCCCTATAATCTTTGGCACATTTAGCTATTGAGAGCCACAGGATGATAAGGACATCCATGGCTTGCATTTTTTGGCATCTTAGATAAAATGATTTTGAAAATGCCAGGTGTCAGACATTCTCAAATGTGTCATCAACTGACAAGTTAGCAAAGGTCATGCCAATGAAGAGATAAACTATACAAGACTAGGACTTGTCTTTAGAAATTCTTCATAGATCACAAAAGGTGCTTTGCAAACTCAAGGAGCTGACTTGTGATAATGCTATTTTCAAGGAGGCCAGAAATAGTGGGATAATGGTGCCTTTCAGTGCCAGTACTATCCAACTACCTTAATTTAGATTAGAGCAATGCATTAGAAACATCCAACTGAATTGCTGCACTTGGCTATTAGGGATTATTAAATCACTATAGGTTGGTTCTATTTAACAGCCTGTTTTGGAGGTCAGAAATATAAGCTGACACATTTTTTGTTCCAATTACTAATTAGAAATCTTAATGTTTGCCACAACATTAATACTAAATGGTCAGATGACTAATTGCAGCTGCACCAAGGGAAAGAAAGCCTCTTTTCTTCAAAGAAACCACTACTGCTTTTGTTTACAAAGGGAGGAAAATCTGGCAGTCTCATAAAACTTACAGAATGAATGCAAGTTTTTTCTGCCTCAGCACATAACCTAGTATGCTCATGGCAAGACCCATGCTAGGCCTTCTTTTAATATCAAGGGCAGAACTTTAAGTTACATGCAACTCTCAGGCCATGATTCCAACTGAAGGCAACCCTGCCTTCAAAGACAATGTCAAATGGCCAACTGTCCATGGTGCAACTTCAGGATATTCTCCAGATTTGGGGATGATTTCAAGGTTGGAAGTAGGAGCATTTTGACTATAAAAGGCCTTCTATTTCTTTTCCACCCTTAAATATCTCTCCAAACCCAAACATGAACTGAAAAATTGGGCAGACATTTTCTGATCTTGGTTCTTATGGTGAAATTACAGCTTGCTAGATGGTCTCCTACAGCCTTCCAGAAAATTGAGACTGAGTTGCAGCCCCCAAAGATTGACCACTACTGCCCCAGATGGTGAGTATGTGTTAGTTTTCATCACATGCATACACAGGCTGTATCACCTAAACCCAGAAGAGTGTGTGTGTGTGTGTGTGTGTGTGTGTGTGTACTAATGACTGTTATGATTGTGCCAGTTTCTTTTTTATGGGTGTCATGGACACCCCAGACCAAGCTGGGCTTTAAGTGCATCACTCCTTGTTTGATAGAATGACTCCCAAGACTAGCCTATGGCCTAAATATTGCATTATGGAATTTTAATGGTAAAATGTTTGATTTGGGTGGGAGTGATGTTTGAGTTTGAGGGGCACTTTTAAAAACAAAGGGTCCAATGGCCTTCTGAAGCAAAATGCAAGTTCTCCTCCCTAAAATCAAGTCAAAACAGGCTCAAAGTTTTCATCATGTTACTATAAGCTTTCCTGCAGTTTTAAAGCTAAATTCATTAAAACAGCCCCCTCTTTTTTTTCAGGCAAAGCCTGAAAAAAGCATCTCCTGCTTTTGTTACTGAATTAACTATAAATAAATTCCTTAAAGCAGCATCTTTTGTCTTCAACTTTATGGGAAAATCTGAACAAAAAAATGGGACAATTTAATGAGTAGCAGAGAAGTGCTGCACTCACATGAAGTGTGAATCACTTTTTCCTAATCATTTTTAAAGAATGCAAGGCTCTACTATGTATACAGGATTCTAAAGGCCATGTAGCACACAAACACAAACACAGACACACAGGGAGAGTTCCTGTTTATACAAAAGGATGACCCCCTGAAGTCATTTCTAGCACCAACATGTGAATCTGGATGCCGGTGTAATACATTCATTTGGTATGATATTTTTTTCCTCTTTATTTTTAGGGACACAGAATAGTCTGTTGTGAAACAAAATGCAGGAATTGGCAAGTAATCATCTCTTCTGATTAACATGACAGCCCTCCTACAGCTGGGATTTTGTATCGAATCAACTTCACTGTTGAATTTTCAGTAATTATATAACTACACAAAATGCTGCTTTGGCAAAGGAAATTTGTAAATAGGGAGGGAAAATACTGCAAATAGAAAACATGTTTGTAGTCTGAAAGGGGCATTTTCTAGCATTCTTCTTTCTGCTTTAATCCAAACACAAGCCATATGTACGTTTCTACTCATTTCAGGTGTTTAATTAGTAATCTTTTATTTAGAATGTTTCGATCTTGGCGTTCCCTCTCAAAGACCTTCCGCAGAAGGAAAAACAGATAAAACCAGGCCTTCTACTTGTGTTTTCAAATAGTTCTTCCACTGTTACTTTGCTCTTGTGTTTTGAAACTTTAAAATGGGGCCTGCGAAGAGAAAGAAAACTGACCGAGTTCTTCCCATTGCTCTAGGGGTGTAAATACACACAGGGTAGGCCTCCTCCGAATTCCATCCGCCAGTCAGTGCCGACTGGCGACTACGCGGAGGAGAGCCTTCTCAGTTGCAGCTCCGACGCTATGGAACAATCTCCCCGTGGAGATCCGCACCCTCACCACCGCCCAGGCCTTCCGCACGGCCCTTAAGATCTGGCTATCCCGTCAGGCCTGGGGATGAAAAATGTTAGTTTGTCCCCTCCCGAATGATGAATGAATGTTGTGCTCTATTTTTAATATTATGTATTGTCTTATGTTTTTTGTCTTTTTACCCCCTTCCCCGTGTTTTGTAAGCCGCCCTGAGTCCCCTCAGGGAAAAGGGCGGCCTATAAATTATAATAAACATTCTAAACATTCTAAACATTCTAAATAGAGAATTTGTTTTTTTTTCCCCACAAGCCCACCTCACTTGTTTTCCTTAGAAACTTTTGTTTTATCTGAACTGACATTTGTTCCAGAAACTCACAAAATGAAACTATCATAAAGATGAAGGGTTTTTTTACCCTAAAATAAACAGATTTCAGTTGCATCCATGGTGCTGGTAAAGATACTAAACATCCTTAGCTATAATATACAGACAATGCAATGGAAAGCCTCTAGGCCAGATTTGGCCAAGTAGGCAGAAAAAACTCTAGGGGAGGGGGGGGGAACCTTTTCCCAGACCAGTTTGCTCAAAGACAAGTCATATCTATAGATGTTGGCAGAAAGAAAGTTGGTAGTCTATATGTAGCCTTACATCCTATTCCTGACTTAATGCTTTATCTAAGTTCCCAATATATCACTTGGGTATCATCTATATATCAACAGCAATTCATAAAGTTGCTGTAAATGCTGATTGGCAGTGGGGAGGAAGGAAGGATCCCCATTTCTTGCAGGTTGTTGCCATTTATGAGATTTTGGAATTCTTGTCCTAAATTCAAAAGGAAAAAAGGAAACTTTAATGAGATGTGGTGATCTCTTGACAAAGAGATGTTTGTGCCTACATACATAAAAAGTCTTGGCCTCCTGGATATCAAAGGGACAATCATGATGTCCATCTTATTACCAAACTCTGGTTTGTGTAGTGGTCCATAAAAGCTTTAGCTGATGATGCAGTGACCCTTGTAAAGGAAAAAGCTGGGATGAATTAATCTAGGAAATCAGTGTGCCCGATCTTCTATAAAATGGTTGTTTAATTACTTTTTGCAAGAGAGAAATAGATGAAATGAAACCTGTGGTTTCTGAGAGTGTAAGACTGATTTTTCCCTCACTTCACTGAAAAGTTGGTCTCGGAGAGAAAAATGTGGCCTTGACCTCAGGCAAAGAATGAAGGTGATGCCAGAGTGATTTCTAACAGCTCTTTATTCAATACCGCCTGTGAGGCAACTGAATTCCCTGGCTGACATAGCTCCTTTTATAGGAAACTGATCAGCCAAACAACCAATCAGGAGAGAGTATTTTCCTGCTCCAACAGGGGACCAGAATGAGGACTTCAACTGACAAGTGTACACTATATACAATACATAACACCAACCTTTTTCATATAGTAAATTCCATGCAGAAATTGACTACTCTTTTCCATAAGAGAGTATGAAATATAAACAAGAAATAACCAAAAACAAGACACTGCCCTCTTCAGACCATAGACCAGAAAGATTTATGATACAATATTCTATCATCAGAATGCTCCAAGCAATCCCTAAGATTGTGCTGTTAAAAATTACCTCCTGGGTTTATTTTGCAATAAATCAAAGTGCAATTCAGTTTCCAATAAAATCTCTTAATGTATGGGATGCTATTCTAGAAACGTACACAGGTGGCATAGAAAAGATGCTAAACATAATAAAATAGTTCAATCCTTGATCAAATCGAGAAAGGCAAGAGAACTTTGAAAAATAATAAAATCATTGAGTTTGGTATAAATGATTATGTTAAATATTAAAAAGGTAAAATTCCCTTTAATACCATGTTGACTGCATGGACAATTACAGGTAACTATTAAAATATGTACTAAAATAAACATTCCTATTCCATCTTTGATTCTCATTAAATTTGCATGAAGTTTATACTATATTTTTCCTGAATAATCACAATAATCAGCCAAATTATCCCTCATTTGTCCTTCCAATTGTTTATATGTAATTCAGAAATGAAAGTTGGATGCTGAAAAAGTTTCATATGTTCTTAAATGATCTGCCAACTTTGATATAAAACATGATTTTTTTTCTTTGCCAACTGTACTCTTTTCTCCACTACTGGAGGCTTTACAAAGTTTGCTTTTCCCACAGTTTCTCCGAGGTTGAGTTAATAAATCTTATTTAATGACTGATTAGAAGCTGCTTTGTATTCATTTAAGTATTTATGGATTAGAAGATAGGGACATAGAGAAAAGCAAATTTCCACTGCAATTACTTCATTTTATTTATTTATCTATCTACAAAACAATAGAAGCACCTTTAAGGGTATATTTTTTTAATTGTTGGACTATTCTACAAAATGCATTTCATCTATTACTAAGCGATCTCCAGTATTTCAGATAAGAAAGCTATAAGATAGTTCAATTTGGCATATGACAAGAATACTGTTATTCCCAGGGTTTTCTTGCTTTTTCAAAATCAAATAACAAAGCAATTGCATAGAAATTATGATAGACTTTCAAAAGTCCAATCATACTCAATTCTAAAAATGTAATGCAATGATTTTTTTTCAAGTTCATAATCTAAAATGAACAATACTGGAAAAATGAGAAAATGACCAAACTTAAAGACCAAGATTGCTTTCTCTATCTAGCACAGAGCTAAACTTTCAGAACTCCCCACATATATTGTATGGTGCCCTCTCTCTCACTCTCTCTCACTCCCACTCTCTATGAGCGAGAGACAGACAGACAGACTTTGGTTCTTGGTTTATTTTCCTTGTTTTAAAGAGACCAATTGCTTTTTTAAAAAAAGTTCTCCACATTGTGGAGAGTTCTAGCTACACAACTCCCAGGCAACATCTAATATGTCCCTTAAAGGAGAAGGTCATGGTGCTCTTATCTGAGTGGAATCTTTGGGAACTATCCCAAATTTCTGTTGTATTATTATTTTAATCCACACCTATTAAAAAATTCCACATAGTCTCTTCCCACAGCTATATAACTTTATCTTTTCTTGATTTTTATCTGCTGTTTGAAGTTGGAATGTGTGAATCATCAGCTAGAATTTCCTAAAACATAAGGAGTTGCACCATACTTCAAATTAGTGTAATCTTTGACAATTTATTCACAAGGCATGCAGTTACTGCAGAGTAGGTTATACTGCTATGAAAGTATATGCAGGGGGGGGGAGGGAACTATCAGGAAACATAGATTAAAAACATTTCAGGAAGAAGTCACTGTTGGAAGAAATGTCCTTTTGAGTTCAGTTCCAAGTGGGGAAAAAGACACTGGAAACGTGGAGGCTGCTTAGAAAGATGGTTTAATGGTGGACACATGGCTTGAGGTCCTGGGGAAAAAGGTGATCACATGCTTCCAGGTGTTGGGTGAAGAAGAGAGCAAGAGGAGGGGCTTGTTGGGTTTTTAATACTCTGTTCGGATCCACCTCTGTTTCCTGTGCCTGTATAAGAAATGTATTCTGATTGGTTGTCAGACTCCCATGGGGCCATGCAGGGGCAACTCTCTAGGCTGTGTTTTGAGTCCCAAGTTTGGTAGCGTTCTCAGATGCCATGTGGTGAGTTGGGAAAAGCACTAAAACTAGCATGCCTTGATCCCACTACCCTGGAGCTGAAGGGGAGAACTCTTTATTATGTAAAGAGACAGACTTGGGCATCTTAATGGCCCATTGACAAAGTGGGATGGGCAGGAAGCTGCAGGAAGTTACTTTGTCTTTAAAACATGTTTCTCCCTTTTCACCTCCATGGAACTATAATATTCTGCCTTTTCAATATTTCCTAGGATATTTCATTTTTCTAGGAGAGGGGTGGCTTTTAACTTCCTACATCACCAAACCTTCTCATTACTCTGCTCTCAACACTTTGCAGAAAATCAAGTTCTTGAAAAGTACTATTAGACATGCAGCAGGAGATGCATATGACTTTCCATATGATCGAACAACCCAATGTATAGACTTCTTCACAGACAGGAAGTTTGCATGTTATTATCACTATCTGACTGTTCCCATACTTGGCAAACTCATAGAGTTTGAGAGGAAATCTATCTGTGAGAAAATCCTATTCTCCAACGAGACAGAGGAGAATTGAAGAGATGGATATGCAAATCAGGGTTTCCAGTTAATTTGATTGGCTCTAATATAGTTTCAACTTGGATCCATCCTTTAGAAGAATCTTCTGTAATGAATAATATGCCTTAACTGTGATGCTTACTACAGGTAGCCTTTGGCTTACGACCACAATTGTTGCTAAGTGATCCATTTGTTAAGTGAGTTTTGCCCCATTTTATCATCTTTCTTGCCACAGTTGTTAAGGGAATCACTTCACTTGTTAAGTTAATAGCGCAATTGTTAAGTGAATCTGGCTTACCCATTAACTTTGCTCATCAGAAGTTCGTAAAACGTGATCACATGGTCCCAGGACACTGCAAAGGTCATACATGTGAGTCAATTGCCTAGTGTGAGAATTTTGATCCCATGACCATGGGGATGCTGCAATGGTCATAAGTGTAAAAACAGGTCATAAGTCACTTTTTAAAGTGATGTAACTTTGAACGTTTACTAAATGAACTGTTGTAAGTCGAGGACTACCTGTAATATCAGATCAGGCATGGCACAGACTTCCTGTTTCTGAAGTCTATATGAAATGCAAAGTTAGAAAGAAAAGCCAATCTCAGTACTCGGAAAGAATACTGATTAAACAATATAGAAATAATTAATTTTGCTCAAAGCTGTTCCTCAAAGAGGCAAAGAGATTCAGCTAAAAACAAATAATGGTTTAACATTAAGTATGAACAAGGACAGTTTTAAATTTATAACAACAGCTCTGCACAAAGCTGCATTATTTAAGTCTAAGAACTCACATTGCACAAGGTCTTGTGTCTTGGTCATTTCTGGTTAAAGGGGAAAATCAGACAATCCCACTGTTGAGTGATACTTCCATAGCTTAACATAGCTTGAGAGGGAGGAGAATCTGGAAGGCATCTCTAATTAACTTTAAGAGATACAGATTCTTCAATTCTTCTACAAGCAGTCAAATACAAAAACCAAATGATCCCAGTTCATGGCCAGCAATGAAACTATTTTAATAAATATGATTAACATTAAGAATATGAAATCACTGTGTAGTTATTATACATAAATGTTAATTTTTAAAGAGTTATTTGCAATGACGACTTCATTATTCAACCATAATCATTTAACCATAACCCACAACAATTCATTCAACCATAACCATCTCCCAAAAAATAACTAACACAGAATTTCAAAGCACTCTGCCAATCAGTCTTGCAACTTTCAGTGAGGGGACAGAATAGCTAAGATCTTCATCCTTTTGAACTGTTTTCAAATAATTTCTTTTCAGAACAAATTGGATTGTGGTTTACATTTTACATCCCCCCCCCCCTATATTTCTTTCTCTCTTGTATGGTTTTGTTGTCATTATTTTCTTTTACTTCCTAATGGATTACTTTGATGCCAAGCACCATCAACAACTGTGACCTCTGGGCTTTAATGAGTCTTCTTTCCTCCAGAATAAATATACTTGGTGTCTCAGCTGGTGTCTTTGATCTGTAAGTTATATGGCTTTGTGTTCTCCTTATCTTGCACAAAGGTCAGTGAGAAACTTTTACAATCCAGTTTTCACTTTTATAGACATTCTCTAGACATTCTCCAGCAGAGTTACAACGAATCATGTTAGTGTACTTACAGAAATATTGATGAACAAGCCATTGTATCTCAACATTGAACTTTTGAATAAATGTATGTGTGAACATGACATTAAAATTCAGAGATAATGGAATCTGCGGAATAAAGAAGCATTTCTGGTTGAAGTGGCTAAGTGAGAGAGATGTCTTATGAAAATGTATACTTGTAATACCTAAAGTTTATTTCAAAGTTATGTATTTATTCCTTTTATGAATTGCTACATAATTATTGTCACAGCAAGAAGAGGGGGGGAAGCAGCATTTTATTAACTGAGAGTCTCCAGTTGTTAGAATAATCTCCAGCCAGTCTGGCTAGCTATGTTAGTGTTCTGACCTAGGCTTCTACACACACTTAAAAAGCACATGCTTAGTCCCCAAAAACCTCTTTTTATTTCAGCGGCTGTGAATTATATTCATTCCTAACCCATAATGAGTCACAAATAGTTTGTAAATAGTCTGACAGAAGTCTGCCAAAGTCTTTCTGGATAAAGCTGATAAGCACCCACCTTTATCTTCCTTCAAATGCTGCCAAAGACCTAATTGGCAATTAGCTTGCAAGGCCACATGGAGCAAAGAGTCAAAACACCAGAACATAGTTGCTTCCTACAAAGGCTCACGTGCCTTATGTCCTATGGGAGGGACCAATCACCTCCAAGCCATACTCCCAAGTCATCTCTTTTATCTTAACTGTTCTTGCCTTCTGGCAGCTGTGCCATTGCATGCACTGGGAAGAAGCTCCCACTGTTCCTCTGCCTCACTGATGTCTGACTCTGGAGGCTCCGGAAGCAGCACATAACTCCCACATGGCCCTGACCCCCTCTCTGCTTCCGATGCAGAGCCTCATCAAAGCCTTCCCCAGACTCCAGGACTGGCCCATGTTCCTCCCCAACCTCCTCATTGTCCGACTCTGCTGCCAGCTCCACAGGCTACTGGCACACCACAACAGTTAGTTAAGGAAGCGATTGGGATTGTTCAGTGTGTCTAAAAACTGTTGGAGAAATCAATACGTAAGAACACCTATAAACAACAGTCACTGTAGAGCTAAACATTTAGAATGAAACTTATACAGTATAGCTCAGGGCTGTCAAACTCGCAGCCTGCGGGCCAGATGCGTCCTGTGGTGATGACACCCATGTCCGTTTTAGCAAAAGGGAAAAAAGTTGTGATATGTCACATGATACTGTCCTGCCATGAGTGATACTTCTGGTATAGCTGAAAGCACACACACACACACACACATACCCATAAATATCAATATCACATAAAACTTAATTTTCAAAGCAGAATTTTCTTTCGTTTTTGTGTTTCTCCATAGCTAATTGTTCAGTTTTTCAAAAAGAAGAATCCTTGCGATAAAGAGACCATGTTGCCCTGCGCATGTAGCTATGAACCTAGAAGCATTTTGCTGAAGGCATCCCCAGTAAATGTGTAGTAGGTGCAGATGTCTTACTGTGCAGGAGGCCATTATTTTCCTCAATAATACTTCCCGCACAAATGGACAACCTGGACAATCAGACACACAGCTCCAGGCTCTTTGGGAGTTGACTACAAGTAATTTGCATATGCTGCTGAATGTCATAATCAGAACTGTTCATTATATTGCATTTTTCTGTCCTTGGGCAACATCTGTTAGGTAGAAAACATGAAAGAGCTGAGTGTACGACTTGATTCCCATTAACATTCAGATACATTAGCACACTTTTATGACACATAACTTCCTAAGTTCAGTGACATGTCTGGAACATTTTCTTATTGATAATTTCTGTTTGTTGTGGTATTGCCTAGAAACTGCAGGAATCCTGGGCACAACCCAGTGCAAACAGATAAGAACAATCCAGGTTTACTTACAAGAGATTACAGCCAAAGGCAATATAATTTATAGTACCGTTCCTGAGAAAAATTATGCAGAAAAAATGAGACAGAAATAAATGGGTCTCTTATTTCTAGGCATTCTTGATATTCACAACTGAACAACTTCAATGCTAATCTCCTCATACCTCTGAACCTTTTGCTTTCAGTCATGTGATTAATTTCTATAATATTATTAAACTAATCAGTTGCTAGTGAATATAGAGGTGACCTATATTTCTGAATGTAATTTTATGCAAATTAATAACACCACTTAGCAGGTGAAATAAACATACTTTGAAACTGATTAACTACTAAGTCCATCATTTAGGGCATTTTCCCCCTTATTTTTCCAATCCAAATTCAGTTTAGCTAATTTGTGCATACTAAATAAATGGCCCTCCTAACAGAAGGGACAGACAGATCACCAAACAATACATTTGAAAATTGTCAGCTTATTAACTCATCTAATCACAGTGTTAAAAAGCAACTGATAAGTGCTAGTACAGTATAATAAAGCCATAAAGCCATAAATACTCTTCCCTATTAATTAGCTGACTAATCATCCATTTTGTCCATTGCTTAAAAGTAACCACCCAGTTCACTCCAGAGCTTCAGAAATAAATCAATTATGTAATCGTCTGATTCAGTATCTAGATTTGGAATAAGAGTTAGAAAAAAGCTGATCCTAACTGCTTTGTTTTTCATTAAGATAAGGTGGTGGAAATTGATGAGGACAGAAAACTTCCTGTTTTGTAATAAAATTATATTTTCATTGACAATGTTCTTCTATCTGGGAAACTCCCCTGCCAAAGGTTGGGTAGCTAGTTGATAACATTTTTTTTGCAAACGAAAACTAGGTTAGTAAGGAAAAATGGGGCTCAGGCAGTAGGATAATGAATAAACCTGTTGAATTTTTGCACAAAATAGATCAATTACTAGGTCAGCTAGCTAAATCATCTAGTATTTTAAAATATTAAAATATTTGCATTATTTCCATTAATTATGTCATTTGCATATTATCATAAGGAGGCAAGAAATATTATTTCCATGATTCGTAAAAGTACTTTGATATCATAAAATAATGTAAATTGATACAAATAAAGTATATTTGAACTAAATAGCCGACTCTCTCTGATAGGTCCATTACATGTACTCAAGATGGGCAATTGGTGAAATGAGGCAGATTTAACATAGAGCCAGTGAAACATTACGGATCTCTCTATCACCATACAGTAATGTCTTCGCACATTCTCTGCAAGCTTTGTATAGAAGTACTGCAATAATAATTTGATCTGAGGATGTGGTATAATCCAACCTTCTCTCCCTTCTCTAATCCCCCTGGTGTTTTGTAGTGGCACATCCTTTCCAATAACCTGACACTCCAGAGAAGATCAGAGTTTTATGAAGGTCCATAATTAAGATAGCAATAGCAGACATATACCGCTCAGAGGTGGGTTGCTTCCAGTTTTACTACCTGTTTGCTTTGTGTACGCTTTGTGTGCTCACTCGCTTCGGTCGCGCAGAACAATTTATATTGAACTGCGCATGTGCATGCACTACTAAACAACATGCCAGCAATGGCAGCGGCAACCAGGGAACTGGTTCAGGGGCATGGCCAGCCTGGGTCACTGCCGGTTCTGTGACCCAGGCCTAAATTCCACTACCAGTTCGGCTGAACCGGATCAAACCTGGAGCAACCCACCTCTCTTACCACTTCACAATGCTTTACAGCCCTCTCTAAGTGGTTTACAGAGTCAGCATATTGCCCCCAACAATCTGGGTCCTCATTTTACTGACCTTGGAAGAATGGAAGGCTGAATCAACGTTGACCCTGGTAAGATTTGAACTGCCAAATTAAAGACAGCTGGCAGTCAACAGAAGTAGCCTGCAGTACTGCATTCTAACCACTGCACCACTGCACTCTTGACGGAGTAGATTCAGAACTGCTGAGTCACAAATTTCCTGTGAATCTTGCAGATTTCTGCAGGAAGTTGTGTTTCTATGCACAGATGTTCAACTGGCATCACTGTGTTATACATAATCAGGCACCTGTTTAAAGTATTATTTGGGTACCCATATGAAAGCATTGTAGAGAATTAGGAATGTGGATTATTGAACTTGGAAGGGGCTCATTCTATTATGGCATATATCTTGGCTTCACTTTAAACTGGGAATGAATGTTGGTTTTACTGATGTGATTGCTGGCTTACGTTAATACAGTTGCTTTAACTTCTTTTTGTGTTCTAGAATAGGAATGTAACTTGATTTTAAAAAACAGATTTACTGGGGGATGAACTGGCCATTTGAGAGCATCAATAACAGGTGTTGCTTTCTGGGCAAATTGATGAAAATTGATATGATCCCAGGATATATATCCACTGTTCATTCCCAACCTCTTTGCATTCTTCTATTAACAGGAAGGAAATTATCTTTTCTTCCTGAAGTTACATAATAAACTTCAAACCTCTGGAACAGTTTGAAGAAGTTCCAGATTCAAGAAATTACAGAGGTTGATTAGCAGCAATTGCCTTCTCCATTGCTTTCATGGAAATCTTCATTAGAGTGATGGCATATTATTGGATACATGCAGAGGTGGATTGCTGCCAATTCGGCCCGGATCAAGGGCAGCAAGAGGCTCCGCCCACCCACTTGGACGCTTCTGTGCATGCGCAGAACTGTTGCAGCACACATGAACCAGTAGTAAAAATAATAGAAACCCACCCATGGATACATGTTCATATTTCTATGCTCCAAGGAATAACCACTGTGAAGCAGAATATTGGTTCATGAGTACAGCTATATGTAGTACAGTGTAGCATGGATTGGAGTCAGTTATTTACAGCATCAAATTATTTACATCCATTGTAAATAACCCAACAGCCTCCCTGGAAAGAAACAGGATGTTTTTTCTTGGTGTCATTACTAAAGAAATTACAGTAAGAAAATATTGTCATTTTTATGTTTAACATAGAGCAATCTGCCAATAAATCCCATTGTATAATCTGTCCATGCTTTTTTAATATCTGAATCAATCACCACATTTTCTCTATTGCTACTTATGGATCAATCTCAGCCATACAATTTCTGACTTTTTTTTTCCTATGGAGAATTAGATCAAAGGTGACAGTTTAAAAACAACAAGGGAGGAAGGCAACAAAAGCCCTCAGTTATTCTTTTTCAGATGAGCCAGTTGCTTTCTTCCGCTAGGATTTTATAGAGAAGGAAAGTTGTCAATTATAACAGCGGCTGAGGATGGAGGATGAAAATCATTTATTACGCATTTCAATTTTCCTGATTTTAATTTCTTGAATCAGCAACTGTAATTCACTTATCCTACAGATTTTTGCATGTTATGATGTAACTGATGGATCAATATATGTATATATTAAAAGAAATAGTATCAAAAAAGGCATGAATATCAGCATATGTATACATATGTATACATATTTGCATACATATGCAAAATATGTATTTTTCTAAATAGCTCAAAAGATGTAAATGAAGGGAACAAAATTAAATTTGAAAAAAGAAAAAAAAAGCACACATTCAGCCATTCTCAGCTAATTCTGTTGTACCTTGATAGAGGCATCTTTCTGGCTCAAATGTATCTTTTTTGACTCAGTGGGCATTTGTGCAATGTTGAAAGCAGGTTACAATGATTGCTGAAGGAAGGATTCACCATTTCAAAACATCATTATCAGTGCTCTCTAATAAAGCAGCCAGTGCTGCCATCTCTTCTAGTTCGAATAGGCAAGTCTTTTCTTTTCTTTTTTCTTTTCTTTTCTGAGCAGATAGGTAGTGAAAATAAACATTATGCTGGAAACCATCACTTTGTTTTGCAGCACTTAATTTTATTAAAAGAATCATTTAGAAAATAGACAATCCAATCAAGCACTAGGTATTTTAGTTCTCTTAGACCACAGTTATCAAACTTGCGGTGTCATGTTGCCATCATGTGATCTATTATGACATTTTCCCTCTTCGCAGAGCTGGTTGGACGTGGCCTTATCATGACGCATCTGGCCCCATGGGCCACCAGTTTGACACCCCTGTCTTAGACTGATGTACACAAAACAGCCCATCTTCCTTTAAGCTTTAATACCAGAGATTCAGGTGTTATGTCATGACTCTATGAATAAGATTTTCAACTCTCTAACCTTGGAGAGGTAGAATGTATCTCTTTTTTAAACAATGTATATCCTATGTGTAGTTCCAGTTGCATTGAACTGGAAGGCAGCACATGATCTGTTTTGTCCTATATTGAAACTCTTTAGATACGGGTAGCCAGAAGTTATTCTATGAGCTTGCATTTGTCTCCAAAACACCAATTTTGCTAATCAAGGTTGTGCACGGCTTGTCTAACTGTTAACAAACTATCTGCTTGTCTACTGGCAGAATTGCTATGGAAGCAGCATTTAGCAATAGCACTTAAACTTATATACCACTTTGCAGTGCTTTACAACCCTTTCTAAGTGATTTTCAGAGTCAGTATATTGCCCACAACAATTTGGGTCCTCATTTTACCCACCTTGGAAGGATGGAAGGCTGAGTCAACCTTGAGCCTGGTGAGATTTGAACTGCCAAATTGCAGCCAGCCAACAGTCAGCAGAAGTAGCCTGCAGTACTGCACTCTAACCACTGAATCACTGCAGCTCATTTACTCCAAAGCAAGAGAATAAAATGAAATTTGACAAGCACCCACATTTGTTACATAAGACTATATAGTAGCATAAACAGAGATTGTCACTCATTCACATCAATTTCCCTGATAAGTTCTACACAATTAGTGTGATGGTTTTATGTTAATGATTGATTCCTGCAGGGTTTTCAAGCTTTCTTTCTTCTCTAAATTTCATGTTTGTAAATAGCAAGTTCTTGATTTATTAAAATGATTATTTTCTGTGATGGCAATTCCAGCTGGTCATGAAAACATCTTAACAGCCTCTTGCTCTGAAGTATGGGCTGCTGTTTGAACTACAAGAAGTATACTTTTAATAACCTATTTTACCAAGGGATTAGAAGTTCCTTATTAAATCTAAATTAGATGGATGTTAGGGGAGCTTTAATTCAAATAATTTCAAATTTCAGAAATGAAGTAGGAATATAATAAAGCCTTTTTGTATCTTGGGGCCACTTACCCTGTGCTTTTTTTAGCCTTCACTTTGTCCCAGTTCACTTCATCAACAAAAGGGAAAGAATGTGTAGCAAATAATATTTAGGTTAATAAATATCCATCCAGCTATAAAGCTAGGTGTCTATAAAGAATACGTTCATTTGAACCTGTTTCAGAATGGCAGTCCATTTTTCCAATGTAAAATTTAGATATCAGTCAGTAGCTTTCAGAGTTGGAAGGAAATGGTTTCTTGGGTATACTTTTGATCCCCTGCTTCAGGACGAACAGGAAAAATAAATTCAATGTACTGAAGACTGAATGGGTCTTCTGACAACCATTGTGGTGACTTATGACAACAATTGTGGCCAGATTTTTAATTGCTAAGCAAGGTGGTTGTTGTGAATCACACTCAATTTTATTATCTTTTTTTTTTTACCATAATTGTTCAGCTAATCACTGCAGTTGTTAAGTGAATCTGGCTTTCCCCATTGACTTTGCTCATAGGAAGTGGGCTGGGAAGGTTGCAAATGACAGTCATGTGACCCCAGCATGCTACAACCATTCTAAACACATGCCACTTGCCAAGTCCCCAAATTTTTATCACGTAACAATGGGGATGCTGCAACAGTTATAAGTGCAAGGGCCAGTTATAAGTCACTTTATTCAGTGCCATATGGTCAAATAGTCACTAAATGAATGAAAGTAAGTTAAAGGCTACCTGCAAACCCAGAAGTTCTGTCCTAAAGGCTTTTGCTATCGTTCACATTGTTCATCAAGGTTTTAGCCCTGCGGTTCTTTATTTTAGATATGTAGAATCTATGTGTATGTTTTTAACTTTCAACCCAACTTGGTTCTTGCTATGATAGTTTTATGCTTGCAAGCATGGTTTCTTATTCATAGCAGTAAGCTGTTCATTGTAAATTCACCCCATGTTCTTGTTCACTTTATTAAAACAGTATTTCATCTCACTTTATCGATTTTTTAAAAGATCTGTGTATATTTCTCTTTTCAGTTATTCCAAACATAGAGAACTTTTTTTAATATGTATGTATGTATGTATGTATGTATGTATGTATGTATGTATGTATGTATGTATGAATGTATGTGTGTGTATATATAGCAATAGCAATATATAGCAATAGCAGTAGACTTATATACCGCTTCATAGGCCTTTCAGGCCTCTCTAAGCGGTTTACAGAGAGTCAGCATATTGCCCCCAACAATCTGGGTCCTCATTTTACCCACCTCGGAAGGATGGAAGGCTGAGTCAACCCTGAGCCGGTGAGATTTGAACCGCTGACCTGCTGATCTAGCAGTAGCCTGCAGTGCTGCATTTAACCACTGCGCCACCTTGGCTCTCTCTATATATATGTATGTGTTTGTGTATATATACATGTGTGTGTGTGTGTGTGTGTGTATGTGTGTGTGTATATATATATATATATATATATATATATATATATATACACACACACACACACACACACACACACACACACACACACACACACACACATACAGAGAGAGAGAGAGAGACTCACACAGACAAGATAAGGAACAAAAATGTATATATACTGTACTCCCCCATCTTCAATTGTTAACCTTCAGTTCAATTATCAATATTGATATAAAGGCTGAAGATATTGCTGCTAACTCAGAAAGCTCATTTTTTATTATTAAATGTACTGAAAAGAGGGAAGAAAAAAATCTCTTGTGTGAAAATATGTTTATTTTCAATTAATAAAATAATAATACTTAAAAATTGGATAATGGGAACTAGAAGGAACTGAAGATTATAATTAAAGGGGAACATTCAAACACAACTAGCAATTATAGAATGAAGCAAAATATTTTAACATTGGACATACTGAAAGATATTTTTGAACAATGGACGTAGAAGCTAATTTAAAGAATATCTGCCACTGCAGATAAAATGTGTTTAAAAGATATTATGGAAGGGATTAGGGGAACAAGTTTTATATGACAATACTGAGACTGACTCAAAGTGTGGTCTTACTAAGGTTTACTAAGTACTAAAGTGGTACTATTCCTTCTCAAAATCTTGATTCTATCCCTCTGTTAATGCAGCCTAGGATTGCATTGGCTTTTTGGTCAACTGCTGAGTCATATTAAAGTGATTGTCTACTAGGACTCCAAGATCCATTTCACAGCTACTGCTATTGAGCCAGGTTTAACCTAATCTGACCTTTCCTCTACATTGAATTTCATTTTGTTATATCCCTATATAACAAAATATCCCTCCTTGTTCAAGTCTGTCAAGATCCATCTGGATTATGAGCCTATCTTCTAGGGAGTTGGATATTCCTGCCAGCTTAGTGTCATCTGCAGATTTGATTAGTTCACCTCTATTCTCTCTATTTGTATTTTAAGAGACACTGATACATTTATATTTGTGGTAAAGTGGGAAAATTGCGATAAAGTGGAAAATTACTTCTTTATGCATTTCTTTTTTTCTTTAAGCTATTTTTTCTTTCTTGTCTATTTCTTTTCTTTTCTTTTCTGCATCTTCCATTTTTTCTTTTCATTCTTTTTTAATTTTGATTGTGGTTTTAAAAAGTACAGTATAGATTGAGCCTAGATTTCATTTGCACGTGAAATCAAATATGTAAATGTCTGATCCATAACAAATACAGCTCTACTAGAACACAGGATATGGATAACCCTTTAGAAGAATTCATGTTTTTAATGTGCACATTGCTATTTCCACACAAGAAATTCTTAAGTCACTAAAAAATAAATGAAATAGGTATGGCATGACTGGAGTCCCTTTATAATTTTTCTAGTAGTTCCTGCATGCCATTGTGTTTGAACTTATTTGCTATGGATCAAATTTTTTAAATAGAAAGCATTAGTCATACGAATACTTAACTTGTATAAATGCATGTGTCATACCAGCTGAAAGCTTATCATGATCTTTTTGTTTGATATTGATTTAATGGATCAGGGATCTTTTTTCCCCTTTTATTACATTCTGTGAAACCATGCACTTGCACAGTTCACAAGGGTTTAAGTTCACCACAGTTTGGAACAGTAAGCCATCTATAGAATGCTCTTTAGTTTGGACTTGGTTCACAACACTTTCTAATTGCCTTATTTTCTCCTCCTCTCTATAAAGAAGAGCCTCTGGCTAAACAGATAATCTACGATGAAATGTTGTGTAACTGATCCAGGCAGCTCCTACTGAGCTTTTCAAATGTTTTATAATCTTTGTGAGGTAAAATCATATAAAATATGAGCATGAGGGGAAAAAACTCATCCTTTTAATGCTGCAAATTATAATTCTTAAAAATATGTATGTGTGTCAACATTTAGAGGCTTCTTTTTTCTTATATTTTCTAATATGGTTTAAAACAATTTAAAATGCAGATAAGTTTTTTAAAAAACCCACACTAACTTAAGAATTCAATATTATACTCATTTATCCAGAAGTAAGGCACATACTCTGAGCAGATAGGAATGTATTGTTAATCCATCAAAGCCAGGATTTAAACATAGTGAGGATGTTTTAGAAGGTAATTGTACTTTGAGTAGGCCATTTGATTTTCACCGATTTATTTTTTAGAATAATATGACTAAATCTGAATCCAACTTATGGTTACTTTATTATTCATTTATATTATATTCCTAATATTTTTGCCATATGTGTTCAGCTTTGTGATTCTCTTCTTCCTTTGGGAACCATTTAGTCTGTTGGAAGAATTAGAAATGAACTTTGACCTACTCATTGGGTAGAAGTGGAATATTGAAATTCTCTACAAATTTTTCCAGGAAATTTCTCCAACAGTTTCATTAAGGTTTTGACAGCACCACAACTACCAAAAAAGGCTCACATGGCTTTTCCCCCCTCACATTTCTGCCAGGATTTAATTGAAGTATAGAAGCCATCGAAGCTGAAGACTACTGAAGAGCAGATTGTACAGTGAAGAAAGGTACCTGTCCTTTGAACATTTCATAACAAAATATACCTGCACTTCACCCTCTATCTGTGGATGTTTCTCTAAAATTCTCTTCTCCACTGAAGTAAGAAAATTGTTCTGTTAAAAATGAACCAGAGCATATGAAAGAAGATGGAACACTTACGTTCTGACCTAGGCTTTCTAAGATCATGAAGCAGACTCTTCGTCCCAATAAAATCTCTTTTATTTGGGTTAAAGGGAATTCCTCTCCAGCGGAGATGGAATGAGATTTCACAACTATAGACCTTTATCAGGCTTGGAAAGTTGCCAGGCCGATATCTTCCAAACACCAAGCTGTAGCAGCAATTACTTGGTAAGAAGTCAGGAACAGATCTTCACCCTAATTGAACTAATTTTCTCCTGCAAACTCCCCCTCCCCTTTCGTTCCTCTTTCTTTCTTATGGAGGGGCTATTCAATGTTCACCTATGCCTTTACTCCTGAGTCGGCCCTTGTTCCTTAGGTGTTCTAAAGTAGAATAAATTTGGATTAAAAATATAAAAACAGAGATGTGGCAAAAGGGACAGTTAGAAGCTTGCTTAAAGGGACAGGGAAATGTCATCAGCCTTCAACCACAAAATGTTCCTGTATATGTCCTTATGTCAAAAGCCCCAAACCACAAGGTTCAATTAAAGTTCGCATAAAGACACGTAGTCAGTACCTATGGCCCAAGACAAAAGGAGAAGTAAGACAATATCTACTTATAAGGCTTTTTCCTCAAGGTAACCAATAAGAAATGAGTTAAGTATTTCCGTGTTACGCTACCTTTGAGAATGTATAAGAATGCATGCTTCAATAATGAAGGTTATTGAGAACTTGCAATGCTAGCCATGGCCTAGCTTTCTGAACCTGGCTGCCAAATAAAGTCTTCCTGCATCCTGAGAAGTCGAAGTCTGTCATTTTCTGCAACAGTATATCCAGACTCCGAACACAGCTAATAACTGTCGGACAGCCCTGGCCCCATCTCTGCCTCTGACACAGAGCATTCATCAGAGCCTTCCCCAGACTCCAGGACTGGTCCATGTTCCTCTTCAACCTCCTCACTGTCTAAGTCTGTCACCAGCTCCCCTGGCCACTGGCAGACCAACAACTTAGACTTAGAGTAACTTTATTGTCACTTTGAATATATGCCAATCAGCATACATTAAAATGAAATTTCATTACATATAGCTCTCAAAGGGTCACCACCTCCAATACACATATGTCACAGAGAAGTAACACAGTTCAGTTTGGATGTCTATATATGGAGCTGTTCTGTTCTGGGACTACATGACATGGACACCAGGCAGTTATGGCTGAATGACAGTTCTGCTATCATGCAAAGTAAAGTGACCATCTCAGGCAGTTGCTGATGGATATTAAATGTTAGATGAGATCAATGAGGAACCATCTGCCAAGAGATTCTGGCCCCAGGCGACATGTAGCTTTTGAATGGCACGCTGAGACCCATGCCTGCATACAAAAAATTAATCTTATGGTATTTAATTATACAATTAAATGTATACATTTTAAAATCAAATTCAAAGCATGTCATATTTATTTATACGTTCTGGCAGAAAATTATGGTACTATATAGGTTCCAAACAAGGTTTTGAGAACACCCGTAGGTCTGGAATAATACAGTGCTTATATAGACATCATCTGTTAAATAAATATATTGCATGGCCTTTGATTTTTATTCAAGGAAAGATTTTACAGACTAGTGAGACCAAATCTGTCTGCTGTTAGTGTATTATCATGCATTAGTCCCACATTGAGGAATTTAAATTCTTCCTTTTGATTCAGTCTGCTAGATACTTGCAAAACATTCCTGTGTGCAATGACAAAATTACTCCTTCCATTTAAAATATGTTTGCTGCAGTTGATAACAAGTAAATGATCTGGGAGGCCAGAACCATGTATAATGTGAAAAAAATGAACTTCTTTGCCTAGCAAAATGCACTAAAAAAATCTAAAAATTTTTTTTGCATTCATACAGTATATGCAAATGGAGCTAATTTCTTCAAAAATAATACTCTGAAATGATCTCATTGCAAACATAAGATCTATAAATTCACCTTTTCTACTGTTTGTCACTGCAGGCATTTTCTTTTTACTACCTCAAGTTCAATTTCCTAGTAAAGAAATATTGTGTGCAATTTTATATGTTATACTGTAAAGACGTTTTTGATGAAAAAAAGTAAAAGAGCTTTCAGTCAGAAAAGTATCCTTAAAATATTTCAGAAAGTTTAATCCCCCAGAGAACAAAAATAAAAGCACACACAAAAATATATTTTAAGACAACATTTTAGAACTTGCTACAGGACTATTGCAATTCATTACATTTTATGCCCAGTAAGGTTCTTAAAAACAAAGCCATGATCCATGAAAATCACTTAATTTAGGATCTTTATCCTAGCATTAATTTGTTCTGTTCCCTGCCAATCTCTATACAAAATAAGATAATTTCTCCAAATCCATTTTATTTGCACTGGAGTTGATTAATCACAATACACTTTAGGTAGGGATTTAGACTTATCTCTGCTTCCAAATAGGTGATCATCAGCCCATATCTAACCTGCTGCCTTTAGTTTATCATTAAATGGTCCTGTAGCAGTGGTGAAATTCAATTTTTTTTTTTACTACCGGTTCTGTGGGTGTGGCTTGGTGGGCATGGCAGAGGAAGGATATTGCAAAATCCCCATTCCCTCCCTATTCCTGGGAGAAGAATACTGCAAAATCTCCATTCCCACCCCACTCTGGGTCCAGGCAGAGGTGGTATTTACCGATTATCCAAACTCCAAAATTTCCACTACTAGTTCTACAGAACCTCTCAGAACCTGCTGAATTTCACCCCTAGCCTGTAGTTTTTAGCAATTTCTTATCAAGAGTCCTGATTTCTTCCTATCTTGTTTTTATCTTGTAATATTAGCATATTTGGATGTCTTATGTTCTGGAAAGTTATTATGTCAATCTTTTCCAAATGATCTCTCCCCTTCCTTGCCTTCCCGAATATATACTAAAAATGTTAGAAAATGTGAAATTGTAGATAACATATTCAGCCCAAATTGCAGATGTGCCTAACATATCTGGATAGATGGGAAAAGTTGGCTGTTATTTCTGCATGTTGAAGTGGGATATTTACTTCATCTTAAATTCTTTCACACGAAGTAAGTCTGGTATTTGTTTGTAAATATAATAGATGTCATAATATTTACCTACTGATAAAATTGTACTTTTAACAGGAACAGCTATGCCAAAGGCCTGATAATAGCTTTGTTTTGTATGTTTGGTATCAAATTTGTACCACAATGTGAAAGCATGAAGAAGCCACACAAGTGCTATATTCCATCCAGTAAAGAACCATGGTGAGAATTTAAGGGCAAATTAAAAATCTTTCTTTCACTAAACAGAATTTAACCAGCAATTTAATTGACCAAAAATGAAATGGATTACCTATGGTTAGAGATGAATTAGGCAATTAGGCAAAGCCATGAAGCTTAAGATGCAATGGCCATCACTATTCTAGAAACTGCATGGTACTTCCTACAAAATCATGTTTTTGAATTAGGACCATGATGGTGAACCTATGACACGTGTGCCACAGGTGGCACATGGAGCCATATTTGCTGGCATGTCAGCTGTCAGCTCCAGCGCGCATAAGGGCACCAGCCAGCTGATTTTTGGCTTTCTGGAGGGCCAGGGGAATCCACGTTCGCCCTCCCCAAGCTTCAGGAAAGCCTCTGGAGGTTAGGGAGGGTGAAAAACAGGCCCAATGGGCCAACTGGAAGTTCGTTCCCAACCGGATCCATTTCTGGCTTCCGGAGGGTCTCTGGAGGCCAGGGTTAGCTGTTTTTGCTCTCTCCAAGCTTCAAGAAAGCCTCCAGAGTCTGTGGAGGGGTTGTGCACGCATGCGCTGGGTGTGTGTGTTCACGTGTGCATGTGCAGGATTGAATTGGTATGAGCATGTGTGCGTGCATGATAGTGCGCACATACAATTTTGGCATGCCATAAGAAAAATGCTTGCCATCACTCCCCTAAGGAAAGTATAAGCTGTTCTGATGTTCTGCTTGCAGATTTCCTATGCACATCTAGTTAGCCTCATGAGAGAAACAGAATATTGGGCCTTTGTGACCAATATTTTAGCAGTTTGCCTATGATAATAGCAGTGCAAAGACTTGATAATAAAAAAAAAATCCCTATTGGCTGGATGGCCCTACACTAAATATCTTTCGGTACTGTAGGTTTAAAATCTCTGCTTTACTTATGTTTCATATTTGGTGTCTTAATTTTGTTAGGTCTGTAAGCAATGATGAGCTTTTGGGCTGAATGGCCATGCTCTAATTTTTGTTTGTCTTTCTGAGTGGCATCTTCAGAGCAGAGAGAACTGGCAGCCAATTAGCATTGAAATAGGCTGATGTGGTTTTTATATTTGAACCTGGCGAGTTGATCACAGATTGATCCATGGCATGGGAATCCTGCAACTCATGAAAGGTTATGCCTTTAAATAAATGTATTAATCAAAAAAAGTGCAAGCAGACTCCAGACTTACATGGCAAGCTCTTATATTTGAGTGTTTCTTTTAAATTATTCTTGGTATTGAACTTATTTGTTGCTATTGTAGAAAATGCTAACAGCAATAGCACTTAGACTTATAAACTGCTTCATAGTGCTTTTACAGCCCTCTCCAAGCAGTTTACAGAGTCAGCATATTGCCCCCAATAATATGGGTTCTCATTTTACCCACCTCGTAAGAATGGAAGGCCGAGTCAACGTTGAGCTGGTGAGATTTGAATTGCTGAACTGCAGCTAACAGTCAGTTGAAGTAGCCTGCAATACTGCACTCTAACCACCGTGCCACCTTGGCAAATTATGAGAGAGGGCTGCTGTATATGTTGCATATAAAGTTCCTGGATGCTCACAAAATTAGGTAAAGGTTCCCCTTGCACATATGTGCCAGTCATTCCCGACTCTAGGGGGCGGTGCTAGCTCCATTTCAAAGCCGAAGAGCCAGCACTGTCCAAAGACATGTCCATGGTCATGTGGCTGGCATGACTAAACACCAAAGGCACACAGAACGCTGTTACCTTCCCAGCAAAGGTGGTTCCTATTTTTCTACTTGCATTTTTAATGTGCTTTCAAACTGCTGGGTTGGCAGAAGCTGGGACAAGTAACAGGACCTCACTCCATTACACAGCGCTAGCGATTCGAACCAGAGAACTGCTGACCTTTCTGAATAAACAAGCTCAGCGTCTTAGCCACTGAGCCACCGCGTCTCTCCTCACAAAAATATGTAGAGGTTTTTCCTCTTTCTTTCTCTCTTTCGTTCTCTACGTTTTTCTTTCTCTCTCTCTTTCTTTTTTTTCTTTCTTTCCAAGCACTGTGAAATTTCAATACTTAAGTTGATTATTTCTTGGTAGTTATATTTTACCAAAGAAATCTGGAATCTCAAGGTTTACTTAGATACAATTCTCCATTCCAATATTTAAAGTTCAAAATAAGTTCAGGATATTTCTCTCAAATGGAATATCTCTTTGATAATTAATTTGGGGGCATCAGCCAAGCCATACAGTTAAGTCTTCAGTATGCAATTTAATCAAAAATAGACTTTACACAAGTATTTGTGTAAATAATCCTTTATTTAAATAATGCTCCTGTAACTGCATGAATGTTCTGTTTTATCAGCTTAAAGACATGACATTTTCAAATTATGTCTTGGTATGGATCTTGTAAGAAATGGGAATGTCTGAATGAAAAAAACAAAAATTGAGGAAGTGGGAGGAAAATAGCTTTTCCTACTATCAAACACTTGGTGAATCCAATCATGATGGAATGATTGAAACCAAAAGTATATTGCTCAACCTAAGAGAGCCTTCATTTTGCAGACACAAAGCTTCCCCTGGGTCGCAAAATTCCATTTGTATTTTCATGGCACAATGTGAATCAATCCAATCAATCTTATTAGAAAAGGCTGTTTAAAATGTGAGTAATGGATTTGGAAAGTGGAAAGAGATTTGCAGGGAGGATAACGGTGAATCTGTTGCTTCATTTGACACCAGGGGTGAAATGCTACCAGTTTGGACTGGTTTGCCTGAACCAGTAGTTAAAAAATGCTACCAGTTTGGGCGCACTGGTATTTCCGATGATCAGCTGTGACATATGATTTATATTAGCTAGAGAGCAGGATTTCCTGCTTTCTAGTTAATCTAAATTGTGTGGCACAGTGGATTTCTCCCATTCTCTGTTCTACTTACCTTTGTAGGCGCTCTCGGTAGTAGGCTCCGCCCACCCACCCAGATGTCATCGCATCCATTTCTGACACCCTGCGCATGCGCAGAGGTGGCACGTGCACTCACATTTGCAAACCGGTAGCGAAGGTAAGTTGATTTCACCCCTGCTTGACACCCTGTTCAAGAGGAATGAAGTTCCCACTCAGAGAAGTAGTTTCCTGGTGGAGAACAAGTTTAGATTCACTGAACCTGGCCTGTAAGAGTCGTATTTCTTAAATGTTCAGGTTAGCTTCTTAAACTGCAACTCAATCAAACTTCAAAATGACAGTAAGATGCTAGATAATCTGGGAATTTAAGCAAAGACTGAGATGTTAAAGTACTGTATTGACAACACAGCAATCTAATTTCCTAGACATGCCATAAAAATATGACAGATCATTTTATGACTTTTTTTCACTTTTTGGTGAAGCACATCAATTATAAATCAAAGTAGGTTTTCTGTTATTCTAATTTAGAAAAAGAAGTCAAATATACTAGGTAGGTATTTCTGAGGATGGCCAGTGGTGCAGTATCGTGGAATCTGCAAGGGGGGGGGGAATGTCAAGAACATTAGGGAGGTGACCACAATCATTGCCCTGCATAAAAAAGAGACAGAACTTCGATCACACAGTTGTGGCCCACATTATGTTGTTGTTGTTTTTACTTCCCTGAGATTTCCAGTATGCAGAATGATGGGAAGAATAACTAAATAGCATCGAAAGCATGGGTGTCAAACTCAAGGCCCGGGGGTGACCCATCCGTCCAATGGGAAGCTTAGATCTGGCCCGTGGGGCTTCCCTGGAAATAGTGAAGGACTGGCCCATGGTACCTCTGCCAGAGAAAATGGAATTCGCAAGGGCCACGGGCAACTCTCCAGGGCTCCATATTTGCTGGCTGAGGGTTGTAGTAGGCCATTGTAACTGAAAACAGAGCTTGGGCACCTGTTTTGCTGGCAGAGCACTTGGACCACCACAGATGCCCATGACACAAGTGATGTTGAGCTGGCCACGCCCACCCTGGCTATGCCCACCCTGCTCCCCCAAGGTCAAACACAATCCTGATGCGGCCCTCAATGAATTCGAGTTTGACACCCCTGATCTAAGGGACCGCAAGTTCTCATCTTTCAGAGAGAGAGGGGGAGAGAGAGAGAATTCACCTAGCAAATCTATTTCATACACACATGCCTGCACATACGATTTCTCATCTAGACATGCAGTCTGAATACAATTACTTTCTGCAAATGTGCCATCCTCATTTGATCTTAAGCGATGAGGACAGAGGGTGCAACTTACCACCCTTAGGCACTTACAGCCCTCTGCTTCCTTTCAGAGCTCTCTGCAAGAGATCAATTCAGATCCATCTCACTCTTTACTACAGCTGCCGCTTCAGACGATGAAAAGGAGAAGAAAAGGAGACATATTAAAGATGAGGGAGTGTGTCAAGAAGTATCCCCCTACTAATTTTTGTCTCTGTGCTTCCTACTCTTTACCTGAGTTAGACCTGTCTTTCAGATTCCCTTTGAGAGAAGCGAATCCTTGATAGGGGGGAAAATAGCTACCAAGACCAGATAACATCAAACCGAATGCTTTCCATGGGACTTTTATTTAATTCTCTGCAAGACAGCAGTCCCAAATGTAGGACTTTTTAAAAATGTTAGTTTAACTACCCTAACAGAAAAGAATCAAATCTTTTTTTCCACAAGGAATATTTCCCTCCTTACTTTCTTACTACTCCCAACTATCTGTTAGATAAATCCAGTTTTGAGATATGTATGTAAATCTGAGATAGTATTGTGAGAAAGTTTACACACACACACACACACACACACACACACACACACACACACACACACACACACAGTATATCTCTGTTGTTACCCATAATGGCTTTCAGAATCTCTGTTTTGGAAAGTAGAATAGATGGAGTTTTTCAACTGTTCCAGGGCAATAAGCTAAGAATCAAAGTAACAATAACACTTGTGATCCTTTGCATCTTTCACATTCAGTTATCACTGAACTTAAGTCTACCTGGGTGTGAACAGAGGAACTGCTATTTCAGGAATGTCAACAATTCAGTCATAAAGAAGATTACTAATGTTCTAGTTTACTGTAGTTGAAAAGTTAATTCGTGTTGTGTGTACATACATACATTACATAGATACACATCCACACACACAAGTATATATATATGTGGGGGGGTTGTATGTGTGTGAGAATACATTTTACTTCAATATATTGCCAACTTAACTTTCCTTGTATTTTGAATGATGAAAGATATAAAATGAGAGAAGAGTAGAGGCAATCTGATTTTTATAAGATGATGTACTAGTAGTATTGTAGTACCTAACACTAGACATATTGTTAAGAATGCATAAAAGAACCTCAAATGAATGTTGAAAATGTAAAAGCAAAGAAGAAACTTTTTAATCATTTATGGTATACATGGGATGAAGCAAAGAAATATTGGCGTAGGATTCACATCTTAATACAGAAGATTCTCAAAGTGAATATTAAGATAAAACCAGATACTTTTTTGTAGGCTTAATGGATAAAGAACTTGAAAAAATCCTGGAACTTTGATGTTATATATGTGGACAGCAGCAAGAGTACTTCATGCACAAAAAGGGAAAGACACTTTGATTCCCAGAATGGATGAATGGCTGCAAAAGTTCATGGAAATAGCAGAGATGGCTAAATTGACTGCTTTGATTAAAGAAAAAAAAACAAAGTTTCTATTTGGAAACTGCTTTTTGAACCTGGCAGTGGGGAAAAATATGAAACTTTGATTTTGGGTCCTGCTGATTAGATAGGCTTGTTGTTATAAAAATGGCAAGTTTTTATTACTATATAAAAAATAAAATATGAGGTTTTATGTTATTACCTTATTCTAATTGCACCAAAAAGAGTGGGAAAGAGTTTTGTTCTTTCTTAACCCTACACTGTTTTGTCTTTCCCTTTTTGTCCCTTATTTTCCCATTATATTCATTTTTCTTTGCATTTCTTAATTTTATTTTTTTTAAACAATTTTTATTTGTTTTTGAACAAGGACAAATAAACATAAAAATAAAAAATACCATCTTCCATTACAAATTGTAGAAAGTGTTTCAGTTGGTTACAGTATTTCCATGCATCTCTTCCATAGTCACCACCTGCTTTTCATATCAAATCGCATATTTTAAATTCACCTATATTCATGTATATCACAATTAATTAATATTAATTAATGAATAATTAATATTCAAAATCTAGAATAGGATTATATAATAACATTCCATTAAATCATTCTAAAATCATCCAATCACAATACATCTTTATAACATATTCTAGATAAAGCTTTTAAACCTCTTCTCATAATCTCCATATATTGTTTATATAAAATTTCATATTATCAAACTGATATATCTTCATGTATTGTTATCATTATTAATAATTATTTAACTATAGCTATTGTCACTTCATTTTATACATACTACTAGTAAACTAAATTTAGCTTAACTTTATTATGCATAAAAGGCTATTCGGCTATTCCTGGATATATATATATATATATATATATATATATATATATATATATATATATATATATATATATATATATATATATATATATATATATATATATATATATATATATATATATATATATATATATATATATATATATATATATATATATATATATATATATATATATATCCAGGAATAGCCGAATAGCCTTTTATGCATAATAAAGTTAAGCTAAATTTAGTATATATATATATATATATATATATATATATATATATATATATATATATATATATATATATATATATATATATATATATATATATATATATATACTTAAAGTCACAACCCCTGGTATGCCCAAGTGTGGGAGGAAGGTCACACTTCCACTCTCTGTCATTAGGCTCGTCACAAGAGTCCATCCAGACAGAAACCCAATATTTTTACTGTTGCCTTTGTTATATTTGTGTTTTTATTTATTTATCAGCACAAATAAAAACATATATATATATATATATATATATATATATATATATATATATATATATATATATATATATATATATATATATATATATATATATATATATATATATATATATATATATATATATATATATATAATTTAGTAGGTTTGCTCCGATTATGCATTAAAACTAGTAGGATGCTTCATAAATATGTGGTGGTGGTGGAACAAAGCATGTGCAATCAGCATCATCTACCTAGGGCACATCTGCACTTTCTGTGCTGGTCCATTGTCAGTGAACACCCACCATTTCTTGAATGCAGAAACCAATAATGTTCTCCTCTCATTCCCAACTCATAAGTGCACCCCACCCTTAGATTTTCCAGCTTCAATCCAAAACTGCTGTTTCTAGCTTCAGCTTCCTTAAGCCCTTCAAAGCAGGCGGTCTCCAGCACAGTTCCTATCTATTGTCAGCCCCAGCTGGTGTTCTCCTGTACTTCCAGCAGCTGGTCATTGTCTTGTACAGCCATTTTATATTTTCTCTATTTTGAAGGGGTGGGGGGAGAAAACGAAGCCAAAAAGACATTTTCCAAAGTCAAAACCATAATTTTTTTTGTTCACACATCATTTTAAACTTGGATAACTATGCCAAGAATATGTTGTCAGCTTTTCCCATTTTTGTTTCCATCTACTCATCCAGATTTTTACAGTCCAGGACTGATAGCGTCACATTTGTTCCTAAGCAAACCATGCCATGTTGTGGGGTTAGGCAATTTTTCTGAGATTTCCTGCACCATGCACTTTTATGCAGGTCACAAATGCAGAGCCACATTTGACAAGAGTCTAGCATTTCCATATTTTCCCTAATTTTAAGTGGTACAATTGGTCATCCCCACCATACACATACACACATGGTTCCTTTTTTTTCCTTTTTGGTTAATTGATCAAACTGTATTAAGAATGCTCTGGGTTTAGGCTAGATTTTTAGATTACATTTCTAATTTCCAGACATTTGGATCTGGTATTTGGAGGCTATAAGCAGATTGTCCATGTCTGTTGACTCATCCAATGATTTGCACTTGTCTCCTCCCCCATTCCCATTTTTTTCTGCATTCAAACCTATAGCTATTTCCTATCTGGGCTGAAAAAATCCAAACACCCATTAGTGTGTATGTGTGTGTGTGTGTTGGCTCAGTGCCTAAGACGCTGAGCTTGTCGATCAGAAATGTTAAATATTGGTTAAATATTCATGATGCCAGTAACACCCTCTGGCTCTCTGATTGGCTGAGAGCCCCAGAGGGTGTTGCCGGCTTAACGTTACTGTTAATTGGCCGTGGGACTGACGTCAGCAGTTGCTGTCTCGTCCCCGGCCGGTGATTGGTTAAAAAATAGTATAAATACCTTGGCGCGAGTTTTCGTTCTTTGAATCGCTGTCGACCTGAATAAACCAAGTTGTTTGTTGGAACCTGGCTGTGCGTCGTCCCTCCGTCAATACTTAAAACTGGCGACGAAGGTGGGATTAAGCGATTCCACGCAAGCCTAGGTTAAAGAGAAAGAGAGGTCCTATCAGCTAGCTGCCATAAGTCGCTATTCGCGCCGGCACCGAACGCTGAGGAAAAAATTCCTGTCACGAATTTCCTGTCACGACCTCCTTCCCTCCGCTCCTAACACTTCAGCCTGCCGAACTTTTTAATCAATATGAATTCCTTGCCGCCTTTCGCTCCTTTCGGCTCCGCCGGCGAATCCTGGGAAGGATTCATGGAGCGTTTTGAAACTTATTTAATCGCTACCAAAAACCAGGCTCAAACAGATGAGGAGAAGTGCAGCTTCTTTTTATCATGCTGCGAACCCTCAATGTTCGCCTCAGCCAGAGCTATGGCTGCTCCCAGACCGGCATACAAATTAGGCTGGGACAACTTGATGGCGAAATTGAAGGGGCACTATGCCCCAACGCCTTCCAAAATTGCACGCAGTTTCGCGTTCCGGAGAAGAGTACAGAAGCCAGGGGAGTCGATTAGTCAATTTTTGGAAGCCCTGCGCACTGTGGCGGCCCAGTGCGATTTTTCGAACCTCGAAGAAAATTTAGTCGAGCAGTTCGTGTGCGGAGTGCGGGATGTACACTTAAGAAGCCGCATGTTCCGTCATCACGACATTACACTACTCCAGGCAGTAGAGATCGCCAGAGCAGCTGAGCTCTCTGAGCAATCAACAGCTGATTTGGAGCGGCTACAGCTGTCATCTCAAACACCAGGGCACGTTCCGTTCACTCCACCGGCCTCACAAGTACATGACATTGACTATGATGATTTTACACCTTCTGAGGACCTGGAGCCCGACAACGTCGGCCAAGTCCGTGCCCAACCGCGGCGGAAGCAACCTGCATCATCAGCCGCCACACCGCAAAACTCCAAGGTGTCTTGCCTTAGTTGCGGAGGCCGCCACGACCGCCAAACCTGTCAATTCAGAAACGCAATCTGCCGCCGCTGTCAGAGGCAGGGGCACATCGCCCAAGTCTGCCGAGCCTCTTTGCCGGCCCCTGCCTTCTTTCAAGCTAATGAGAGACCCAAGTCGCAGCAGCGCCGCCAGCAGCCACCGAAACCAACTCGCAGAGGAGACGACTGCCACAATGTGTCCGAACCGCAAGAAGTGGAAAGTTCCATCAATCAAGCCTCCTCGGGATCCCGCAAAATTACAGCCAATGTCCACCTGGCAGGTCAGCCTTGCCAAATGGAGGTGGACTCTGGCTCCTCCCGATCATTATTGTCCTGGGACATGTTCTCCCACCTCTGCCCTACAGTATCCCAAACTAAGTTAGCCCCATCCCGGGTACTCTTAAGGGTCTACCAGGGAAAGTTGATCCCTGTTCTGGGATCCTTTCCTATTCCTGTTAAGTATGGCAAGTTTGAGGGGGAGCTACCAATCATCATTGTAAAGAATGACTTGCCGGCCCTTCTTGGCCTTGACTGGTTTCCGGCACTGGGATTGTCCATTGGGGGGGTGCACCGGGTAAATTCTTCTTCAATTGAGGACGTCCTACAGGAGTTCTCTGATGTGTTTGATGGACAGCTCGGGTGCTACAAGGGAACCCCCATCTCCCTTAGTTTGGATCCTCAGATTGCTCCCATTAGGCTGAAAGCCCGCAGGGTGCCCTTTGCCTTAAGGGCCAAGGTTGACGCCGAACTTGACAAATTATTGGCGCAGGGTGTCATCGAGCCAGTTGATCATGCTCCATGGGAGACACCCATAGTCCTCCCGATCAAACCGGACGGCTCGGTGAGAATCTGCGCCGACTACAAGTCGACGATCAACTTGGCCCTTCAGGCAAACCCCTATCCAGTCCCTGTTGTGCAACACCTGCTCCATTCCTTGGGGCAGGGTTGCATATTTGCCAAACTGGATATGGCGCAAGCCTATCAACAGCTCCCGGTGGATGACGATGCGGCGGCTGCCCAGACCATCGTCACCCATCGTGGGGCTTTCCGTTGTCGCCGCCTACAATTCGGTGTGTCCGTGGCCCCGGGGATCTTCCAAAGTCTCATGGAGCGCCTGCTCCATGGACTTCCGGGGGTAGTTCCATATTTCGATGATGTTCTGATCGCTGCAACGAGCCGCTCAGAACTCATCGAAATATTAAGGAAGGTCCTCTGTCGTTTCAGGGGCGCGGGATTAAAATTAAAAAGCAGCAAATGCTCATTTGCTGTCCCTAGGGTAGAATTCTTGGGCTTCTTAATAGATGCCCAAGGCATTCACCCTACACCCTCTAAAATTGCCGCCATTAAGAACGCCCCTGCTCCCACCTCCAGGGCGGAGCTACAGGCGTTCTTAGGGCTGCTCAATTTCTACGCCCCCTTTATCCCTCACAAGGCGTCACTAGCCGAGCCGCTGCATCGGTTGCTCGACCGATCCGCGGCCTGGCGCTGGGGAAGCCGCGAAGCGCATGCGTTCGCGGCTGTCAAAGAGACGCTGACGTCATCGGCAGTCCTCATTCAGTATCATGATGGGATGCCTCTGACGTTGGCGTGTGACGCCTCCCCATTTGGTGTAGGGGCGGTCCTGAGCCATATCCTCCCTAATGGCTCAGAAGCCCCTGTGGCCTTTTATTCCCGGACACTCTCCTCGGCGGAGCGCAACTACAGTCAGATCGACAAGGAGGCTCTGGCTGCAGTGTCCGGGATTAAGAGGTTCCACGACTACCTCTACGGTCGGCACTTTACTCTTGTCACCGACCATAAGCCACTCCTTGGGCTTTTGGCGGGCGACAAGCCGACCCCCACCATTCTATCCCCCCGTATGACTCGCTGGACGGAGTTCCTCACAGCGTATTCTTATACGTTGCTCTACCGTCCAGGCAAACAGCTGGGGCATGCAGATGCCCTCAGCCGTTGCCCACTACCGGAGACGGACACCGCCCCCGTTCCCTCTCTCTCTGTCCTCTCCATTGCCACCTCCGGGTTCCCACTCTCCGCCGCGGACGTGGCGGCCCACACGAAGGCCGATCCGATCCTGTCCCAGGTCTCTTCCTGGGTTTTAAGGGGATGGCCAACAGACAAAGTGGCAGAGGGCTTCCAGCCCTTTAAAAATCGCCAGGCCGAGATATCCCTCCACGGGGGGTGTCTCATCTGGGGGGATCGGGTGCTGATCCCCACCGCGCTCCGGCCACTAGTTCTGGATCTGCTCCACAAGGACCACCCGGGCATAGCACGAATGAAGGCGTTAGCCCGTAGCTATGTCTGGTGGCCCTTGCTGGACACAGAGATAGCGGCCCATGTAGGCCGCTGCACGACCTGTCAATTATCCAGGCCCAACCCCCCTGCCGGGCCTGCTCGTGAGTGGGAGGCTCCGAGAGGCCCATGGTCTCGCCTCCACATCGATTTCGCCGGTCCCTTCCACGGCCAGAACTTCCTGGTTGTGGTGGATGCCTACTCTCGGTGGGTGGAGCTAGTCCTCATGGGCTCTACCACAGCCGAGAGTACGGTCAGGGCTCTACGGAAACTGTTCGCAACCCATGGGTTGCCGGACGTGATGGTCTCGGACAATGGGCCCCAGTTCACATCCACCACCTTCCAGGAGTTCTTGGCCGAGCAAGGGATCCGGCATGCGCCCATAGCCCCGTACCACCCGGCCAGCAATGGCCGGGCAGAACGGGCGGTCCGCTCAGCAAAGGAGGCGCTGAGCCGCATGGACCGGGGCGATTGGCAGGCGAGGGTGGCGGCTTACCTGCTAAGCCAACATTCCACCCCCTGCCCAGCTACCAACAAAAGCCCCGCGGAGCTCTTGATGGGCCGGCGCCTGCGGACTCCCCTGGATAGGCTTCACCCGCTCTATTCAGGGGATCAGCCGAGCAATCTGGGGGTTCTCCCTCCCCGGTACTTTAAGTTAGGGGATTCTGTGTGGGCTCGGTCCTTTGCGGGGGAACCAAGATGGGTGCCTGGTTCTGTCATTGCCCTGACCGGCCCATGTTCTTTTAGGATCCAATTGGCTGATGGATCCCAATGGAGACGCCACCTGGATCAACTAAGGAGGCGTCTCCCGTCGCAGGCTGGTGGCCGCGAACCCCAGAGTGACAACACCGCAGTACCGGGGTTGCAATGTGAAGCCTTCGCCACTCCAGGCCTCAACCTGCACCAACCACAAAGTCCTCAAACCGTGAGACCGCACCTCAGGGCCTTCGCCACACCAGGCCCCCTCCTGTATCAACCACAAAGTCCTCAAACCGAAAGACCGCAAACGAGGGCCTTCGCCACACCAGGCCCTGCCTACCCAGGTGCCAGCTACAAGGACGCCGGCCCAACAGCTCAATCCGAGATCACTACCCAGAGGGTCCCTCCTACGACCAGTGACACGCCCCCACGGCCAAACCTACATTTACAGTTGAGCCCGCCTTCTGGGCCTTCCCGAAGTGGCGTGCCTCGGAGCTGCACTCCCTTCGGGGAGGAGCTACCACGAGGAGGTCCTCCTCCGCCGACGACTTCCCCTGGAATGAGAAGATCTGGGCGGGTCCGGCGCCGCCCAGCGTACCTTAAGGACTACGCATGCTCCGTTTCGGGCATGCGCAGAACTGGGGGAAAGGGGTGTTAAATATTGGTTAAATATTCATGATGCCAGTAACACCCTCTGGCTCTCTGATTGGCTGAGAGCCCCAGAGGGTGTTGCCGGCTTAACGTTACTGTTAATTGGCCGTGGGACTGACGTCAGCAGTTGCTGTCTCGTCCCCGGCCGGTGATTGGTTAAAAAATAGTATAAATACCTTGGCGCGAGTTTTCGTTCTTTGAATCGCTGTCGACCTGAATAAACCAAGTTGTTTGTTGGAACCTGGCTGTGCGTCGTCCCTCCGTCAATACTTAAAAAGAAAGGTTGGCGGTTCGACTCCTTAGAACATAGTGTAACAGAGTGAGCTCCCATTAATTGCCCCAGTTTCTGACTACCTAGCAGTTCGAAAGCAGGTGAAAAATAGGAAACACCTTTGCTGGGAAGGTAACAGAGTTCTGTGTTCTTTCGGCGTTTAGTCATGTCGGCCACATGACCACGGAGACATCTTCAGAAACGCCTAGTACAAATGTGCGAGAGGAGCCTTTAACATATATATATCCCCAGTTATTTTTTTAAAAAAATAAATCAAGAATAGCATGAAGGCAAGAACAACAAAAAGTTTTTTTTTAATTGAGCATCAAAAGAATTGAACACTTGTTTAAAAAGGAAACTTTTTAGCAATGTGATGTTTTTAAGGCTTATGAAAAATGAGAATAGAGAAAAGCTACGAGAGTTTATATTCTCCAGGAGAATGTGGTTATTTTATAGCACCGTCAGTTCAACTCTTCAAGGTTGAATTTTCCAATTAGTACAATACTCAGTCTTTTCAATTCATGCCATATTGTACAATCAGAAAAGTTTCAAATACAGCAGTGGCTACCATAATTATTTACAGATAATAATGGATCCATCTGCAAAAACCTTTTCCAACATATGAACACAATATGATTTTTTTACTCAATATTCAGAGAGAAATTCATAGACTGTTCAGTCCACATTCTTTCAGTTATTTAGTCACTTAAGCTATCACCAGGTATTCAGGAAGGTCACAACTGATTGCTTACATTGAGTTTTTGAAGTTAGTCAGAGAGCCCCATGTAATTGAGCACTGGATTTATTACTCTTTTTATCATAAATGGTAAGTTCTGTTGAATCTGTTTTGTAGTGGGTAGAGCCAATTATAATAATCACAAAAGATACTTTTAGTATTCCTGAATTTCCTACATATAATTTTGGAGTCTAACTAAAGGTTGAGATAAATTTTTAATAGAATAGGAGTTCTTATTGTTGCTGTTCTTATACCAATTGTTACTTCCAGTTCCTTGAGACATGAATGGTTACTTTTTAAAAAAAAAAAAAGAAAGAAACTGTTGAGAAAGTACAAGTAATGATAATAAACTGGGGAGGGATACTTTAATGATTCTTCATATCTCATTTTTATTTCCCCTTCTCTGTCAGACAATCTCTATTGCATAATAAATCACATTGTTTGAATATATTGTAATAAACTGTTCACTTTGAAGTACTGCATAACCTACAATTCTTTTTTCTCATAATAATAATAGTGTTTTGACCTTTCTCTTGGTTTGTTTGTGTGGCTTTGTTCCTCTGTCCAGTTGTTTTGTAATATGTAGCTTTTTGAATATTACACTAGATTCCAGTTATTTTGATAAAAAAGGGGGGACATTCCTGGGTCTCTTAGAGGAACTTCATGCCACCCAAGTTGCAATGTCAGTGAACTAGTTTTAAGGCCCATCTTAGGCCCAGATATTATTTTTATTTAGTGTATGTATGTATGTATGTATGTATGTATGTATGTATGTATGTATGTATGTATAGATATAGAAATAGAGATATATAGATATATACATTTTATTTTTATTTAGTGTATGTATGCATGTATGTATGTATGTATGTATGTGTGTGTGTATATATGTGTGTGTGTGTGTGTGTATAGATAGATATAGATATAGATATAGATATAGATATAGATATAGATATAGATATAGATATAGATATAGATATAGATATAGATATAGATAGATAGATATATATATATATATATATAGAGAGAGAGAGAGAGAGAGAGAGAGATAGAGATAGAGATAGAGATAGAGATAGAGAGAGAGATAGAGATAGAGATAGAGATAGAGATAGAGATAGAGATAGAGATAGAGATAGAGATAGAGATAGAGATAGAGATAGAGATAGAGATAGAGATAGAGATAGAGATAGAGATACATGTAGAATTAAATTTCTGCAAAAGATAAAATATAAGGAATTAAGAAGGAAAAAATAACGAAAGTGGAAGATGCAAAGGAACAAGGAAACAAGAAAGTAGTTTATGAAATTTGAAAAATTTAACCACCCACATCTCTCGTCTTGGACCACAAAAAACTGTTTAATAATGACAATGTTCTCTTAGGTCAAATCAAATAAATTAAAAGCTCTATGCCTTAAGAACTTGGGGTGTGACTAGTTAATGTCAGCTGTGGTTCCTAAATAATTCTGACATCAATGTTGGTGGTCGCTGTAAAATGCAAAGAGCTAAATTGCCATGTAGGCCAAAACAGTTCTGAGAGGGGTGGACCATTTGGAGTGAAAGAAGCCAAGAAATTGCTTGAACGGATGAGGAATAAACGGCCTTGCCAACATTTACAGCTTTATAGTAAACTTTATGCTTTATTATTTGGATTTCTTCCCAATGTTGTTTAGCACAACTAATAAGGAAGCTCGGCATTCATCAGTCTTAAAAATGTCACATAAAAACGGAAGCGGGCCTCATAAACCAAGATTTAAGTCATCATACATGCTATAGAATCACAGCATTTTAGGATTAGAAGGGATCTTGAAGATCATCTACTCCAATCTCCTGTCCCAGACCCACAGCTGTCAAAAGTTTGCTTGAGAATCTCCAATAATGGAGTGCTATGAATCTGTTCCACTGCTTAACAGTTCTCATAGTTAGGAAATTCCCTCTTATTTAAGCTTGGATAATCACCCCCTGGAAAGCTTCAGCCTATTGGCTCTTGTTCTATCTTCAGGTACTACAGAGATAAATACACACCTTATTCCCTGTAACTGCCATTCAAGTACTAGAAAACTGCTGCTGTGTCTTCCCTTAGCTTTTTCTTTCTCTTATTCATGCTAAACATATCCAGTTCCTTTAACTCTTCTTCATGGGATATAGTATCTAAGCCTGTCACTATCTTTGTCTCTCTTATCTATACTTTTTCTACTTCCTGAGAGTTATTCTTATATTGTGGAGATGAGAATTGAGCACAGTATTCCAGTCTGACCACTGCGGCATAAAATGGAACTCTCATTTCCCATTAGACCTCTGTCTTTTGGTATAAAAGAACTGTTAATGTTGAATACAGCCAGGACATTTATATTTTTCCTAAACTTGAAGTTTAATAACATTTGTATGCCGCCCAATCCCATGGGACTCTGGGTGGGTAACAATACAGTAAATGAAAAAAAAAAAAGAAGAGGAAAGAAAAGATAGATTTAAAAAACATATCATGCATTCCATTCTGAGTGGGGCTGGACCATATTTTGGGGTCAACAGCCCCAGGCCTGGTGGAACAGCCAGGTTTTAATGGCTTTATGGAAGGCCGGGAGAGTTTGGGTGAACCAAATGCTAATTTTACATCTGGTTTGCTGAACCAGTAGTTGCAAGGGCAGGCTGGCCCCACCCACCCTGCCCAGCCTCTCCTAGGAGTCTCCATGTGGTCCATTTTGGATGCCAGGTAAGTGCAGAGCTCGCACAGAGGCTCTGGGAGGGCAAAAAATGGACCCCCTGAAAGTTCTGGAAGTCTGAAAATGGCCTTGTTTCCAGCCTATAGAGGGCCTCTGGAGCCGAGGGGCAGATGTTTTTGCCCTCCCAGAAGTTCGAGGAAAGCCTCTGGAGCATGGGGAGGGCAAAAATGCCCCCAATGCCACCATGGTGCAGGAAGCCGAGTAGCCCACACCCACCATGCCATGCCCATTCACCAACTGGGCGGAGAACTGGTTGCTAAAATTTTTGAATCCCACTCCTGCTGGGGGTGCATATGATTTTTAAACTATATAAAAATAATTATTGTCTATTTTAGTGTACTGATGTGACATATATTTATTGCCTACAAATGTAAGACATCTAACTTAATTATCTTGCCAGTTATAATCTTGTTCCCCAAATGGTTACTTGTTGTTCTGTTCTTTTTGTTTGCTTAATGCAGTCCTGTAAACTGTATGAATGGAAAATGCTTCAGTCACATACAAAAAAACAATCTACTTGCATTGATCTCTGTTTCAACATCTTCCATTAATCTATGCTTACTTGAGGCAGACATAATCTCTGCCTACGGAATTCTATGCAGCTTGAAAACTTGCAAAATAAGAAAAAAAAATTCTGTGCACAACTATAGAGAGAAACATACAAATAATGTGAAAGTTCTCGACTTTAAAACTCAGGCCTTTATACATTTTGCTGTCTTAATCAAAATTCCTAATAATAATTGTATGTACCATATTTTTCAGAGTATATGACACACCTTTTTCCCTCAAAAAAGAAGCTGAAAATCTGGGTGCATCTTATACACTGAATACAGCATTTTTTGCCTCCTGAAACCCCGCCCCCTTCACCAAAATGGTCATGCAGAGCCTTTAGGAGGCTTTCAGAGTGCTCCTGGGGGCTGGGGAGGAAAGAAATGAGCGAAAAACAGGCCGTTTTTGGGGGGGGGGCAGCCCTCAGGCTATGTATGCCCTTTTTTATTGACAAAAATCAGGCCTGTTTTTGCAAAAACACGAGCCGTTTTTGGAAAGTCTGCAGAGTGCAAAAACCTTTTTTAAAATTTGCCTCTTCAAAATCTTGGTACGTCTTATATTCCAGTGCGTCTTATACTCCGATGCATCTTATACTCCGAAAAATACAGTATATAATTAAAAATTTATTCTCACGCCTTTGTCTATGTGTCTTTCTCAATCTCAGATTGTTTATTAAAAGCCTGGGAGTGAAGGTTTTTTGCATCTTAGTATCTTAGCTGTTCTAGTTTGTACTGCATTTCTTCTGGACTGAAAGCTGTGATATTATTCCTGGGATCTATTCGAACCACTCTCTCAGCTTAGAAGAGACAGCCCTGAATGCTCCTACTATGACAGGAATCACTTTGGCCTTTAGTTTCCACATCCTCTCTAGTTTTGCCTTCAGGCTCTGGCACTTCTCCAGTTGCTCATAATTTTTCTTTTTGATGCTGCTGTTTTTTGGCATTGTTACATCTATCACCACCCTTGTCTTCAGGCCCTTGTCTACTATCACGGGGTTTAGTTGATTAGCAACTATCTGCCTATTCATCTATATCTGGAAGTCCCTCGGGATCTTAGCGCAGCTATTCTTTATGACTATCTATGGCAGGGCTGTCATGTGCTGGCCATGCCCATGCCCGGTTTACAGGGGTGAAATCTACTTACTTTCGCTACCACTTTGCAAATGTAAGCTCATGCGCGCTCAGCTCACAAGCGCACCTCAGCGCATGCGCAGGACCTTCCGCACATGTGCAGAATGTCAAAAACAGATGTGATGACATCTGGGTGGGTGGTGGAGCCTGCCACCGAACGTGCCTGAATGGTACGTAGAACAGCGAGGGGGGAATCTGCTGTGCCACGTAATTTAGATTAGCTAGAAAGCAGGAAATCCTGCTTTCTAGCTAATATAAATTGTGTGTCACAGCTGATTGTCAGAAATACTGGTTCATCTGAACCAGTAGCATTTTTTTCCTACCGGTTCGGATGAAACAGTAGCTTATTTTTTCCTACCGATTTGGGTGAACTGGTCTGAAATGGTAGCATTTCACCTCTCCCAGTTTAGCAAAGGGGGAAACAGTTTTGATACATGTTAGATTCTGGGGCAAAAGACTAGACTTGTACAGCTGAGGTAACTGGAACAAACAATTTATTAACAGGAACGGAACAGAGCACAACTATTTACAATTCAGCACCATGCTCTGCTTGACAGCTATTTATACTCAAGCTGTCAAGCAGGGCAGCCAATAGGAAGACAGCAGAAAGCCCGGTCTCAGCCCAGTGCATCTTAACCAATAGGCGCAAGCCTCTGGTTGCTGGGCTGATAGTCGGGTTGTCATTCGTATGTTGAGGACTTGCGGCCGGTTGCAAGTCGAGGACTTGGAACCGGTCGCAAGTCGAGGATATAACAATATGTCATGCAACATCGCCTTGACAACGTGAGTTTGACACCCCTGATCTATGACATCTTTCCTCTAATGCCAGCTACTTTGTTGTGCCATTTGGTTTGCTGTTCCTTCCTGCATCATATACCCTACCACCATATGTTGGACTGTCTCTGAGGCCTCTTTGTCTGCACCTTGGGTTCTATCCAGTATGATAGATCCCTGTTTCTATGAATCTGGTACTTAGTGCCTTTTCTTGTGCTGCTGTGACCAACGAGTCAGTGCTGTCTATGCTCTCTCTATATAAAAAAGACAAGAAGAAATGGGTGGAAGCTTCATGGACAGCAGTATAATTTTGAAATAACTGTGAACATGGGAGCTATTGAGCAGTGAAGAAATTTTCAAGAAAAGATTGGACAGTCATTTGTCTGGGATGGCATGAATATCCTTGCACTGGCCAAGGATCTGAACTAGAAGACATCCAAAGTCTTTCCAACCTTATGGTTCAACGACTCAATAAAAAAACCCTATAGCATATATCTGTGAGGGCGAACCTATGGCATGTGTGCCACAGGTGGCACGCAGAGCCATTTGTCAGGGCACGTGAGGCCTTCTTTTGAGGCCATTTTTCATCCTCTGGAGGCTTCAGGAGCTTCCATGAAGCCTCCGGACTGCAAAAAAACGGTCCTATGGGCAAACCGGAAGTTCAGGAACGGACTTCCGGTTTGCTCGTAGGGCTGGTTTTAGCCCTCCGGAGCATTCAGGAGCCCTCAGGAGCCTTCCCTAAAGGCTCCGGAGGGCAAAAAATGACCCTACAAGCAAACCAGAAGTCGTTTCTGGGTTGCTCATAGGGCTGACTTTAGCCCTCCGGAGCATTCAGGAGCCCTCAGGAACATTCAGGAGGCTTCCCCGAAGGCTCCGGAGGGCAAAAAATGACCCTACGAGCAAACCAGAAGTCACTTCTGGGTTGCTTGTAGGGCCAAGTTTTGTCCTCCAGAGCCTCAACTCTCCGGAGGGCTAAAATCAGCCCTATGAACAACCCGGAAGTCACTTCCGGTTTGCTCGTAGGGTCATTTTTTGCCCTTCAGAGCCTTCAGGGAAGCCTCCTGGAGGCCCCTGAAGGCTCCAGAGGGCTAAAACCAACCCTATGAGCAAACCAGAAGCCTGTTCCCGAACTTCCAGTTTGCCTTTAGGGCCAGCTTTTCATGCTCCGGAGGCTTCAGGGAAGCTCATGAAGCCTCCAGAAGGGGTGGGGGATGCTGTTTTTACCCTCCCCAGGCTCCTATAAAGTCTCTGGAGCCTGGGGAGGGTGAAAAAAGTACTCCAAAATTGGGGGGATGCTGGTCATGCACGCATGCACACTGGGGTTGTGCGCAAAGCATTATGGATTTGGCACACCTGCGCACGATCCCCATGCGCTCCCCCCCCCACTTTTGGCACGTGAGCCAAAAAAGATTCTCCATCACTGGCATATACTAATACTTTCCTTTCTACTTTCTTCTAAATTATGATTATATGGTTATAAGTACTGTATGGGGCTTATACTGACTGACTTTGAGCATGAATCTAGAAGGCTGCATTAATAGTTAACCCACACTAGGACCTTTAATGGGACCCATTTAGCAATTGCTACTAGCAGTGAAGCACACAGCAGCTATATTGAAAAGTCACGTGTTGAGACCTCAAGTTTTAGAGTTGTGCACACTGATTAGTTTGAGGTCTGCAGTGAATATTTTTCAGTACTACTATGGTAACCCATCAGCCCTGGGTCAGCTTCACTTATGAGAATAGTAAGGATGAAATTAAGATGGAAATCTTAACTAATTGAATATTTAAAACCATTCAGCTTTAGGAATGTGAACAAATATTCTGTTGATTGCAGCGGCTTTGCTGACATCAGAACCTTGAGCCTGCTGATAAAATTCTGAGTGAACTTGGAATGACATCTTATCTGCTATACAGGGGGCTGAATACCAAAGATTTCTTACATTTGGCCTTTCCTCCTATTCACCTTGGATGGTCACTGAATTGCAATGGGTTATCAGAGGCCAGAAAAAGGGATGGGGGAATCCAGATATGGATTGAATGTTCCCAGTGTTACATACTATCTTGGCAGTTGAAAGTGGATCTTGGATACTGAAAACCATAGAGGCAAAAGTTTCACTACTAACCCAGTGCCAAATTTGCAGCACTGTTTCACATCAGCCAAAGCCATTTTATTTTCCCTCTCACGTTACAAAAAAGCCATTTTATTTTGCAGTCTATTTTACATTTCTACTGTGGAACCAATCTTATTTTCATTTTATATATGGGATGACTATACTTACTAAAGCAGGCAGAGTTGTTCTGTGTTGGGAATTGGTTAGTTTAGAAAAATATTCTGCTGGATCAGTCTTAAGACATGTCTTGTTGACATTCTGGTAGTGAAAAGAGTAGCAGACTAGTTGTTTTCAAGAAATTTACAAGGGTATAGAACAGAGATGGCAAACCTTTTTTGGCTCACATGCCAAAAGCGTGGGAGCACAGGGGGGGTCGTGCATGGGTCTTGCTGCACCCATAATGCAATGCTCAACTCCCAGGGTGCATACGGGCATGACAGGTGTGACCCTGCATTTTTTGCATGCTTTTTTCACCCTCCCCAGGCTCCAGAGGCTTTATAGGAGCATGGGGAAGGCAAAAACAGCTTCCCCTCACCGGAGTCCCTCCGGAGGCTTCAGGAGCTTCCCTGAAGCCTCCAGAGCACAAAAAACCAGCCTTAGGGGCAAACCAGAAGTTCAGGAAAGGACTTCCGGTTTGCTTGTAGGGCCGGCTTAAGCCTTCCGGAGGCTTCCCTGGAGGCTCCGGAGGACGAAAAACAACCCTATGAGCAAAGTGGAAGTCACTTCCGGTTTGCTCGTAGGGCTGGTTTAAGCCCTCCGGAGCCTTCAGGGAAGCTCCTGAAGCCTCCGGAGGGCCTTTGGGAGGGAGGCTGTTTTCACCCTCCCCAGGCTCCTATAAAGTTTCTGGAGCCTGGGGAGGGTGAAAAATGGCCTCAAAAAAAGGCTAAAGTCAGCTGGCCAGTGCGCGCATTTGCGCTGGCCAGCTGACAGGGCAATGCCTCACGTGCCCTGACAAATGGCTCCATGTGCCACCTGTGGCACATGTGCCATAGGTTCACCATCCCAGGTATAGAAAAATGATAGCCCTTTTCTAGTTCAAGCTCCTCATTAACTGGCATTTAAGACACACTGCCTTTGATTCCAGACATGGTAAACTGATTGTAGAAGCATTTTTTTTCTGTTTGATTCTGACCTCATTTTCACTTTTAACTTATGGTGGTCATAGAGCAGTTTTTCTGATTTAGTGTTTCTGATTTAGTGTGAACTTAACCAATGAGATTTATAAAATATGGTTTTTGGCTTAGTACCAGGAATATATGAACCAGGAAACAATTTTTGTTTTAACAAATAAGGGCTAAAACAAATCATGGTTTTAAATGTGTGAATACACATTTATTGTCATTGTATATCATGTATACAATGAAATTGGTTATTGAATGCAGCCTGTGATGATCTTGTTCCCCTTGAATTTGTCTATTCTCCTTTAAATCATCAAAGATTGTTGTAACAAACTGTTGTAAGAAAAAGTACATTCATAGACAGGTCTTGAATCTCCCTTTTGTTCCCAAAAGAGGACCCTATTTCAGCTGAAGAAAATTTAAGACTGCTGTCAGCTGAAACCTGTCTCTTTGTGCTATTAACTCAAACATGCTGGTTGCCTTTCAAACATGCTGGCACTCAGTGAAACTCAGTGAAAGCATGTAGTCCTCTTTGAATGACTACTCATTCAATAACTGTTCTAATTTAAAACAACACTGAAAGATGAGGCCTTATGATGGGTCCTCCAATCACTACCTTCAAGTAAATAAAATGTTGGAGAGAGTAAGAAAAGGGAGTTAAAACAGAGGAGGAGGAGGAAGAGGAGGAAGAAGAGGAAGAGGAGGAGGAGATGACCTTTTCCCCGGGTTTTGCAATTACTGTGTTTTGAATAAATTATCTGATTTTTCTCCAGATAAAGCAAAATTACAAGCACTTTCCTTATGAAAAATTAAATTTTAAAGAAGTCCAAAGTGACAGCATATTTTTTATAACTGAACAAGTGCATTGTCTCAGTTATCTTTGTGTTACCAATTTAATCCTGATTTGACAAAATAGGTAAAGAAAAGTTATATACTTGTTGTTTTGTACATTCTAGTCCAAGGGTGTCAAATTCACATCATTTTGGTGGTGTCACATGACATATCAGCACTTTTCCCCCCTTCAATAAAGTGGGCGTGGCATGGCCAGCATGTGACACATCCAGCCCATGGGCCAGGAGTTTGACAGTCTTGTTCTAGTCTGTCAAAGGCACAAATCACATATTGAACAGGGTTTCGTGTTAAAAAGGCAGCCTTTAATTTAGCCTACATTGAATCATTTTTTATAAGGCACCAATCAGGCCCAATCCAATTATTTTATTTGATACTGTTGGAAGAAATGTCCTTCTGGGTTCGGCTCCAAGTGGGGAAAAAGACACTGGAGGCATGAAGGCTGCTTAGAAAGATGGTTTTAATGGTGGACAGGACCGCATGGCTTGAGGTCCTGGGAAAAAAGGTGATCACATGCTTCCAGGTGTTGGGTGAAGAAGAAGAAGGGTCGAAGGAGGAGCTTGCAGGGCTTTTTATAATCTGTTCGACCCCACCTATCTGCCTCCTGCTCCTGTGCAAGAAATGTATTCTGATTGCTTGTCAGACTCACATGGGGTCATGCAGGGGCAACTTTCTAGGCTGAGTCCAGGTTTAGTTGAATTCTCAGGTGCCATGTGGTCACTTGGGTGAAGGGCTTATACTAGCATGCCTTGATTCCATCACCCTGGAGCTGATGGAGTGGGGTCTTTGTTATGTGAATAGACTGGCTTAATGGCCCATTGACAAAAAGGGGAGAGTCAGGAAGCTGCAGGAAGTTTCTCTTTAAAATGTTTATCCTTTTTCACATCCAGGGAAACATAATATTCTGCCTTTTCAATATTTCCTAGGATATTTCATTTTTCTAGGAAAGGGGTGGGTTTTAACTTCCTACAATCCTACTTTTTAAAAAAACAAGTGAGTGGGACACACACGTTCTTAGCAAAATATTAAAATTGGTCAGGTCAGGGAGATTTAATTTCTTTTTTTTTCTGATGCAGAAGCATTGAGAGGGGCAGCAGGATTCCTTCAGTGGCACCCAAGGAGCTTTCAACCATGAATGTCTAGCAGCCAGGGTAAAAGATTTGGAAAGAATTTTACAATATTCAATTTTCTATGCCAATTATTTTCAGATGTTTGATATCACTTTCTGTGAGCTTTCAGACAGGTTACAAGCAACGACAAGTCCCCAAAATCCTTCACAGCCATGGTTCTGCCTTTTAAAGAACTATAGGCTGCCCATTTCCAAGGTATAGTTCTTGAACCTGCCCTAGCTCTTATTTTAGTGAGGCCAAATTGAGATTAGCTAGTGTGCAATCCAGACTATTTAGTATTTTTAGAATTACACACAATGAGCCCTGGGATTCCTACTCCTGAGACCACCAGTGCACATATCTGCTAGCTCTTTGAATCTCTCCCCCATGGGATTAACAAGGGCAAAAATCAACCTAGGAGAAGCTTTGTGTGGAGGTAAGTGGAGGAGATACTTTCAATCTAATTCTGAATGGGGTTTCTCTCTCTTTCTTTGTGTGTTTGTGTGTATAGCTATTTCTATAATACATAAAATACAGACATTTTGGATGAATTTCCCTCCCACCAGACAGAAATTTAAGGTGTTCAGATCTTGCTGTGCCAGCCACTCTCAAATACAATTCTTACATGAGTACATTAAACTGATTTCAATATAAATGAGACAAGAAAGAAAACCTTACAACAAATTTCTGTGAACGAAGCAGAGAAAGAAAACCTTACAATCAATTTCCACCCTTCCCATAGTCTTTACAGCTGTCTTCTGGGAATTAAAAAGACTTTTGGTCTTTACTTCTTCATCTCTTTCAGGGTTCTTTCATGTCTGCTAGGGTGGCATGCTTGGTTTGGTGGTAAGGCTGGCGAGTTTGGCTTCACTCTGGTTGATATGATGATATTCAGTGGAGGACTGGATCTAAACCCAATTCCTGTCTCAAATGGATGGAAGTTCTCCTCTGGAGGCATCTGGATCCATGTGCTCTTCTCATCTGTGTAGGGCTGAAAGACATGGGAACAAGGTCCCCTCACCCACCTAAAAGGCATCCTTGGAGGATTGGAGGCAAGGGGGGTGAGGGGGATAGATAGCTTGCAGGCAGAGTTTGAGAAAAAATATGTGAGTATTGCAGTTACTAAACAGATAAACTGGTAACAATATCACAGATGAGAAAAGGGAGCTAGACTCACATGCTTCAGGAAAGAGATGAACAGATAAAATCATTTAAACACAAAATAAATGCAAGGATAAAAACTTTTCTTGTAAATGAACTTAAAACATTCCCAGGTTTGTTACTTTAAGGTACAGAGAGAGGCAAGGAATATATATTTCTCTTTACTCTGTGTGTTGGCCAAACAGACAGAACAAAGGCTCTTTTTGGGGGTGGGGGTGGGTGGGGGGTGAGAGACATTTTACAGTTACAATTACATCGAGGACACACAAAGACTTAGACACACACACAGAGAGACACACACACACACACATGGACAAAGAGGGGATAACAAAACTCTTGAGTTTTACACACACATAATCATTCCCGCCATAAATATCGGTTAAATTAGGGAAGGCACAAATCTTAACAAACAAACCACGTTTCATAGATGATAGAAAAAGAGACAAACACATAAGAAAAAAAAAACAAAGAAAACCCCAACATTTTCCCTTTTCTATTAAGTACCTTTATTTAACCAAATTGGTTTTCCTGTGTCATCCCTCAGCAAAGCCCATTTCCTACATATTTTCTTTCTTTCTTTCTTTTTATTCATGCTGTAACTCTCCCAGGGGGGTTCCATTCAAGATATTTGAACTCAGCTTCCCATGTTTTCCCCTTTTTGATGTGGGATTTGTTGTGTCTGAACCATGGCAACCGCAAGGTGTCAATCATCACCGATAGGTGCCAGGATTGGCTGGAACGTGTAGGTGTCATCAGCTGAAGCTAGTGTCCAAACTCATCAGGGTGACCGGGTTCCTGGCAAAAGATTAGCGAAGCCTCAACATTCTTTTAGCCCTAACTGCTCTGCCTTGACTGTTGAACAAGGCACTGATGACTGGAACGTTCAATCGGCATCCGAACAATTACTGGCGCTCCTATTAATTTAGTCTAATTTTTCTAATTTCCTAGAGTTTAGGGCTTTGCTTCTATTGGTAGTCATAGGGTTTCTTACAATTCCTTAATATTAGCAATTGTGGCTCAATCAGCTCTTTCCTTCAAACAGGAAGTTTCACATCTCAGAGAAGTGATATCCCACTGCTATCCAGATTAAGCCTACACACGCGCGTACACACACACTCACACTCTCCCCTTAATTCTACAAATTTAAATTTAGGATGGTAGTCACCTTCTTTCCAAGCAGCCTTTGAGCTAAAAACTCAAACCCCTTTAAAACCTAGTTCCAAATGGGTAAGGTCCAGGAAAAATTCTCCCACAGATTCAATGGGGTCTGTGCCGGCAAGGGAGGCTTACCTGGGCCATATCTATTGGTTAGATTAGCTTGGAGTCCCATCTTTGGGTGCCAAATTGTTGAAAGAAATGTCAAGGATGAGATGCTGAAAGTTCCTGGCTTTATACTCTCAGTAATGGATATTACAGGAAGATAAACTATGGCAGATATTATGACTTGTAACTATTATCCAATATAGTGTCAATAAGCGTAACCTGGCTGGGTCAGTTTTATCTGATACTTGTTCTCATATTCATGAGGACTACAGATGAAACGGCTAGACTTAGTTTTCTAGATAACATCTGGTATCAGCTGTCATACCTAGCAGATGGCTGTCCAACTTTTCTTGGACATCTTTGAGGAAAGACAGTCCATTGCCCTTCTCAGTAATTGATTTCTTCATTGAACAGCACTTAATGTTTAGAGGTTTTTGTAACATCCCCCACAAACCTCTCTCTTGAACTTTAAACCCAGAGACCTAAGGCTACCATCTGTCTTGGATAAGGCAACCCTTCAGGTATATGTGAAGTCATAACTCCATAGAAAGCCTTCCTAAAGATTTTCTGCTTGAACTGTGGTTCACAGATGGACAGTTCAGTGATAAGTAATGCTAAAAGCCTTGCTTGGGTATCTTGATTGCAATTTACGGGCAAGAAAACTTGGATAGTTTTAGTAGGAAAGTCTAGTATTCTTAAGCCTTAGTTATAGATGGTGATGTGTAATACAGATTTTCAAAAACTTCTACTGTAGGACAACAAGGTATTAACCTGATGTAGGACATTGTGCAGTAAGATCTTCTCTGATCTGCAACCTTCAAAGCTTCCAACTCTTTTAGTAAATTCTCCCAAATGCCTTCACAAAATTTCTCCTTATGAGGTTTATTTGTGTGGTAATGTGTGAACCACCCTGGAAATTTGAGAACAAGAGAAAAATGTGTAACAAAAAGCAATTTATCAAAATAACCTGAAGAAAATATTCAAGTATTCTGAGAATAAGGTAGAGAAGGGAGAAACATGGGGAGAAAATCTCTGAGAAATTGCAAGGTGGAGTTGCATGCAATATTAATTCAATATGTTGGAAATTCTTTTACAACTATTTTCAGCCTGGTCTAACATTGTGCCAACATTGTGGGCATTTTTGTAGCCTGGCTGGCTTTTACATATCATGTGATTAGGTCTTTCCTTGCCCTCTTTTTTTTTTGGCTCTTGCATCCACAGAAAGTGGTTTCATATGGTAGAAGGAGATTTTCAACTGGCAGAACTAACACTTGCCTTCTCCTTATCCGTCCCTAGTTATGGTTAATGAGATAAACAGTATTTTCTTATGAGCAAAACTCCTGAGCAAGTTTTGTTAGCTTATTTTGCACATCTTGTTTCTCACAAGGGAAGAAAATGAGAAACTGCAAGGCAGATTTCAGTCCAGCATTAATATAAACATTTAACAAGGCTGCTCTTACTGAACTGTAACGTAGCATATGCAAAACAGGAAATCCTTGTGTCACAAGTGTAGCTATAATTAATCCAACTTTCTGCTTATTCCTAATATTTGGAGGCCTAACTCAAGGATCTTATCATGTTCTCGGAAAAGTGAATTCCATTACAATGAGTGGTACCTACTCTGGATGAAGTTTCTAGCAGCCTTTCGTATTATAATGCCTTCAGAATAACATTTTCGAGAATTCCCAGCTGGTATCTTCTGAAAGTTTATATTCTAACACTTCTGGGAGCAACAGATTCTGGATGGGTGAATAAGAAATCACCCTTAAAATTTGCATTTGGGAAAGTAAGACTGGAAGACTGAAATATTAATAATTTGACAGTCATTCTTTGTGCAAGTTCTTTTGGAAATTATGCATTCATCATACAATTTTAAAAGATAATTGTGAAGTCTTCCTTACAATTAGCAGTTAAAAATATTACTCAGCAAGCCTCAAATAGCCAAAGTAGAGTGTTAGTGTTTTCAAAAATAAATAAAAAGAAACATAATAATATTTCCACCATTTTTAGAAGTTGGTAAAATGGCATCAAATGCTTGTAGGTGAGGGAAAATTGTGACATTTTAAACTCAAAGGCTAAGATCTGAAAAGCTATAATCAAAAATAGCTTTTTTGTTGCTGTCTCTAACCAGAGAAAACATTTATTGTGCCAGCTTTGGACATGGCACAGAAACCTGAAGCATGGATGGGAGAAACATGGAATTAACTACTTTGTATAGTTGGAAATACTCTTCTGATTATATCCAGTTTTTGAGCCAAATGAATTATGTGTTCAGGTGGGAACTTCATAATGCCCCATGAAAGAAATTGCATTTCCCCTGCATTTTCCCTACAGATTTTCATTCAGCTTCTTGAAAAAGAAATTGCTTTTGAAATTTCTTTCCAAGGAAAACAAAATTTCATAGAAATTCTCAGAGGCACAGCGAGGCATGTTTGCAATTATTCAGTTATAAAATAGCAAAGAGTATGTGTGAAAGTCCTGTCCTTTCATAAATGTCATTTGCACAATAATCTCTTCAGCGTCTCCAGCTCCACGGTTTCCTACATTTTCAATTAATTCCCAAGGGAAAACACAGGAGGAATCTTCCAGTATGTAAAACACCTGTGGAAGGAGGCAAGAGCTCATAGTCAGGTAATTATGTGTAACAGACAATACAGAGGCACAATAACAGCCTCTTTCACCTCCAACAAGAAAGGGAGCTTAAAATGGAACCTGAAAACTCAAATGCTCTAAGAATACATCATAAGGGAAAACATCACAACAGAAGTCCAACTGAGCTTTTTTTCAGAAGGGGTTCAAGCGAATATCAGCCATTGAAAGACACAGAAGAAAATACAAAGTCAGCTGTAGCTGACACTCTCCTCACCCCCAATCATCTCCAGCTATGTAGTGAATAATTCTCTTTCTCAGACAGAAGCTTTTGCAGACAAAGAAAACTGTTGAAAAACTGCAAGCCAGATTTCAGCACATTTCCCCCACAGATGTATCTTGATTTGTGGTATCTTGTGAAACAACTGATGGGGGGGGGGGCATTTATAGTTCTGGAAGCATAACTGCACAGTATGTTTACTCATTTGGTGCAACATTACTGTTGTAATGCCAAAATATATAGATCAGGAGAATAGATTCACATCAGACCTCATACTATGACTATAGCTCTAATGTAGCATATACTTTCTCTGCTTTAGAGAATATTACCCAAAACTTTAAATGAGAAGAGGGAGATTATTTAAAAAGGAGGGGGGACCTATTCCCACATACCCATAGCTCTTCCCACTAAATTTTCTTTTCAACCACATAAGCCTTGACCCTTTCTTCCCAGGGAATTTACTTTCCAGATTCCCACTTAAATCCCTGCTCTTCCTTTTCCTGGGTGAGTATTGGGGATAGGGAGATCTCCAAAAAAATACAGATTCCACTTTTGTGGTTTTATATGGTCCCAAATCTCTTTGTGGAATCAAAAATGAAACCTGCATAATCCTAATTTTGTTGTCTAATTTTGCTGGAGTAGAATATAATTGTTCTGTCAGTTTTATTGGATTATCTTTAGATTCATGATTCCTCAATACTGTACTGAGAAGGTACTTTTTGTAAATGTTATCTCCATGGGCCTGAAGATTTGGGGGGGGATGCATCTCTTAATAAGGCAATAGAAGCAAGGAAAGGAAACTGCTCTATTAATGTTGCTGAATGGGGGGGGGGCAGTCCCACAGAGATGGTTTTTTTAAAAAAGATGGCATCCCTGAGGCTGTAAAGCCGGGGTGTCAAACTCAAGGCTTTCAGGCTGGATCCGTCATGTGCTGGCCATACCCATGCCCAGTTTAGCAAAGGGGGGAGAGAGTTGCAATATGTCACATGATGCTGCCATGATGAAACAAGTTTGACACTCCTTCTGTAAAGGAAACCCTACTAATTTTATGGGCTGCACATAAACAGAGATAATGCCTATACAAACAGCAAAGTGTCAATTGCACCCATCACGGCACCATTTTGATTTTTTTTAACTGTAGTTTTAAAACATGCCATCATTGGGGGATTTAGCTATCCATCTGCAAAATTTAGGAAGCTTAACATTTTTGAACATTATTTTCTCCTCATCAAACATCTTTTTGACAAGAACACTGCTAACTAATTTCATTAAAAGCTCTAAAACTGCCATCACAGATGCTCAGTTTCCTTTTTTAATTGTACATGCCAGAGACAGTAAATAGTTATCATTGTTATATATTTCCTCTTGACCAGTTCTGTCAAGAAAGTTAGTTGTATATGTTAGTCTGTTCACTGTTCTCTGTTTCTTCGTTTAAGTGTCAATGATCAGACTCTACTGCGTGATGGGATTTACAACCACTTTTCCAAGTCAGGGACCTGACGAGAAGAACAGAGTACCAACCTGGAAACTACTACAGACTTCTAAAAGTAGAGAGATTAGTAGATCAAAGTTGGGGGTTTGGATTCTTACTAAATCAGAGTTGAAAGCTTTCCGAACTGGCGTTTTATCATTGTTTCAGTGTCAGGTTGAAGATTACCTACAGGAGATTATTATCCCAAAAGCATAGCTCATATATGCTGCTGTAAAATGAGCAGAGTTTATCTCATGAAAGCTGTTTCCCTCAGGTGTGATCAATCTATTTGCAATGTGCTTCAGATGTTCCAGGCCTGACTTCATGCTGATTAAATTACAGCAGCAATTTAACTTGCTTTCCTCCCACCACACCATCCTTTCTTCTTAGATTTGTACTTTAAAAAGTTCAAGTCCCGGGAATTAAAATTTCAGACTTGCTGGTTTGTTCCTCAAAACACTAATCAATCAGGAACTCTGGATCAAGGGCAAATATGAACTGGCAGAAGTAGAAGCAGAGAAGTGAGGTCATCACCCGTTTGATTTTAGTGAGAGACAAGCTTATATAATCTTTTATCTGGATGCAAACCATAATAGTTCACAGCCACACAGTTGTACTTGGGTGCCTGGGGCTCCCTTTATAAACATCTGGCTGATTTCCCATCACGCCAACCATTGCTATAATATCGAACTAGGAAAATTTAATGTAAAAGCTGAATTCTGCCGAAGCGGGTTTCCCCTCATTCTCTCTTCAGATAAACCATGGATGTCAAACTTGCCGTGTCACGAAATGTCACATGATGTTTCGTGATGTGTTTCCCATTTCTGGAGCTGGAGTGGGCATGGCCTGCACGTGACACATCTGGCCCGCGGGTCGCCAGTTTGGCACACCTGAGATAAACCAACATGTCAGCCAGAGGTGGGTTCCAGCTGCTGCTACTGCCAGTTCGCTCAGGGATGCGCTTTGTATGTACTTAATGCATGCTACATGTGCTTAATGCACACTATGTGTGCATGCACAGTACTAAAAAATGCTTCCGCGCATGTGCAGAAGCAAAAAACAAGATAGCGGCACCTATGGCACCGCCGAGGGAACCAGTTCAGTGGCATGGTAGGCCAAGTTACTACCTACTCAGCCGAACCAGGCCGAACCGGTAGGAACCAACCTCTGATGTCAACATGCATATCAAAACAACATAATTTGCCATCCAACAGAAATATATTTTAAAAGCTCATATCTTCACCATGCAAAAGCTATTATACATGTATTTGAATATTTGGAGGAAATTTTCTATTTCCCATTTTGCCTTATGCAACTTCAAAATTCAAGAACATCCATTCTCTGCAATGGTTCTTTTCACAAGAGATGGATGGAGAACCATTATATAGTTTAGTCTTCTTTCCTGGCCAGTTTTTGTTGTGAGTAGGTACATCTTTGTCCTTATATTCCTTTATTTTTTATACTAATGTTGCTAGGCTCTTTATTCTAAATTCATAAATGTCTGAAGGATTTTCATAGGTAAAATCCTGACTTGGTTCCCCCAAACAATCTTAAATTTACTAACTGCTTTTAAAACAATTTCCTATCTTAATCCCATTCATCTTTATGGTGATTCAAGTCAGAAACAATTCAATAAGACATGTAGATCACTGGTGTCTAACTCGCCACATCACATTGCCACATGATATTTTGTGACTTTTTGTGAAGCTGGGTGGGTGTGGTCTGCATGTGACTCATCTGGCCCATGGGCTGCCAGTTTGGCATCCCTGATGTAGATGAAGCCTTCAACCACAGAGCCTAAACATTGATTGAGGACCATGTTTGTGAAGATCTTTTAGCAGGAATGTTCCCCGATCTATTTCTCCATATTTATTGTGGATATCTCTAATCTCTCCAATAGTTGCATATTACAAAATCAGCATCTTGATCAGTGATGGGTTTCATATTTTGTTACCACCGGTTCACCCCACGTACACCCGCTTGCTAATCCCTTCCACGCATATGCCCAGCTTCTGCACATGCGGTTTGCTCACATGCATGCCTTCTGTTCATGTGCCCGGCCTCAAAAACATGCATAAATAGGATGGCATAGAGCCAGGGTGGGGGGGCGGGGGGGCTGCATATTAAAAAATCAGCATCTTGCATGCCTTCTATGCATGTGCCCGGTCTCATAAACGTGCCTAAATAGGACGGCATAGAGCCGAGGCAGGTGGGCGGGTCCACCCACTATTTCTGCTACTGGTTCAGGCAAACCAGTCCGAACCGGCTGAATACCACCTCTGATCCTGATCTAAGGACAATCAAAATAATCATCTTTAGGAGTGGCCTAATAACTGCATAGTATGCTTTTCATTATACAGAAAAGGGAAATCTGGCTACTAGAAATTAAAAGTATGATTGGGGGTTATTATCATCCTTCAATGTGTTTGCTTCCTGAGAATTATTAGAACACTAACTCTTGGAATATTAACAAATATTCTTTTTGTGTAATGAAACACAATACTTACTGAGCAGTTATTGTTCCCAGGAAGCTTTTATTACAAAGAATTAGATTAAGTAGCATAATAAAATTTAAAAATCTACTGTTTTATCGATAGATTACAAGAGAAAGAGAAAGAAAATGTTTGCCATAGGTTACATAATGATTACAGCTGAGAAAAATATAATGGGTTATTTGTTAAGTTGCTGGGTGGGGAAAATATTAGCTCAGATTTTAGAACCCAAGAAGGCATAACATCCACCACAAGTAAGATTATCTTATTATGGGAAGCCAAGTTTCTGTGTATTATTCTAGCTAGGTTTACTTTCAGGAACCATATCTAAGCACCATGGCTGGAATGGCAAATATGGTTTAGTATTTATTATTAAAAGGCGTACATATGGGAGCAAATCTTAAGAAACACAATTCTGGGTGGTTCACAATAATTGTTTCTATAAAGCCAAGAAAAACAAGGGGAAAAAAACTCCTGATGTCTCAACCAATCTCCTTCCATGAGCCAACATCACTATCTTTAGGTACCAACCTCACCCTATCCTAGAAGTTGGGGGAAAAACAAGCTAGTTAAGACCTGTTGGAAAGTTAAAAGTGCTGTTGGATATATGTTAAATAAAACAAAGATGGAATCTTGCAACTTTGTAAAATGAAATTTTGGGACTTCTGCAATGCACTGTATATGGGGCTGCTCTTGAAACCATCTCAGAAGCCACAGCTCATTAATTATGGAGCTGTCACATTTTGTCCATGTGACACTTCTGCTTTGCAAGCTGCATTGGGAACTGGCTGGCTTGAGCTGCATTTCAAGATTTTGATCATCACCTTTAAAATCCTTGGCTTGCAGCTTGGATACTCATGTTACAATCTTCCCCCAATTATTTCTGCCCTTCCTCTAAGATTTGGCAGGGACACCATCCCCCTAGTTCCATCAGGAAGCAGGAGCATCTGGTGGGACCCCAGAGACCTGCCTTTATGGCCACCTTAGCTCTGGAACAGAGTGGTTTATGATCCTGCTGGATATATATTGTTTTGTTTTATTGCTCTCCAGCATCGGTAGTTACTACATCGCTTGCTGGGTTATGCTTATCCTGCTTCTTACTTTAAAAAAAAATGCTACAATTAAGACAACTAATAAATAGAATGAATGAATAATATAGATTTTATTTTTGAATCATCAACTTTCATTCCTCTTTCCTCATTTGTTTGGGAACAATACTTGTTTTTTAGAGCAGCAGCTACTGAAAATCTGGACCTTGTTGCTGGTTTGCCCAGGGAGAATAACAGTGAATTCTGACAGCAATTCAGCTTTGTGTACCCATGTCATGAGGCTTACATACTTATAGCTGAAAACCTCTAACAAGCACTTCCAGGATTCCTTCTGTGGTTTGTTTGGACAAGGCAACATATAGAACTGAAAGTACTCTGCAAAAAGGTATAAAAATATCACCTGGTTATTTAGAAAATATTGGATTCCCCCAAACCAACCTAGGTATGATTGCTGTTTATAACCTGAGAGTCTACAATTCTCTGAATATATTTCTCCTGTTGAAAGAAATGTCCTTCTGGGTTCGGCTCCAAGTGGGGATAAAGACACTGGAGACATGGAGGCTGCTTGGAAAGATGGTTTATTGTTGGACAGGGCCACATGGCTTGAGCCCTGAACAGAAAAGGTGATCACATGCTTCAATGTTGGTGGAGAAGAAGAGAAGGGCTGAAGGAGGGGTTTGCTAGGCTTTTTATATCCTGTTTAGTCCCACCTCTCTGTTTCCTGTTCCTGTGTAAGAAATGTATTCTGATTGGTTGTCAGACTCCCATGGGACCATGCAGGGGCTACTCTCTAGGCTGTGTTTTGAATCCAGGTATGGATGAGTTCTCAGATGACTTGTGGTCAGTTGAGTAAAGTTCAACATTATCATGCCTTTACTCCCACCCCCCCTGGGGCTGCAGTGGAGAAGTCTTTATTATGTAAAGTGGACTAGCCTGGCCCATTAACAGTGGGGATGGGCAGGAAGCTACAGGCAACTATTCTGTCTTTTAAAACATGTTTCTTTCTCCTCACATCCAGAGAAATATTCTGCCTTTTCAATGTTTCCTAGGATATTTCATTTTTCTGGGAGAGGGTTGGATGATAACTTCCCACACTCCATTAACCTTTTACATTTCTGACAAATATTAATCAGATTTCCCTTCTTAGGCTAAGAAGTGCCAAAGGATGTGTTGGAAGAAAAGTCCATCTGGGTTCAGTTCCAAGTGGGGGAAAAGATACTGGAAACATAGAAGCTGTTTGGAAAGATGATTTAATGATGCACAGGATCACACGGCTTGAGTTCCTGAGCAGAAAAAAGGGTGAGATGCTGAGAGAGCCTGAGTTTTATACCCTCTACTGGGCCCCACCTCTTTATTTCCTGTTCCTGTATAAGAAACATATCCTATTGGCTGTCAGACACCCAAGGAGCAGGGCTCTTAGCTAACTTTGTAGTTAGCTTTGTAGGCCGTCTCTCAGGTTTGCTTGAGCCTTGCTGGCTGATGTAATCTTCCCAAGTGCCATGTAGTGAGGTGGGTGCAAGATGGCTAATCCCACCTTTGTTATGCAGAATAGACTGGCTCAGGTCTTAATGGCCCATCTAGTAAGAGTGAATCTGTTTCCAGCCTAAAATATGTTTCTCTATTTCTCATCCAGGTAAATATAATATAATGGGTGCTTTAGTAATTTCAAGATTTAAGGCATTCATTTTACTCTTTAAACCAATCCCAGACCACAAGCAAAAAATAATTAAAAAATAAATACATTAAATCCAGAATTTTGATTCTATTCATTTTGGAGGGGTCCAATATGCATATTAGTCAATTCTTTTTTAAAAAAAATACTTAAATATTAAGAGCATAAAACCCTGGGTTTGCTGTGCAACAACCAAGTTTCACTTTCCTAGCACTGAGCAACAAAATCAGCCCTTATATTAATGAAGAAATTCTCCTATATTCCTTTTTAGGAGCCATGCCTGGTAGATGTTTCCCTGCTCCCAAAGCCTGGAATATGTCTTTGTATTAAGGACTTCTCTACTCCCTCTACTGCTTGGCAACATATATGAACTATTTTTAGAATCATATTTTCCTGAAGGAAAAGATATGGTCATGGGCAACTTTGCTTTTCCCCCCTCAATAATCCAATATCTGTTTTATTTGGGGATAATAGTTATATTTAAATGCAAAAGTGAAAGGTAATAAGTGAAGATCTCTGTTCACTCCTGCCTCTAAAGTACTGGGATTATCTCCAGAACTCAGATAGTAAAGAAAAAAGTTCATAGGTCTGAATGTAAAGGAAGGAATTGAGTCATTGAGTTAAGATTTGAAGGAAATTCCGTGTCTTCCTCAATATTTATAATGCACTTTGAGCTCCAGAGAAAATTTGAAGGGGAAAATTGAAGTAAAAGTAATGTAGAACTAAAACTAAAAAGTAATGTCTGCAGTCCTAGGAAATGAGAATGCTGAATGGTGAAGCTGGGGCCTTAGAACAATTAGGCACACCTAGAAGATCAAACCCAGATGCTATGTATGTTCCCAGGAAAGAAACAATAAACATTTTAACGTGTTTGGCGATTTGTTTTTAAGAAACACAAATATCTCTGTCCGGAGATATTTCAGCCTGATAAAAATCAGCATCCAAAACATATGTCTGAATGTTTTTTTATAGATCCTGTCTCTGACCATCTGACCAAGAGGACTCTATGCAGATGCAAAGAAGTGTTTGAAACAGAGTCAAGTCTTTCCATGAGATACTTTGCAACATCATTTTCTTGATGTGAATCCAGAATTGGTCTTCCACAATTATAACCAAGATCTCACAGATGAGATTAAGAAAAAGCAATAACAGATTATTGCTCCTCCACTTTTTTTTTTGCTTGTAGTTGCTTGCAAGGCGGGGGTGGTGGTGGTGGAGGTGGAGCCAGGTGGAGGCTGCTCGTGACCAAAATAGAAATTATCCCAGTTTCCTAAAATGGCAATTATACAAAATGAATTATGCTGAAGCCTGATATGAGCACCTGAGGTGTTTAAAATTTAAGTCCTGAATCTCCTTCCTTATTACTACCTCTAATTATAACCACGCTGATGATTTATAAAGCAGAAGAGGATAATATTCCACTGTGAAGCTTATTTGGAAGGTAAGACCTCTGCATGTTTCTAAAAGATTTTCAGCATTTATCCATTACCTGCACATTGTCCTATTGCTAACAACTTTGGGTTCCCAGAGTGACAAATCCCACTGATAAGCAAGAAGACACCGTCAGGGAAGGAAAGTATAACCACATTTGACAAACATGTTATCAACAACTTGTTTAAACAGGCGGGAACCAGATCAGGAACTAACTGAAAGTTTGTTAAGTCCATTACAGAAGTTCACCTAAGATTTCGGACAATGGCAGCATTAAAATTAGCACAGAATATTAAATCCTAAATCCCAGGAAAAAGCCCATAATTGACCCAGTCTCCAATGGGCCATTGTTACCAATGTTTGGAAAGGGAGTGCCTGAATACAAACCAAGAATACATTGTACTGTAAAATAATTCTTGGAATTAGAGTGCAGTTCATTCGTCTCCCTACGGATATCCAACTAGGACATGACCTCTTCTTAGACTTTTGCTCAGCTAATGGCTAATGATTCCTTTGTATGCAGTTTTGGGAGTTGGGGTGGGGGTGTTCTGTTCTGCCATTTGATAGCCAATCTTGGCATAAAAAAGACCATGTCAGGGCCAAACTACATATGGTATTATTCATGTTTTTTTGGAAAAATAAGCTGGCCATTTCTTTTCTGAAGAAAATAAATAGCCAAAACACACTGAACTGTAAATCAGAGCCCAAGCCAATTTATCTATTCCCAAGGAAATAATAATTGTACAGTTATTATAATTTAATAAATACACTGATGATCATTGCAAAAACAAAAAAAATATGCTTTTGAAGAACACCAATATGGCACTTTCATTTTCTAAAAAATAGAAATATTAATAATCTACTCCAAGTTCTTGGATGAATCTTAAGTCAATCAAAGACAGCAGTCTCAAATAACATGGAGCTGTTTTGTCCCTAGCCTACGCCTTTTGCCTCAAACCTGTCCAATATGTAATAAATTTATATATAACATTTTGAACCACACAATAATTAAAAAACAAGATGTTCATTTATCAGTGTGGTAGGGGAAAAGGAAGGAAGAGCCAAGAAGCTAAAATGTAATCAAGTAATTGAAAAATAAACCTGAGTTCTACAATTGATTGCAACGAGAAATCTTTAACACACAGGGAGGTATGTTCTTGAATATTTGCTTGTTCTGTGAAAAGCTGGTGTTATTTTTCCAAACTAGTATAAACTAAATTTGGATACAACAAAAGTAAATGCGGAGGGGCCATATAGCCTTATGCTCTCAGCAACGTGATTGTTGAATTTCTCACTATAAGTGGGGAAGTCTTCCATGGTTCTTTTGAAAATAAGCAGAACTTGTTCATAATCGTAAACCTTGATAGAGCCAAGTTGCAAGTTGGTGGTGGCTTCTGCTTCTGCTTAAAGTATACAAGCAGAGCCCTTTTGCTCATGTCCCCAGCCAATATATGGAGGTCATGGGCACTTGGAGTTTGGGGCAGCATAATCAATTCCTTGCACCAGTATTCTCAAAACATGTGGAGAGGATCAGGTTGTCAACCCCCTTCCTATCTGGTGTATCATATTCAATCAGTTAATTTGTGAGCTTTTCTAAAAAAACGATATTACTCATAGGAAACTGACTGCATGTATATTGTACAGTTAAAAGACTCTCATAAAGCAGTTACTGGTTTTTATGTTTGGAGGGTTTTTTGTTTTTTTTTACAAATGAAAACGGTTGGTGTCAGGATTCATTACCACTCATTCATCCATTCCATGTTCTGGAGTATTTAACTGAATGGATCAACAAAGGCTGCCAACTGAATGCTCACAGATTCGCTCCAAATAACAGGAAGTGATGCAAAGGGAAAAGACCCTGAATTGGGAGTACAGTTGTAGGTTCACAGGCAGTCCTTCCCATGAACATATGGAAGCAAAGTGTGAGCATGATCCCAATTTCTTTCTCCTGGCCCTGAATGCATGAAATGTCAGGTTTTCAGGTCTGACATGAAATACAAAAATCAAAGCCACCTAAACACTAACTCTGGAATTCCCCAAATATGCTTGAACAAAGATTTTATTTAGCTAGGTAAAATGTAATTGGAAAGCTGAGATTTCTTTCTCAGGAAATAGGTATATGTATCTTCGGTCTGACAAAGCAGCCGTGGGTTATTTCAGTTTTGCTTTTTATATGTAAATAGGCTTCCCCGGGGATATATAGAAACTTCTTGGAGGTGGGGGACTTCTTAAGCACTGTCCTGAATTTCTATAGAGAAATAGAAATGTACTTCTTTCACAGTCACTGGGTTTAAATTCCTACATTTGAAGGTAAAATAAAATCAGAGTTTGGAAATATCTTATAGAAGTGCTATTTCCCAACCCACAGAGCCTCAATTTTAGACTCAGTTAAAGGTATAAATCCCATGTTTTGACTTTTGCATTGGATTGGGCTGCAGTTGTTGCAATCCCATGGTTGGCTGGGGAATTCTGGGAGTTGAAGTCTATACATCTTAAAGTTGCCAAGTTTGGGAAACTCTGTCTTCGAACAGGGGTGTCAAATTGGCAGCCTCGATGCACAGGTCATGCAGAGGCCATGCCTGCCCCAGCTCCATGAAGGGGGAAAACATCACAAAACATCACATGATGGCAATGTGACATCGCAAGTTTGACTCTAGTGCCTTGCTTGTTTCTGCTGAAATTTTCAAGCAAAATATATTTATTCTAAATCCTTTTTCAACTAGCACAAACATTCACATTTAAAAAAAAATGTTTGCCCCAGTTGTCCTTTTTCTTACTATCACTGTTTATTTGCAATGGTTCTTGGGGGCTGAAAATAACTAGAAGAAAAGCAGCCAATTAAACCAATTGGATGATTTTGTACTCAGGGATAGCACTTTCATTGGGTGATATGTGTTCTCTTTCCAGTGAGCAAATACATAAATGAGTGAAGCCTTCAAATGAGAGGAAGTTTTAGAGGCCTAAAATTTTTGACAAATAATATGCCTGGACCATTAATCCATAACTCAAGGAACATTAGTGGTAGATGTGGCTAGAAATAATCTTCATTTCCTGAACAGCCTAGCTCTAAGACTGAAATCATGAATATCGTAAAAAGGAAATAAACACCTGTGCCTGGTTGTAGACATTCACAACTATGCAAGCTGCAAAAAAACAAACAAACACAATACATTGTGGAAATGGCCTAATGAACAGTAAACATATTTGGTCAAAACCCTTTTTGAGAAAATTTTGATGTATTTTTGAGAAATAAATCAGATTTAATATAGGATGTATTAGAGAGGGAGGAAAACAAAGAAGATCAATCCTATAGAAATACACAATGATTGGAAATGGAGGGAAAGAGTTTCTCCTTTCAGTAATGCTTCTTCTACTTGTGCACTGCCTCATTAGAGGAACATTTTAGATTCTGACGGAATCTTGTAATGCCTTGTATAGATTGCTATCTGAAAAAACAATCACTACCATAAGGATAAGGTCTTTTTGGCCTTTGTATAGATTGACAGCACAGTTCCCCATCACTTTGAGGTAGAGAAAGTCAAAATGCTTAATGTAATCCAAAATAAAGACAATCCTCACCTCACCATGATTATCCACTTGATACCACCTGTTTGTGTGGCAATCTATTCCAGCTCACCTTTTGAATGTGGCCTCCAGCAACTAAAATCTTGATCTTTTCCTCTTCTCCTGATTGGTCACAAAACTGGAATGTGTTACACTTTCAGATGGAATGTGTATTGAATTTCATTGTCACAAAAAGTCAAAATATCAATAAGCCATTCCAAACAGTTGATGTTTGATACTAACTACATGTACCTCAATCCCAAAGGTGCTTTTTCAAGAGGCAACTGGATGCTAGTTTTTCTTTGAAGACATTTCAAGAAGATTCTTCAACTCAACCAAGAAGTTTCTTCAAGCTTCTTTGGTGAGAAGCAAAACATCTTCAGAGGAAAAAACAGAAAGTCCCGTTGCCTCTTGAAAAAGCACCTCTGGGACAACTATGAACTGGATGACTGAGAATCTCAGTTCATACACCTGAATCAATTCACTGGACAGAAGTGAAGTGTATTTATTATGTTCACATAATAAATTGTTACCGCCACAATTTAATACAATTGGATGTATACCTGCACACCTGTTAAATTAACAAATATTGGTTGGTAACTTGTTTTATTAAAAAAAATGACAAAGAAAAAGAAATATCCTGCTTTCACTGGTATTTGGTCCCAAATGGGGAAAAACTGCCCCAAGAATTCATGAAATGTACCTAATTAAACTGTGTAGAAAATTCTTCACTACATCTTATGAGCCATGCAATCATCAGACCAGGGAACTATCTTTGAAGTATCATTAATGCTCACCTCTGACTTAATAGAGATCTGATCAAGAGCTCCTGCTATTACTATTTGGATTGGTTGATTAGAGTCATCCATGCATAGTATATATAACTCAGCTTATTGACATCTGTAACAATATACTGCACAGCCAAGGTAATCATGACCCAAATTCTTCAGCTGTTGGGAGCATCACCTAAATGTGTAGCTCAAAGGCACTTTCACCCCACTGAAAAATAAAGTTAGCTTTATTAGGAGCCTGGAAATGGGGATGAAACACCCAATAAGATTAAATATTAACTGCTGCCAATCAAATCTCCTCAGGGGCTCTCAGTCTATTTTTGTTCTTATTGAAACTCATTTTAATATTAATATCATATTAGCAATTTTAGCTCCTTTGTCTGATTGCTGCCAGCTGGGTGGAGATCTAAATTTCTAGCCACTTCAAGAGTAGAAAAATATGATGGATCAAAATACAAGGGTTGAATTTGATTCAGCATTGAAGAAGCTGTCCAGCGACCACAATGATGTTTCAACTGCAGAAAGCAGTCTAGCAAGATCCTTGTTGGGTATTTGAACTTGGAACCAAGACTGACATTACAATAGCTAATACATGAGAGACACATGTAATGGAACAGTTAATGAGGCAAAGATGTATGTGTAATAAGTAGAAGTGCAAGAAATGTCAATGTTATTGTTAACTCACAATTGTAATAGTAGTTAACATTTCATTAACATTTAGATAGCAATTTGAAGTCTTCAAAACACCTGCCATGTGTTATGCATTATCTCAATATGATTGTCTTCATATTGTATAGTATCATTAGGAGAGAAAAAATGTCTGGATGGAAAACCAGGATTCTTCCCAGCAGAACAAGCAGAAGAAATTCCAAAAGATGGTAATCTGATGTATGGCTTGGAGGCAGGCAATCTAAAGCCTTATGTTACATTGAAAAAGGGATCAGAAAGAGAACAAGAAACAGAAAATGGTGTGTCAGGAATAAAAAAGAATTTGTAGAAAAAATGGGTGATTCCACTCCATTTTACTACTTATCCCACTTACAACTGCTTCAGTTCTGGCCATCATCAGCCTGCAATGCTTTCCCATAAATTTCTTCTATAGGAATCAGAACCTGTGCAAGAAAAAAACTATTGGATCCTTGAATGAAACATGAATGAATCTAACATGTTTTAAAATAAGTGATGCACTGCACATGATTCATTCCCAAAGGGCCATTATATCCAAATTACCCAATTTTACTGCTGCTATTTGACAAGCTCAGGATAAAAAATAGAACTTTGCTTAAGGCCATTTGCAGAATGAATGATAGAAATATTAATAATGAGCAAATACTAAAATATTGTCACATGAAACCACCAACTTTTTCCCATAATTGCTTCAATGTGACCTGAACTCATGCAATAGAGATACACTTATTTATAGGATAAAATATTTGGTGAATTCTACTCATCCTCCCCTTTGTAGGGTTCTTCTACACATGGCCATAGTCAACTATGCTCAAAGGCTTTCCTCATTTCTATCTAAACATGGCCAAATATGTCCTTTTTCTTTTGTGCCCCATGACAATGTCTTCATTTCATTACCAAGCCATGATCGAGCAGCCAAGTCATTCTGACCTGCAATGGTGTTAAAGTAATATTTCTCCTCTTAAGCTGGCACTTGTTCTGATCTAGGCTTCCTGATACAGTAAAACGCACACCATTAACTCCAAAAACCCTTTTTATTTCAAAAGCTGTGAATTATATTCATTCACAGCCTGTAATGAGTTCCAAATAGTATTAGAGAGTTCTACAGCAGGCTGCCAAAGTCCTTCGGGATAAGGTTGATAAGCACCTACCTTTATCTTCTTTGAAAATGCTGCCAAAGACTTAATTGGCAATTAGCTTTGCAAGATCACACTGAGAAAAGAGTCCAAACATATTTTCGAAGGTAAACTGACCAGCATGAACCAAGTTGCTTCCTGCAAAGGCTCTTTCATTTATGTCCTATGGGAGGGGCCAATCACCTCCAAACTTGCTCCCGAATCATCCCTTCTGTTTTAACTGTTCTTGCCTTCTGGCAGCTCTGCACATGTGTGCACTGGGAACAGCCCCCCCTCCTGTTCCTCTGCCTTGCTGCTGTCTCACTCTGGAGGCAGCACATAACTCCCAGATAGCCCTGGCCCCCTCTATGCCTCCGATGCAGAGCCCTTATCTGAGCATTCCCCAGGCTCCAGGACTGGCCCATGTTCCTCACCAACCTCCTCACTGTCCAACTGTTGCAGGCCGCCAGCAGACCACAGCAACATTATCCAACAGAAGCATCAAGGTGCATAAAAATTAGGAATCAGCAATAGAACTAGCGAAGTGGTATAGTTGGAAAGATAGGTAGCACAACTTGGCAGTAGAGAAAGACTGTCTGCTTAACTTTCCCATGGAGACAATTCTCTGTTGACAAAACACCACATATCTCAAACCGATATCAGTAGCTTTGGACACAAGATAGTATCTTCCCTTGAATTGGGGGCTGTAAAACTCATGGCCCACGGGCCAGATGCGTCACATGCTGGACACGCCCATGCATGTTTTAGCGAAGGGAGGGAAAGTCGTGATACGTCACATGATAATGCCATGACGATGCAAGTCTGACACCCCTGTCTTGGATGATATTGATAGATAAAAACAGATTCTTTGGACTATAAAATCGGTTAGACAGTAGCATAGTTTCACTCATTTGAAACTGTCACAATAGATTAAAGCCTGTCACTGTCTTGAGTGTTATTCATCTTGGCGGAAGCCTAAAACACAACACGCTGATTTTATTTCAATTTTTCAGGTGCAGGCTCTTGAAATTCAAGGACTCACTCAAGGCAATGTACAGCCTGTGTACAAAATCAGGAAACAAAAGACGCAGTAAATGAAAGTTAAAATCACAGCAAAGATACGTTTTCCTTTTCTTAAGCCTTATGAGCAATTTTAAAAAAAAGAGAGTTGATATTGCTGATGATTCTGATAATTAAGGCTGGCATTTGTGAAATCAAAGATATATTTTTTTTCCAAAATAAGGGCAGGTCATGTGCTCTTGCAGTCACAAAAATGAAGGTGAAACTCTGGCTGCGGTACAGACATATCACATTTGAAGGCAAGAATGAGAACAACTGGCCAGACAGCTCTGTGCAATGGAAACCGAAACCATACAATAATGACAGGAAGTGAAATAAATGGTGGTGGCAGACATGGTTTGTTATAAATCAGCAAAACTAAAGAGGTCAAGTTTCCTTCAAAAGGTTGAAACAATGAGCACTTTTTTTTTAAAAAAAAAGCCCTTCATTGCTTCTTCAGATAGGTTATTTTGCTGGATAAAATAAATACGTATTTGAGTTCTTTCCCCCCTAAAACATTAGACTTGGGCTTTATATCCTGTGCTGGTTAGAATTAATTCCCTCTTGATGAGAACAGGATGCACTTTCCAAACAGAAAAGCAACAAGCAGAGCCAATTGTGGGTGTCCTCAGAAAGGTTATTTGGCAGCTGCTGACGAGATCAAAAAGAGGCCACTTTTAGGATGTCATAGCCCAGAGATGCAGAGTGGGGAAAAAATGATTATAAGAACATGAAAAGACTCAGCCAATAGCTATTATGGATATCGCCTTGCTTTCTCTTTCCTTTCCGCTGCCTTATTTCATCAACCCGTAGGCCCTGTAATCTAATTTCTCATCTCTATCCTATTTTCTCTAGCATTTCCCAGCATGATGTCTGACAAGCCATTTTTGATAACTGTTAAAAGATAGCGAATGAGCGGATGTAAGCAGTAGGAGAAAGGGTATAATCCCCATAACATGGCAGATATGAAAGTCCCCATGGAACACTGCTGGTAGATTGCATTGAGATGATTTCCTACCTTTTAAAAATAATTGCCTCTATCTTGAAAACTACTGAAGAAAGTCCTGAGCCTGGTGAGTTTTTTGACAGTTGTCCAGATAAGCTGGAAATAGCCTCCTTAAGCCAGTGCATAAAAGAGCTAATTGGGAAATTACACTGAAGAAGTGACTTTACAACAAAGTCTACAAAATTTAAAGCTATAATAAATCTGACATTCTTCCACCTGAGGCACAATAGTTTATTATTTAAGTCACATTACTTATATTAACATCAAGTGGGTTTCTTTTTTAAGTAATACTAAGCCTTCTTAACCGTTTTTTTTTTAAAAAAATCATGATTTGCAGCATATGAGGAGAGGAGATTTAAAGCTTTCCTTCCTTTCTGCAATTCCAACATTTTTTTCTGTCCAGGGCATTTGTATCAGAGGTGGGTTGCTCCCAGTTCAGCCCAGATGGGGCGAACCAGTAGTGGCGGCGGCAGGAGGCTCTGCCCAACCGCCTGGATGCTTCTGCACATGCGCAGAAGCATCACAAGTGAGCACATAAGCGTGCACGTGCATGAGAAAACTGATAGTAAAAAAATGGAAACCCACCACTGATTTCTATCTATATTAGGTCCCTCTTTTGGAGGTTCAAAATCTCAGCAATATATGAATAAGAAAGAATTAAGCAAAGAAAACTGAAATCATCTAAGAGAGCTAAGTGACATGCTCCATTTATCTAGATATTTTTACCTTCTCTTTGACTGCAACAGCCCCTTTGGGTACTTAGAACTTTTACAAACGTAATAATTAAATCCAAAATACAGTGTATTTTAAGCAATACAGATAAATATAGAAGAATAGAAGAAATTAATGAAATAAACTCATTGTGGAAAATCTAAAAATGGAAGTAATATCAAAGGTCTCTTAAAGGCAGTGGTGGGATGCAGCCAGTTCGTTCCACTTTGGGAGAACCGGTTCTTAACTCTCTGAGCAGTTTGCTGAACTGGTTGCTGGAAGAAATCATTAGGGCAGAGAATCGGTTGTTAAATTATTTGAATCCCACCACTGCTTAAAAGGCATTAAAAGCTCATCAAGATACACCTAGAAAGGGACCGTAGACTTAATATGCAGCCAAATCCCAGAATTCAGTCAAGCAAGGCTCTTTTTAGGAGTTACTCAAAGGAGTAGAAGAACTCATTAGAAAAGCCCTTCCTTCCAGAACTTGCATTAATGAGATTAAGAACCCTCCTGAGGTTGCAACTGAAAGACAAGCAACTGACTCGGCCAGTGTTTCTCAACCTCAGGAACTTTAAGATGTGTGGTCCCTCAACTCCAAGAATTCCTCAGTCAACTGAGGTTAAGAAACACTGGTCTAGACAGTTGCTTGTCTTTCAGTTGATCTAACAGCAGAGCCTTTGTAGCCATGCTGGTTTTCTGTGTGATCTCCAAAATTGAGTTGCAAGGGCTGCCAGTCAATTGGAAGCTGCATGTATACATGGGGAGGCCTCTGCAATACAGACTCTAAATACACAGAGGGGTGTTTCTTAACTGACACTGTGTGATTTCTAGAAGGGGAAGCCTGTCTGTAATGAGTCTGTATAATTTGGCATAACGTGTACATGAGGCTCAAGTCTTAAAAAAGGATAGGATGCAGAACTAAAGCCTGATTAACTTGGCTTTAAAGCTCAAAGAACTTCCTCTGCCATTATTCCATTTAGATTTATATTTTAGTTGGACTGATATTAGGAAATGTTTTTTATTGATTGATCCAGCACATACTTAATAAAAGTTACTACTAGTTCTAAAAGTAGGTAATAGTGTGTAGATCCATGATAGAGAACCTATGGCACGGGTGCCAGAGGTGACACGCCGAGCCCTCTCTGTGGGAATGCATGCCGTTGCTAGCTGCTCTTCTGGTGTCTGACGTGCTGGTCGTCGCGCGTACCAGAGCGCTGGAAACTGAAGACCAGCTGGCCAGTGTGCATGCATGTGCTGGCCACCTGGTGTTTGGGTTTCCGGTGCTCCAGTCTGCACAAAAAACAGCTGACCAGCATGCATGCGGGTGCTGAAAACCTAAAGACCAGGTGGCTGGCACATGCATGCACACCAGCCACTTGGTTTTTGGGTTTCTGGCACTCCACACTCTGGCCAGTGGTGGGATTCAAATAATTTAACAACCGGTTCTCTGCCCTAATGACCATCTGGGTAGGTGGGGCTCGGTGGTCATGTGACTGGGTGGGCGTGGCCAACTCAAGGTCACTCAGGTCAATGGGCACTTCGCCTTAGCTGTTACAATGTAATAAGGGTTAACCAGAGAGGCAGTTTCTGTAAGCAGGTCAATAAAGATGAGGCTAGAAACAACACTAGGATGTTTCCTTCCTGCCTTCCTTACAGGATTAGCCCTGTAAAGTGGGAAAAAACAAAAGGAGATTTCTTCCAACAATCAGTTCTCTGAACTACTTAGAAAGTTACCAACCGGTTCTCCCTAATAGGTGTAAACTGGCTGAATCCCACCACTGGCTCCGGCACTCCGGCGCTCTGGCACGCATATGCACATACATACACATTCCAGTTTGGGCACTTGATGCTGAAAAGGTTCACCATCACTGACTTAGATTTACATACTGCTTCATAGTGCTTTACACCTCTCTCTAAGTGGTTTACAGAGTCAGCCTCTTGCCCCCAACAATCTGGGTCCTCATTTTACTGACCTCAGAAGGATGGAAGGCGGAGTCAATCGTGAATCAGTCAGGATCGAACTCCTGGCAGTGGGCAGAGATAGCCTGCAATACTGCCCTTTTATAACTGTACCACCACAGTACTCTGTTAGTAGTACTAATGATTTCTACTACTACTAAAGGCAGGGCTTCTCAAACTCTCCCATACAGCAACCTCCATAATGATAACATGAATTTGTGTGGCCCTCCCATGAAAAAAAAACTAATGATGTCATTGGACATACTTTCCTCTATGAAGCAGAAAAATCAGAAGTTTGCATAGAAGCTTCATGCCTCCCAGATAGCATGACTTCCCTTTTGAAAGGCAAATCCCATAGGGTAAAAAAAGAAAAAAAAGACCCTGTCAGGCTTCATGCAGGTTTCTGAAATCATCCTGTTGCTTTACATACAGAATACCTTTGCATCAAACTCAAGGAAAGGAGTGTGAGGAATATACTCCCTGGAGATTCTTCATTCACTGTTTTCCAATTGCCTCACTGAACATTCTATCTGACACTTTCTGAAAGGCTGGATTAAGACCCTTTTCCCCTTCTTTTTCTAAACTTCTTTTAAGTACAATGGTATTTGCTTTTTAAATACAAATATTTAAGGTACTTTTGTGGTTTGTCGGTGGCTCAGTGGCTAAGATGCTGAACTTGTTGATCAGAAAGGTCTGCAGTTTGGTGGTTCAAATTCCTAGCACCACCTAACAGAGCGAGCTCCCCTTACTTGTCCCAGCTTCTGCCAACCTAGCAGTTCGAAAGAATGTAAAAATGTAAGTAGAAAAAATAGGAACCACCTTTGGTGGGAAGGTAGCAAAGTTCTGTGCGCCTTCAGCATTTAGTCATGCCGGCCACATGACCACGGAGACATCTTCGGACAGTGCTGGATCTTCGGCCTTGAAACAGAGATGAGCACTGCTCCCTAGAGTGGGAACGACTAGCACATATGTGTGAGGGAAACCTTTACCTTTATCTTTAGAACTGAACAGCCAGCATCGTTTTGGGGTTCCAGGTGGAAAAGAGAAAAATCTGCTTCACTAATGGTACCCACTTCATTGTATTGTTGTTAAATACTGTACTAAAGACGTTCCCTAACCTAGTTTCTGCCAAATGTCTGGGACTTGTAATGAAGGGGGAGAAATCGTGTTCCAGGAGACCCTTACAATTAAAAACTTAAAGAACACAGGCACAGAAATTCACAGTCTGCAAAAATCAAATGCTGAAATCCAGCCATTCAGTGTGAACTATGATGATGAAGAATAAAAAAAGACAACCCATGCATCATGATAGAAGTCTTCTGCCTTTTGTACATTCACATCCCAACCTCAGATACAGGTACGTAAGTATATGTCCCAATGTCATTTGTTTCCCTCGCTGACACCTCTTTGCTGTAGAAGCAGATGGACTTTTCAAAAGAGAGGGAAGCTGGACCCAATTTTTGCTTTTTTCTTGTCTTTTGTTGCCACTGAGGCTCTTCTCCAGGGCTGGCTAAAAGCCAGGTATGAAGAAGAAACCTCTGTTTCAAATCAAGCTGGGGGATCAAAAGAGTTAGATCTGGTACTTTATATATTCTATTTAATTTAATAAATTGAGCTGTGGTGTGTGGGTGAGTGAGAGAGAGAGAGAGAAAGAGAGAAAGGGAGGGAAGGAGGGAGGGAAGGAGAGAGAGCGCTGAAGTCAACCTCTTTATAAGCAATTGTTTATTTCTACTTTTTTCCTTCTCCTTTTGTGCCCTTCAAATTTTTTCTTGTTCTTTAACAAGTTTGCCAAGTTTGAGTATGCATTCCATCATTGTTCTGTCCACTGCAGTCCTTGGCTGCCAGAATTTTTAATGAACAGCCTATCAAAAAGATTGTTCATATCTCTTTTACACACAATTTCAGACAATACATGCAAGTCTTGACCCTCATTTGTAAACTCATTTTAGACAACCAGTGAGGAAGTATTTAAATAAATGTTCATTTTGCTTCCCCTATTTCTTTTGACACTGTGCAAGGCCAATAGATCTTCTGAAAAGTAACAGTGAATGAAGATGTGTAGCTGATCACTTGATCCTTGAAATATATCAATACTGAGATCTGTCCACAAAAGTTCAAAAGAATTTATGAAGAATAAGTCATAACATAGTTTGCAAAAGACCCATAGTCCTACGTTAATTATCTCTCCCCCTTCACTCACCTCTTCCCACTCTTGCATCTTTCCTTCATCCAACACTTTTCCTTCTCTTCCCTTTCCTGCTTCTTCCTTCCTTTCCTGCATCTTCTTTCCCTTTCTCCCTCCTTACTCTTCTTTCCCTCCCTGTCATTCTGTCATTATCTTCCTTCCCATTCTACCTTTTCCTTCCACCCACCCTCCCTCCCTCCTTTCATCCACCCTCACCCTCTCTCTTCCTATTGTAGGAAGTTTTCATCCAGCCTTCTCCCAGAAAAAAATGAAATATCCTAGGAAATATTGAAAAGGCAGAATATTTCTCTGGATGTGAAAAGGAAGAAACATGTTTTAAAAAACAGAATAGCTGCCTGCAGCTTTCTGCCCATCCCCCTTTGTCAATGAGCCATTAAAGCCTGAGCTAGTCCACTTTACATAATAAAGAGTTCTCCCCTTCAACTCCAGAGTGATGGGATTAAGGCATGATAATATTGGCCCTTTACCCAACTTGCCACAAGGTGGCGCAGTGGTTAAATGCAGCACTGCAGGCTACTGCTAGATCAGCAGGTCAGCGGTTCAAATCTCACCGGCTCAGGGTTGACTCAGCCTTCCATCCTTCCAAGGTGGGTAAAATGAGGACCCAGATTGTTGGGGGCAATATGCTGACTCTCTGTAAACCGCTTAGAGAGGCCTGAAAGGCCTATGAAGCGGTATATAAGTCTACTGCTATTGCTATTGCTATCTGAGAACTCAACCAAACCTGGATTCAAAACGCAGCCTAGAGAGTTGCCCCTGCATGGGCCCATGGGAGTCTGACAACCAATCAGAATACAAGCTCAAGATCAAAGGCCAGAGAGGTCATAAAACCAGGAACTCAGCTTCTCTTCCTCCCTTCCCTTCTCTTCTCCACCAACATTGAAGCATGTGATGACCTTTTCTGTTCAGGACTCAAGCCATGTGGTCCTGTCCACCATTAAAACCATTTCTCCAAGCAGCCTCCATGTCTCCAGTGTCTTTTCCCCCACTTGGAGCTGAACCCAGAAGAACATTTCTTCCAACACTTCAATCCTCATTTTTTTCAGTTTACATCCTTGAGAGTCATGGGTCCCAGATTTTGGACATATTCTATAAATTAGCCCATTTGAGGTAGCTTGGTCCAAAAATTGTTGTCCTATGATGCACCATTAAAAGTCATGACAATAAGACTTTTAGTAGTATATAGATAAAGCAAAGCAGGGCTATGAGGAGCTCCATAAAATGAGAAATTCCTGTCTTAAGCCAACTTCTTTGTTATGATGGAAATGGAGGCTTACAAAGAACAGGACTTGGCACTAAAATGGATGTTTCTTTTCTAGCCTTGTTCCTGGCAGACTCTCTGTGTTATTGAGCAGCTATAGCGATCCAGAAGACTCAGAGGAAGTACGTGGAGGTCTGGTTTAAGGGCTTAATCTTAGCAGCAAAAACATAATCCAGTTTGTTAAACTAATCTGTACTTGTCCAAATTCTATATTTTGCAAGTCAAATGTGCATTCAAACTTTCTGCTCTAAGGAACAGCAAATACAAAAATACATATTTTATAAAACATGTCAGCAAAAGTGCCTGATAGTAAAAATAAAATCACTACAAAAGGATTGTAGACTAAAAAAATTAAGAGAATATTGCATTTATAAACCTCTGAATTGCAGTAATTAAATAATAAGGTGAAAAGACTTGTGGACTTTCAAGGGAAACATGGAGTTCGAGATTGAGTGGGTCTTTGGAGTAACCAATAGGCTTTTCTTAAATTCATAAAAATGCCAACTGTTTCAAATATCTTTTCCTTAAAATGGACAAGACACCTGTAGAAAGAAATGTCCTTCTGGGTTCAGCTCCAAGTGGGGAAAAAGACACTGGAGACATGGAGGCTGCTTGGAAAGATGGTTTATTGTTGGACAAGGCCACATGGCTTGAGCCCTGAACAGAAAAGCTGGTCACATGCTTCAATGTTGGTGGAGAAGAAGAGAAGGGCTGAAGGAGGGGCTTGCTAGGCTTTTTATACACTGTTTAGTCCCACCTCTCTGTTTCCTGTTCCTGTGTAAGAAATGTATTCTGATTGGTTGTCAGACTCCCTTGGGGCCATGCAGGGGCTACTCTCTAGGCTGTGTTTTGAATCCAGGTATGGATGAGTTCTCAGATGCCATGTGGAGAGTTGAGTAAAGTTCCAACATTATCATGCCTTTACTCTCATCCCCTCTGGGGCTGCAGTGGAGAAGTCTTTATTATGTAAAAGTGGCTAGTCTAGCCTTCTCAATGGCCCATTGACAAAGTGGGGATGGGCAGGAAGCCACAGGTAACTATTCTGTCTTTTAAAACATGTTTCTTTTCATATCCAGAGAAATATCCTGCCTTTTCAATATTTCCTAGGATATTTCATTTTTCTGGGAGAGGGCTGGATGATAACTTCCCACACACCTAAACAATGGGGTATGAAGTGTAGATTATCTCCACAATGGTAAACCCCGGGGAATGCTCTGTTCTATAGAGTGGCTAAAAAGTCTACGCACATGGCAACCAAACTGGATATTGCATTGTTTGTAAGTGTAATGTGTTTTATTAGTGATGCATATCATGACTGCATGATCTCTGTAGATGCCATATGTTAAGTAAATCAAATAAAACCTAAACAATCAGTTCAAAAATTACCGGTATGAACTTTTTAAAAAAATTTGCTCAATTGCAAAATGACTAAGGTTTCAGATTTTATGAAATTTTCCCCTGAACAGTAATGCTTTTTTATCAAATCCTAAATGTGTTTAGTATTCATATGGATTACCAATCTTTTTCTTCTTAAATCTTGTTAATCTTCACAGACTCAGAAACCCCTTAACAGATGCTTTTGAAGAGGTTGTTCTGTAATGTACATTGTAAGGAAATTCTAGCTCTACTTACTTAGATGTTAACATGTTATGCATTTTATATCATTAAAGGTAAAGGTAAAGATTCCCCTCGCACATATGTGCTAGTCATTTCCAACTCTAGGGGGCAGTGCTTATCTCTGCTTCAAAGCCGAAGAGCCAGCGCTGTCCGAAGACGTTTCCATGTTCATGTGGCCGGCATGACTAAATGCCAAAGCACACAGAATACTGTTACCAAAGTGGTCCCTATTTTTCTACTTGCATTTTTTACGTGCTTTCAAACTTCTAGGTTGGCAGAAGCTGGGACAAGTAACGGGAGCTCATTCTGTTACGCGGCACTAAATATTTGAACTGCTGAACTGCCAACCTTTCTGATCGACAAGCTCAGCAGTCTTAGCCACTGAGCCACCGCATCCCTTTTTATATCATTATATTCTGTTAAATTAAGTCTAATTGAAAATGGCATGTCTGGGAAATAGAAAGATATGCTATACTCAAGGGAATTTTGTTAAATCAAACTAACTAGTAGTATAGATCAGTGAAGTTCACACCCCTTAAAATTTTCCTTGAGAAACCATGATGCATATATCATGGCTTCAGCAGCTTCCTGTGGCATCAGATTGTCCTGGAGATCATGCTGCATTTTAGTACATATTAACATTGGGATACATATATATATTCGCATTTTTGCAGCTCAACATAGTATTATTATTTTATGTTTTGCTTACATCAAGATAGGGTTCATGAGATATTTTGCATTTGATGATTAATTGCAATCAAGTTAACAATTAGTTTTCATTTCAGAAATAAAACTTTAAAGAGAAATCCAGTGCCATGCACTGGTGCCATGCACTGGATCCCTTCTATGGGGACGTAGGTGGTTAAGGAAGCCAATACTCTCACTGACCCAATAGACAGGCATGATATATAACTCTGCTTAATCTGATAGGTGGAATTCTGAACTTCTACTTATGAGTCTTCCTAACACCAAAACAACACTACTAAAATGGTCTCAAATATTTATTTATTTTCTCCTGGCATCTTTTCTCTCCTGACGAAAAGCTGGATTTTTATAAGACTTAACAAGAGGGGTGGTGGTAAACTGTAGGTTATTTGGGGCATATGCAGCTTAGGTTTTTTTTTTAAAGCCTTTTGAATTTAGAGGATGAGAAGAGAATTTTCCCTTCTCCTCTATTTCTTTGTTATATCAAACCAAATTTTCAGTTGTCCTCAGATCATTACAGTACTTAGATCCATTTAATTACCATGATGAATTATCTAGCTGCCATTGATCTCCTTGTTCCTACTTGCCCAAGTACTAATGGGATGTTAATTTTGTCTTTTGAAAGTACAAAGTCTGATGTGGATTTTCTATTTATGTATGTTAATGACTAGTCAAAAGGAATTTGAGACTGGCAGTACATGACTAATTGGTCTGTTTGTTTTACTCTCTTCTTTGGTGCTGCTGATAACATTCCTCTCCCCTTCTCCCCCCCCCCCCAAATCAAATTGACTATCAGCAGGGAAAACCACTTAGGCTTATTTAAGAAGAGGAGAAAAGGCAAGGTTGGAGCAGAAACAAGACAAGCATTGTAAGGCATGCAGCTGAATCATTTTGGAAAGTGGGTGGGGGGGAGAGGAGTGATTAGCAGCCTCTGGATGGAAAGAGCAAGGGCATCCAAAGTGGGGAGGGGGCAGAGATGAGATTTAATGAGCTATGTGAACAGGATAAAACTGCAGTGTAATTAACTCCCGGCAAATCTTATTGATGCTTCAGCAATGAACCTGCAAGTTGGGAGCAGCATTCATCTCCCTTTGAATTAAAGCTTAATTTAGTGTCAAAGGGCAACAGAAAGCCCTGAATTCTAAAGCAAAATAATAATAATCAACGAACAGTGTGAGGGAGAGCATCTCCCTACTCTAGCTCACCCTGATTCCTTATGGAAAGGTTGCTGAAGGCCAAATTGGAGAGAGAGCAATATATATGATATATACCATATACAGGTCAGGAGACATTTGGGTCTGCAGAAATCCAGCTTCAAGTTCCCTTCACCCATATTATGCTACTCTCCTTCCAACACTGTATTCATTTATTTGAGTGTAATTTACTCTCCACCTTTATACCCTCTATTATGTTCAAGGCATTTATCTGGGTAGCTTGAAGTTTCACATGCTTCTGATTAACAAAGCAATTTCCATTTTAGGAATGAAACTGAAGAAAATCCCCTTTATCTTACAGAGCAGTTGCAGGATGAAGTGCATTCCTATAGCCTTTCTAGGAATCTACATTGTTCCTTTTTCACTTCCTATTATTCTTTCACACACTCTCCCTGTGCCTTTTTCATTGTGCTTCTGAGCTATTTGTTGTTCCAGATTCCTTTCCTCTTTCAGGATCACAATTGTTCTGACAAATTCCCTTCTCACCCTCTGGAGGAATTGTGAATGGCATCCATTTCTCCAAACAATTAAACCTATTTTGAATGTTGAGTTTTCTAGGCTCCTGTTACTAGTCCACCTGATTTTTTTTATTGTCTGCTAATTTGATAAACATCCCCTCTATATCTTCATGCAAATAATTAGTGAGTAATAATTACTTGAAGAGAACTGATCCTTGCAGCATCTCATCAGACACTTTCCTCCAATTTGAAGACAGAATCAATAAGCATTATTTGAGTACAATTTTCAAGCCTTTAGATATTGACTTAAGGGTAATGCAAATTTGGCTCACTTAACTAGCTTGCAATTAGACAGTTAGTCACAGGATATGCTTGCTGAAATCAAGGTATGTCCTTTACAAGGCAACAATATTTGCTCTTGTTTGAAGAGAACCTCTCAAAGTACAACTCCGCATTTGAAATGATCAGTATTTTCATTGAAGGCAGACAAAAAATGGATTATATGCCATCAATTTGTTTTTGATGCTTAGCAACCAGTTAGATATTCTTCTTGATGATCTGTCCCTAACCTGATCTTTCAGGTTTTCCAATGGGATACCCATAATCGCTATAACTGAATCCATTGCTTGTTGTTGTCATCCCCTTCTTCTCTTTCCTTCCACCCTTTCAAATATGAGATCGTGGAGAGCTGGGTCTTTCGTAATGTGTCCAGAACAGGGGTGAAATTCAGCAGGTTCTGACAGGTTCTGGAGAACCGATAGCGGACATTTTGAGTAGTTTGGAGAACCGGCAAATACCACCTCTGGCTGGCCTAGGAATGTGAGGCAATGGAGATTTTGCAGTATCCTTCCCCTGCCTCGCCCACCAAGCCGCGCCCACAGAACTGGTAGTAAAAAAATTGAATTCACCACTGATCCAGAGTGTAGTCAGTTAAAATACAATCTCACAAATTATCTCTGAATTTTGAGTTTCCCTGCATACACCATACTTCCTGCACTGAGCTGCTGAATTAAATGGACCAAAACAGCAAAAGAAATAGGATTCAGTGAGAGAAAAGAAAGGGGCTGTAAATGAACAATTTGCCTCAGGCTCTGTCATAACAAGGTCCTAGCTAGAACATCCCCATAGTTTATTCATGCTCTGCTTGAAGGTTTCCGGTGAGATTCCCCCATTCTTTGAGATGTGGGTTCCTTTTGTAATGTCAGTTTCAAAGATCTTGCTTTTATCTTTTTACTGTCTAGAGGGAGCAGAAGTTTCTTCATGGTGATGCCAAAACTTTGGAACTAGCCTTGTGGCAGCAAAGAAATATGAGTTTATTTCTGAAGAGAACTTTTCTGTTGTTTTTCTGCTGTAGGTTATATACTGACTGCAATCTTCTGGTTTGATTTGGTTGTTTTTACTGAATTACTGTTTTTGTCTTGCAGAAGTCAATCTCTTACTAGCCCTGAAACCTTTCTTTAAGAACTGGAACTGGGAAAAACTTTTCCTAGCATAAATATACAATGAGAGAACTCTGGCTTTTGCCCAGATATTAAAATTAAACATTGAATTACAGCAATTGTGGCTGCTATAAATACCAAAAATAGCCTTCTAAACTGGGTCAGAAAACAATACAGATAATTTAAATAAATGGTCAATTATCATACCTGGAACAGTTAGGAAAATTATAGTAAGAGTCTGAATAAATTGTAAACAAAGTAAAAGGATATAATCTTATCTGTGTATTTTCCACTCTTTCTAGTGTGATGCTCTTCAGAGTGTAATGAAATGCATCTGAGGATACCAGCCTAAAGAATGTTTGTGGCACAAAAGCCACATGTATGTCCCCAGAGCCTTGGGTGTTGCCTTCAGACACTTCTACACACTGCTGATTTATAGTTTTTAAACAGGATAATTTTAGTCATTGTCACTTGTTCTCAGAATGCTGAGGCTGGCAGAAACAATGACAGTCATGGATTATCTTCAAACTGTCTCTCAGAGTTTGTGGAAAACAAAGAGTGGTAGAATGGATTATGAGCATCCCTAATCACTAGCAGTATTCCTAATTCTTTTTCAACCATAGATGCACAGAGAAGTAAAGGAATTGTATTACATATATAGACAACTCTCTCATAAATCTCACTCTTACCAGAACTGTAGACCTTGACATATTTCCTGCTAAGAAAAGAACCTTTTTAAACTTGGCAGTATAAACTCTTTCAAAAGAAAAAGAAAGCCATTTTGGAAAATGCTAGCAAATTTAGGTTAGAATCCTGTTCAGTGAACAGCAATTAGAAAAGCATTGAGTTTCCAGTTCAGATTGCAAAATGTGCCAATGGGTTTCTGCTGGATCAGGAAAGAAATTAACATGACTGCACAGAACACAGCCAACAGCAAGATGACACACTGCTGTGCTGCTGAAGTGTGTACTTTACATAATAAAAGACAATTTTTGAATAGCTTTTTTTTTTTTTACTTAGATTAGTGTTTCTCAGCTTTAGCAACTTTAAGATATATGGATTTCAACTCTCCGTATCCTGAAAATCTACACATCTTAAAGTTGCCAAGGTTGAGAAACGCTGCTTTAGATGAATCTAAGTAGGTCAATCTAGGTTATAAAGCATTATTTATAGTCCCTGTCTCATCCTGCTATCGACAAAACTTTTTCCCCCTTTTGAAGTCTGCCCGTTTTAAAATGGCCATTTATATCTCTTACCACATATACTTCATAAAAGAAGACCAAATAGAATATAAACTTCAAACAAAACCCAGCATCATGGTGAAGAAAATGCTGCCCTGGATCAGTGCAATTCTTTCTTGTGTCGTTCACTGGTGATGGGCAGCTTGAAGGCTTCTTTCTGCTTAAGCGTGAGTCATCTTAAAATGGACTGGCAGCTTCCTGAAAAGAGGATGAGTTGGGCTACTTTGGTGACAGAGATTGCATTTAACATTTTTTTTTTTTGCAAAGTGGGTGGGCCAAGAAAACACAGTGGACAAGGCCAACATTGTTCATTTTTGGGTTATGGAAGGGGAAAATTTGTGGTTTTGTTATATTTCAAACTTCGTTAAATCTGCTTTAACTGCTGCTTTGGGGTATTTTCTGACTGAAAATAGAGAAATCCTACCACCAATTTTAGCCAACGTATAAAGTCCAATGACCACTTTTCAAAGGAGAACAGGAAAGTGTCCTGTTCAAAGGACACAACCAAAATCTGGTAAATTAAGACTGGGAACTCAAAAGATACTTTCATCAAGATTAGTTCAAGTCCACTTGACTTGAGTAGCCATGAATTCTTGGTTGGATGAGACAAAATGGATTCTTCTGGTTCTATGTATTTCTTGCTCAATATTTGTAATTTTGGCAAAGGGCCCTCTGATCAGAGGCTGTATGTACTCTTAAAGCCACAGTTCCTTCACCAATGAAATAGACAACGGTTTCAAATAGCGGACTATGTAGCTATAAATGACTGCTCTAATGCAATCTTGGGGTTTTTAATCATCTGCAAACACCAATGCTATGGCAACAAAATATGCATAAAGTTTTATATATTATTCATGTACCATATCATTTATAAATAGTTCAGATGCCTTGGAATATTTGGATATATGTATATGAGAGAATGCATAGGCAATGAAAAAATGCCAGCATTGTTTTATATAAATATAAATTTTACTGCTAACATTTCTAAACTAGAGTCAGCATCATCCATAGAAAAAAGAATAGAAATAAGGTAATAAGCAATTTACCTTAGATAATTCTGGTGATGACAATTCTCCACTTTTGAAGAATCTCATACAACTTTTTTTAGATGCTAAGGTAAGGTAAAAGTTCCCCTTGCACGTGTGTGCTAGTCATTCCCAACTCTAGGGGTGGTACTCATCTCCGTTTCAAAGCCAAAGAGCTAGCGCTGTCCAAAGATGTTTCCATGGTCATGTGGCTGGCATGACTAAATGCCAAAGGCTCAGGGAACGCTATTACCTTCCCACCAAAGTGGTCCCTATTTTCCTTCTTGCATTTTTACATGCTTTCTAACTGCTAGGTTGGCAGAAGCTGGAACAAGTAACAGGAGCTCACTCCGTTACGTGGCGCTAGGTATTTGAACTGCTGAACTGCCGACCTTTCTGGTCGACAAGCTCAATGTCTTAGGCACTGAGCCACCACGTCCCATTAGATGCTAAATACAGAGACAAAGATGGACTAATACAAATTATAAATACAACTTTCCTCTTGTAATCTACATTCAGTGCACCATCCATTATCCAGAAAAGAAGTTGCAGCCTGATTCCCACTACAAAGCACCAGGAAACTCGGCTGATTTTATTGCAATGTATTTCCAAGTAATTAGGTTTATTTAGCCAAGTTTCCCACTTTAATCAGTTGTTGAATTAACTTGGCTGATCAAACTCAGCCAAGAGAACTTTGACTAGCCACTCAGATAGCTTTCAAGAGTTTGGAAAGGATCAGGAAGAATGTACCGTAGTTACAATGACAAAGTTGACGTTTCTGTATAATATGCAGGGGAACATCCCTTACCCACCCCAGAATTTTGAAACCATATTTGGAATATCCCCAGGGCAATATACACCATCTGAAATGTGATTGGGTATTGACAGCAATTTAAAGCTTCCTTATAGCAGGCTTCCCACAGTTAATTGCAATACTGAGAGCATTTGCCTTCTCCGGGGGCCTCAGTTGCCACAAAATGTCTTTGTCTCCACTGGCATTGAAGGGTGCAATCTGCACTGTCACTGCACCACCCGATGCTGAATTAATTCCATTATCCCCTCCTAGGCATGGGAAGTGAGACATGACTGCTAAGAAGGAAGAAGAAAATCTGCATGGTAGCTGGTTCCTGCTTTAGATGAAGGCGGGGGATGTTCAAAACCAGACCAAGTTGATTTCTTCATTTGAAAATACGACACAGAATGTTGATCATGACTGTCCAAAAATTGCAAGAAACTATAAGCTAACCGGATCTGAAAATGTTGCAGGGGAACAACACAATTTCCATGAGTAAAAACAGGCTGTCCTCCAAATGTATTAACTGTGGTTGCCAACTTTAACACACACACACACACACACACACACACACACACACACACACACCTTCTGGCAGTGTTTCTTGCTTGGCACAATGAGGGATCTAGATTACATAGCTGGCTGCAGCAATAGATCTGCCTGGTGTTCAGCATAGTAGAGTTGTAAGTGCAATCTAACTAAAGGGAATAGGGCTAAGCATGGCAAGTTAAAACAGCTCTTCCTGCCATCCTCTCTCAGCCCTGCTCTGCATTTAAACAGATGCACAAGAGATAATTTAAGAGCCATAAGAGGCCTCAGAGTATGATTAACCATATCCCCACCCCCACACAAATTAATCAAGCAAGTTTAAGTGTTAACAGATCTACTTGCTCTTGATGGGCAGAGATGACTAATGCCTCCTTGAAGTTTGCCAAAGAACAATGCTATCCTTCTTCCCAATTGGCAACCTCCCCTTGGCTCCAACCCAGTTCTTCTTCCTGTTCGGATCCAAATCAACTTATAGATGACCCATCGTCATTATATTTGAAGGCAGCATACGTCAGCAACTGGGAGCTGGTTAATTGGGAGTATTTAGATGACCCATCCCAGTCATAAACTTTGTATCCACATGTATGTTCTTCAGTGGTGTGAGGCTGTTGGAGACCAAGAAAGAGGCAAATGTCTTGACCCAGGCCAGAATACATACAAAGCAAATATGGTATGAAGCCCTAAATATGAAGCCCCTTCTTTGAGTCTACATTTTCTGCTACAACATAAAATCCTTTTCAAACTGAGCTGAAACTCAATTGAAGACTAGGGACTTCACAGAAGTGATTTAAGAGCAGAAATGAAGGTATGCAGTACAAACTCAGTTCCCCCAAGTCCTTCCATTTCCTATAATTATTGTTTGCCATAGTGCCATAGTATGTGTATGCCCATTATTCAAACATGACTGGAACTTTTTCCCCCTTCTATTTCCTGGCCCATTTCCTTAGTAATGACAAATGACTGGTATTATCACAGCCACCTGGAGAAACAAAACAGATTGGGAAAGTGAAATGCTTCTTCTCATTTTACCTCCACCTTATGAAATGGTAGAACCCCAATATCCCCTGGGTTACTCTCTTATTATTTCTTTTTCAATAAGTGTACCCACCAGTGAACAGCATTCTGGGTAGAATTAAACACTCCTTATTCCATATAACATCTTAGAATTACAGATTTATTCATATACGGTAAAAACCACACACCCTGTGGTTCCTTGCTTTTTCTCTTTTAATGCAAAATTTTGCCTAGCTGTAGTTTGCATTCGATGTTTAACAATCAACGGATAATAAAAATACTAAATATACAGTAAATATTATATTTCATAACCTCTGTGTGAAATATTTGAACAAGGCCTCTCTCTCCATACACTTTGCATTAAACCTGGATAGTAGAATTAGAACAAGTCTTTAACTGTGATGGCATATAATTTTCCTCTTTAATTTCTGATGAAGGATTGAGTTTTGGTGTTCCTATCTATTGCTGTATCTAATTGCCTATCCAGGGCTAGGGTTGCTGTTTGCATAATCAGGCACTAGCCACAAGAATGAGATGGTAAGAATTGGAGAGCTGGGTTAAATGTTGAAGGGCACAATGGCCATCACATGATCTGCCTTGTGCGCCTCGAGGCAGGGGATGGGCCATTCTATGCCTACTAATGGTTTGGGGATTCAGCTTCCATTTGCTTCATCCAGTGGTAATGAATGAAAAGTGACTGAACGAATCCAGAACACTGAAGAACAGTAGGTTGCATAGCCCTGCCCTGAGCTAACGTTCTTCCCTCGGATCTTATAAAATTTTCCTATCAATGATACATAATTATCCATCTAGGCAGCTGTTGAGAATATACAATGAATGGAAAAATGCAATGTTGAATATCAATTGTTCCCTTGATGTTCTCCAAGATCTGAAAGCAAAGCAAGAGCAATATCAGTCATAAAAGCTCCCCCACAAAACCAGTTTTTTTCCAATCTTTTTGACTTACAGCCAGAAACTCATCTCCTCTCCACATTGTATCCTGACCTTTACTTGGCTATTGAAGTTGCAGCTTCCTTCAGGCTGCCACGATGCACCTTGTCTTTCAAGTGCACCAGGACAGCCAAAAATATTGTTTTCAAAGCTGTGTTAGAGATTATTCCATGAATTAAGCAGGGTTGTTTTTTTTGTATGTTCCCTATGGTGTACCTCCAACAAATGGTGCTGTGGCAAGGTTTGCCTCTGAAATGGAATGAGAAGGGGACCCTTTTATCTTTTGAACAAGAAGTAAAGTATCTTGCTTAGAAAACCATATCCATCAGGATAAAAGGATTCTTGTCTCAGGTGCATCTTCACGAGGACACAGGGGAGTGCAAGATTTTTTCGTTTACCCTAAACTTGGCATATGGCCGTCCAAGAGAAATGAAGCAAAAAAAAAAAGAGCAAGGCAATATTTCTATGAGAGTGGATAAGGTTAGGATGAATATATATCTTCTGTCCCATTTATCAGAGGGGGGTAGAAAAAGATGGACAAAATGAAGATACCTTACGCATTTTGTAAGCTCCATGGTCAGTAGATCAAGGTGGCAAGACATATCATGACTCTTCATCCTTCAGAGGATGCTACAAACATTGGTTCTGATGAATTATCACTGAAGGTGTCAGACATGTTACATTTATTATAAATCCTTCAGGGTCTCTTGAGTGCATGCCTGTTTTAAGTCTTCTCTTCACCTGTATTGCTGTGAAAGTTTCTAGTATATTCTTCTGGTGGTTTCAAGCATCTGAATTCCTCTTTCCATATCCTTTGCCAAGTAAATAAATTCAAGTTTTATTTTCAGAGAAAATGGCTCCCTGTTTCCTCGCTTGTATATAGAGTTGTGCATAAATCTAAACCTAGAGGCCGATATCATGTCATAGCTCCAGAGAATAAACCTCAAAGTAATAAACAATCAGAAAAAGTTCCCAGTTACAATACAGATGAGCTATATTTTGTCCAGATGGTTGATGAATCATCAGTCTGGATACAAGAATAATATTTTGTTTAGACAGCTCAATAGAGAAATTGATTATAGATCTGTATTGATCTTTTCAAGTCCTATACTATTATGCTGCTGGTAGTAGGTAAAGGTTCCCTTCACACATATGTGCTAGTTGTTTCTGACTCTAGGGGGGGTGCTCATCTCGGTTTCAAAGCCAAAGAGCCAGCGCTGTCCGAAGACTTGTCCGTGGTCATGTGGCTGGCATGACTAAATACCGAAGGCGCATGGAACATTGTTACCTTCGTGCCAAAGGTGGTTTCTATTTTTCTACTTGCATTTTTTACATGCTTTCGAAATGCCAGGTTGGCAGAAGTTGGGACAAGTAACAGGAGCTTACTCAGTTGCGCAGCGCTAGGGATTCGAATCACCATACTGCCAGCCTTTCTGATTGACAAGCTCAGCGTCTTAGCCACTGAGCCACCACATCCCTCTTAATTTCTCTCCAACATGTTTTTCCAACCATGACTGATTTGTCATACTAGCCATACTACATAATGTTCTCAGTATTATACTGAACAATGTGCATTTTACTTTGTTCAATGTACAGATAAATCCCCACTGTATTAAAAAAAACTTGCTTTGTCCAGTTCATCAGATTTATTTCTCTTTTATTATAATGCAGCTGCTCCAAAGGGCTAGAAAGTGAATTCATGATATAGTCCATGAAATTGACTTCAGGCAAGTGAACCAGGGTATCTTTCTTATTCTGAAAATAACATAGCAGTTTTACATATAGATGCATTTGAGGGATTATGGAATGCTATTTAGATACTGCTCTTTTTATTCTCCCAACAGGTAAAAAGATGTATCATTGTGCCTGGACATATGTTACACATACACCATCCTGTCCTCTATGTGTGATATGACCTACTTTTTATCTTGCCAACTCAGGTACAATTTGAAGATGTTCTTTAGGGATATGTCAAAGAGTTACAATCTCTGTTCACTTTTTTCCTTCTGCATAACTGTATCAATATAGCAGTGGTGGGTTGCAGGCGATATGCCCCGATACGAGCATACCGGTGCTTGCCAGAAGGAGCAGCCACCGTACCGGAATGGTGCTTTGGAGGGCCCACCTGCCCGCCCTCGTTCCTTACCTGTATTTGAAGGAAACGGGCCATCTGCGCACATGCGCGCTGCATATAGCACCTGCGCAATGCTCCGCTGAGTAGCTGGAGCATTGTAGGAGGTGGGTGCGCATGCGTGCGCAGCACACATACCCATGGTGCATGGCCGGCTTCCATTGCAGCATACCGGTTGCAACAGGAGCCGAAGCCCACTCCGGGATTGGTCGGCCTATAAATTGTACCAATAAATAAAATAAATACTGCAATGTAGGTAGAATTGTGAACTGTGTGGGGAAGCTGAGTCTTTCACTTGGGAAATACACACTCAATCCCAATTTCTGTTTGAAAATATACTCTTAAGAGTGACTCTTCAAATTTAGTTATCTTTGTCAGGCAAGTGATATTAGATTTATTTACTTTATTTAAATAATATTTTAAGCCACCCATCTCAAAATGTATGGCTCAAAGCAGCTTACAATAATAAAACTAGTACATATCTTTTAAAAGACCTCCCCCAATACTTGAACATTCAGTATTCATTTTACAGAATCGCAGGATGAAGCAGGAGGCCTAATCTTTCTCTGTCACCTGCATTGCAAAAACAAAAGGTACTGGAGAGACGCTACCCAAATAAAGTACAAGCAGCCCACATACAATAATTCTGTTTGCACAAGGTTCCAAATCATGCTAGGTATAAGAGAGATTGAATGTGTGAGGATCTGAAGACCTGAGTCAGTTATTGCTATTGGTTGATGCATTCTGATTGCCCTGATAGGAAATATAATGCTACGATTAGTCCATAAGTAAATGGGACTATAAGCACAGGTGAGAATGCAAAAGACCCAGACTTTAATAACTGGTCTCAAAAAGAAGGAAGTTGAGTAGGTAGGCAGTTGAGGGGAGTAAGGGAGATAAAGAGTAGCTGGAAACCAAACATCTAGGCAGGTTAGCAAAAATATTAGAAAATGTAATGGTTAGAATGTTGACCAGAATTATGGAGAGCCAGATTCAGATCTCAACACAAATAAGAAGTTCACCAGATGATCTATGCCAATTATTGTTTCTAGATTAGTCTATCTTCTAGAAGTGATTTAAATGTATATTATAGGTATTATAAATAGGAAAGAATATGTCAAGATAAAAAGGTCCCTATTCGAAAACATGAGATCCTAAGGAAGAATTAAGGGGCAGAAACAGGCCAAATAAAAAGTGAGAGAAGCAGGAGGCTGGAAAGAAAGTGGACAATGTTTGGAAATAAGGAAAAGTGGATCTTGAGTTTACTACATACAATACAACTTCAGTTTTCAGGGCTGTGGTTCAGCAGATGGATGGATAATAATTCAATGGATAAAATTTTACTTTAGACTTCAAGTTAAACAACAATCAAAAATTTCCAAAGCAGTCTGGACAATTAACATCATTGTATTATTAAGTAACTGATTTTTAAAATATCAATTGTATAAATCTATGTCATTTGCATAATTACTACTGATGTAAATGTCACAAATAGTTGCAATTAACAACAGTTGTGTAATTACACAAATGACGATGATTATGTATATTCACATTCAACAGACACTCAGATTTAACAGTTCCTCTGCCTCTAAAACTGTCTATATGGGTTTAGTTTCCTATCAGCAATCTTCCTATCAATATTTTTATATACCTCAACATTTGATGAGTTTTTTATAACATTTTATAAAGTTACTGGATTTTGTTGTTTTGTTGACCAGCTCAATCCACGAAAAAGCATGATGGATCTATTAAGGTTCTGAAAAGGAGCCAAAATCGCCTAGCTAAAAAACCCTTCCCAAATAGCCTTAGATGGAAACAATTAACATCTCAAGTTTATATTCTCTTTCAGAAAGCAGCTAAAAGGTATTCAAAAACAACAATACTGGCATTCATTGACAAAAGATCATCTTGGCTCATCTGGAGCCTTTGCCAGCCCATATTTATTCTTTCTTTATCTTGGATACCAAGCAACAGTGCAAAACCCATGTCTTCTGATGAGAATGCTTTCAGCAGTTATTACTTTAAAGCAGTCAAATGAAGGACATGGTCCTAAAAAAAAAAAAAAAAAAAAAATGGCTCAAGCAATATTTCTACTGTCTACCATCTTTTGGGCCTATATCAAATAGTTTCAGACTTTATAAAGGCACAGATGATAACATTGATAAATCTGTCTATTATATTTAGAAGTAAAATGAAGAAAGTTGGAATTAATCAGCAAGCCATCCAGAAAAGTCGTATCACATAAAAATTCTCCTATGTTGTTGAGACTTGAAGACCATGACCAATAACAAGAAATATACAACAAGGTTGGGATCCTACCAATATACCCACCGATTCGCTGAACATGTGCTTTACTCTGCCATGCGACTCAGCTGAGAAGATAAAGGTAGGTAAAGCACAGGGGCGGGCAGGTGGGCCCACTTGCTTGTGGGAGTGAACCGGTTTGCTCCCAGCTGATCTTTGGAGCTACAGGTTCGCCCAAACCGGTCTGAACCGGTAGAATCCCACCTCTGTATATACAATCATATATGCTGAAATCATTTTGGTTTCAGCAGGAGAATATTCGATTTATTTGACTCAGCCAAATTCTATTCCTTTCTAAAGGAATTCAACAGCAAAGTACCTCGGCCAAAGTTCACATTGTTAGAATTTTATCATAATAGATATCCTGGTAATACAAAGCAACTCATCAAATTTGCTAAATATAGAAGAGATTAAGATTTATATCTGCCAAATGAGGCTACTCTGGATTGAAATTATTAAATGGAATGTGTCAAACACTTCTTATTTTCATCTTAATATTACTATTTCAACCTTTGTAAATTATGAAACACCAGACTTCCACTATATCAAATATTAATAATATACTACAATAGTCTTTTAGTATAGTTTTTGAAGCATAAATATGATAACATTTCATAACAGTTTTAAACAGTCACCCCAGTAAGTTTAAATATCGTATACAATTAGTGTTCTTAATATCTTCTATTATGGTAGAATATTTGAGAAAGAATTACATTTCCTCCCAATGTAATATTTGAATAGAAGCATCTTAATGTTATTTTCTGAGCACGTATCATGGAAATAGCATATTCAAATTAGGTATCTATGTGGTTTACTTTTCCTATGATACAATATATATCAGCGATGGCAAACCTTTTTTGGGTCATGTGCCATAACAGGGGAGCGCAGCGGGGTTGTGCACAGGTGTGCCGCACCCACAATATAATGTGCGACCACTCCAATGCGCATGCGCCCATGAGAGGCACTCCCCCCCATTTTCTGCATGCTTTTTTCACCCTCCCAAGGCTCCAGAGGTTTTATAGGAGCCTGGGGAGGGTGAAAACTGCCTCGCCTGCTTCCCGGAGGCCCTCCGGAGGCTTCAGGGACCTTCAGGAGGCTTCCCTCAAGCCTCCGGAGGGCTTAAACCGATCCTACGAGCAAACCAGAAGTCCATTCCCAAACTTCCGGTTTGCCCATAGGGCCAGTTTTTTGTGCACCTGAAGCCTCCAGAGCACCTCCGGGGTTTCAGGGGATGCTCTTTTCACCTCCCCAGGCTCCTATAAAACCTCTGGAGCCTGGGGAGAGAGAAAAATGGCTTGCACATGCCATCCCGGCTACATATACTGATGATCTTGCATATCTAAAATACAAACCTGGTTCCTATTTATTTTTTATATTATTTGTATAGCTGTCTATCTCACATGGACTCTGAGTGGCATACAGAACTTAAAAAATAAAATTAATTTAAAAAGTCACAATTAAAAAAAATAAGTATAAAATAGCAAACAAAACAAGAGAGTATAGTAGAAACTAGAATAAGGGAGCCACTGTAAAATCTCCCTAGTTCCCCGGAACACAAGTCCTGATAGTTTCAGAATGTTCAGAGATTTGAGCCAACCTGACTTCTGGAATGGGTAGGGAGAAGATTCCAAAAGGATACTCCTCAAGAGCAGTCCCATGTAGAGCACATTATAGAAATCTTAATAGGAAGAGTATAGCAATAGCAATAGCAATAGCAGTTAGTTAGGTATATAAGTCTAACTGCTATTGCTAGAGTATAGGGCTGTGATGGCAAACCTATGGCACGTGTGCCACAGGTGGCATACAGAGTCCTCTCCACAGGTACATGAGCCGTTCCCCCTGCTCAGCTCCATCGTGCATGCACATGCGTCTCCCACCGGCCAGCTGATTTTTGGGTCTCTGCCGTGCATGTGCAGGGGGAGGGTGCATGTGGGAGGTGCACATTCATGCACAGTGGGGAGGACAGCATGCCCCCACTGCGGCCCATTTTTGTCCCAGGAGGCTGCAAGGAAGCCCACTAGACCCAAAATAGGTCATGGGGAGTCACACACATGCACAGGGGGGTGGGGAGGTGTCAGGCACGCATTACATTATGCCCCCAGTCTAAGAGCAGGTATGACTGGTACACAACATGAAACTGTGCAAAGACCTCCTAACCACAATTGCTATCTGCTCTTTAAGAAGGGGTCATGAATCCAGAAGGACCCACAGATTACTTATTTACCCTTATTTACCCTTCTAAAGTAAAACCACCAAGAATGCCAGCTGGGTGTTGGATAGAAATACCTTGTCAACAACCATCCATCTCAGAATTCCAGAAATAGCACACAATAGTTATTGGACTACATTTTTAGTCTGTAGGAGGAGCACAGGTCCAAACACATTCTGCCTAAGGCATGGTAGGTATTCTTTGACTTCTATCTCTTTGGATAGTCACCTGCTCTGCCTGCATTGTTTAATGGAGTGTTCATCAAGAGAAGGGTAATAGATGAAAGTATTTTCTGCTGATTCATACAGTGTTAGTGAAAGTAAATTTCTAAAGCAAATTTGGTTGAGAAAAAGCAAAAGTGAACCAGCTAGATCTAAAATGTAGAGTTCAATGGATGACATTTCAGAATTTGAGAATTCTTCAAAAGATTACCCTAGTTTTAAATTTATTTGAAGAAAAGGCCTATTGAATTCAGTTGGAGCTAGAATGAATCAGTTCTTTCCTAAATGCCCACTTTTACCAAATCAAATTAAGACTTTATTATGGTTATTGGCCAAAACCCAATAAATAAAACCTGACCTATACAGTATAATGGAACATTCAGTCTTCAGTTTTCCTACATAAGCATTGTTTCTGCTGCAGATGGCCCTTCTATCCCCCGAGGATGACTTTTTCATACCATATCCATGTTGCTAAGTAGAAAAAATTTGTCACAGAATAAGTCATGTTAGGTATCCTGCCAGCTATAAGCTATTTACATTAACTTCTTCAATAAAATTGAGAAGATATTTTTTAATAATAATCATAATATTAAGTCAGAATAAAAAACCACAATCTAGAAAAATGTCCTCCATTTCATCACCCTTGGTCTTCATGAAGTAGTGGAACATTCTGGAATCTTCCCTCCAGGGTAATTAAAGTGAGCTATGGAAAAGGCCCATCTATAATTGGAATAAAAGTACATCTATTTTTCAAGCCCACTAAAATCAACAGACTTATTCTAGAACAGATTCTGTTCTAGAATCAATCAATCAAAGCACTGATTGCCCATTGTTATAAATCTCTCTTACCTTTCACTAATATATTTATGAACCATAGTTTTTGTTCAACATAGCCAAGTTCAAAGACTTGAGCTGAGAATTTGTTTTCAAAAATACTTGGTCAATGTAACCCACAACACATACAAATTGTTAAACAATATTTTTTAAAGACAGATAAATATATGGGACATTAATTGGGGGGAAGCATTTATTGCTGAATACAGAAAAGTTAAGCAGGCTACACTTGTATGTATGATAGACCACCCAGGAAGTCCTAAGGCTATTATCAACAGCTGGAAAAACCATCTAGAAGAATCACTGTTTTAAGGAAGACTATAAACAATGGAATACTTTTAAGGAATGATCAACTGTAACAATGATGTGTGCAATTTCAGTCACCCTCCTAAAGGAACCAGAATGATTAAATTTCTCAGACTGAAAATCAAGAAATCTAGAATATAGGGAAAAAAAGAAGTTACCTATTTGGTTGGGGAAATAAGATAACTCACCAGAAAAGGAAGCAGGAGGCATTTGCCAATCTCCTCAGGGAAAGGAAAGATTAGCATATAAACAGGTCTAACTTTATCCAGGGCATCTTCTGAGAAGCATTACATAAATCAGGAAGTTTGTGAAAAGCTTCCTATCACACCTATCTCCATTCCAATAGAATCTTTTGAAGTTCTGCATATTAATTGAGAGGAAATTAAAAATCTTACATCTTACATTGCTAGATTTGATTAATTCTTGGTTCCAGCAACTAATTAGAGAGGTATGGAAATAGAGAAGAAAATCAAACCCAATGCATTATTATTTAATTTTACAATAATTAACAAGTTTGGAAGCAGCAGAATACATGCTCTACAAGAGGTTCCAGGTTCAAAATCCTCCAAATAGGCTGTGCTTGCACAAAACAGAAAACAGGTGCTGCCAGTTCAAAAGCATAGGCCTAGACTAAACAACCCTCTGGTCTTATTTCATATGCAATAATCTGTTCCTTTAAGGTGCAGAGAAGATGATCCAAAATTTGAAACTGCTCTTGTTTAAGCTAGGTTGTTGCTTATATAGTCAATTAAATGCAATGCAATTAAATGTGTACTCTAAAAGAGCGGCCTCACATAGAGAATGAAAGCAATTATGTATTTTTTTGAACTGAGAAGTCATGTTTGTCATAAGGCATCTTGCTCATTCTTCTAGGGACTGTAGGAGATTAGCAGGTTTAGCCCAAGGGAGGGGTCAAACGTGTCATCAGTCTTGAATCCCTTCCTGCCCACAAGAGATCTAAATCCAGCCCACCTTGAATTCCATTGCCTCTTATTTACTGCCAATTTGCTTTGACCGTGAGTGTGAATAAAGTCATCACTCAGCACAATTAACCCCAAAGTGCCTAATTTTAGGTAATAAAATAAATCCAGAGAACCAGGCAAATTTTTAAAAAGTAAAAGGAAAGACAATATTAAAAAGTTGCTGGAAGAAACAATTTATTATCAAAATATTTTTCCAAAAATTTATATTTTTTAAATTATAATAATAAAGGATGTATTTTTTTAAAGTCCTGATTAAAATTATTCAAGTGAGAACAGATTGTTTAATTTGATTTAATGTAACCAAATTAAATATGGCTCTACCAGGATACAAAAAAGGCAATTTTCAGGAAAAAAGGAAATTCAGCAGGTTCTGACAAGTTCTGGAGAACTGGTAGCAGAAATTTTGAGTAGTTTGGAGAACCGGCAAATACCACCTCTGGCTGGCTCTAGAGTGGGGTGGGAATGGAGATTTTGCAAAATCCTTTCTGCAGATGTGGGGAGGGAATGGGGATTTTGTAGTATCCTTCCCTGCCATGCCCACCAAGCCACGCCCACAGAACTGGTAGTAAAAAAGTGAATTTCACCAGTCGTTTAGATAAGTTTCTATATTTAAAAGTTTAGGGAACTTTGTTTCTCTTTGCAAGAAGTGGTTTAGGTAAAAAATGAGCTTGCCTGTCTTATGTATTAATACTTTTACCTTTTACTTTAAATATAATGAAAACATTTATTGACAGCTGGGCTAAGCCTGTACTCTGCCTCCTGGACAACTACATTATGAGCATATTTCTTTTTAAATGAGACCTCCTGCTATTTAATTGCTTGTAATTCTTTTAGCCTTTGCATACCCCCAAGAGCCCTGCTGAATTCAAATCTCCAAAAAGCTTTAGTCTCACTTAGTCATTGTCCAGATTTGCGCATCCTCCATCTGGGTAGCCCTAATGTCAGATACTAAACCTGAATTATTTGTTTGTTTGTTTGTTCACTTGTTTGTTTAGCATACAAAGAATATGCTGTGCTATTTAGTCTTCCATGTTAGGGGATATACTATCTATTTCTAGTACAATGTTTCTCAACCTTAGCAACTTTAAGGTATGTGGACTTCAATTCCCCAAATTCCCCAGTTAGCCTTGGGGAATTGAAGTCCACCCATCTTAAAGTGGGTCTAGGACATCTTGTCGCAGCCAACTCACTACACCCAATGATTTTGCCATGGCAAGTTGTCCCATTCTGTCTTAAAGTTGCTAATAATGAGAAACATTGCACTACAGAAAGGCATCGTTTTCCTGCTTCCAACTGAGGATTTCATAAATGAGAGGGGAGGGGGGGAGGAGGGGGAGGAGGAGGAAGAGATGATGATGATGATGATGATGATGATGATGATGATGATGATGATGATGATGATCTTTACTGAAACACATAAACCACATAGCACTCCATATTATTTCTACAATGGTTTCTGTATGTCCCTGAAAATTCAAGTAAGGCAGAATGTAAAGTATCTACACAAAGTTACATTTCCAATGCGTCCACCCATGCTGTATCTGGAAGCAGCCCACTACTTAAAATCTGACCTGCCATTACATACATTGCCTCGATGTGTGTGTGCTCCGGAGCTATAGCCATTACCTTATAAGGTAGCAAAAGCACTTAGACTTATATACCACTTCACAGGGTTTTACAGCCCTTTCTAAGTGGTTTACAGAGTCAGCATATTGATCCCAACAATCTGGGTCCTCATTTTACTAACCTTGGAAGGATAGAAAGCTGAGTCAATCTTGAGTCGCTCAGAATCGAACTCCGTGAGTTAGCAGTGAGATAATCTGCAGTACAGTGGTGGAATTCAAAAAAAATTACTACCGATTCTGTGGGCATGGCTTGGTGGGTGTGGCAGGGGAAGGTCCCCATTCCCTCCCCATCAGCTGAGACTCTGGATGCAGAGAATAGATGGGGGCCGGGGCAGTCAGAGGTGTTATTTACCGGTTCTCCGAACTACTCAAAATTTCCGCTACCAGTTCTCCAGAACTGGTCAGAACCTGCTGAATACAACCTCTGTTGCAGTACTGAATTCTAAACCCTGCACCACCACAGCTATTCTTGCTCTGATATCTACTGCTTTGGGTTATTGATATTCTGCTTATAGAGATATGCTAAACGTTTGAATTTCTCCATGCATGTAACTCATCTAAGGGTTATGTGCCTCTTTCTTTATTTACCCTGCTGCAGTTGATACCATATAGCAATTTTCATGGAAGAAAACATGCAGACTTTTAAACATGCTCATTACGTGGCTGGCGTCAGCTTAGCTTTTTTATTATATACAGTTATGCTAAGTGGGTTTTCCCCTATATGCTCAACCAGCGAAAATCCTGCTCAAAGGCTAAAGGGAAAGAACTGATTGTATCATTTTTTAAGTAGACCCAGAGGACAAGACTAGTCATGTAACTTCTAAATAGATGTTTACCACAGAACGGCAGGCAAAACAATGCAAGGAATGCTGAAAGCACATCAACAGGTACGGCATGTTCCAAGCCTGGGAGATTCTGTGGAGTTTGCGAGTGCAACCAAGTTGGAGTGAAAGCTTGAGCTACCGAATCTTTACACACTAAATGAAAAATGATGGGGGTTCCAAATGCAGGTTTTGGTGCACATGCCTGAACCTAGACAGAGAACTCTGCAGGGAGACAAGCAAGACTATGCATTACTAATCCTTTGCAGGTATTTTTGAACTACAGAGAGGATAGCAACCTACTCCCCAGTCTTGGTCCCACCACCTTTCATCTCCCCGTTTTTATTGGGGCAGTTTGAAAAAAGGACAGTAAAATCTGCTGCTGCTACCACACAGCTGATGACACACATCATTCTGAGTTGACTTCCCTGTTGCAAAGTGGCAAAAGGAGGTGCTCATAGCTGTTCATGCTTTCCAATCTTGGAAGAAAACAGAAGGCATTACTTCATGATGTCTGGTCTTCGGATTTCTTTGAAATGTGGAAAGCCAGGGTAGCTGCAGATTCCTGAAGAATAGATTTAGCATGTGGAGTCTTCAAATACCTCAAACCACCAAAACCTCATCCTTCATCCATGAGATTGCCACCAACGTTTTTGTCTCTTTGGAAAACACTTCAAAAGCAATTTCCATTGAATTTAATGACGACAATTTTTAAAAACGCAGAAGACATTTTCAACATAGCACTCCTTGATCATACAAAATAGTCTAACCACATGCATCTGAACTCAATTACTGTCTGTCTTTAAACTATCTGTCAATCCAGCAGGGAGAAACTGGTCCTGGTGGATATCACCCCCCACCTACTTCCCCTTCACCAACTCACCATTTGTGAATATTTGAAGGAAGCCATCATCTTCTCAAGAGTCAGCCACACTAACTTGATCAGTAGTGCAGTTATCTTGAGATTGACATGACTGGCATTTTTCCCCAGTCTTTGCCCCTCTTACAATTATATAATGTATGACTGGCACTGTTATTACATTTCATTATGTAATAAAGCAGTGGAAAAGGATCTAACTAAATGTTTAGAAGAGCTGTCTAAGGATTACTAAATATTAGTAAGCCTAGTGAGCTGGTCTTTTAATTACAGATATGTCTCTCTTGTAATTTATCTGTAAGGATAACATTTTGGACATATCAAAGTGTGGAATATACCTTAAAGAACAAACCAGAAGTAAATTATGTCACTTGTAAATATAATTCACTTTAGCCTATTTAGTTTCTAATAATATAATAATTAAACCTGTGGTTGTTTATGTTTTATGAGAAGAAAGATGAATCTTTTCTTTGAGTATTATTGAGGTATATTCCTCCAGTTCTCCTTCAGAATCTGGAATCACCCAGATTAAAGTAGAGAAATTGGAAGTAAAAGATGGAATACATTGTATACTGTCACTTTTTCAATTGTGTGTTTCTGCCAATCCAAATGTCTTCATGAACTGTACCCATGACACAAGTAGTTGCTCATTTGTGTATTGCTACTATGCATTATATTTAAGAAATACATTAAAACTTCTGAGCTGTGTATATGGGTGAAGAGCCCAAAGCTCTGTACTCTCACATCATTATTCATTGTTCAATAGGTGAATGATCTTTCTTCTGGCTGAACTGTAGTGGATCAAAGTTACTCAAACAATGATCGGAATAGATAATGAGAAAAAACTTCAATTGCAGTGCTTTAACTAATACATAAAACATTATTGCAGCAGCAGCATTCAAAAATGCCTGGTTTAACCATTGTTAAGAGCAGTTTAAAACTTTAAATCAGGAAATGGCGATCTGATGACCACATATATTCTAAAATGATATGTACATGAAAATCCCAAGATGTTTTTTTTAAATAATAATAATAAAACTGCTCAAAGGATTCTTCAAATCCTGGAGTGTGACATATTAGGAGAATTTAGGTGAATATGCCGATAGTCGATAACATTCAAGAGATGAATTACAATATATGGACATTGTTACATCTTATGAATGCTTGGCATTATCATATGGAATGGCACAAAGGTGTGTGGAGTACCAAAATATGATGGAGAGCTTGATAGCTAGCCTGTTAGACGATAGATAGATAGATGATAGATAGATAGATAGATAGATAGATAGATAGATAGATAGATAGATAGATAGATAGATAGATTGCAGTGTCATATTTAATGGTCTTGTTTGCCTGAAAATTACTCATTCCTACCATAAGAAGTCACTTTACTTTTAAGCTGGCATATTCTAGCTAAACCTGAGAAGAGAATAAGAGCTGTAGTTCTAATCCAAATGGTATGTTCAGCCCTCTTCCCTTAAATTGTCAGAAAAAGGAAACAGAAAAAGGATAATTCTGGAACAGTGTGCAGGATTTTACACAACTTCCATTCCCCTCTGGGGGAGGGGGTTGTCTCTCTTTTTACCCAGTGTATATATCCTGTGTGGTGTTACCAGTTGTACTAACTGCCAGGAAGCAAATAAATAGTAATAGTAAACAAGTGGTAGACTGGGAATAAATTTGGCATGTAACACATTTTTGTGTCTTGTTAGTACAAAACTGTGGCTATCTGATGGTGTTTTTCCAATGTGAGAAATAGAGTGAAAAGATCAAATATTTTCCTATCTGACTCTAAATCTATATAACTCCGGTTTTGCAGGAATGGAGGTTTATATAATCTGAAGTAGAAAGATGTTTTTCCTCCTTTTGAAGACACAACATGCTTGATTACAGAATTGCAGACATTTCTTCAGGGCTGTGTGAAATACCTAACATTTTTCAGAAGTCTCCTCAGCTTCTCTGTTATCCACTATCTGTCCACATAGCTAGTTGTTAAAGATACTTAGGTTTGTTGCCAGTAAAAAAAACTCAGAGAGAGAGGGGGGAGGGAGGGAGGGAGGGAGGGAGGGAGAAAGAGAGAGAGAGAGAGAGAGAGAGAGCTGCAGATGCAAAATATAGACATTTGGGGGACTTTTGAAAAATCCTCAGTTTAACACATTCCATCCAACATCCTTTTTGTGCTGTGTTCCCACAATGCTACCTCCATTTCTTTCCCATATGTAGAATTGAAGTCCAGATATCTTAAAGTTGCTGAGATTGAGAAACAATGATCTATTCCACCCCACAGGGGAAGTCAGTGCACTTTTGCCAGCCATGACCAGTCTGGATCCATAGAAAAGCATTTGGGGGAGAAAAAAGGTTACTGTTACTGGTTAAACCAGTTGACACCAGTTTTGATATATTTATTTTCAAGTTTTAGAGTCTTTTCGTAGTATTTCTGAACAATTTAAATGCTTTCCTGGACAGTTTGGATAGTAATGATCTGTCATTTCCGCCTTCCAGATTTTAAAAGAAAAAATGGGGGGGTCCTTAATATTGATCAGAATAATACTGATCAATAATACTGATTTTCTCTTTTGTCACTGGGGATCCAATTAATAGAGAGGAAATATGGAGTATACACACACATGTTCCATTTGCTATCTATTTATTAATACACACACATACACACGCAAAGAGAGAGAGAGTCCAAAAGTATAAATTGGAATGTTGTCTGTCCATTGTTACAAAATTATCTCTCTCTCTTTCTGTCTCCATGAAAACCCGGACAAACAGACAATCTATTTTCTAAAATACAAGGACAAACAAGGAATTGAAAGTTAGACAAAGAAACATTTATCTCGTGTGTGTATGAAATTCACTCATGTTTTAAAGGGGCTCGCTTTTTCAACAGCAAATTGAGTTTTTCTTGCAAGAAACTAGGTTAATCAGTCTTTCCATTACATTGATAGAGAGCCAGTTCAAAAGCTCAAAGTGAATATATTTCTTCAGGCCAAGATTTTATTATAGAAGGTTGTAGTTTCTTTCCAGCTATGCATTGCAGTTTTTACAATACCCCCAAGCCCAGTGTACCAAGACTTCCTCATCGATTGGCCAATTCCAAAATTTTTCTACAAAATTTAACAGTACACCTTTAAACCTCAGTTCTCTTTGCAGTCCCAAAATGGAATAACCAAAGAGCAGATCCAAACAGTATGTGTTCAGACTCCTTCAAATATATTACATCTGCAATGTTAGAAGTTTAATAGCCAATCTTTGTCAAACCTCCTCCGGGCTGCCAAATAAAACATAAAATGCATTTTTAATGAATTAATCTTCTACGCTACATCCAATGCGCAGTAAATTCAAAGTTCTTCATAATTTCATATATTGATAAATTCCACATTTTTGGTATATAATTTAACGTCACATGAACATATTTAATTTCATTCCTCTCAGACTTTTCACCCAGGAGATTGGATTGGAAATAGTTAATGAAGTATTTTCTCCAGAAACATCGATCGAAAGTATTTTTTTTTTTTAAAAGGTAAAAATTACCAGGCAAGAATTCCAGTGATTAATCAACTTTCAAAGGACCTATATGGGAAATTTTAAGGCACATTTTTGCCATTTTTCTCCCATTTTGTGTAGGACGTTTGAACCCTTTTCTCTTTATGAAAAAAGCAATTTACTTCTGTTCACAGTTGTGTTAACTGACACGCATTTTATCAGGGTTAGAAGCAACTCTCACAATTCCTTTTTTCAAAATCAGTATTAACAAATTCATTATTAAACTAAACCAAAATGACCCAGTGATCTCCAACAATTTTTGGATTTTTGGAAATGTGAGCTTTGACGAATCTCCAGATTTTTTTAAATTTGGGAAATATGTAGCTTTGAATGTGCAAAGTTAAGTAAGTGTACATTGAAATGTAAGCTGAACATTCTTCCTGTCCATTTCTAATCACAGTTGACGTATCCCATTAGTCTTCAATAGATAAAAGAGATAACGGAACTTCTAGATTTGGAATCTCATGCATATCTAAAGTCCCAGGTCATTTAGGGTAATATGTGGCTTAATTGGAATCTATGTACACCTACTAATTGCTTGAATGAAATGATCTTTTGCAAGTTCAGTGAAAGGTAAGTTTCATTCTGTTGAATTAAGCATGCATAGGATTACAACTTGAATAATATTGTAAAAATCAACTTTCTAAATAATTTGAAAAAGAACCATAGTTTTTACTAGTTTCTACTGGAGGTATGGATTTTGTTTAAACTACCTAAGACTGCCTCTTGTAAATAAAAATATTAGTAGTATTACTCTTGAATATACAAATAAAACAATAGCTATGATACAGCAGTGATAGACGACATGTCATGCTAAGTATCCAAGTCTCAGCTAGTCATTTGCACTTGGTAGGTATACTCAGTGGGGTTACCAATGAAGATAATTACATGTTTGTTTATTTATTAGGGCTGTTCAAAGAATTTTTCTGGAAGGCTCCGTGCAGCTGCTTTTAAGGTTTTCCCAGGGTATCTGCACATGTGGGTGCATGCACAGACAATGCTGTCATTGGAATTGATGGTAAAATAAAGGAAAAGTCACAGCTGCATCAACACTTAGAGGAGACAGTGTTTTCTTGCATCAACATTTTACAAAATGCTCCTTCAAATACTGCACACAGCCTTCTTATTTATTACATTTAGGTCTTCCCCCCGCCACTGCCCACAGGAGTTCTATGTGGTATATATGGCATTCTCTTCCGTTTTATCTCCCAACAACTAATGAGATTAATTATGCTGAGAACTGGTGAGCTAAGGTCAGTTGATGAGCTGCCAAGGTGACTGGCATTTTGCTTCTGAATCTCCCCAGCCTAGTTTAATCCTAACCCCCACTGGCTCTATCTCTAGTTTTTTTTCTCTGACAGCTTGTTAAGGAAGCACACAGACCTCAAATGTTCAGTTTTATTCATTATGGAACATCCACCAAGGCAAATTATGATATACATTTGGTGCCATGGATATTTTTAATTTTATACATTCGATGCGATTCATAAAATTTGTAAAGATTATAAAATCTCACGTAAAGATGTATTTACATGAAGAAAAGAACACGTCTTATGTTCAAGCTAACTGTAATTACTGTTTTTACAATCAGATAAAAGTTAATATTTTGTTTAATAACTGGATCTTTGAATTATATTAAATATTATTTTAAGGTATAATTAAAAGGTAGAGGCAATCACATGGCTGCTATGAATATATAGAATATTTTTTTGAAAAACTATTATTTTTAGAGAGGGAGATCAAGGAATGACCAATTGCACAAACCAATAACCCAGCAAGTGTAACAAAGTAAAAAAAATGGTGTATTTCTGCTGAGCATAATGAAATATCCACTTTTTCATTTTGCCTTGGAATATTTAGTAGAGTATAGGTAGTCTTCATTTAGGGACTTCATGGTTTAGTGATAATTCGCAGTTCATTTCATTTCATTTATTAAATTTATAGGCCGCCCAATCCCGGAGGACACTGGGCAGCTTACAATGAAAGAAGGGGAAAAAAAGGAAAAGGAAAAAAAAGAAAAACAAAATAAGTAAAAAAAAATAGTTTCATATACACAACACACATATGTTCTAATCGGGGCTGGACCTTAACACTAAGGTCAACAGACCCAGGCCTGCCGGAACAGCCAGGTTTTCCTGAAGGCCATGAGAGTGGGTAAGGTCCGGACCTCTGGGGGTAGCTTCCACAGGGTCGGAGCAGCCACAGAGAAGGCTCTCCTCCGGGGGCCTGCCAGCCGACATTGACCGGCTGATGGTATCCGAAGGAGGCCCACCCTGTGGGATCTTATCGGCCGTTGGGAGATGTATGGCAGTAGGCGGTCTCACAGATAGGCTGGTCCTAAGCTATGTAGGGCTTTAAAGGTAATAACCAACACCTTGAATTGCATCCGGAGACCAATTGGCAGCCAGTGCAGCTCGTGGAGGACAGGTGTAATATGGGTGTACCAAGATACACCCAATATCGCTCGCGCGGCTGCATTCTGGATTAGCTGTAGTCTCCGAACGCTTTTCAAGGGTAGCCCCATGTAGAGCGCATTGCAATAATCGAGCCTTGAGGTGACAAGGGCCTGAGTGACCGAGTTATGGTGGTAATGAAAAAAATAGATCCTTCTACTTTGACCTTTATAAAATAAAGCAAAAGAAAGCTCAAGTAAGATAATAAGTACAGTTGCAGCTCCATTTTAGTGATTGTTTCGCTTAATGACTGAGTTGCTAGTCCCAACTATAGTCACTAAACAAGAACTACCTGCACAAAATAATAATACAGAATGCAAAGCTGTGCTTCTAAAATGCATTTTAACAACAACAAAAACCTTCCACCTATGTTTTAGATTTAAAGGCAAGTTTATCGTGTGGATAATATTTTTTTAAGTCAGGGATAAGTGACATTTTATGAAATTAGGGACGCATTCCAGTCTAATAAAAATTAGTTTGCAGTGTTACATACTGACAGTCAGTATGGTAGTTTCCATCAAGGTCCTCCAATCTGGCAGGAAAATACTAAAGCCAATTGGCGAAGCCGTTTGTCAGCTCCCTATCAAAGGCTAGCTGTCACACGGAATGGTGCTGGATTGTACGTAGTTGTCATAATAAAGAGCTGTTGCTTGTCACTGAAGCCTGGGTGTGTTTTATCATTCACCCAATCTAACACCCAGGTTGGGCTTGTGTTTTGTTTTTTTCAGATGGGCAAATGGGCTTATTCGGATTTTGAATAACCTGAGTATAAGACCAATATATTTAATATAGGGAGAGCTAGGATAGAGGAATTCTTTTGAGATTTGCCAGGTCTTTAGCATCTAAAAGATGAAAAGTAAGAAAAACTGACAGCAATAAACAGTTCGCGTTTATAAATAATTATCATATATACACATGTACAAGCACATCTGCAACTCAGAGCCCCTAAAACCCTCCCTTCTCTCCCTTCAGCTCTCTTTCATTTCTTTCTCCCTCTCCCCCTTCTCCCTCTAATTTGTTTCCCTCTATTTTCCCTCTCTCCCATTTTCTCCTTCCAGCTCTCTTTCATTTTTCTCTCTATATCTCCCTCATTCTCCCCTTTTCTCTTTCATTTCTTTCTTGCGCCTGCAAGCAAAATACCCTCCTGGGCCAGGATCATGGCGGCAGGGACAGCAACTCCTTCCGCTGCCGCCACTGAGAAGTGAGTAGCTGGCTGCGCTGCACAGGAGACTCCTCAGCGCCAGACTCCGGTCGGTCCCCTTCGTGTTCGCTCAGGAAAGAGCCGGAGCAGCCGTCTCTGGATGCAGAGAGGGAAGAGCTCCAGAGTCCTGCACAAGGAGAGCCATGTGCAGTGCAGGCAAACTGGAGCTCTTCCCTCCCTGCACCCAAACAGCTGCTGCTGCTGCTCCCCATTCCCCTCCTTCCTGAGCCAACCCGAAGGGGACCGCAGCTCGTGCTGACTTGAATCTGGTGCTGAGGAGTCTCCTGCGCAGTGTGGCTTCCCTGTGCTTCATCCCCAGTACTCCCCACGTTGCACAGTGGTGACAGCGGGAGGAGAGTTGTTGCTTCCTCCGCCTTGATCCTGGCCCAGGAGGATATTTCTCTTGCACATGCGCAAGAGATGAGCGCAAGAAAAGCGCTGGAGCTCTTCCCGACACTGAGTTGCCTGCAAAGGATGCGGAATGGCAAGCAGGTGAGAGGCTCGTGCCTTCTCTGGGTGGAGAGCAGATTGCGCGATTGGGTCAGCAGGGAGCTGCTCTTTCCCCCCTCCTCACCTCCGTTCCGGCTCCTATATTTCCCCCCACCCACCTCTCTCTCTCTCTTTCTCTCTCTCTCTGATCTTGGGCGCTGGGCTGTCTTCGGCGAGAGGAGCAGCAGAAGCCCCTTATTGGCACAAGGTTCCGTTCTTTCCTCCTCCAGCCGCTTGCGTGGTGATCCCACCTCGCAGACTTCCAACCAGTAATCCCCTCCTCCTGAAGCAGCACACATGGGAAACAGCTAAGCCCCCTGGTTTGATTGTCTATGAATTGCTGGTTCAGTTTCCCTCTCCCTTCCCGTTCTCCCGCCGTTCCCTAGCTTGTCGTGCATTCTTTCCAAAAATCGGGACTTTTTAAAAACGCCGCGGGACGCGGGACAAATTGTTAAAAATTGGGACTGTCCCACCAAAAGCGGGACGTCTGGTCACCTTACACTAAAAAGATCATTAGTATGACATCTCACATGTTCCATTATTTTTTTTAGGAAAAAACAAAACCGATATTGATCACAATTTTAATTTCTTTTTTTTAAAGACAAAAATACACATTCACTAAGCTGAATAAGAATAAATTTTCACACAATGCTAAATATGATTGTATCATTAGAACCAAAAGGCAATGTGTGGAGCAGTAAATAGGGTAAAAGGCAGAAATCACTTGGAAGGACAAAAAATTATATTTAGCTACATTTCATTATCTCATATATTTACAACACTTTATCCTTTTTCTGCATTTTGCATAACACTTTTTCCCCAAAAGAAATTGTATGAGGGATTTGTGCATGTGTATGCATGTACACAGACAAGCTGCTCGCACACTGTTTGCAAACTTTATCAGTTGCTATAAAATATAGGCTTTTAAGGAGAAAAGTAAAGATGTAGTAACTGTTATGTATAGTTCCAGAATTATATTCATGGCTAATAAAAAAAACAGAAGGGCAATTACTGATGAGTTAAACTGCCACATTTGTGTCCTGATATAAAAATAGGATTAGTTTTCAATTTCTCAGTTAATACCCAATTGTTTGCCAAACTTCACAGGTTATTTTTATGCATTGCATTAATACAGACATCAAAGAAAGCCAGCAAAGATAATATTTGCAATTCTATAGAAACTTTTAACATGCAATCTGAGAAAACCACAAATTCTCAGAAGCAAAAACACTCCAAATAGTTACCCAGGAATACTACAGAAATAAGAAAGTTCCCTAGCTCACAGAAAGATTGAATGTACAGTAATTGCTAGGCACAATCTAAGCTTTTTAAAGAGAAAACAAATGAAACAGGATCATTAACAGGAGGCCACATTTTGGGTGGTGGGGAAGCATCCCTGGTTGGCAATCTGCCAAACCTTTGTTTCTGTTAGTCCCTGGCTATTACCTCTGCTTCATCCAGGCTCATGAGTAGAGACAAAGCTAGCCCACACAAACACACACACACACACACACACACACACACACACACACACACCTCTCTTTCGGTCTACCTGAGCCTCAAACAGGATTACACTGTATATTCTGATTGAATTCTAGTCTAAATGTGATTCAAAAACCGATTGATACTGAAAAGTTAGAAAAGACTTATTGTAAGGAAATTACCCATGAGCCGAGATGGAGATTTTGGTTTTGGAGACCAGAGGCCAGACTCATTTTCCCCCTGTATTGCATAATTGTCTGTTTCATAAAATATCAATATATTCCTGACATCACTTTCCTAAACCTTCTCTCCTCTTTTCAGGATTTGTGAATATCTTTATCTACGTGCTTGATTTTTTATTCAGTGAGCTTACAAGTATTCAATCTACTGATGTAACAGCTCTTTGAAGAAGAAGAATCTTGGGCTCACATATAAATGATTGATCATTAGAGACCACTACCTAACATGCAACACAGTGTACCTGCAGTTTGGGCCTTATTCTTTTGTTATTTGTGCATGGTTAAAGTGGTGGGTTGTTATTTAAAGATTAAGGCTACTTCTTTTACAGAAATTCTATGTGGTTGTTAATGAGTTCTAGTTCTACCTTAGGCACAAACCAGATGATTAATCTTGGGCCAGTCACTCTCCCTCTCTCACCCCTGGGAAGTAGAGAGGAGAGAGAGAGAGAGAGAGAGAGAGAGAGAGAGAGAGAGAGAGAGAGAGAGAGAGAGAGAGAAGAGAGAGAGAGAGAGAGAGAGAGAGAGAGAGAGAGAGAGAGAGAGAGAGAGAGAGAGAGAGAGAGAGAGAGAGAGAGAGAGAGAGAGAGAGAGAGAGAGAGAGAGAGAGAGAGAGTAAGTCCCAATGACAAAGGTAAATAATTGTAGATCCATATTTAAAAATCTAGGAAAGAATTATTTCAGTTGTACAGTATAATTTTCTTCACACCTTCTTCTGCTGCCATTCCAAGTTTTACAACTATTTCCACTTTCCAAATATGGAGGTTCAAAACAATCCGAAATAAAACACACAAACTGTTTGCTAATTCATTGTTGTTGTTTAAATGCCTGCATTTGAATTCACATATCATGGTCTTGGTTCAATTATGTTTATCATAAACCATAACAACCTTGTTTGGGCATAGTGCTAAAGTGTAAACTATGATTTATCAATCTCGGTACCTGAATTCACATATTAGATCACTTAATTATTTTTTTATTCAGAATCCTATACAGATATAAACCAAAAAATCTATCAAAATTGGAGAACTTGAAAGAGGCAGCCTGAGGCATATAAGTATCAAATATGTTTGGGAAATGCAAGGTTAGTTTCAAACCCATGAATTGGCCTCCCAAATTGGTTTAAATCAATTTTCAAAATGGTTTAGGATTTCTGCTCGATAGATATATTGCATAAGTGCCAACTTTCAAAGTTTCAAAGGATCTTTTTCCTTGAAAAAAGATTTATTCCAAACATGTAGGAATCAGTTCAGACCGTTTTGGCCAAGTAAGTAGTAATTCGGCCTGCCCCCCCCCCCCAACTGATTCTATCGGCGGCAGCATAGGAGCCGCCATCTTGTTTTTTCCTTCTGTGCATGTGCACAAGCATTTTTCAGTTCTGTGCACAAGTGCATAGCACACATGAAACGCGGACGCGGCTGTGGCTGCAGCGCATCCCTGAGCGAACCGGAAGTGGCAGCACCTGGAACCCATCCCTGGTAGGAATAGATATACTGTAAATACTATTAACAACACCAACATCATTTTATTTACTTTTAGCTTGAACTACATGCTCAGCTGAGGAAAGGAGTTTGCAATGTTTCAGCAATATTCCAAGAGCCAAATATCTTCGACCAGTTGTCCTACATAGAAATCCAGGCTCAAAAAAAAAAAAAAAAAAAGCCTGATAGCAAGGTATTGTTGAATCATTTGTTTCTGAATCTAATCTATTGAACTTGTTAAAGGGGAGCCAAAAATTAACTAAGCTTACAGAAAGATGCTTATGCCTTTGAAAGATTCAGACTTATGTGTGTTTGTATCTTACCCTCCCCACCCACCCCCATAAGTACCGATAGCATCATCCCAGGAAAACCATATGCTGTTCAGTCTTTTCTTAGAAACTGAAAAGCCAGATTGTGATCTTCCTTTTGGAAGACCACACTTCAAGATACAATAAAACTGAAAATCAAATCTGATGAATAATGCATATAATCAAATAGGAGCAGTAATCACCACTCATACATGTCCCCTGGTGATGCTGCAGGCCCAAGAAAGGCAACATGGCAAAATGAGTGGCTCTGCTTGCCTCTTGCACCTGGATTTTGTTAATAATGTGTAGGTGGGGGAAATGTAATTATCATCACCTTGACAGCCTGATTATGTCTAGCAGCTTGGGAGTTCTTTGGACTACAGAGATTGTTGAGTGGTGCTCAAGACCACCATGAAGCTCAGCAGCAGAACATGTCAACTCAGACACACTAGGCCAGTCGTGCCCAAAACCTCTTCAAGGAACTCCTAACATAAAAATAACAACTGTTTTACTCAGCAAATGCTGATTTATATGACAGAACATTTGAATGTGAACTTCATGTTTGGAGCCAGCCCCCCTTTCTAAAGTGCAGGGCTAAATGTCTACAATTTTTATTATTGTGAGTGTGTGTGCATGTGCGTGTCAGAGAAATGTAATTTAAATATCCCATAAACAGCTACTTTGGCAGATGACCAACAATTAAGTGATTCTCTGGCAGATAACTTTGAAGAATAAATGGTTTGGTTCATACAATCATTGTAATAATTTAATAGGTCAGATAAGTTTTTCTTAATGCATTCAGTCTCTTCAGTTGTCTTGGGACTGTGATTAAGTGAGGAAATCATTAATTAATCCCAATACTGCCTAAATCGTTTCTTATTTCCATTTTGGATTGAATGAGAATACTAAAACAGTAAAAAAATAATGCCAAAAAATATATCAGTTTCTTCCAATATTAACAACCATAATTTCTCAGTTTGGATTTACCAAATGGAACTAACAAAGAGGTTTATTATTTGGTGGGTAGTAACCTCATGCATAACTTGGATAATAATATTGTAGCTATGATTACTATCAGCCTTTAAGCTCTCTATTCCAAGGACCTTTGCTAGTTGCACTACTGAAAACACTGCTACAAAATGCAGATTCTGGAAAACTGGGGCAATGGATCATGTTTGCCATCTATTTTGGTAAAACAGACAATTTCATTTTAATTTTATTAAGGTTTTTTTTAATTGCAACTGACTTAATAATTAATATTTATATTTGCACTTATTTCCATAAAAATAACTTAAATAACTATTGTATAAAATTATATACTTTATAGAAAGTACTTCAGAATACAATAAAACTATATACTTTTATAGAAAACCTAAGACTTATGTATTATATAAAACTATGTAATTCAAAAAAAGAAAAAATACCAAGGCACCAAAGAAGTTAGAAAGAAAAAAATGATTACTCTTTTTTTTTTAATTTAAACTCATTAGTGGCTAATTCTGCTAACTATGATTAGGCAAAGAATGTGCAAATGCCAAAAAGATGAGAATGTTCTAGACAGACATATCCGATCATCAGAAATGGATAATTATGAGATTTCCGGGGCCTCTTTTGTTTGTCCTCAGAAGTGTCAAATTCAAGGAGCCCTTTCTTAATTATCTTGGGCCTAATAAGAAAAGACAACCGCTGCTTCTCAAAACACCAGGACAACTATTAATTCTGTCACTTCCGTTCACCCATAAGTTCCACTGCTTTGGCTTATTGTATGCAGTACCTGTAAAATCAGCTTGCTTTAAAATTGCACTAACGTACTGTAAAATGCTCTTAAAAAGAAAGAGCTTCAGGAAGACAGCATAAAATAACTGTTGTATGAAATTAAATGCTGTTCCTATATAATGGTCTGAGGATTGCTTCTTGTGCCGAGGAGTTGAAATGAGATTCAAACTATTTCCACATACTTGAACACGGGGTATCAGCCTTCTCTATCATAAGAGACAATGAATTGCTACAATGAGAAGCAATTAGAAAAGGTATTAATAATCTGTTTAAATAAAAATAATTAAAGAAACTATTTCCTTCTCATTGTAGCAATCCTGGAAATGTATTATGTAAGGATCAACTCACACCAAGTTTTGTTTGCTCCTGGAAAACAACTGAAGACACTATACTGGAAATATGTTGTAATAATGGGTGGGATCCTACCAGTTTAACAACTGGTTCACTGAGTGCTAAGCACAAACTTCGTTTTGCTTGCATACGAGCCTGATGTGCCTGATGTGTGCTGCGTGCACATGCACAATTCACAGGAAAACAGCTGAGGCGCAGCAATCCACTCTGCCGCACATATTAGCTAGACTAAAAAACAAGGTAATATAAGGGAATATATAGTAGGAGCGAGCAGGCAGGCAGGCCTGTCTGAAGGTCGGAGCGAACCGGTTCACTCTCAGTGATCTTTGGAGCTACCAGTTCGCCTGAACCAGGCTAAACCAGTAGAATCCTACGCCTGGTTGTAATTGCAAAATTTGGAAGCCATGAATAATATTTTTTAAAAGAAAATTCTGTTTCTCACCAGTATCACATCAGGGTGTAGAATCATTAATCCTACTGGTCCCGAATAGTTAAGAAAATGCTTTTGTTTCCAGCTGAGTGTAAATGCAGCTGTGGATGTACAGTATTACTTTTAACAGAAAGGATACAAATCCTTTCTATACAATCATATTAAAGGATCCCAGCCACCTTCACTTGTTAACAGCCCAACTGATTTTTCTAGAATGGGTCTTCAGAGTGTTCTTCATATTCTCTTTCATCTTCAAATTACAGAGAGGTCTTTGTGAATTCATAGCAGTGTGTAAGAATAATCTAGGGAAAGAGGTCAACTACTGAGCCAACATTTTATGAATAATAGTAGAATGTAGATCAGAGGGGAAAGACTGCAGGGGAATATACTTTTTAAAAAAAATAACAAAGTCGGGATTGCTTTGTGTGCTGTACTATTTGTTGCTCCATATGCAGTCTTTCAGAAAAAGTATTCATGAGTTCACCTTCTTGATCTTCCGACACGTTCCTGAAAAATTGACCTTAGACATTAAGACCCACTCTTAAATTTATTTGTCAAATTTATATATCACCTATCTCACTGGCAGACTCACTCTGGGTGGTATATATTCAAAAACACAAAGACTTAAAAGTCATTTACAAATACATGAGTAAAAGAGCCAGATAAAAACAGGAATAAAGTAAGTTAAAAGGCAGGGTAAAGATCATGACAGAATGATGACAGAATGATTTCATTTGGAGGCAAACATCCAGAGAAACAGAGTTAACTTTAAAAAGCAAGTCTGTGACTTTCAGTAATACACTCTCAGATTATTGAAAAATCTGCTGGGAACATCTACTGTAAAAGTGCATTAAAGTAACAGAATATATCAACAATAAAACTAATAACTGGCTCCATTAGAATGTAAGAATATCAAGGCCACAGGTAAAAGCCAAATATTTAGACCATGCTACTGATAAATTTAGGTAGACCTGAGAAGGACTCTGTTTATGGTTTATTAGTGGAAATGGCAGTCCTCCAAATGGCCAGATTCCAAGTTTCATATAACTTTAAAGGTAAACATCCATGGTTTTTGAATAGTTTTCAGAAATGTGTGGTCAGATAGAAAAACTGTGTCAGAGCTGACACACTGGCAGTCCTACTTCAGAGCTTCCCATGTTAGTCTGGAATTATGTTCAAAGAGCACTTCCTTTGTAGGCCATTTTATCCTTTGCTGGAAGAAGCCAGTCAGTATTTTGCCTTTAATTTTTCAGCAATCTCCAAGACCACAAAAGTAATTCAATGGCACTTCTCTAAGCAATTGAAGTTTTGCAAAATTATATATGTGTTTTGAAAGTGTAGAGCCAGTTTACTATAGTGGTTAAGGCATCAGGCTAGAAACTGGGAAATCATGAGTTCTAGTTCCACCTTAGGCACAAAGCCAGCTGGATGACCTTGGGCCAGTCAGCCCTAGGAAGGAGACAATGACAAACCACTTCTGAAAAACTTTTCCAAGAACTCTGCAGGAATTGGTTGAGGCAGTCTCCAAGAATCAGACATGACTGAAGAAAAAAAATGAACTTTAGGTAAAGGACAGAGATGGAAATACAAGATATAGAAGAAAAGTATTGGGAGCCTCAATAGAATGAGTGCAATTTGGTGGAAGCTGGGAAGCTGTGGATATCTGGAAGATCATGAGTGTAGTCAATAGGCAACAAACCAATATCAAGGAAACTTGAAACCTAGAATATTTCCAAAGTTTGTTGTTGAGAATATAGATTTGCAGGCTGGGATAAGTTAAGTATTAAGTTGCCAATTGTAAAAATTGGGAGAATATAAAGCAAGAAATCATTTAACATGTTTTAATCTGAATTTGTCTATTTGGCAGGTAAGGAATTAAAGTAGAAAACATTTATCAAGAAATATTTTGTTTCTGGGTTTTTAATTGTTGAGCCTATAAAATCCAAATGTATGTTACTGGTTTGTATAAAAATAGGTCTGAAATAAATGATATATTATAACTGTCTGCCTTTTCCATAATTAATAGGTAAGATGTTGGATATATTTTCTCTTTAGATCTCTTCTAACTTTTCTTTGCTTCTTAATACTACTCATTAACTATGGGAAAGTAGTTATAAAGGACTGCTAGCCCATAGGAAAGATGTGGCCATATCCAAATACTCTATTGATATTCCTTTCCCTTTTATTAATCTGCCAAAATTAATAAAATATGTATTTTAAAGGAGCAAATAAAGTTAAAAAAAATAGTTTCCTACGACCGTTAGTTTCATCCGAGATTCCATATAAAAGTTATTTTTGCCAATTCAATTCAACAGTAAGACAACAAAGGGAAATTTTAGGCCTGGACAACTTCGAACTATACCGCCTATGTTCTGACCTAAGCATAGTACACAAAATTATCTGCTATAATGTTCTACCTGTAAACGACTACTTCAACTTCAACTGCAATAATACATGGGCCAACAATAGATACAAACTTAAAGTAATACGACTTCAGCTATAGAGTGGTTAATGCCTGGAACAGTCTATCTTATTCCGTTGTTAGTTCCTCAAACCCCCATATCTTTATCCTTAAACTGTCTACCGTGGACCTCACACATTTCGTAAGGGGGCGTGCATAAGTGCATAAGTGTACCAACGTGCCTACCATCTCTGTCCTACTGTCCCCATTGATATATACTCATTTAATGTGTTCATGGCCATGTTATACTTATTTATATCCATCTATTTGTACCACTTTCATGTGAAAATGTCTATCTCTGTACTAATACCTGTTACCTCGTACATGTTGACAAATAAATAAATAAAAAGGAATAAATAAATAAATGGTGGTCTTAAATTGGAATCTCAAGCCCTTGAGAAAGCATTCCAGGGTTCAAACAATAGAACAGAAGTTAGAGTTAGAGTTAGAGTTAGAGTTAGAGTTAGAGTTAGAGTTAGAGTTAGAGTTAGAGTTAGAGTTAGAGTTAGAGTTAGAGTTAGAGTTAGAGTTAGAGTTAGAGTTAGAGTTAGAGTTAGAGTTAGAGTTAGAGTTAGAGTTAGAGTTAGAGTTAGAGTTAGAGTTAGAGTTAGTTAGAGTTAGAGACAGAGCTTCAATCTTTGAGTTCTTTCCCACTTAATATTAGAGTTCTGATGATGAAAGAAAGAAAAATGGGGGAAATGAGGGTTTAGGCACAGGACAGGAGAGGCCTCTCACGTTCCTTCATATCTCCAGGAAGAGAGTCCATTTAAATCAGCCCTTGAACTATTCTAGATTGTTTTTCTCTTTCAAAAGTGAAACTACTTCTTTTTAAAATGTTCAGGAAAAGAAGAGTTGCAAACATTATTAGAAGAGACTATATGTAGCTCAGAATTGAAGGGGGCTTTCCTCTGGTGCTCCCTGAGCTTGGTTATTTTTGTGCAGATGTTTAATTACTGTGCTAGGTAACATTTTTGGTGCTAGAGTGGAGTGGCTTACCCTGTCGGTGTTGGGGGGAGAGGTTGGGTAGTTCCTTGATAAGGGTATTGTTTACTGCTTGATTATTTATCTGGTGGTAACTTTGGTGTTAATCTCTGCTTCTCTGGGTGTTGATGCAAATATATCTTCATCTTCACTTCTTCAATTAGATGGGGGTTAGACTCCCCATCTCCTCTTTGGGAATGCTGAGAGGAATGGATGAGATTGCCTACACACACAAACACACCACCTTCTTTCTTTCTTTCTTTCTTTCTTTCTTTCTTTGCTGGAAAAGTCTTCCATTGCACGACAAAAAAGATGTAGTGTTAGCATAATTCCACATAGCTATGTTTTGAAATATGCAATCTAGTCTCTAGTTTGGAATAAATATTTAAGGGCTGAAGATATCATATTTCCTTCTTTATAGTATCAGCAAAACAAGACAATATGACAGTCATTTGTGATTCCTAAACAAAGGCGGAATTCCTGTTTTTATCCCTTCTCCCCACATAGATGATCAAAGCTGACTTCACTATTACAAGGTATTTTTATCAATTTTCTATTTTCTCCAGTAACCCTTTTGAGGTGAGATCCAACCACTTCGGAAGAAAGCTTTTGAGATTTCAGTGAGAAAAGTTTTCCGATTTTGCCATGGGACAGTGGACATACATAATCATTTACATGTGCTAGAAACAGGAAAATGTACCTATCTGGTGATCTTGTGCATTATTTCCATTTTATGAAGGGGGTAAAATCCCATTGATTAGTCAATATGGTGTCCTAGCATTGGTGGGAATCTTTAATTGAACAAATAATACTCCATTTAACTTTGACCTTAGCACATATATGTAGAGTGTTGGGATTTTTTTGGGGAGGAGGAGAGATACTTTTCATTGTTTAAAAAAAACATTGTACGTAAACACTGCAAAAATTCAACGGTATCTAAACAAAACTTTAAGGTAAAAAAATGTCATATCTATCCAGCTGAAAATTATGTTCCTTTAAAATAAATTCTCTCACTTGAACAGAAAATCATATTCCTGGGATTCATTCTCAGGTAAATTTTATATATTGCAATTTACATAGTTCTAATTTTTTCATCACTTTCCTTTTTAATGCCTTCTAGGATTTCATTCACTTTTACATCATTCAACCATTTTTGCAACTGAATAATCCTAAATTGGCTATTTCTCTGATTTATTTCTTTAAATAATTCTGTGATTTATATATTTCCATATTTTTCAGTTGAAAAAATTGTAATACCTATGAACAAAGTTGTGCTTAAGAAAAGTAATCAGAAGAAACCCAGGCTGGACTAGAATAATGTTGTGGCAATCTAAGTGTTTTGTGTGAGAGTGAGTGAGGGGGGAGGCGAGGAAGTTGGGAGGGAGGGAAAGTATGTGTGAGAGAGATAATAAGGAATGAGAATAGATTCTCATAATGAGGTCCGTAACTATGATTCAAATGAATGGGGAAACAATCTGAAGAATTTGGAGCTGGGTAATGAATGTCCTTTGAAGTTTTAGAGCCTTGTGCATGTCACTGGCAGATTTGTAAACAATTACTGCTTGTTTGCAAGAAACCAGCAGCTCATGGGAGTTTCAGTTTGTTATTAATTAAAGATTCGCTTTTTTCCACCTCATAAAGAAAAAAGAATACAAATAACCATAGACACCCTGCCTCTCCCATTGAAGAGATGCATTTTGCATACTTCCTCAGCCAAATGTTAGGAGGGCTTCCACAGAAAAGCCTCTTTGTGACAGAAACAAAGTCACAGACAGAAACACACGGTCACATTGCACTTTGGATAAACTAGATAAGCTGTAAGCAAAACAATATATAGACACAAATTATCAAAAATTGCAGTGTCCAAAAGCCAGTTCAGTCTATTATATAACTGAATATGGGAAAATGAATGATAAATATAATTTCAAATAGCTTTATTGAAATGAATCCAGTGGTGGGATTCAGCCAGTTTGCACTCTCTCACTTCGGGAGAACCGGTTAACTTTCTGAGCAGTTTGGTGAACTGGTTGTTGGAAGAAATATTAGGGCAGAGAACCAGTTGTTAAATTATTTGAATCCCACCACTGAATAAATCCAGTGATTTTTCAGGAACAAAAAAGATAGCAAGATCTCTTCTCATGCAACATATGTTAACCTGTTCATCAGTTCATGACTATTGAACCCATTTAATCACGGTTACTGAAGTTGCCATCATGACAAAGCCATCTGATGGAATGCAGAAAGAAAACTGTTAAGAGCATACAGTTCTAATTTCATTGAATATATATTCAGTGGTTTGAATGTGTAGTTGTGGAATCATCAAATAATATCCTTAGATCTTGGCTCAAGCCAATGTCTTCAAACCTAATAATCCCTTACATCAGTTCTGGTTCCATAATTGATTAATATAACCTTATTAATGTGTTGGATAACCTAGCTTATGTTACCTGAATGATACTGAGCAATATATATAAGCACAATGGATTAAAAGATGATATCAGGCTTTAAATCCTTTTCATGGCCTTTAAGGATGTTGGATTTAACTTCTTATGCTACTATATTCCTATAGATTCCCCTGGTTTTGTATACTTTATTTAACACTCAACCTTTAGTGTAATTTCATGATGAAGGAAGTACTTAACTATTGCAAAAAATAAATATTTGGATTGAAATCCTGAAGGCCATATCATTTTACTATATTATTCTGGATATTGCTGAATACTAGAATTAGACTTTCAAGAGCATGCAGGTGGGAGCAGAAACATTTCCCCCTTGGATGGCCTTATCAGCTGGTTCAGCTCACCTGTTGTTTGCTAAGCAGCCAGTATAACTCTTGAAAGAAGGGGAACAAAGAAAGAGAGGATCATTTCACTATGTAAATTAAGAAACAAAACATGAATTTCCACCAATGCTTGAACACACTGTACAGTTGAACAGTTTATGCAGCTAATTTTTTCCCTGACTAAATAAACGCTAGTTGAAGCAAAGTATTTTTTCATGAGGCACAACAAGAGCGTAATACAGGGTGAAAAGAGTTTTATATAAGGAAGAATGTGAATGAGGAGATACTTATTGCTACTTAGCCATCTTGTTATACTAGGTCACATTAAAGAACAAGATGAATAGCAAGCCAACAATTTCAGTCCTGGAATATCAGACACAGCTTTGGAAATATATCAACAGTACTATGTTGGTATAAACTTTAAATCCAGTGAGTTTATATATATTAAATGTCTTTCAAACAAGGTACAAACATGGACATCAAGTCTAAGGTGTTCTTAGGCTGTCATCAACTGTAATGTTAGTCCACGGAAAGTGATCAAATAAATAGAAGTTTAGTAAGGAAGGTTAAAACAGTTCATTCAGTATTTGGCAATTGTTCTGGTGTTTTCCTGCCATTAGCACCAGGAGAACAATTGAGGTAAGAAAATACCCATCATGGAGACCCCACAAATGTTGAAACGCTTCTAAAAAAATTGTATGTACACAATACTTCAGAACAAGATGAATACTCAAGATGCCATTCAGTGATTGAATGAAAAATGAGGAAATCTAACAATCTAATTCTAAAGCTACCATAACAATAGCATTAAAATGAAATATAAATACGCAGTCAGAGTACATTGTACATTGAATTAACTATAGGTGGAATAGAAAAAGTGATATGGTGATAGCCCTTTTATATAGTCCTACAATTTTGCATGCTCACTTGGCAACCCCTTATAAGTTAGAGAGATCGACTTCCAGTACATCCTAGTGAAAGTAAAATGTAAGTATATGTTGAAGTGGTTGCTTCTGATTTCAATTTCTGGATGAATGCAAAATAAAGTGATGCTATTGGATATCAAGACTATCTAGATGCATGCAAGTATAATTGAGAAATTTCACACCATGTGTTAATCAGTTGCATAGCATACAAAATACTGATGCAGTATTGCTGTTTTCTTAGTCATTTGCTTTAATGTGGAGCACAATAATTTGGATGTTAGGAATGTAATCTAACAGTTGGGTTGGCAATATATAAACCATGATAGTAATAGTGTATCTTTAATTACTGCTGTAAATGTGATTGGTTGCTGTTTCCTCAAGCGGCCATAAGATGGAGCCAGGCTAATTGGTAGATGTTGATTGTTGGATGATGGTTGTAGATGTGTTGTGTATTGATCAGCGTGAATTACTGTGAGTTTTGCAGCTGTTAGCGACCTTTGTGTACTGAACTGTTTATATGATTCTGGACTGCGTTTGTTGGATCGCCTCTTAACTGTGAACGTTGATGACTGACTGTCGTAACCGTGTATGAATTGAACTCTGCATACCTCTATTTCCACAAAAGTAAAACACTATATGTTTCACAATTCAGTCTCCCCTTATGCTGGTTTATGCGTTCTGCACAACTCTCACTACGCTTCTCTGCACGCAGTCGTTCTCCTAACGGGGAGCAGAGGACTAGTATGCATTCTGAATCATAACACTATACACCATAGGGTCATCTATAGGAAGGTCAAAAAAGTCAAGGTGACAATTGTAACTATGAGATCAAAACTCTGCCCCCCTTTTATGCATGTGTTATGCTATTTTGGTTCCACCTACATCACCAGTCTTCAAAATGCTGTAGGAGACCATTTTTACTACCACCTATGAATTACCAAACATTTCTTACAGCTGCTGCAGAAAGTAATTTCTGAAGAAAAATAGAATTCACAGAGAGGAGGAAATTATTGCAGGTAGTCCTCGACTTACAACAGTTCACTTAATGACTGTTTGAAGTTACAACAGCACTGAAAAAATGACCTATGACCATTTTTCACACTTATAATCATTGCAGTATCCCAGGGTCATGTGATCACTTTTTGCAACTTCTGACAAGCAAAGCCAATGGGAAAAGCCAAAGCACTTAACAACTGTGTGTACAATTTAACAACTGTATTGATTCGCTTAACTTTTAAGAGAGCCGAGGTGGCACAGTGGTTAGAATACAGCACTGCAGGCTACTTCAGCTGACTGTTAGCTGCAGTTCAGCTGTTCAAATCTCACCGGCTCAAGGTTGACTCAGCCTTCCATCCTTCCGAGGTGGGTAAAATGAGGACCCAGATTGTTGGGGGCGATATGCTGACTCTATAAACATCTTAGAGAGGGCTGAAAGCCCTATGAAGCGATATATGTCTAACTGCTATTGCTATTGCTAAATGTGGCAAGAAAAATTGTAAAATGGGGCAAAACTCAACAAATTTCTCACTTAGGAACATAAATTTTGGATTCAACTATGGTCATATGTTGAGGACTACCTGTATATGACTCTTTCTTAGCGCCTCCCCCCCCCCTTTTTTTTGCTTTTTAAAGTCTAGATGAGCCCTCAAGATTTGAAGCAACTATATCTGAAACACCTCTAGTTCATAAAATTGCATTAATATTGGAGTAAAAATAGTGCCAAACATTTACAGTAGATGGATCACCATGCCAGTGCCAGTGTACTAATGAAGCAAATCAGGCATACCAATTTTTGCGAGCTAATTGAAATGTGCCCATATGAAAAGAAAGCTGTATTTGGTCAGTTCCCAAGTAGTGTGTGAAAATCACTATTCCCTAATATAAAATTGGGTACCATTTTCCTAAGCTCTTAATCTCATTGTACAAAGAAAAATCTTGAAAAAGTGAAACATACATAATTAAATTCTAAACACGTGCACTTAAAAGAGAACTATACAACAGATATGATAATGCTTATTCAGAGTTCAGAAAGAAGTTACTTTTTAAAATTATTTCCGTCTTCAAAAACTACAAGGGAGTATGTCGAATGATTCAAGAATGTCATGAAGAATTCCGCAAAGCTCTACATTTGTAGCATCATTTCCCCTACATGTCTTCTTTTTTTCCCCCCTTTTGGAGATGCTTAGAATGCAAATTAAACCTTGCAGTTTTTCTTGTATTTTAGTCCTGCTTTAGACACAAATCCTGGTAGATGACTAAGTCAGTTATTCTCTCTCAGCCCCAGGAAAAAATGCAATGGCAAACTACTTCCGAAAACCTTGCCAAGAAAACTGCAGGGACTCATCCAGCAGTCGCCAGAAATCCACACTGATTCAAACGTATGGTACAAAAACAGTGTTTCTTATAATCTAGAAGTCTGTCTATCTCTGTTGTACAAAACACTTTTGAAGATTTTAAAAAAAACCAATTACATGAGTAAAAATAGCATCCCAAAATGGTGCATTATATAGTAAAGAAAAGGGATGCATTCAAGATTTGCCATGTATACTGCAAAATCATAGCCCTCAGCCATCTTATACCAGTTGCCATGTTGGTTGGCACTTCTGCGATTTGAGGTTCAACAAAATCAGAAAGACGATATGTGCCTGACCCTGTAGAAAACACAGATATTTTGGAAAAGAATAAAAACTTCAAACCACAGCATTTTTGTACTGCTTTCATTTTAGTCCATGGCATATAGCTGTACAGATTAAGGTGTTTTTTTTTTTATTCAACAATAACTCGACTGTCTTGGTTTTATGAGAAACTGTATATTGCAAAGGTTTGAAATCCTCCCATCTGCAAATCCAGGCATGCTTAACAAGAAACTTTTAACACCCCAGGAATCATCAATGATTATTATATTATTATTGAATAAAAAAACCATTATGAACAAGACGGCAGTTATAACAAGGTTTTTTTGGGGGGGGGTTCTTTTAAAATATCATGTTACAATGCTTAGCTGAAGCTTGGGAAATAATGGAAAAGCCTTCCATTATTTACCACTGGTTACCCTCCAGATGTGCTGTAATTAAAAATCAGGAGTCCTAGCCAGCTGGAGAATTCCTGGCCAGGAGCCATGCCGGCTGGTAAATCTAGGAGTTACGGTCCCTGAATATTGGAACAATGCCAGGTTAGAGAAATATAATGGTTGTTACGATAGTTTTTACTTTTTGCAGCTTAATATGTTGTGCAAGGCATGTTTATTTACTTAACTGATGATATAGTGTGCAAAACTAGGTTAATTTGTTGGCTCAGCTAAACATGTTGCACAGTTGCAACCTAAGGGTCTTTCTCTACTGCTAGCTTCAAGGACTTTCCATCTATCTTAAAGATGGCAAAAAACTACATCAGCATCAAAGGTGTTGTCCTAAATTACTGCAATCACATTACAAGGTAATGGTGACAAAGGCCATTTCCCCCTTAATGAGTTATAGTTGTCATCTGTCTTTGAGGAAACATAAAGCCTAGTTCTTGTTATTGTTGTCTGGTTAGTGTAATGACTAGAAAACATTGTATTATACCTAATTAATGTAGATTCAACAAAAGCCTAACCGGTTTTACATACCCTGAAGTTGCACCTGGACAGCGCTGGAATAAGGAGGAAAATATCACTTTATCTGACTTGCAAAACTACAATTGGGTCAACATTTATCAGCCATTGGCAGCTGCTGAATGTAGGTATATGGAGCACAGGTGGATTGCCCAGATACCATAAGGATGGGTTGGTTGGTGCTAAGTGTAAGTGGGCAGGGAGTAATATTTCTGCAATATTTTTACCTGCAGTTTAAAATCTTCTAGTATCCAATTTCATTGCCAGCCATTTCTGGTATAAACTTCTGATAAATTTCAGGTTTCTTCTCATCTTTTATAGCTTTACATATTACCTTTTTCAGTGTCACTTTCATTTATTATCATTTATAATGTATGGCCTTCAACTCCCAGAATTCCCCAGCCAGCACTGAATATTGGGAGTTGAAGTCCACCCACCTTAAAGTTGCCAAAGTTGAGAGAAACTCGACTTTATCATGAATCACTGCACTCCTTTTAAATTAACGGTTTTGAGGGGGGTTTTTTTGTCTTTTAAAAATGGTTTGCTTTTCTATGAGTGACAGGTTCCCTAGCTATTTCCCTCATTATTGGATTTTCTGTAGGTTTCACTTTTAAATCAGCTATAGAGTCAGTGAGTTGTGAACTTCTGCCACAAAGATAGCACAGTTTAGTTTGACCCTTTGGTTCTTTTTTTGAATCTATTGTAAGATTATTCACATTTGCATTTCATCCTGACTGCGGTTCTATGGGGTATATATAGCAGTGGTTTCCATGGAGACAACTATATCAAATGCTCCCTTAAATATAAAATCTTCTTCTGCTAAGTCTTATTCAAATATTTCCTTTCAGGTTCCCTCAGACTAGCTAATCTCTCAATGAATTCTTTAACCTTTTCCCAAATTGTAATGTTCAGATATTCAGCTGCATACATTGCAATGTATTCTGCCACTTGTGCGTGTGTGTGCTTACAAATCCTGAAATGCTGTGCAATTAACTGTGATTCTGCCAAGTGCTTTTGCACAATTACAATTTATGCAATGCTGAAATGCAATGTAGAATTTTTTCTGTAGAGAAGCAAAGCTGCTAATATAAGATGTATCCCTTTCTTCCTATAACATTCACTTTTTCTCAGCAAATATCTTATTTATGTCAAAAAAAAACCTGTTCAAGTTTCATTCATTACAGGGGTGGGATACGACTGGTATGCCCCAGTATGGGCTTACCGATGCCTGCTGGGAGCACCAGATAGCGTTCCAGTATGGTGCTCTAGAGAGCCCACCCACGCATCCACTCTCTTTACCGCTATTTGAGTCGATCGGGGCTTTCGCGCATGCACATGGAGCGTACAGTGCCTGCGCAACGCTCAGTCGAGCAGCTGTAGCGTCGCAGGTGGTTAGGTACACATGTGCGCGCTGTTGCAACAGGATCCAGAACCCACCACTGATTCATTAGTACCACTATCAAATACATTTATGTATCTTTCCAATAACTGCTGCCCAATGTTTCACTGTGTCTTTATTCACCACGATCAGTTCCGCCTTATATTTCCTCTGCTTGCTTGTTTTACTGCCCTTTTCTGCTCCTCTGGAAATACAAGACTTGAGAGGCTTTTCTTTATGATCTCATCTTTGTCACCACTGTTGTGTCTTTTACAGTGCTCAAACAAACACAAGAGTCAAAAGTAATTTTTTTCCCTGCTGTTTGCTTTGCTCAAACTTCTTGAAGAATTAATTCCTGTGAGTCTGCAAGAATTACAACATATACACACAGCCCAAGGCAATCAGTTAACAGTACTAGAGTGAAGGCCTGTTTAATCAGCCAATGATAACAGCAATCTGATGCACTGCAACTATGAAACTGACTTCAGGTAGTCCCTGATTTACAGACATTTGTTTAGCAACTGTTTAAAGTTACAACAGCCCTGAAAAAAAAGGTACTTACAGCCAGTCCTCATACTTATGACTGTTGCAGCATCCCCACAGTTACATGATAAAAAATTGAGGCACATTACAAGTACCATGTATTTATGATTGTTGCAGCATCCCAGAGTCACGTGATCATCCTTTGTGATCTTTCCAGCCAGGAAAGTCAAAAAAGGAAGTTGCATTTACTTCACGCTTGCAGTGATTCACTTACACAAACATGTTTTTAAAAGGTCATAAAATTGGGTGAAACTCATTTAACCTCTTACTTAGTAATTGAAAGTCTGATCCCAATTGTGGTCGTAAATTGAGGACTATCTGTATGGATCAGTGGTGGGATTATTATTTTTTTTACTACTGGCTCTGTGGGCGTGGCTTGGTGGGCATGTCCTGTCTTGGTGGCCGTGGTTTGGTGAGTGTGGCAGGGGAAGGATACTGTAAAATCTCCCTTCCCTCCCCACTCCAGGGGAAGGTTACTGCAAAATCCCCATTTCCTCCTGATTAGCTGGAACTCGGGAGGCAAAGAATTGATGGGGGAGGAGCCAGTCAGAGGTGGTATTTACCGGTTCTCCGAACAATTCAAAATTTCTGCTGCAGAACTGGTCAGAACCTGCTGAATACCACCTTTGGTATGGATGTCTTAAGCCTATTGTCCTCATGGGCTGGTAAATACAGTATATCAATGTAAAGTCATGGGAATGCAGCAGGAAAAAAAAAGATGAATCTAGAGCAGAGATGAGGGACTATGGCCCTTTTATGACTTGTGGACTTCAATTCCCAGAATTTCTGAGTTAGCATGGATGGCTCAGAAATTCTGGGAGTTGAAGTCCACAAGTCATAAACGGGTCATAGTTCCCCACCCCTGATTTAGAGAATGCGTGTATTGTAGTGCAAGTGGGAAAAGATCCCAAAACTTAATTGCCTCACTAAAACCATCTCTATGGGATTCATTCCCACAGCGACTGTGGACTCACTATCGTAGCATCTGATGCAACTGAAATTTTTGTCAAAACAGTGAAGTACACAGAAACAAAAGGGGTAGAGTCTGCATTGTGACACATGACTTTGATTCCTCTTGCCCCTTCTGCAGTTGTCCATACTGATCATGTCACCAAGATGAAATGGAGGTTCAGAGCATTCCATTTCATTAAAGAAAACAATCTACAGTTTTTTCTTCCCGGGTAGACAGGATCCTATAAACCTTAGCACTATTGATCTTCTTCACTACATCATATTCCCTTGAAATCAAATATCTAACTAAGTATCTGTGCTCTAAGATTTCTACTGCAGGGTTCTGAAGGGCAATGGCACATTTTCCACACACTGTAAATTTAAGCAGACCATTCATGGGGGGGGGGGAAACATGTTGTCCTGATTAACGAGCAATCCAGCTGTCACTAAATTTTCCCAGCAGGGCTTTCCAATAGGTAACAGAAAGAAAGAAAGAAAGAAAGAAAGAAAGAAAGGTCGTTATATCACATTAAGAGCATTAGGAATATTTTGGAAACTTTTGTAAATGCTTTTAGGAAATAAATGTCAAAAACTCTGAAGGCCTGAGTTACAGAAGAAACACTTGTTATTAAGAGTTTGTAACAGCTGTACGGACACAGACATGCGCACATATATACAAATGCACACAAGGAACTAATTCCTTTGTTACTCATTAAATTATGACCTCACCCACATTTGTAAGACAATAACACAGGATTTTTTGAGGCATCCAAATTAGCCTTATTAAAAATGTTGATGTTGATGTTTATTGGTCTTGTATGCTGCCCACTCCCGAAGGACTCCGGGCGGCTTACAATAAACAAGGGAAGGGGGTAAATAAACAAAACAACACTTTAAAATACATAACAGTCACAGTTTCCATGGGGCTGGATATTTCGAAAGCTCCCCGGTCTGCTGGAGCAGCCAGGACTTAACGGCTTTGTGGAAGGCCGGGAGGGTAGTAAGGTTCCGGATCTCCATGGGGAGGTCGTTCCAAAGGGCTGGAGCTGTGACAGAGAAGGCTCTCCCCCAGGGAGTCGCCAGCCAACATTGGCTGGCAGATGGAATCCAGAGAAGACCTAACCTGTGAGATCTAATCGGTCTATGGGAGGTGATCGGCAGGAGGCGGTCTCTCAGGTACCCAGGTCCGATGCCATGTAGGACTTTATAGGTAACGACCAGCACCTTGAAGCGGGTCTGGAGACTAATGGGTAACCAGTGCAGCTCGCGGAGGATAGGTGTGACGTGGGTGTACCTGGGTGCACCCACAATCGCTCGCGCGGCTGCGTTCTGGACCAGCTGAAGTCTTCGAACACTCTTCAAGGGCAGCCCCATGTAGAGCGCATTACAGTAATCCAGTCTTGAGGTCACAAGGGCATGAGTGACTGTCTGAAAGGCCTCCCAATCCAGGTAGGGTCGCAATTGGTGCACCAGGCGAACCTGGACAAAGGTCTCCCTGTCACAGCCGACAAATGGTGTTCTAATGTCAGCTGGGGATCCAGGAGGACTCCCAAATTGCGAATCCTCTTTGAGGGGCATATAATTTCACCCCCCAGCCTGAGAGATGGAATGCTTGGCCAATCTTTGGGAGGGAACATCAGTAGCCACTCGGTCTTGTCTGGATTGAGTGCCAACTTGTTTACTCCCATCCAGACCCTAACAGTCTCCAGGCACTGGCATATCACTTCTACTGCTTCGCTGAGTTGGCATGGGGTGGACAGGTACAACCGTGTATTGTCCGCATATTGGTGGTACTTAATCCCATGCCGGCGTATGATCTCAAAGATATAATATCAATAATATTATAGATATAAAAAGATATAATATCAATAAGAAATTACAGGTCATAAAAAGGGAGGTGTTTTTTTATACTTATGGTTATTTTATCGACATCACCTGATGCTGACATCTGGTGAATCAATGGTTTGGTGCTTAGGCCCCCAGGACAGAGTTGGCATTCAACTGCTCCCCATCACCACAATTTGCCTTTGAGTTCCTGAGCAAAAATGATGAAAGTAATAATAAGAGGCAGAAATATGTTGGTATTATAATTTTACTTACCATATTTTTTGCTCCATAAGACGCTCCTGACCATAACATGCACCTTAGGTCCAAAGCAGAGGTGGTTTGCTACCAGCATTACTGCTGGTTCAGCGCCCCAAAAAAGTAGAGTTTCTGGATTTAGCCACCCTACTAAAAAATTATATTTTGGGGGGATTCCTGGTAACCAGCTGTTGGCTGACCTTGGACTAATTTGCTCTCTTACTTCCACACCAGATATATTTTGAAAGTATCACAGCAAGATACTTCAAAGCTTGTAAATCTATGGGGTACACTGTCTCATAAACACCTTATAAATAGCAGCCTTTGAGTAACTTCCTGTATGTAAATTTAACTCGAGTTATTGTTTTCCACCAAGGACATATCAAGAAATAAATCGTACAGATGCTGCTTTTAAGAAACATAACATTATAATATATTGCTAGAGACCATCTTATTTTCCACAGCAGAGACAGGATGCTTTGTTCTATATTGATAATAGTCCATAAAACAAACATAGATAATGGAAGAATTAGATAAGGCTTTGCCTTATCTCATAGGAAAAAGGCTTTTTCATTTTTTTAAAAAAGGTTCCTATTTTCTGTAATATTTTTCACAATGTGCTCAATTTCATCAAATTGGAAACAGCAGAGTTACCAAAGCACTCATATTAATGCTGATTTAATCTGCAAATGAGAAAAGAGCTTTGAATTAAATAAATCAGCTGGAATCTAAGGTTCACTCTATGGTGGAAGGAAGAAAAGGGCAAGATTGCTTATTTTCATTGGAAAAATAATAATTGCAGTACTGCCTGTGCACAGCACAATGGAGAAAAATGTCATTTAAAAACTTTTTTTAAGGCAGTTATTTATCTATTACTGCCAGGAAGAGATTGAATAATAAAAGCACAAAGAATAAGCAAGAAATTCCAACATCATTCAAGATGTGCTATAGGAATGAACACTAATTAAGAGGGAAAGGAGAAAATACAGTGTTTAATGCAATGCTGTAAGATGTGTACTTGCTAATTTATTTATTTATTGAAATTGCATGCCACTCAGCTCATCAGAAGTGACTCTAGGTGGCTTACAGACATTCAATTAAAATGCGCTGTTAAACACTTGGTGCATGATGGCTCATTGGTTAAAACACATTGAGTTTGTCAGCTAACAGCTTGGGTTCGAGACCTGTGCTGTGGGACAGGGTGAGCTCCCATTACTTACCCCAGCTCCTGCCTACCTAACCTTTCAAAAATCTGCAAATGAGAGTAGAGGTACCACTTTGATGGGAAGGCAACAGCGTTCTGTGCACTTTGGCAGATAGTTATGCTGGCCACATGACCATGGAAATGTTTTCAGACAACACTGGCTGCCTTGGCTGAAAATCAGAGATAAGTACCATCCCCGAGAGAGGGACATGACTGGACAGGGAAACCTTTATCTTTATAAAACATTTAAAAAATAAATGTGAATCATAAATTGAAATTCAATTAAAATCAAACTAACTAGGCTGGAGAAAAAGAGACAAAGGATGCACACAGAAAGAAAATGGGGTGTTATCTACTCCATTACCCACCCCCAAGTGCCATACTTTCCTTAGGACCCCAAAATGATTGTATACAGAAACCTAGAGGAAGAAAGTAATAAAATAATTTATGTAACATTTTTCAAAATACGTGCTTTGTTCTCCGATCTAGAATCATGGTGGACAAATTAAAAGTCTTCAGTGATGCAAGGGCCAGGATAATGTTTATGAAATCTGGCAGGGAAGGTGCAAAATCAGTTTTCTTTTGTATCTTTGAAGTTTTCTATCTAACCTCTTGGAATGTACTCTTCAGACATAGAGGTTATCCAAAGTTTTGGAGTTTTAACCTAAGCTGTTCCAAAGAGATGCATATCAAATTCAGACTGCTGCCTGGGAAAGTTTTCCCAAGATCCAAATATCATATATCATATATCCCTAAATATACAGATCTCTGAATAAGCTAATAAAACATAACTCTAATTCTTTATTTCCCTTTGAGTGCCTCTAAGAGAGTCTTAATCCCTTTTCTGCCCAGCTTCTTCTCCCTAACTTCACCAATATTCCCTTAAATCCCTAATCATTCACACAAGTAGTTACCAACATTTGGAAATAAAGCATTTAAACTATAATGCTAAATTTGAAAAGGGTAGTATGTAAAACTATTAACAGATTTAGAATAATACAAAGTATTCCAGCGTGGAATTGAGATTTATATATGACTGATGCAAAATTGCATATAGGAGATAAATAAGCAGTTATTTTTGCTGTAATAAAATCATATGTTAACATAGTTACCATTAATTTCCATTTGCGAAACAAAACATATTTACATGGCATAGTTATGAGCAAGGGTGGGTTCTGGCCAGCTTTACTGCCGGTTCGCTCATGCGCGTGCTCAACGCACACTGCTTACGCATACACACTTCAATTAAAATTGTTTTGCGCATGTGCAGACCTCAAAAACAAGATGGCAATGGCGGCGGTGACAACCAGGGAATCAGTTCAGGGTCGTGACAGGCTTGGGTTGCTGCCGGTTCCAGCACCCCAGACCGCCATATCACTACTTGTTCAGCCGAACCAAGCCAAACCAGTAGGAACCCACGTCTGGTTGTGAGTTAGCAGAGAGTCAGTGCTACATTACTTCTCTAATATAGTTAACAGCAATAGAATTTTGTACAGGTTGATAAGTAGTAGGATTATACCCGATATCTACCACTGGGTATGCCTAGAGAAAGCAAGCCAGCTAACTCAGTTTGTGGACATCTTCAAGTAACCAGGTTTCTATATACTTCATATTTGGCGAGATTGCAATGCCTTTCTCCCCCCCACACCTTTGGCACTTTGTGTTCTTCTATTTATAGGAAAATAAAAAATAGTGGATAAATAGATTCTTTTCTCCAGAGGATTTGAAAAGCCTCTAACCCCAAAGGTTAGCCCACAATTCTTCAATAGGGTGCATTAAGTCCATCAGAAAAAGCCAGGTACTGTGTTAGATGCACTTGGACGCTACCCTTAGGACAATGTAAAAAGGCTATTCATTTTGCAATAGTATGCTTTTCAAATTAAAAGAGTTAGCAGGTCTCAATTTGTCCTGTTTTGAGTATTTTTTAAAAAATTCATCCTTCTCTACTAGCTCTAACAGCAGTTTGGTTTGCAGAAATCAACAAAATCGTGATATTTTATCATGAGGAAAAAAGATTGCTGATTTCTACAAATCAAACTTGTTTTATATAACTAACTTATAGAATTGGACATTGAATAAGTCAACAGCCTAAATCAGTATGATGAAAAGCTACCTATTATATTTGATGTGGGTTGCAATAGCTAAAGCACTTTTGAAATCTTGCCAAGAAAACTGCAGGGACATGTCCAGACAGTTGACAGGAATTAGCACTGGCTCAAAGGCACAAACATAGAGAAAGGAGAAAAATCTTATATTTGGATGCATAAATGTAATACAAACCAAAATAATTGATTTCATGAGGCAAAATCTAAAACATTTCAAGCATCCTTGCCAGATTAACTCTCTTCTCCTATGCTTAGGATAACCCCTATTAAAAATCACTTCATTATCTATTTGAAATTAATGGCGATATCTTTTTTCTATAAAAATACAAAACCCTGTGAAATTAATATGTGCAGTTATTTCGGACTGTATGCCTTTAAAACCTTTAAAAAACACTGCTGCCATTACTGATAGCTGCTCTGTTGCCTTTTTTTTAATCTGAAGCGATAAGGCATTTTGCTTTACACAAAACTGCTATCATCTTAAATATCCTTCTTCTCTGGAGTTTTAATCTAGGGTAATAAAATGAAACTGATGATCAAACATTTTAAAAGAAGGTGTGGAATCAAGATACAAATGGCAGGAGGAAATGGAACATCAGAAAATATGACTGTTCACATATAGTTCAGGACATGATCTTCTGTTGGAAAGAATTTTTTCCCCTCATTTTCCAGCAATAAGACAAGAATAAGAACTACTGACCTTTCAAATGAATTAATTTATCAGACAGACAAATGTGAAGGGGATTTGGAAGTCGCAGAGGAAATTGTTAAAAGTTATATTTACGGCCTAAGATAAGGCTGTCAGGATTATAAAAACTGCACACTGTAAGGGAAGGGGAAGAAGATGTATTTATCTGCTTGAAGCAAGACACAAATTTTCGGCTAGTAACCCCTTGGAATCCCATTATCTTCCACAGAAATGCAGTTTTGCCCGAGGACGCAAACTTTATAACTTTGGCAGCTGTAAACTGCAGTTTTATTAGCACAAAAGTCAGAAATAGAGATGCAAAAGAGTTTTGTCATAAGGAATGCTGGGAGTGAATGTACACATCCTGTTAGCAGCAGATTTCATACCAATGGCAGCACTACCATCAAATGAATTTGTTAATGTTTGTTTCCCCACCACCAGGGGTGGGTTTCAACCGGTTCGCGGCGGTCCCCGCGAACCAGTTGGTCGGCGAACCCGGAAGTAAGTAACTTCCGGGAACGGCGAAGGGCGCACCCGCCCGCCCACGTTCCTTATCCGGTTTTGACAAGTTCTATGCTTCCACGCATGCGCAGGACGCATACAGCACCTGTGCGATCCTCCAGGAGCAGCTGGAGCATCGCACAGTCGCTAGTACGCATGCGTGCGCTGCGTGCATGCACGAGGATGCTGCCAGCCCCGTTCCAACCAAACCAGTTGGAACGGGGCGAGAAACCCACCCCTGCCCCCCACCCAACTAATCAAACAAACCACAGGGGGAAAAAGCAAGGAACAGGATGGAATATTGTTGAACGTTACTACTAAAATTAGCAGTATCTGTATTAAAGAAACAGCTTACATCAGGGAAATGTTTTTCACTAACAAAATGCATGAATCATACAACAAAGGCAGATTAATTTATGTACTGTATTTTTAAATAAATTCTTCATTCTGCTAACATGGAAAGCAATTAGGAATGTGATTTTTATTGAATTTATATAGCTCTTCCTAGATAAATATACCAAGTCTGACATAAAATGAAGACCTCAGTCAAAAAATTTATGTCCATGCCTTATGTCTAATATTTCCAAGTAGGACCAGGCAAGGGAGTTGCTCCTGCCTTACATATGAACAGAGGGCTACCCAAGACATTTTTCAGTATTGGAAGTATTTAGATAAGTCATTCAAGACAATCAGACAAATCAGTTCAGTATTGATAATGAAGAATTACTTCAGTCAGGGTCAGATTTAGATGAAAAGTGGCCCTAGGCTATTCCACTTATGAGGCCCTTTCCCTCCCATTTTTAAGTTTGTAAATTACATGAGAGACAATAAAATACATTATTACTGTGATATATATCAATATATATCAATATATATCAATATATATAGCTGGCCTCCCGACGGAGGGCGGCTCTGCTCTGTGGCAAAGGCAGAGTGGCCAGCCGCCTCCCCTGCTGCGCTCAGCTGCCCGGCTCGGCCCCCTTGCCCTCACCTGCCTGGCCGCTGGTGGGCTCCGCATCGACAGGGTGGCTACTGGGAGTGGCCACGCCTCTCGCCCGATTGCTGGTGCCGGGAACGTGGGCGGGCTCCCCAACTGCCGCGGTGTTGGAACGATCTTAACCAATACATTTTTATGTTTGTTTATTAGTCATATGCATAGAATTTATCCTTGTTTTCGGTTCATGTTTTAGTGTTCACTGTTTTTAGAATAGTGTAATTTTAATTTTGCTAACAATTTGAATGTAGGCCCCTCTTGATCTTGAGGCCCTAGGCTGAAGCCTAGTTAGCCTATAGGAAAATCTGGCCCTGACTTCAGTATTTGATTTCCCCTTATCCAATCAATTCAAAATAATGAACAAAAAAAGCTTACACTTACATAGAATTCAAATGAGAAGAAGGGACACTCACATAGATATTCTGCTCTTTGGCCCCACCCCAGGTTCATAAGAATGCTATGGAATCTGAGGATTATTATTTGTAGACTAAAAGCCTAGAAATTGTACTTGTACTAGTCTAGTTTATCAGGTTGGAGACTGGCAGGCGCTCCTCATTTGAACCTGGAACTGAAGTTTTTTTTTTTTTTTGAAGTGCTATTTTGCTGCTAGCAACTATTCATTTCAGTGGAAACTGCATGAATTCTCTTCCATTTGTTTTGTGGGGGTGTGAAATGTATCCTGGAAGAGGAATACAGGTAAAGAAAGCTGGTTCTGAAGGAGAAAATGGTTTCTGAGAGGAACTTAAGAAGTTATTTTTTGTATCTGTTGTGCTAAAAACTGAATGCTGTGTTCGTAGCACAGCTGTTTAAAAAAAAAAGGTAGCTGAACGTGTAATGTGGCATGTCCATACACACCTCTTTACATGAGAATAAATTTCCTACAGATTAGCTAGCAGGAAACAATTTTGATTCATGAGCAGATTTAGGGATAAGAAGAAAACACCCATTTGCCCAGCTGCTTAAAGCAGCCTGTAAAGGTCTTTTTCTTTTTTTAAAAAATAGCCCCTCTGGAAAGCTAGTCATGAAGAGATCCATTTAGTAAGAAGGTCTAAACTTGAAATGCCACCCTGGTGTTTCCCCAACCACATCTACTGACAACCCATGTTTCATCCCTGATTCACTGGGACAGATTAGCTGGAGCCCAGGTGGCATAGTGGTTAGAAATAATATTGTAGACTAACTCTGACCACAGCCTGGAGTTCGATCCTGACAGGGCTCAAGGTTGACTCAGCCTTCCATAATTCCAAGGTTGGTAAAATAAGGACCCATATTATTGGGGGCAATGTGCTGACATTATAAACCACCCAGAGAATGCTGTAAAGCACTATGAAGTGGTATATAAGTCTAAGTGTTATTGCTTTGCCTACAAATGGCAGGTGAATTCTCCCTTGACCATCTCACTTACTTTTGGTGAAGCACTGCAGCACTGGACATTTGCTGCCCAATCAATTTGCAGATTTAAAAAAATCCATTCTGCTGTTTGAAACAAGCCTGAGTCTGCTGACTTATAAGGAATTTTGCTTCTCGTTTTTCCATGCAACAAATGTAAAAGATTCCAAAAGGAAAACAATCAGGTGGATAAGTAGGTTTTCTTTTATCTTTTTAGAAGGCAGCCCCATAATCTCGTGACCCGTCAAAAGCGCGTTCCACAAAAGCGCGGTCGACGAAATCGCATATGTGACGTCATCACAACGCGACGAAAAAGATCGAAAAATTGAAATAAAAATTAAATTACAGCAAGCCAATTCACATAAAGGTAAGGGTTAGGTTAAGGGTTAGGGTTAGGGTTAGGTTAAGGGTTAGGGTTAGGGTTAGAGCATTAGCGTTATGTTTAGCGTTAGGTTAAGGGTTAGCGTTAGGTTTTTCGTTACGTTAAGGATTAGGTTTAGGGTTAGGTTTAGGGTTAGGTTAAGGGTTAGGTTTAGGGTTAGGTTTAGGGTTAGGTTTGGGGGGGTTAGGGGAAGGTTTTAGCTTTATTTTTACATTTTTCGATCTTTTTCGATCTTTTTTGTCGCGCTGTGATGACGTCACATACGCGCTTTCGTCGACCGCGATTTTGTCGTCCGTGGTTTTGTGGTAGAACCCATAATCTATGTAGGATCTAAATACATTTGTTCAAGCATTAGATATTTGTTTCATGATTGCTTTGTTCACAGCTATTCCCATTCTTAGCTCCAAGATTTACTCTACATTCCTAAATAATTCTGCATAAAATCACTGCCCACTGACATTTACCAAGTTCAATTTTATATTGTTCTTTATGCAAAACACAACATTTTAAAACATAAAATGTTACAATAGTCTTTTACAAAATATTATACACCTCTACAGACATGATTCCTTATTTTGTTGGGAGCATCCATTCAGCCTCATTGCTAGTCAGATGCTGATGCATTGATGACTGACAATTCAATTCCTATGTTTAAATCTGCTCTTTGTTACCCTGCCTGTAAAAAACAGCTCCTTTTATTTGCATTAGTCTCTATGCTAATGTCCTTGAGTTCAGGAAGTGCCACAGATTTTACATATCAGCAAATCTTCCTCTTCAAACCACAAAATGGAAGATTGCTTTCAGCACATAAAAAAGGTCAAGACAATCAAAAACAAACATTTGCAAAGGCAAAGTCAGTACACAGAATTACTGCAGAAATTAATTGGGTATCATAGTTCTTCTCCTTTTAAAGATTGCACTGCAAAGAGTGAGATGTGTGTGAATTGAAAAGTCTGCCTTGGGCCACTCAGGAGGGATAGAAATGCTGGGTAAACAGAATGGTCTTAGTGCTTGTGCATACATATGAAGAAATACATTAGAAGTACAATCCTGGCCTTTCTTTTCTTTTCATTCCTACTATTTATTTCCGCCATTTCCACAATTATTCTAATGTAATAACACCTAATTTGGCATTTTGAGGGGGGGGACAGCTCCCACCCTATCGTTTTCTGAATAAACCACAATTGGCTGGATTCACCCATTGCACCAAGCACGTGATCTACTACCTGAGGAATATCCAAATATGTTCACTAATTCCCAGAATTTGTAACTAAGATGACTATTGTTGAGACATTTTAAAAATATCAAAGTGTATGCTTTAAGGTATAATTCATAAAACAAAATAACTTGGTTCAGAAAATATAGTGGAATGAAGATAGATGATAGATAGATAGATAGATAGATAGATAGATAGATAGATAGATAGATAGATAGATAGATAGATAGATAGACAGACAGACAGACAGACAGACAGACAGACAGACAGACAGACAGACAGACAGACAGATGATAGGTAGGTAGGTAGGTAGGTAGGTAGGTAGGTAGGTAGGTAGGTAGGTAGGTAGGCAGGCAGGCAGGCAGGCAGGCAGGCAGGCAGGCAGGCAGGCAGATGATAGATAGATAGATGATAGATAAATAGATAGATAGAGTGAATTGCTATGTAATTATGATTCAATGAGTGCTTCTTTTAGCAAATCATATCATTTGTGGATAATTGACTTTATTGGCTGCTTTCTCTTATTCTTCTTTTGGTTTAAAACATTGCATTTTTTTCATCTTATTTTTGAACTATTTTCACTGAGAGGCTCCAGTTCACTAAAAAACAAATAAACAATGTGAACAATAATTGAAACATAGAAGAAGGATTGACCTGTAATGTTACATTTTGCCAAATGCAGATTACACCAAGGATTCACAATCTGGATGAGAAGCAACTGCAAGTTAGACAGAGAGATAGATATCTCTTTATATGCTAAGTGTTTTCATGGAGATATTTTATGCAGTGTGTGCGTCTGCTTGTGTGTTTGTGCATGCATGTTTGCTTTCACATTCCCTAACATACAGTGCTGCAGAGGTTTAAATTACATCTTCATCCTCATTCCACATACTACTGAGACAACTCCATTCAATTTTCCAAGCAACATTTTTTTCTCCTGTAGTGATTTGCCTTATTTCTAGGGCTAAGAGAGAATGGCTTGTGAAAAGTCTGTCAGCTGGACTAAACTAAGTCAGAACTTGAACTCTCAGTCTCCCCATTTCTAGCCTGATGAATGTTGAACATTCGATGTCCAACAAAGGCAGGGTTTACCAAGATCAACAAATGCTGCTCTCAATATAAATATATATTATTTCATTTAGTTCAACCAGGATTGCTAGATTTCAGCGTCTCTTGCTTATTGAGCTAGATTTATCCTTGCATTAATGGAAACAAGTGAATGTAGGATTGTAAGGGAAAAGAAGGAAAAGTTTCATGTCTTAAATGCCCTTTTTTCTAATGAAAGGTGGTCTTTGTTTTAAAATGTGTTTTAATATTTCCCCATCCAGTTTACGGCAACAGATCTACATAGTAGTAAACTAGAAATCCACTAGATGGTAGCAAAGAGTTCATTTCCCTGTGTCTCATTGGTGCCATCTAACTGCTAAATAAATTGTTGTAGCCCATACAACAGCATGGCTGGCTGGGGAATTCTGGGAGTTGAAGTCCGGACATCTTCAAGTGGCCAAGGTTGAGAAACACTGCTCTAAGGATTTCTTCTTGATTTTAATTCCTAATCCTATGCATTGCTAATCTGGCTGATGTCACAAAAACTGCAGACTGAAGCATCTTTCCTAAACTATATCCATACAAGCTGGCTGATCCCTAGCAACTATAAAACCTTCCCTGTTTAGATTGGCCGGGTTTGTGAATAACAATAGCCTTTTCAAGTCTGGGCTATATCAAAGAAACTGTCTGTGTCACCACAACTCAATTTTAGTATTAAGAAAATTTATTAACCCCCTTTCCTCATTAAAAACTAATCTCACTTGGATGTCTTTTAGCTCTGTCCCTTAAAAAAATCTTGTACCTATTTTCTTTTTTCTTTCTTGGATTTTTTTATGAAAGGCAGAATATGGACATAACCCTGGAAAATCATAGAAGAGCTATATATGAAAAAGGTAATATATATCCCATGCATGTGTGTCTGTTTGTCAAATGATGTATAGCAAATGAGATCTGCTGTGTATTGGGAAATGACTGGGGGTGATTTCTAGTTTATTTTGCACCCAGCACACTCCCAGCCAATCTATCCAAATCAGAGCAAGAACACATGCTACTCAGTTCAATTAGAAAAGTGTATAGCTCAATTTTATTTACACTGTGCGCACAATTATTAGGCAAGTGAGTATTTTGACCATATCATCATTTTATGCATATTTTCTACCTCCAAGCTTTATACACTTGAATGCTTAATGGATATAAGCATATCAGATGATGTGTATTTTTGTAATGAGGGAGGGTGTGGCCTAAGGAGATCAACACCTTATATTAAGGTGTGCATAATTATTAGACAGCTTCTTTTCCTCAGGCCAAAAAAAGAGATTTAACTGATTCTGAAAAGTCAAAAATTGTAAAAAGTATTTCAGAGGGATACGGCACTCTTGAAATTGCTAAGATATTGGAACGTGATCACAGAACCATCGAACGTTTTGTTGCAAATAGGCAACAGGGTCACAAGAAACATGTTGAGAAAAAAAAGACGCCAAAGATGTGAGAAGAATAAAATGTGAAACTACCAGCAACACATTATCATCCAATGCTGTCATATTCCAGAACTGCAACATATTTGGAGTGCCCAGAAGCACACGGTGTTCCGTGCTCAGAGACATAGTCATGGTTGAAGGTTGACACCCAACCACCGTTGAATAAGACACATAATTTGAAATGGCAAAACTGAGTCAAGAAATATCTGAAGACAGATTTTTCAAAGGTATTATGGACTGATGAGATGAAAGTGACTCTTGACAGACGGAGGGGCCCATGACTGGATCAGTAATGGCCACAGAGCTCCACTTTAACTCAGACTCCAGCAAGGGGGAGGTGGGGTACTGGTATGCACTGGTATTATTAAAGAGGAGCTAGGTGGATCTTTTCAAGTTGAAGATGAACTCAAAATCCACTCTCAAATCTACTGCCAGTTTTTAGAAGTTTATTCAAGCAGTGGTACAGGAAAAAGTCTGCACCTTTCAAGAACACCATGATTTTTATACAGGACAATGCTCCATTGCATGCATTGAAGTACTCTACTGCGTGGCTAGCCAGTAAAGGCCTTAAGGATGAAAGAATGATATGGTCCCCTTCCTCACCTGACATAAACCCTATTGAGAATTTGTGGGCCCTTCTTAAATGGGAGATTTATGGTGAAAGAAAACAACACACCTCTCTAAATAGGTCTGCAAAGCTGTGGTTGCTGCTGCACAAACAGTTGATCAACAACGGATCAAGAAACTGACAGACTCTATGAATGTAAGGCTTATGACTGTTATTGAAAAGAAGAGTGGCTATATTCGTCACTGATTTTTTTTAAATGTCAGAAATGTTTATTTGTAAATTTTGAGGTGTTTGTTTATTATTCTCACATTAACAGATGAAAATAAATGAGTGAGATGGGATTTTTTTCATTTTTCATTTAGTTGCATAATTCTGCACAGTGTCCACACAGTGTCCAATAATCATGCACATATAGATATTATCCTAAGAAAGCCCAAACCTCACTTTTACTTTCTTCAATATTCAGGTTTGCAGTTTCTTAACATTTTGGATTGACCAAGAGCATAAAAATGAATCCTCAAAAATACAATTTGCCTAATAATTGTGCTCCAGGTGTATTGGAGCCAAGAGATACATAGGTTTTCTTTTTAAGTTGTGGAAGTCCCCTGAGGAATCTGGAATACAGATCTTCAGTCTTTGGCTAGATTCACTCAGGGATTTTAAATCTTCAATAAGCACAGCTCTGAAGACTGTAGAGTGGAAGGCTCATCACTAGCTTTATAGATGTTTTCAGCATCAGTCACACAATTGCCATTTTCGCTACCAGCAAAATGCAGTATTTTGCTGGTAGCCTTACAACCCAATGAATAATGGCATTTGTTGCTTCCTTCTTGGAATACAAAGAATTAAAAAAATAATATCCAGGTATTTGAAGGATTTATTTTGTTTTATAACATTCTGGTTGATTTTACAGCAAAGTGTATGCTGGCTGGTCTAGGTAAAAGACAACTACTTCTGTCTTAAGTAACTGATAGTTTTCCTTCTCTACAATATGAACCTAAAGCTTGCCGGCTCAGTATTTCTATTATGGAAAGAATAGCTGCAACATCAGCAAATAAGAGGACTGACGTTGAGTTTATTAGCCAGTCTAGGGGGATAGAATTCACTATTTTTCAGAGCTTGAGTTATAGAATTGATTTTTTTGTTCTTCCTAGCTTTTTTCCACAAGTGCAGAGTCTGCTTTTTTTCAGATCAACCAAGTGCTGACCCATTGGTTGTGGTATTGACCAAGCTTGTCGCCCAAATCTTGTGTCATAGAGAGTGACTGGCCCAAAGATTCCCAGATGGCTTCCATGCCTATAATGTGACCATTATGCAACTGCAGAAAAAAAATTGCAACCAGCCTGAATTCCATTGAGATCCTGTATAATAGACAAACCAGAAAGGGGGCTGTGAAAATATCTGCAGACTCCTCACATCCTGGACATAAACGGTTTCAACTTCTTCCCTCAAGATGACTCTATAGGCATTGCACACCAAAATAACCACACACAGAGACAGTTTTTTCACCCATGCTATCACTCTGCTAAACAAATAATTCTTACAACACTGTATATGCCCTAGGACTGTGATGGCAAAGCTATGGCACACATGCCACAGATGGCACGTGGATCCATATCTGCCGGCATGCAAGCCATCAGCTCCAGCGCGCATGCGTTTTCGCCCTCCCCAAGCTTCAGAAAAGCCTCCGGAGCCTGGGAAGGGCAAAAAAATGGGCCCAACGGGTCAACCGGAAGTTCGGAAATGATCTTCAATTCAAAAACAGCCTGTGGGTGGGACATATTGTGGGTGTGGGGCACACACACACACAATTTTGGCACGCGTTTACAAAAAGATTTGCCATCATTGCCCTAGGATGTCAAACCAACTAGTAGGGCTGTATTACCCATTAACCTTCTCATCTTTTCATTTTTCATATTACCTATTTCCATAGCTTCTTATGACTATAACTTTGTTGTTTGTATCTCATGATTTATGTTGATTGTCTTTAGTATCCTATTATGATTTATGTTGTTTGCTTATTTAGTATCCTATGACTATCCCTGAGTTTTTATCTTATGATTTATGATGGTTGTGTTTTATTATGATGATCATGATTTATCACTTGTTGCTTTTATGTACAATGAGAGCTTATGCACCGGAGACAAATTCTTGTGTGTCCAATCACACTTCGCCAATAAAGAATTCTATTCTATTCTAACTCACAGTCTCCTAGTTTCTAGCTTGGTGCTTTAACCACTTGATCAAAATGGCTCTCTTTCATATAGTAATAATTGGAGTTGATATAGGAGTTTAAAAGAATGGAAGTAAGTGTATATTCTTACTTCATTTCTTTTTGAGTCAGTATTGACGCTAAAAGATATTCTAAAGTATATTGATCTGCAGTAATGCAATTCATAAAATTTCATTAAAGTGAGGACAGCTCAAGGAAAATCACCTAGATCACCACTGCACTTGCATGCAAAATGCATGATCTCATCCAAGCCTCAGGAAGGATCAAAGTAGTTGGTCTAAGAAAATCTTTTAAAAATGAATAAGTTACTACATTTCAGAATGCTAAAGAATTCTGATATTTAGGTTTTTTTTAGCAAATTTAGTCCAGTTATCTAACTGGGCAGCCTTTTTCTTTTCTCCTACAAAAGTTGATCAGACTTTAAAATCTAACATTAGCTGCCACATATAATAGTCATTAATAATCCCTGATGTTAGATGTTAGATGTCAGATGTTCATATATACAAGTATAGCTTCTAAATCACAGGAAGTACAGAAGTACAACTAGACCTAAGGTTACAACTGGATCAGAATTTGTCACTAAGCAAATCAATAATTTAGCAATAGTAATACCAGTTAGACTTATATACCGCTTCATAGGGCTTTCAGCTCTCTCTAAGCGGTTTACAGAGTCAGCATATTGCCCCCAACAACAATCCAGGTCCTCATTTTACCCACCTCGGAAAGGATGGAAGGCTGAGTCAACCCTGAGCCGGTGAGATTTGAACAGCCGAACTGCAGAACTGCAGTCAGCTGAAGTAGCCTGCAGTGCTGCATTTAACCACTGCGCCACTTAGTCTCTTTTTGCAAAACATTACATGACCACATTACTTAGGAACAGCAGTCCCAGCAGTCCAAGTTGGACTAGGCCAGGCTCCTGTGGTCATTACGTGAGGACCTCACCCCATCCAGCACAACCCTGAAATGAGAGGTACAAAAGAAGTTCTGGGAAACAGATTTTTGCCTCCCTAAAAAGCCTCATATATTAAACTTCAAATGGCAAGCATTTGTCACATCTACAGATATAGCAATAATTCAGGCAAACCATAAAATAAGTAGTAATACACCCTGAAATCTGACTTCTGTCTCCATCATTCCTAATCAAACAACAACAAGAAGTATGGTGTAGACATATGAAGGCCACCAGGTTTTGTGAGCCCAGCCACATAGGTTTTTATATGCATCTAAATCTAAATTATCCTTAAAAGAATATTATCCTGGGGCAAATGCAATATCCTAGAACCCAAAACAAGTTACAACTGAACACCCAGTGATCTGAAGGCTGTGCCGGAAAGCTTCTTTACTTGATGCCAAATGAATGTACTCTGCCAGAGATGGGTGTTAGAAATTTAATCAAGATGATATATTCACTGTCAGCCATTTCATTTCATCTTTATTTGCTATGGCATATGTAAAAGCTCTCATGTAGCTACTTCCATTCAATGTTCTTCCCATCTCACTAAATTTTGGAATACATCACAATAAGTAGTGCACTTTTGTAAACTAAAGCATGAAGGTTACTTATTGTGTAGATATCAGAACAAGCAAATGAAATGACATTCATCAAATTAAGCTCTATTGAAAGGCGTTTATTGGTTTGATGTGCTTGGCAGATAACAGAAATTGTGTATATACCAGGTATTATTCAATGTATGATATTTACCACTGCACACAACCTAAAAATAAGTTTTAATTTTCTGATTGGTATATCTTCCGAACTGTCTACAAAGTTGAACAAAGTATGAATAGTATAAAAGTAATTATCTCAATAAGGAATGTACTAATTAGTATGCAACAAGAACTGTCAACCTATGTAGAAAAAACACAATAAATAAGATATTGTCTTTGACAATAAAAATAATTATCTCAATTTATCAGCATTTTAAAACATTGAGAATTGTTGTGTTGTCAGTGGAAGAAATTGCTAACTAAATACAGCTGTATTTTAAAAACGAGTTGAACAATATTTTCATTCTTGTGCATGGTCCAATTACATAGGTACTAACTATTCCAGAATGGAGTAGACCTTTACTGATGTAGTTGTCTTCCATATTTTGATATGTTGTTAAAGATGGCAAACCTGCCTGAAAAAAGAAATGGTAACTCTCATTCAGCACCACAAACATGCATAAATAAAAATAAAATATTAAGGCTCTTTCATTTAATGGATTTATCTTTTACTATTTCTTGAATTTATTTATTATTTTAATCTCAAGATTTTTTCAGATGATTTGACTTTAAGATTTTGACATGTGCCTGATAATTCTTAAAGAACCTAGGGCTGAAACTGCTGATTTCCTAGCAAAATAAGTAATTGTCACTCAATTTGTGCTCATTAAATAATAAAATACCAATTTTTAAGCAAGAAATCCAGAAAACAACTGAGAAATTATATACCAGTTATCTTAAATTAATTGAAACAGTACAGTAATAAAAACAATTAAAACAACAACAACCAGGCATCTAGATGAACAAGCCTTGCAGAAAGAAAATCAGCATATATTCCACAATGTTTTAGTGATTATTTTGAGAATATGAACAGCATTATGCATGGATTTTTTTTATCATAGTTCCTTATCAAAAGCCCTTGGCTTGAGTGTAGTCAGCAGATAATACAATCTGTCCTTTCACAGATAATTAATTAAAAAACAAAAAGCAAAGTGAAATAAATGGGCAATTTGCAGCATTCACTGGAGGCATGTAAAAAATAGATCTGTGTTGGGTATAGTGTTTTTTAACTGTAGGAATAAGCAAAAAGGACACTAAAGTACTCAAAAGAAAAGAATGTGTGAAGACTTCCCGAAGGAGCTCTTTAAATTGGACTGCTAGTTCACTAAATCACAAATTCAACTTAATTAACAGCAATAGCAATAGCACTTAGACTTATATACCACTTCACAGTGTTTTACAGGCCTTTCTAAGTGTTTTACAGTCAGCATATTGCCCCCAATAATCTGGGTCCTCATTTTACTAACCTCAGAAGAATGGAAGGCTGAGTCAACCTTGAGCCGGTAAGAATCGAACTGCCCAACTCCAGGCAACAGAAGTAGTCTTCAGTATTGCTTTCTAATCACAGAAAATGAGCTAGTTTGGTGTAGTGATTAAAGCACCAGGCTAGAAACAAGGAGACTATGAGTTCTAGATCTGCGGTAGGCACAAAGTCAGCTCACCTAAGGCCAGTCATTCTCTCTGTCCTAAGAAGCAGCAGTGTCAAACCACTCCTGAAATTCTTGCCAAGAAAACCACAGGGACTTGTCCAGGCAGTCACCAGGAGTCAGTACTAACTTAAAAGCAAACACACCCACAAAAGATTGTAAGCAAAAAAAAAAAACTACATTCACTATAAATTGATGGGATTGTCCAAGAAACAGATTTTGGAGCCATGCAGATATTTCAATGAAGTTGTTGTGCCTGTATATAGCAACTGTGAAAAAAGCAAATTCCATGCCAAGAATCTTTAGAAAAGGGATAGAAAATAAATCTGTCAACACGGTTATGTTACACATACCCATGGCATGTCTGAATATAATTTTAGTCACCACATCTATGATAAAATAGAACTGGAAAAGATGCGGGAGAAGCCAACCAGAATGATTAGGAAACTCAAATACTACAAGAAAAAGCTAGAACGTTTGGAACTCTAGTTTATTTTTTAAAAAAACTTAAACAAGAAACCTGATTGAATGTATAAAACTATGCATGACATGGACACATTCATCTCAAAACAATAGAAGCAGCAGTCATCCAATTAAGCTGATGGGAGAAGATGTAGAACAAAAGAAGATTTAGAACTAAGTAAAATGCTTCTTCATACATCACATAATTAACCATTGGAATTCATTACCACAATTCATAGTGATGGCCACTAACTTGCATGGCTTTAAAAGGGAATCCAATAAATTCATGGTCTATCAAAAGGTCTATTGGTCTTGAAGACTCGGTGGCAGCATGTTTCCAAACACTAGTTGCAGGGAAGTACAATGCTCAAATTGTCTATCTCCTATTTGTCAGCATCTCAGAGGCATCTGGGTAGCTACTGTGAAAAACAAGATACTAAACTAAAGTTGATCTTTTTTCTTACATTCCTATCTTCATCCTTCTTCTTAGCCCATGTCCTTGAGGATCAAAGACCATTGTTTCATGATACACTGCCAGACTCGGCTTCCAGACAGTCTTCCTTTTATCTCAACACTATCAGTGTTGACTTTACTTTTCTGAAACATTAGGAATTAAAATTCTTTACCACCATAAGAAATAATGGATCAAAAAAACTTTTAAGTCTGTCTAAGTCAAAAATTAATTTATCAGTTGAACATAAAGTTGTAGCTTCAGAATAATTGCTGTCAGGGTTCCATCACTGAGCATTAAATACTATGTATTAATGTATACATGCATTAGTATCAATTCTTATGGAAACAAAAGTTAATTCAGGTAGCTATTTATCTTCTTGGTTTAAGGTCCTCCCACACAGTATGTATGGTGTCACAGTGACTGAGAAAGCATAACAGAACAATAATCCCAGAATATGAATTTAAATACTATTAATCCCAGATTAATGGAAGAAAAGTCTGCAGTGTACTTGCCTTTTTAAAATCTTAAAATAGTACATAAGAAAAACAATATGGTGACCTCTAGTTAAGCGGAAATGAAATTTGGCTTTAGAGGTGGAAGAGGCAAATTTTCACTTGCATTTTAGATGTTCTTACTTGATATAGGGAGATTGAGGTGAGGAGTAGTACTTGTAGCACTGGCACAATAGAAAAGGGAATTTGCCAAAATGGATAATAGAGTGCCTTCTGCTAATTTGCAGAGGACTTCAAATCAGCTCTCATTAGGAAGTCCCATTTATTTATTTGTTTGTTTGTTTGTTTGTTTGTTTTATTAATTAGACTTATATACCGCTTCATAGGGCTTTCAGCCCTCTCTAAGCGGTTTACAGATTTTTTAGCAAATTGAGTCAGCAACTTGCCCCCACAGTCTGGGTCCTCATTTCACCCACCTTGGAAGGATGGAAGGCTGAGTCAACTTTGAGCCGGTGAGATTTGAACCGCTGAGCTGCAGATCACAGTCAGCTGAAGTGGCCTGCAGTACTGCACCCTAACCACTGCACCACCTCTGCTCTTATTGTTTCCTAGATTGTTTTATAATCTGTAATTCCATTTCAATCCGTAGTAAATTACAATTATAACACAGCACATGTTAACAATTATAAAATTATTTGCTATTGTTGTACTTTCAATCATCCTTCTTGCCCCTTCTTGCTTTCCTGTTACACTCCCTTCTACAATTTCATCCTCAGATTTATGAGGTCAATATTCAGGTAAACATGATATCAATAGAAGAGAATATTTGTAGCTCAGAGTTGAACTGTGGGGTTCTTGATGCTCTCCAAGGAGTAAGCACTCACTAGCACTGATTATGCTACCTAGTTTGATAATGAAATGTCTGCAAGAAAGCAATCAAGATCAGAGAACACCAATGTCCCCACAAACATGATACCCATCTTTTTTTGATTAACTATATCCCACCTTCATCATTTTTAAACATTTTTGACTATTTTGTGAAGGAATAGCTAAATATTACAATTCTCCAATAGTGAACTTTATGGAAATTAACCAAGAAGTAGCAAATCTTAGCACATTTACACAATGCCATTTTTGTATAAATATAACCCACCCACCCACCCCCGGGCTAAGAAAGCATAATAGCCAGAAAGTGAAATATTTTCTAGTGTTGTAATCAAAGATATTCTAGACACTATATTTTATTGACTTAAAGGGAAGACAAGTTTTTTCCCCAAAAAGAATTGTTTGTGGTGACAAGTGGTTTTCTTATGTATCCTGAGAATACAGTAATAACAGAAGTTACAACTGATTTTTTTTCTTCCTAGCATTTTCCTATAGGCACAAGGTCTGTTTTTTTCCAACCAAGTACTAGACTTGACTGACCAGTTTATTGGCCGAGCTGATATCATAGACTGAGAGTGACTAGCCCAAAATGATGCAACCAGCTTTCATGTCTAAGGTGAGACTAGAATTCAATCTGATTTCTAGCTTTCTAGCCTAACCACTAGACTTGGCTCTCAATGACACATTTGAGTGTGAACAGGAAAATAATGGGCAGTCAAGAAATGACAGAAAGTAAAAAAAAAGTCATAGAGGCAACATACTAGCCTGCCCTCCTCTTGAGGAGGGTAGATACATCTATGTGAATGACAATTCTGAATTAACCAGATTATCAACTGGGTGAGAATCAGAGGTGGTATTCAGCTTGTTCAGACTGGTTCAGGCAAACCGGTAGTGCCGACGATCAGTTGGCCCCACCTATCCGTCCCCACCCTATCCTGTCCTTTATTTCCTGCTTTCTAGCTCATCTCAATCGCGTGGCACAGCAATCCCCCCCTCACTGTTCTACTTACCTTTGCTGACTTGGAAGGAAACAGCTGAGCTTCTAAATCAGTGTTTCTCAACCTTGGCAACTTGAAGATGTTCGGACTTCAACTCCTAGAATTCCCCAGCCAGCATTCGCTGGGCTGGGGAATTCTGGGAGTTGAAGTCCAGCCATCTTCAAGTTGCTAAGGTTGAGAAACACTGTTCTAAATCCTCCATTTTCAGCACTGCAGGCAAGCGCTTTAGACACACATCCATGTCAAGCGCTTGCAAAACGCACGCTCACTGAACCAGTTAGTAAATTGGCAGCATCCCACCACTGGTGAGAATCTCCATAGATTTGATCTTTCCCTTTAGCAAATACTTTCTATTTCTATACAAGGGAAAAGAAGAAGGAGCTCAGCATACTCATGGAACAAGTTCTAACTAATGTAACTGATATGTTAACATCAGTGGTGGGTTTCAAAAATTGTTCGAACCTACTCTGTGGGTGTGGCCTCCTTTGTGGGAGTGGCTTGCCGCCCATGTGACCGGATATGAAGATGCCGACGACACTTGTCAGAACCACCTTAAATTACCTCACACTCAGCACTGGTATGCATAAGAATATGACGTAAACTTGTTTTTTAAAAGGCATCTTTGGTTTGCGTTAAAACAACTTCAACACATGCAATGTTCTGATTGCACCACAAACGCAGTAGTCATCCTTACCTTTCACAGAGGCACTGAGTTTTATAAATATGAGCATGATAGTGTAGAATAATCATATCCAAGGACCAGTGGTGGGTTTCAAAAAAATTTGGAACCTCTTCTGTAGGTGTGGCCTGCTTTCCGGGTCTACTGGTGGAACCTCTTCTAACCGGTTCGGTAGATTTGATGAACTGGTTCTACCGAATAGGTGCGAACTGGTAGGAACCCACCTCTGGTTAACATGGTCTTCTAAATGCTTTAAAATGTATACTCTTCATTTCTGACATCCATCATGAGGTGTAAAGTCAAGTATCTGTTAAATGCAGGCAAATTAAGATGGACAATAGAATGGATGGACTTTTTAAACACGGGGCCTTGTTGAAGTCAGGGTTTGGGCACCGAAATGGATGACACTAAGATTAAAAACTACATTTGATTGAACTGGATTTAAATTAAATTTAATAAATTCAATACAGTTAATCTGATAGCTTCAATTTCCTTCTCAGTCACATAAAAATATAGGCTGTGGAGATGGAGAAAGGACCATGTTAAATCTATATAGCAGCGTAGACACAGAGTCTGGTCCCACCTTTGAAACAAATCAACTTGACTAAGGTATAAGCTTTCCAGAATCAACTTGACTGAAGCATGAAGTGCTCAAAAAACCTTTGAATAAGACATAGAGATAAAAATATGAAATAAGTGGATGATGCATACACAGCAGATGGATAATGCTGATTGTTGGTAATTTCCTCAAGATTTAGCAATGAAACAAGGTGGCTCAGAGAACTGCCGAATATCCTTCCTGCCAGGAAAAAAAATAGAATTCTCTGACATTAAACAATCTGCAACTGATCAAGAGCTTGGCAAGTATGGCTCACTGATTCCTCCCATGCTCAACACAATGTAGTTTTTTATTGTCTTCAAAAGTAATATTAATATTGCATCAAATGTAATATTAAGCGAAATATTAAGCAAGTTATGCTGAAGTGTGTCTTAACATTAAGTATCTGTATTTCAGACTAGGGTGCTAGCTTCTTAAGTCTTTATCCCACCTTTAGTATTGTTCTATTTAGTATAGTATTTAGTATAGTCTAGCAAATCTAGCAAAACCTGCTATCTTGATATAATGACTGACACAAATAAGAAAGAGGCAGACAGGCTGGGCTGCTACCCTTTTCTCATTTCTTCCATACCATCTCAGCAACTATGTAATTAATCCTGTATTAAGAAACAAAGGCTTTGATTCTTACTCAACATCAAATCTGCAAATCTGCTGATTGACTTGCCAAAATCCCTCTGTTTCTTGCTCCATACATCATTGATTAATTACACACAGTGAATACCACACTGTGACCTGTTTTGCAAAGCATGAGTTTGCTGTGGCCACATCACCTTTGCAACATCAGCCCTCTGAGAAACAGCTAGGCAGCAACTGATAAAATGCAATCAAGCATTTCTTGGATGGAAAACTAATTACATGGTGCCAGTAGTTTGGGCCAGTTTCATTTCCATAAATGAGATGCAGCTGAAAGAATAGTTAAAAATAAGTTAAAGCATGATAAGATCTTTCATTGCATAATCTTTCACGTTAATATGAGTAATCTTGTCAAAATTAAAGTATTGGTAATAAAGAAGCTCCAACTGACCATTATTTAACAACCTAATCTTTTTAGTTATAAACTTGAAATGGTCCAATAAAAAGGTTAACTAAAATGTTGATGAGACTTTCCCTTCTTTCTCTCATTCAAAAGAGGATGGAGGGTTGGGGTCAACCTGACACAGGTAATCAATTGAGTGCTTCATTCCAAAATGAAGAGCTGTAGTGGCACACCCAGTTCAGGACTAACCACTTATGGCAAACAGGTATATGTAGTTTATTTCCAGTTGTTGTGCGCAGCCTACAAGCTAAAGTGGAGGCACTACAAGAATTTATAATCCTGGGAGGAGCTTGCTGGTGGTGGCAGCAAAAAATCAGCTGCCTCCGAATTCCTGGCTACGTACCTGTTTAGAGGATCTTCCATCTGACGTCTTATCAGGTTTTCTTATCCTTCAGGCAAGAAGGAAAGAAGAAACTGTTTTGCTGGCAAATGCTCTTCGATTTTTGCAGCTTTTGTGCTTGCAAGGAAAGGGGGGCTAGCCCAAGGCAGAACGGCTGTCCGTGCTGGGAACTTCAAACTGCCTTGTGCAGGACAAAGTAAGACTCCCCCACTCTGCTCAAAGTTTTGTTTGATTTAATCTTATCACGAGCTGAATCCGTTTACTGCGTGAACAATAATTGTTTATCAACATTTTAGCTTCTTTTCTTTTTCTCCTCCGAAAAATTATTTACTTAGAGGTTTTTAAAATGGCGCTGAGCAGGCTGGTTTCTCCGGTAATAACGAACACTTTTTGCTAATCTTCACAAGAATTAAAAACAAAAGAGATTGCTTATAATATGTTTTGGTTTCACAATAGAAGAATTTTACTCCTTCATTAACTTTGCTTATTTGGAAGTTAAATGGTGATGAATCTGCTGAACGGTCTTGTTACAATGTTTACTCACTGAAAGTTTTGCCAAGCCTTAAACTTCAAAATAAAAGCCTCTTTACTTAAAGCTGCATATTCAGGCAATAGAGTTCTACTAACTGCAGGCAGATAAATTTTGAAATGGCCTCAAAACCAAATATTAACTTGAAGTCGTCACCCTCTACTTCCAGGGGCACATCCTCAGTGCCTGGCACAAAGCTGCAGCCTCTGCTTCCTACGCCCCCTGCTGGGGATGTGTTAACGAAATAATTTTTCCTGAGTAATTTAAGCGAGGCTCTTAATGCACAGACAATTAAAATGGAAGATAAGTTTAGAGATAATAGAGAGGAGAGAAAAGAGGAAATAAAAGAAATGAAAGAAGAAATTAAAAGTGAAATAAAAGGACTTAAACAGGAGCTGTATGAGAAATTTGACGCTAAGGTTGATAAAATTAGAGACGACATGCTGAGTCTTGTAACTGTATTAACAGAACATATTTCCGGAATGGAAGATACTCTAGAGGTTCTTAATGATGCCAATGCTAACTTGACATAAACAGAGGTGGTGGAACAAAAAGTGGAAAATGCTGAAAAAGAAATTATTATGATACAGTACCGACAAATGGAGTTCGCATTAAGAGTAAGGGGGCTGCGTGAGGAGAAACAGGAGAACCTGAAACAGATCCTATCGGAAGCTTTTGATCGCCTGATGGGAAGACCAGGGACCAACCAAGACTGGCAAATTGACAAAGCTTACCGCGTTAACTCCTGGCTGGCAAAGCAGAAGCAGCTTCCTCGAGACATCGTTATATATATTTACTACAAGAGAGCTTAGAAATATGGTACTGCAAGCGTCTTATAACACTAAGCTTCAAATTGGCGGTCAAGACCTGGCTGTTTTGAAAGAGATACCACCTCAAATGTTAAGAGCCAGGAGAGACTACGCTTTTTTGGTCGAAGAACTCAGAAATCGTCAGATACAGTATAGATGGGATGCGCCATTTGGCATCATATTTACATTTGATAAGCAAAGGTACCGCCTCAACTCTGTATGGAAAGCCCGAGATTTTTATTATAATATATTGAAGGCCAGACACCCTGCACCATCTGGACCTAGAGAAAGACCACAAGAAGGACAGGATAGACAGCAAACTACACAACCACCAGACAAGATGGAGCATCTCTCTTCTCTAGAAGTGCAAGGTGCTATGGAACCAAGACCTAGCCGCATGACTACTAGACGTATGGAGAAACAAGCTAAAAAGCAACAGCATCAACAATCATCGGCCATCGATCAAGGAACTACAATAACAAATCTGGAAGCAGTGGGAGGAGCTAGACCTAAGGTTAAACAGGCCATGCAGGAAGCTCTAAAAATGCTTCAACCAACCAAAGATGACAACTAAGATTTTAACATGGAATGTCAACGGACTGAATTCTCCACAGAAGAGGAAGAAAATATTTCATTATCTCAAACAGTTTAAGAACGATGTAATTTGTTTGCAAGAAACTCATATCAAGTCAACTGATCAAAAATATTTGATCAATTCAAAACTTGGTCAACATTTTGCAGCTTCTGCTATGGAAAAGAAGAATGGTATAGTTGTATACTTAAGAAAAGATATGAAAGCTGAATTAATAGAAGCAGACCCCTTTGGAAGATATATTGCTTTAGACTTAATCTTAGAAGGGAAAAAGACATTACTTTTGGGAATTTATGCTCCCAATCAACAGCAAGATAGATTCTATAGAAATCTTCATGCTAAATTAGTACAGTGGGACTATAGTTCCTGTATACTATTGGGTGACTGGAATGGAGTGATAGACACTAAGAGAGATAAGAAGATTTCCCGCCTAAATACCAAGATGCGAGCAAAGTTACCCAAATCTTTCTTTGACATTATGGATGATTTTGAATTGAGAGATATTTGGCGAGAAAGAAATGCAGAGGAATATGACTTCACTTTCTTCTCGGACAGGCATCAATCCCTTTCAAGGATTGATTTTATTCTAACCACTAATGATTTGCTTTCTAGGGTCAAGAAAACAAAGATTGCAGCTAGGGTCCTTTCGGACCATAACCCAGTTTGGATGGAGTTGGGAAGGGTAGTGCAGGCAAGAAGGTCTTGGAGATTGAATGAAAACTTATTTAGATATGAAAAGTATATTAATGATTGTAAAAAATTACTATCTGAATATTTTGTTTTGAATATGAATAAGGGTACATCTATGGAATTTGTATGGGACGCAAGCAAAGCGTATATGAGAGGAGTTTTGATGAATATAAATAAAACACATAGAAATAAGCAAGGGTTAAAACGAACAGAACTGGAAGAGGAAATTAAGAGAAAAGAGCTGGAGTTAACAATGAACCCAGACGATACAAAGGTTAAGGAAGCTATTAACATATTAAAATCTCAATTTGACATGTTGATCTCTGACCAGGTAGCTACTAATTTATTATATGCAAAACACAATACTTTTTGTAATGCAAACAAACCTGGCAGATGGTTAGCTTATCAGATTAGGAAAAAAAGGAAAACTCGAAATATATCTAAACTGATTTACAGAGGGAAGGAGGTGTTTCAACAGGAAGAGATTCAAAAGGCTTTCTGGGAATTTTTTACAGAACTGTATAAAGGGGATAAAATTAATGGTTTAGACATAGACAAATATTTAGACAAAGAGAAAATACCTTCAGTTAGAGAAGAACACAGGCAAAAATTGAATCAACCAATAACCTCGGGGGAAATCCTGCAGGTAATTAAGCAATTAAAGTCAGGGAAAGCACCAGGTACAGATGGCTTGACAGCGGTTTATTATAAAAACTTACAGTTAGAAATGGTAGAACCTCTTAGAGAATTATTTAATATTATTCAAACGGAAGGCAAAGTCCCTCCATCTTGGAAGACAGCGTTTATATCTTTGATACCCAAAGAAGATCAAGATACTACTCAACCCAAAAATTATAGACCTATTTCATTACTGAATGTAGATTATAAAATTTTTACTAAAATATTAGCAAATAGGTTAATGTTGGTCACTCAACAATTGATACATACGGACCAAACAGGTTTTATACAAGGGAGACAGATGAAAAGTAATGTTAGATTAATTATTAATGCATTAGAATATTTGGGAAAGAACAACCAGATCCCTGCTGCGTTTATATTTTTGGATGCTGAGAAGGCCTTTGACTGAGTTAACTGGCAATTTCTGCTGAAGATACTGCAAAAAATGCAGATAGGAGATAATTTTTTACAGTCAATTAAAGCAATATACCAACAGCAAACAGCACAAATCATAGTCAATGGAAGTTTAACAGACTCTTTTCAAATTGGAAAAGGTACAAGACAGGGCTGTCCTTTGTCCCCATTATTGTTTATTATAACTTTGGAAGTATTGTTGAATAAAATACGGGGCTTGGATGGTTTAAAAGGGATCAAGATTAGGCAGCAAGAATATAGAGTCCGCGCTTTTGCGGATGATTTGGTCATAATATTGGAACAACCGCAGGAATCCAGTATGGTTTTAATGAATACGATTAATCAATATGGTCAAGTGTCGGGTTTTAAAATAAACTTAGGAAAAACCAAAATATTAGCTATAAATATGAACATTAAACAAAAGGAAGAATTAGGAGTGATGCTAGGATGTGAGGTAGTTAAAAAAGTCAAATATCTTGGAGTTAACATTTTAACTTCAAATGGGAAATTATATAAGCATAATTATGAACCACTTTGGCATAGCATACAGACAGAGATGAAAAAATGGGAGAAATTGCACTTATCTTTGCTGGGTAGGATAGCGGCAGTGAAAATGAACATTTTACCAAAATTTTTATTTCTTTTCCAAATGTTACCTATACTTAAAAAAGATGCGAACCTTTTAGAATGGCAGAAGGGTATCAACAAATTTGTGTGGGCAGGAAAGAAGCCAAGGGTAAAGATGAAAATAATGCAAGATGTACGTGAGAGAGGAGGATTGAAACTACCTAATTTAAAACTATATTATGATGCAGTGGCATTATCTGTAATTAGTGATTGGACTCATTTAACCAATGATAGAATATTGAATATTGAGGGACACGATCTGGTATTTGGTTGGCATGCTTACCTGTTATTCAACAAAAAATTGGATAAGAATTTTAAAAGTCATATTTTAAGAAATGCTTTACTGCGGGTTTGGAAGAAATACCAATATAAATTAAATGACAAGATACCCATGTGGGCAATTCCTAGACACGCAATTGAAAATATGAATACAGCACAAAAACAGGACAGAATTACTTACAGACAGCTTCTTACCTTGGAAAGGGGGGTATTACAATTAAAATCTTTAGAGGTATTAAAAGAGGAGAAGGTAGTTCAAACATGGTTCCAGTATGGGCAATTACAGGCTAGGTGGAAAATAGATCAAAAAATTGGTTTTATCCAAGTTGAGGATAATCTGTTTAAACAAATAAGAGATCAAAGCTTAATGCATATAAAGAGGATATATAATGTATTAATACAGATGGATTCGGAAACAGAATTAGTTAAAGATTGTATGATAAAATGGGCTCAAAATATTGAGGAACCAATAATGTTGGATACATGGGAAAGAATCTGGGTAAGAAATGTGAAATTTACACAAGCTCAAAATCTGAGAGAAAATTTTTATAAGATGTTCTATAGATGGCATTTAGATCCTAAAAAGTTGGCTTCTATGTATCCGAATGTACAGCCTAAATGTTGGAGGTGTGGTTCTCTCGATGCTACATATTATCATATATGGTGGACCTGCCAAAAGGTTACGGCATTTTGGATAAAAATATGGTGGGTCATGCAAAATGTTTTTAAAAGAAGGATAAAGTTTATTCCTCAGTTATTTTTACTAGGTATATGTACTGACTTTACAGTGGTAGAGACCAATTTGATTCTGCACCTGATAACTGCAGCAAGACTGTTGGTGGTGCAATATTGGAAGAAGGAAGACTTGCCTACAATCCAAGAATGGACATTGAAAGTTACAAACCTAGCCGAGATGGCTAAAATATCGGCATATCTCAAAGATCATTCAAATGAGATATATAAACGAGACTGGAAAAAATGGATTGACTATATACAAAATAAATACGGGACTAAGAAATTCCAGTTAGCCTATGCTTAAGATCAGAAATGATTTAAACTGTTAAAAGTCAGTTCAGTAAGAAGAAGCTAAGGTCAATCTAGAATGTCATTAATTTCTTTATTTCTTTTTTTTCAATAGATTTTAGACTCTGTTAGTTAAAAATCCATACCGTGTACGGGTTCTGGGAAGTCGGGGGGGGGGAAGGAGGAGGGGGGGTGGGGGGGTGGAGGGAGGGAGGGGCAAAAAAAATTGTACTTCAATGTCTTAATGATTGACAAATGATGACATATTTGTGTTTTTTTTTCTTAAAAGAAAAATAAAAAAGTTCTGTTCAACAAGAATTTATAATCCTTATTTTCTTATGGAATTTCTTCACTAAAAATTATCTTGCAAAAGTTACGGGAGTCCTTTCCCCCCTACATTTTGTCCTCTTCCACAATGAAATTACCTGCTCAGAATTTGTGACATATACAAAAAGAGAGACTTTCAGATTTCTACTAATCTATAAATTCCATAGATACTGTACTGTATATGCCTATATACACATACATACATACATCTATATGCAAAAAAGAAGGGAACAGGAAAAGGTAACTTTCAACCTTCAATGAAGTATCAAATATAAAATACATTAACTTTCTGATCTAAAATTAAATAGTATTTTAATTTTAAATTAAGTATTTCTATAATCCTAAATTATTTTAATCATTAAATTCCAACATTAACATAGCATTACTTTTGGGGTCAAGCAAAGAGTCAAAACATTTTCACATAGAAACAAACATAGACAAACTCTTTATTTTAATTCAAGTAATTTAATTTTGCCACTTCAGTGAGGGGGGGCAGAGCTGCAGCTGGTGCAGCCGGAGCGTGTTTGCAGTAGTGCCTCCTGGTTTTTATTTTATTTTATCAATTTTTAGCACTCCCATTGGATCCTTTTCTATTTAACTCACATTTTTCGGCGGGGATAACAGCGTAAACCATAGCCATTTCAGCCAATTTTCTTAAGTTTACCTCATTCTTCTATTGTGAGAATCTGTAGGGGATGTCCTATATTATAGTCAATGAAGGCAGTTGACATTAACAGTTTTTTTTAACATCTGATACATATGTAATGCAGAGGTTAGGGCTTTGACTGTGAGCTTGTGGCTATTAGCTTGATGTTTTTAAAGTACCCAGCAGATATCCCTGTATCCAGGACAACTCCTTCATTTCCCCATTGAGCTGCTGCACCTTTTGAATCTCATTCTAAATGTGTACCAACATATAATGTGCCCATATATATATAACCAATTTAAAAAACCATCTTATAAAGTGCTAGTATATGTAAGAATGCTATTTATCTCACCAATACCCATGTTCCACTCAGTTCATTATTTTCATTCATGTTGTTACACTATATCGTTAGCCTTATTGTATGACTAGCATTATCATTCTCCTTCATATCTTCTTTACTACCCACTACTATTGGTATTATTATTATTGTTGTTTTTTCACTAACAATAAGTTTTATTTTCATTTTCATTTTCATTTCATACGGTCACATATATACTGTGCATAACCGGGGCCATATAACATTGAACAATAAACACAGCCATCCTTGTCAACAATACTCCCCAAAATACAAACCCAATATACCACTTCAACCCTCCATAGACCCTTTCTTTCACCCCCCTCCAACTTTCCTTTCTCCCCTCCAACATTCCCCTCTACCCTACTTCCCCTCCCCCTCTATCACTCCTCTCTCCCAATACACTCCCTCCCTTCCATCTCACCCTCCCTCCGATCCTCTCTCCCACCCTCTCTACCCCTCTTTCTTCTTTCCTTCTGCTCCTCCCTTCGGTGTATTTCTATTATCTATCAATATATTCAGCTTCCTATTTTTACACTAGAATTAAAAACGCAACAGTATACAAGTGCAATCATATTAATCACTTTAAAATCCAGCACATACTATATTTCCCCCCTCCCCCCTCCCCCCTAGGACCCGACCTCCCTTCCCCCCCCCCAACTTCCCAGAGCCCGTACACGGTATAGCTTTTTATCAAACACAGTCTGAAATATATTAAAACCAAGGAAATTAAAAAAAAAAAGAAAAAAGTCAGTAAAGTCTCTACGTTGAACTCAGCTTCTTGCCGTTACTCAAACTTTAAGCAGTTTACATTATTCCTAATCTTAGTTGTTTAATTACCTGCAGGATTTCCCCAGAGGTTATTTGTTGGTTCAACTTTTGCCTGTACTCTTCTCTAACCAGGGGTATTATCTCTTTATCTAAGTATCTGTCTATATCTAAACCCTTAATTTTGTCCCCTTTGTACAATTCTGTAAAAAAAAAAAAAAATCCCGGAATGCCTTTTAAATCTCCTCCTGTTAAAACACCTCCTTCCCTCTATAACACAATTTGGATACATTTCAAAATTTTCTTTTAATTTCCTCTTCCAATTCTTTTCGTTTTTGCCCTAGTTTATGTCTATGTATTTTGTTTATATTCATCGGTACTCCTCTCATATACGCTTTACTTGCATCCCCTACAAATCCCATGAAAGTACCCTTATTCTTATTCAGAACAAAGTATTCAGATAGCAATTTTTTACAATAATTAATATACTTTTCATATCTAAATAAACTCTCATTCGACCTCCAAGACCTTCTTGCCTGCACTACCCTATTATTATTATTGTTGTTGTTGTTGATACTCTATTCTTTTGCATGTACCTTGAAAGCTTCTGCTTCTAATCACACTTGGCCAAATAAATCCCATCCTATCCTATCCTCTAAGCTACCCTACCCTACTCCTATCTGTACTCTACTCTATTTATGTATACTCATTTTCATAAGACGGAAAGCATTAGAGCAGTGTTTCTTAATCTTGAGATGTGTGAACATCAACTCCCAGAATTCTCCAGCTGCTGGAGTTTAGGGTATCTTAATAGAGGATCAGTAGAAAAGGGTGGCTCAATAAAAACACAGAGAGATATTTTTCTTTCCTAGCAGATTACAAAGTCACAGCTTATATTTACAGGATTTTCTAGTGAGAAAAAAAAAATCCTGCCCTGCCCTTTATTAACCTGATTCAGCTTGAGAGTCCCACATGAAAGGACCTGAATTGTCCTGCTGCAGCTGATATCCCTGAGCATTTTGCATAGTTCCTGGCAGGTCTCACAACTGGTCTCAACAACAAACTAAAGTTTTCTAGGCACTACATTGAACTTCTAGGTTGGCCTTGCTAGAAGAGTCATAGACAATTTTATTGCAGACACGAATGAAGCCACATACACAATAGTTGATTCTCTATTGCAGTGCAAAAATGCCAAGAACTTTGATGTATTATCTATGGCCGTGATAGTGAACCTATGGCACACATGCCACAGGTGGCACGTGGAGCCATAACAGTGGGCACGCAAGCTCAGGTCTGGAGTGCATGCGCATGAAGTCAGGAAACAGGCTGTTTTCAACTTCCGATGAGCCTCCGGACAGGGTGAAAAAGGCTGTTTTAGCCCTCCCCAGGCTGCTAGAAAGCCTCTGGAGCCTGAGGGGAGTGAAAAACAGACCTTCTGGTCCAACTGGAAGTCGGCAAACGGGCCGTTTTCAGCCGGGAGGTTGTGGAGAAAGCCTTTTTCGCTGTCCCCAGGCTCCTAGAAAGGGTCTGGAGACTGGGGAGGGCGAAAAACAAGTCCACAGTGCTATTGCATGCCAAAAGTGGAGGGAGCGCAGGAGGATCACGCAAACATGCATGAGGGGGGCACATAGAATTATGGGTGTGGGCATGCATGGGCAAGACCCCCCTGTGCTCCCCCCGCTTTTGGCACATGATGGCAAAAAGATTAGCCATCACTGATCTAGGGTTTAAACTGAAGGCTATTTCCTCCCACCTTCATGGATTAACAGAAATTTGGTGTGGCCCTGGTTGGCCCCTACAATTGGACAAATTGCAATATCCAAGTTGCAAATCTCTCTCACTTTCTTCCCATGATTAGCAAGAAAAAAAGCAGAAAAAATTTCTCCTTTCTGCCTATTACCTGTTTATTTTTAGGTCACTGAAACATTATCAGTTGCCCTTTGTCAGACCTTCAGTTGCTACCACTAGGCTAGACCCCTTATGAAGAGTTCTATTTTAGAAAACTAAGAATGGCAGAATGGGAGGCAATTTTGTGAGATCATCTTGATCAAATGAATAGTGACATAAAGGCTGATCCACATAGCACACTTACCAGATTGACCTATTTTCTGAGTTTTCTGAATCATAAATTAACCATATTGCCATAATTCGTACAGTGTACAAAGTAACAAAAAACTAAGTGAAATTTTAAAAAAAATTGCCAAGTTTACAAACTGAGATTCTAATTCTTTACCTGATTGTGTGGATGGCTTTCCATGATTTCACAAGTTGATATATTTTATACTTGTAGATTTATCTGCTTCCTTTCATCCAAATGGCCCCATCCTCCAGTCATTCATTTAGTCTAACTATTTTACACAGTAAAATAACAGGGATCGTAAATAGCCAAAGACTTATTTAATTTTTAATTGCCCAGGATTAGGGATTATTTGTGGCTAGAAAGATACGTCAATCTTCCTAACTCTCAGGGGAACAATCTGCTTGTGTTTATTACAAGATATAACTTTGTGAAGCATATATGTTGTTGTCATATTAAATCTTTTAATTATGTGGTTTGGAAATTAAATTAATGTAAAAGGATAACTTGAGAAAGAAACTAACTATGATCACCTATGGCATATTTCCCAAATGTATGGGTTGTTTTAATATCACCCACAAGATTTAATACATTTCTGAATTCTTTTATTCCTGAACTTATATTTTAAAGTGCTCTTTTGGTCACCTTCTTAATCAAAGAAATGAGAAATATAGGTTGCCAAAATTATAAAAACTTACTGATACTGTTCCCAGTTACTGATACTTTTAAAAGATAAAATTAAGAGTTATCTTAAATACTCCAAGAAAATAAGATGCAGTTATTTCTGTTTGTCAAATTTCTCTGCTGCCCAACTGCAGAATTATTCTGGACAGATTCCAAAATTCCAACATAAAAAGATATAAAGTCACACACCATATAATATAAAATACTAGTATATGTGAGGAAACACCCTTATTATACTTACATATCACCCACAATTACATGGAGATCCAATCAAATAGGGACTGAATAAGCATTGTGCAAGCATTACAACTGGTTTTAAAGCAAAACTTTGGTTCCTAAGCACCTTAATAATCTTAATGTTAAAAAGTAGAAGGATAAGTTGCAGGAACATGTAGCATAATGAGGAGGAGGAGGAGGAGGAGGAGGAGGAGGAGGAGGAGGAGGAGGAGGAGGAGGAGGAGGAGGAGGAGGAGGAGGAGGAGGAGGAGGAGGAGGAGGAGGAGGAGGAGGAGATAATATAGCATTCACTTGGACATTTGAACAGCATCTTCCTTTTTGGCATTCAGAAGATATGAAAAAACATAGTTGTTCAAATTGATGCTAGAAGCAAATTATAGGTTTGTCCCTATAGCAGTGGAATTTGGTTCTTAAATATGATTTGTAATTTACTCCAAGGATTTTTTTCTCCGTAATTTTATGGATGTGGGCTTTTTTTAGATACTTTGTGTTTTGTTGTTATTTTTAACCCCAAGTACAGTGGTTTGTTTGTTTGATAAGTTGATGAATTCCCCAGTTGTCAAGCATAAGAAGGAGACAATGAACAGTAGAAAGGCCACTTAGTTCTCTTGATATTGGTTAATATAGTGTCATACTTCAGCATTTGTTAGAAAATTTAAAGCAGTTTGGATAGATTACATGTCCAAAATTTCACAACATTTTTGTGAAGTAATATAACATAGTACAGTGCTCACAATTGGTCTGTGTACTACTAGTAAACACCTAGATTTTAATAAAAAAGTTTGGGTATTTGGTGAAGCTCTCAGCTTGTACAAAGAATTCAAACTTCTAGTCATTCGAAATACAAATTGTTCCATGTAAAAATGTCATAAAATGCACAGCTGAATTCATTTATGATCCTGTAACAAGTTACAAAGCAAGACAGAGATTAGGAATAATCATTCATATTGCAGAAATTGATATGCTAGTGTCAAGCAGCTGTTTCATGTGACAATTCAAATTAGATTTAATATATGGCACTGTTCATGTTTCAGTCATTAAAGTAAAGTGATTTAGAAACAATATACTATGATAACAGTTTGCCAGATGGGCATTACATGTAATACGACTAATGTAATTGAGCAAGTTTTACCGTTCACCCATCTCCTTGGGATCAGAGGTATTTAGTTCTTGTTATGGTCATAAACCAAGTTATGTGATCATGTTTTCCTCTGGCTGTAGAATTGAAAGAGGGGGTGAACAGAAATAAAGAACTATAGACATTTCTTGTGTTAAAGCCGGATTACAATTTTTCAATATTTTTTCTTGTTTACATGCAATAAATATTGCAAATTCTATTTTGTTCACATTGGCCAGTTTTCCTAAACTAATGTCCACCAAGAGTGTTATGACAATAAGCTTCAGAATGTTCATTTGCTTTTCTGAAACTTTTTAGCTGTAGAAGGCAACTCACACAACTTTGTCATGTTTATGGTTTGCTTCTTTCGATTCTTCTGGTCTAAAATAGATTATACCATATTTTCAGCTACCAATATTTCTTATTTTAAAATCAATTAACAGTCCTTTCTCATCTGCTAAACCTGGACATTTGTTGTCATTTCTTTAAAATAGACCAGGCTAAGAAACCAATGGTCTATAGATCTAAACTTTTTTTAAAACAGCTATGGTAACAGAATTTGTAAGGGTGAATGTGCTTCCTCATTCCTTCCCATGTATCTATCTGAGAAATTTACTCAGATTAGTTTCTTGGACTGGGCTCAAGCTATGCTTTTCATTGCCTTGGTAGTGGTGGTCCCTCCTGTCCTTCCCTGTTCCCTCTACATCTATAGAGAGTAGAGACCTTGATAGAAAAAGGGAACATCCATTATCAAAGCAACAAACAAATTAATGTGGGAAGATAGAGATTTATGAAAATTCTTAAGACAAATACCCCTAACTGATATGGAGATAAAAGTGGGGAAGAGGGAAAGCACATTTTGTTACTATACCCTATTCTAACAAAACAAGTTTTATCCTGTGTAGTGTCTTGATCTAGTCTACTTTGTAGGGATGACAACAAAACAATTGAAAAATGAAAACCCTCATAATCCTTGTGTCAAGTCCCTGCACTCCTATGGGAGAGTTGCATTGTCTTCAAAGTTATTGAGCTAGTACACATTATGTGACTAAAGTTGTGCAGACTGTTACATGGATGTTATTTAATATGCCAACTTCTGTAGTCCCACAGAGAAGACATTCCTTTGCTGCAGATTTCTTTTTAAACATGCTGTTGAATGTAAGCCAGTGTAGCCTTCAAAACTTATTTTAAAAGATTTCATTTAGGTTAACACCACAAGCTTCAGAAAATTACATTACAATTTCCAAATTTTGATTTTGCCTTGGCCTGATTCCCATTAGAAATATTGAATTCTGGGTACCATAATTTCCATTGTCAAAGGAACCTGAATTCCCACAAATCTGAGGGGATCAGCTTGAAAAAAGCTGTATTAGGGATCATCACAAAAACTCTGCTTAGTTTTGCTTTGCTTCTTACTTATTTGTGCCACAATTTCAACTAGGTTTTTCTGTGACTAAATCAGTCGGAATCTTACTGGCCTTTACAGCAATGATTCACTCTCCATCCCAATTTTCCAATGTTAAGTGAGGAAATGAAGACTTTCACACATGTATGCATACATTGTTTTCTTTGGGAAAACTAAAGCTTTATTAGGCAAGCAAATCCTCAAAATAGAAGAATTTAGAAGAACAGACTTTCTATTCTAAATGATTGTCACATGTACCAAAAGTAACCAAACCAGAATAGATCAATTCTGCACAGACATGGTATATTAAATCTGCCTGTGATTTACATATGGCTACTTTCATACATAAGCTTTCAGACACACAAAACACCCAATTATCTTCCAAAGACCTCTATACTTTTCTCGGAGCCAAATCCATGAGACTTGTATTTTTGGCAGCTCCCACCTTCAGACAGCCTGACCCTCTGTTTCGTATGTCTGATCTCTTCATAGTCAGTGGAAACAAGCCAACCCTGAGGGTTCCCTTGGTGCCAGACTCTGTCAGCCAGATAGCTTGTTTGCACATACTGAGTGTCTTTCTCAGCTGGAAGGAACTGCAGTTATAAAATAACAGATTTAGGCATCAATTTGCAGACCCCTTAAACTGGATAAGTGCCATTAAATTCAGGCTATTCTAGAAAACCTGGCTGAGTTCCTCCTTTTAAGTTGGAAGTGGGTGGATTTGTGGTCATCTCACCACCGTGCAAATAGTATCACTATCCTATGAAAGTACCTCAAAGCAAACATCTGGGTTTTACACCCTCACTCAGTGTGCACAATGAATGGAAAGAAGCTTGTTCTGAGCTTATTCATATTATGAAGTAGCCTAATCTCAAATGATGCTACCTATGTATTGGATTGCAACACCTATCAATTCTGCTTCTGTGATTGGAGACAATAAGAATGTAAAGTGAGAGGAGGAATAAAATGTCAACTGACACAGACCACAGGATCAATTTAATACAGAATTGTAGGTTAAATCACCCCACTCCACCAAACTACCTTGTTTCCCTGAAAATAAGACCTCCCTGGATCATAAGCCCAATAGGGCTTTTGAGTGCATGCACTAAAATAAGCCATCCCTTGAAAATAAGCCCTCCCTGAAAATATTACAACACAGCAGCAGCCATGAGGTGACCGTGCTCGCCGTCTCCTGCACCTCAAAAATAATAAGGCATCCCCAAAAATAAAGCCAAGTGCTTATTGGGGGGGGGGTGTCAAAAGAAAGTAAGACCCTGTCTTGTTTTCAGGGAAACATGGTATTATGAACAGATAGCTTTGGGTGCAGTTATCAAGGAAGCAAGCATCCTTTTACCTTGAGTAAACAGAAAGATGTTATGTTTGTTTCCATTCAGAACCATACTCACCTGCAGTATTCTGATTTTTGTGGGTATAAAATAACATCCTGGCATCTTTTCTGAAGCCTTCAAAACTGCTTTGTCCAGGACTTGTGTGCAGCATATTTTTAATTGCTTCTTCCTTTATTGTTGATAGTTGATTCTAAAAGGCAGACGCGATATACTACTTGATATCATCATTGTCAATGCTAAGGTTGGTTGTTGCAGCTGATGTCATTAGTCTGGACTCCTTTCTGTTTAATTTTAATCCCATTTTCTCACTGTGCTTGAGTTTTATTAATGGAGCTTGCAGATCTTTTGCATTTTCAGCTATTAGACTAGCATCAATAGTATAGTGCAGGTTATTGATGTTTTTTCCTCAAGTTTTAAAACCGCACTCATTTTCTTCCAATCCAACTTCTCTTAATATATATTCAGCATACTGGTTGAATAAATAAAAGAATATACAGCCTTGATTATGGTATTGATGATAGGACAAATTTGTTCTAATAATAACAATTAATTAGATTTCTGTGGCCAGCAAGTCATAAAGACTTAGGGAGAGAAAATTTTTACATGATGTTCTATAGATGCATTTAGATCCTAAAAAGCTGGCTTCTATGTATCCGAATGTACAGCCTAAATGTTGGAGGTGTGGTTCTCTCGATGCTACCTATTTTCATATATGGTGGACCTGTCAAAAGGTTAAGGCATTTTGGATAAAAATGTGGTGGATTATGCAAAATATCTTTAAAAGAAGGATAAAGTTTACTCCTCAGTTATTTTTACTAGGTATATGTACTGACTTTACAGTGGTAGAGACTAACTTGGTTCTGCACCTAATAACGGCAGCAAGACTGTTGGTGGCGCAATGCTGGAAGAAGGAAGACTTGCCTACAACTCAAGAATGGACATTGAAAATTACAAACCTAGCCGAGATGGCTAAAATATCGGCATATCTTAAAGATCATTCAAATGAGAGATATAAACGAGACTGGAAAAAATGGATTGACTATATACAAAACAAATACGGGACTAAGAAGTTCCAGATTGCCTATGCTTAAGATCAGGAATAATCTAAACTGTTCAAAGTTAGTGCAACAGGAAGAAGCTGAGTTCAATGTAGAGATGTTATTAACTTTTTTTTATTTCTTTTGTCTTAATATATTTTAGACTGTGTTTGTTAAAAATCTATACCGTGTACGGGCTCTGGGAAGTCGGGGGGGAAGGGTGGTGGGGTGTTAGGGGGGAGGGGGGAGGGGGATATATAGTATGTGTTAGATTTCAATGTAATGCGATTGCACATGTATACTGTTGCTCTTTAATTTCACTGTAAAAATAGGACAAGCTGAATATATTGACATATAGTAGAAATGCACCAAAGGGGGGAGTAGCAGGATAGAAGAAAGACGGGGAGAGAGGGTGGGAGAGAGGATTGGAGGGAGGGTGAGAAGGAAGGGAGGGAGTTGACTGGGAGAGAGGAGTGGTAGAGGGGGAGGGGAAGTAGGGTAGAGGGGAATGATGGAGGGAAGATGGAAAGTTGGAGGGGGGTGAAAGAAAGAGGTGTATGGAGGGTCGAAGAGGTATATTGGGTTTCTATTTTGGGGGATATTGTTGACAAGAGGAATTGCTGTGTTTATTGTTTAATGTTGTATGGCCTCGGTTATGCCCAGTATATATGTGACTAATGAAATTGAAAAATGGAAAATAAAAAACACATTTTTAAAAAAAAAGACTTAGGGCTGCTCAAGTCATTGGGAATCAAGATTAACTTGAAGAAGTCTTTGAGCTTGATGGACTCTCTAGTTAGTACAACTTGTCAGTGCCAAAGGCTGACATAAACAAAAATTTTCATTGCGTTTACTGGAGTAGCTGATATCACTGTAACAATGATAACAATTAACCAGTAAATGACTCATACTGAGAAGCTTATTCTTTGCTTGGCAGTTGGTTGCATCTTCCATTGGAAAGTTTGCGACTTGCAGTGTTACAACTCATGATGCTCTGACTCCTTGAAGATGTTGATGGGATGATGTCTGCTTTTTATTTCCTTGGGCCAAAGATTTTATTTATCTGGGATAGATTATTATTACTATTTTACAAATTCAGTTATTGATACAAGTAATAATAATTCCTTTCTTTAAAAAAAAGCTCTCACCATTTCTTACTCTATTCACTGAAGGTAATTAAATCCATCCCTATAAAACATATTCAATGCTAATGTTTTCATATTACAACTGACTAAATTGTTCAAAGATTCAGAGTTCACATAATAAGCACTTTAAAATGTTTCCTAAAATTATTAATAATTGCCAGAGGAAAGGATAATATATGTTATTTTAAAAAAGTAGATCCTTTTTCTTATTTCCTGCTCTGTATTACTGAAATACATCATTTCCATCAAAAATGAATAACAATTTGTGCCAAAGGCTAAATAATAAGCAATGCAACAAAATGAATCTGCAATTATAATGAATATCTTAAGGATGTTATTAAAATGTAATGAAAAGATAAGCATGGGTGGCCCTGAACCTGCTGCCTTTTCTAAGGTGGTGAAATCTGTTCCCTAATGAGCCCATTTAAGAAGGAGTTGTGATTGGTCCTAGAGATGTTTGTGTGTGTGTGTGTGTGTGTGTGTGTGTATGTACACACATACATACATACACACACACACATATATATATACACACACACATACATACATACATACATACATACATATATATATATATATATATATATATATATATATATTCATCTGTTTGTAATTAAGGTTAGCCACTCGGAGTTACAACTGAGAGCTGGCCAATTATAAATTGTTTAAATAAATAAAAATAAATAAATGGAATTCAATGCAATTAGCAAGGGATCACACTGCCCCAGTGTATTATTTGTTATAGTGTATCATTGTAGTATGTCTTTATATTACAGAATAGAATTGAAGTTTTCCAATTCTATCCATGTCTATTACAGTCCTAGGGATGTGGTGGCTCAGTGGCTAAGACACTGAGCTTGTCGATCAGAAAGATTGGCAGTTCGGCGGTTCGAATTCCATTACTTGTCTCAGCTTCTGCAAATCTAGCAGTTCGAAAGCATGTAAAAATGCAAATAGAAAAATAGGAATCACCTTTGGTGGGAAGGTAACAGTGTTCCGTGCGCATTCGACATTTAGTCATACCAGCCACAGGACCACGGAGAGATCTTTGGACAGCGCTGATTCTTCGGCTTTGAAATGCAGATAAGCACCGCCCCCTAAAGTCAGGAACGACTAGCACATATGTGCGAAGATAACCTTTACTTTACCTTTTATTATAGCCCTAAGCCTGTCAAGGGATAAGTTAGGGATAAGTGCAATGCGCTCTACATGGGGCAGCCCTTGAAGAGCATTCGGAGACTTCAACTTGTCCAGAATGCAGCCGCGTGAGCGATTGTGGGTGTACCTCGATACACCCACGTTACACCTATCCTCCGCAAGCTGCACTGGCTTCCAATCGGTCTCCGGATACGCTTCAAGGTGCTAGTTATTACTTATAAAGCCCTTCATGGTATTGGACCTGAGTACTTGAGAGACCGCCTGCTGCCAATTACCTCCCAAAGACCCATTAGATCGCACAGGGTCGGCCTCCTCCGGGTTCCATCCACCAGCCAATGCCATCTGGCTACGACCCAGGGGAGGGCCTTCTCTGTCACAGCTCCGGCCCTTTGGAACGAACTCCCCGTGGAGATTCGGACCCTCACCTCTCTCCTGGCTTTCCGAAAAGCCGTTAAGACCTGGCTGTGCCGGCAGGCCTGGGGTTGATGAGCTCCCTTCCCCTCTCGACAGGTGTGGTTGTTGGTTATTTTAAATGTCTATTTTGTATTGCATGTTCCCTTCCCGTTGGAGTTGTTCGCCACCCTGAGTCCCTTTTAGGGAATAGGGCGGCATATAAATAAAATGAAACTTCAAACTTCAAACTTATTTGGTTATCATAAAAGCAAATAGGATATTGCATGAAAGTTTCTGATTACAAGCAGTATTTCTTCCTCCATTTCGAAGTGTTCAGTCATAGTCAGGCTGACTAATTTAGCTTGCCACAAACTAGGGATACATACTGGATTTAGTTGAATACCAAATTCTGAGGCAGCCCAGACTAATTCGGAACAGATTTTCATTTTTCTAAGGCAAAGCAGATCACACTCTAAATTCATCAGCTAGTGTACATAAAACACTAAGGAGAAAAAAGAAGTAGAGAATGAATGATAGATGCATTTCTCCATCTTCAAATCAAATAAATCTTACTCCAATCACAGTAACTTTGAAGTGGGGCTGAAGCTAACCTGTGGCAGAGTGAAAGGTTACCATATGGACACTTATCCTGAGCCAAGATAAGTGAGTTTTAAAAAGTCATGTTAGTTAGCTCTCTAATGACTTATTTTATGGAAAAACTAAGTTAATTTCTTATATTCCAGCCTCACCCTTAACCAGTGTTTCTCAACCTTGGCAACTTGAAGATGTCCGGATTTCAACTCCCAGAATTCCCCAGCCAGCATTCGCTGGCTGGGGAATTCTGGGAGTTGAAGTCCAGACATCTTCAAGTTGCCAAGGTTGAGAAACACTGCCCTAAACAGTTACCTCCACTTCATTCAAGAAGACAAATCATCATTCTGGATGATAATCTCATAACTTTCCACAAAAAGTATTCAGACTAATATTTCCTGACATTCTGCTGGGAAAAAAATGTTACAACCATTCCTGATTTATGCTATGCTAGATTGTGGAAGGATTCAGCATATTTTGCCCAATCCCACTCCCGATGTCCAGACCAATGTCACTCCATGTGACCAATAATCCTACAATGCTATTGTTTTCAGTTCTGCCAATCCTGAAGCCCAGAGAACATTTAGAAAACACTATGAGCTAACTTGTACTCAGTCTCTTTCTCTCCACCTCGCCAACGGAGAATTCAATGATATTTGAATAGTGGGTTTTTCCTGAGCTACTATTGTACAATACCACTTAGACTATACCACTTAGAGGTGGGTTGCTCCTGGTTTGGCCGGGAGCCTCCACCCACCTGCCAGATGCTTCTGCGCATGCGCAGAAGCATTGCATGCACACACACACGAGCACAAGCAAACTGGCAGTAAACCGGTTAACAACTCACCACTGATACCACTCCAGAGTGCTTTACAACACTCTCCGAGTAGTTTACAAAATCAGCATACTGCCCTCAACAATCTGAGTCCCTATTTTACCGACCTTGGAAGGATGGAAGGGTAAGGGTTACTTGAGCTAGTCAGGCTCAAACTCCTGGCAGTTAGCCTACAATACAATATTCTAGTCACTGCACCACCATGACTCATTATAGGGATTATTTACATGGATTATTTTTTTAAAAAAACATCCCACACATACAAATAAAAAATAGCTGGTTCTACTCATCCACATTTCTCATATATTCATCTGCATTTAGTAGTGATTTGCAAATAACATAATCTGAAAGATTGCTGGATGGATGCTATGCAAGAGAAAGTTGAATAAATACGCACACTCATCAAAAGTGCTAATCCACCAAAGTCTTCCTGGAACTTCATGTTTCTATTCCTCTGTTGCATTTAAATCATCTTTGACCTGGGAGTCTGAAATACTAGCATGCCTGCAATTTTACCACCAAGCAGTTTTCCCAGTAGAGTGAATGCGGTTGCAGCTGGATTAAAAAAGGTGGACATATGTTCTAAACAGGGTCTACAACAAAACAGATGCTCCAGAAACAGGATGCTGTATCTATAAGAAATAGAGGGTTGACTCAGCCTTCCATCCTTCCGAGGTGGGTAAAATGAGGACCCAGATTGTTGGGGGCAATATGCTGACTCTCTGTAAACCGCTTAGAGAGGCCTGAAAGGCCTATGAAGCGGTATATAAGTCTACTGCTATTGCTATATTGCTATTGCTAGAGGAGAGAAAGAGAATAATTCCCTGTCTTGAGCATAGGAACTGCAAACAGGATGAAGGAAAAGCTTCCACCAATCTGAAAATGGTCCACCCATAAGGATTTATAGAGTCATAGCAATTTGAAAGAAAGTGACAGCTTTGCAACCATTTCAAATAAATCAGACCAATTAGAAACAAATTCAATCAGCTAAAAAGATACACACAATAGCATGAGACCAACCAGATCAAGAGCTAATCTTAAAATGACCAAAAGAAATTGGTTTGGAAGTGCCCCAAATTGGATTAGACTAATAGCCTCAGAAGGGGACGTAATAGGAGAAATTGTGAAGCTCCCAATCAACCTCTGAAAGTGAATTGGATAAGTGTCTGCATAGGCACAGTGCAGGAAATGCCCAGGACATTGCCATAGGATAAACTAACATTAATGGTAATATTAGAACAAGGAAATCTTGGTTTAATAAATGAGGAGATCCACAAGCATCATTAATCCATTTGCATTTGGAAGGAGGGGGAAGGATTCTCCCTTTTTCTATACAGGTTTGTTTCTTGGGATAGGCAGTTAAGGGTTGCATGCCAGTTGTTAGATGGAACTGAAGCTGAGTAGGTGTGTCAGAGTGTGCACAGTGTGACTACTATTTTGAGACAACCCAGGAGCAAAATACAGTACACAGAGGTTTTGTCTTTCAAACAGTGGTTGATCTACAAGGCGCACGCGCACACATACACACACACACACACACACACACACACACACACACACACACGGCAAAAACAGGCAACCAATCTATCTTCAACTATAACACGGAAGCACACACACAGAGAAAAAACTGACCTCAAAGGCCTCTCATATATAGAAGCCTCTTAAAGGGAAACCCTGCTGACTCATTCTCATTGCATCATTTGGTTTACAGGCTTATAGCATTACAGCCTTACAGCATGGTCGGCTATTAAATCATAATTAACTTAACAAGGTAGGCCTGAAGCAACAATTGATGAACTGTCTATTTTCTTTCTGATGTTTCTTTCTTCACCTCTCTGTAAGCAAACTAAGGTACCTTAGTTCAAATATGGTGGTCCTATAATACAACATTTTGCCCAGTTAAAGATCATGACAATAAGAGTGTCAGTAGTGTATAGATCTGTGATGGCAAACCTATGGCATGTGTGCCACAGGTGCACGCGAAGCCATTTGTTAGGGCATGTGAGGTGTTGCCCTGTAAGCTCCAGTGCGCATGCGCGCGCTGGCCAGCTGACTTCGTCCTTCATTTTCGGCCTCCAGTGGGGCGGGGGGGGTTGTTTTTGTCCTCCTCAGCTCCTAAAAAGACTCTGAAACCTGGGAAGGGCGAAAAACAGGTCCATCACACACGTGCGTGGGGGGGTCACATGCATAGAATTAACTGCCCTGTGCTACCCCCCCTCCACTTTTGGCACACAATGAGGAAAAAAATTAGCCATAACAGGGTATAGATTATGCCTACTTGCATTTTCTCCCATTTGAATAATTCAAATATATTCACCTCTTGTCAGGAGAATTCAACTTAAACAAAATAGACCAACTCCAATTTGATTTTCCTTGAGTCTGCTTTGCAAAATGGCTTTGCCACGGTTTGCCACTGGTTCCATTTTCAGTGGTTTAATAGGAATTCCACCTTCTTTTTATATGGACTCAGAATGATCTCACATGCTTACCAAAACTAAACTTACACCTATTTTTCATTTGTTCATTAAGAATCTCAACTTCACCTGTCTAACTAGCCTTACGAAACATGATTATTTTGTTTTTATTATTTTATTGCTTTCTATTCCTTGATGGTTGTATTCATTTGTTTCAGACAAATTCATTCATTCCAAACAAATGGACAACCATTGGCTTGAGATGGTGTAGGGTTTCCTGCCTGAGCAGGCGGTTGGACTAGAAGACCTCCAAGGTCCATTCCAACTCTGTTTCTCTGTTATTCTGGTGCAATACATCAACATCCAAGAAAATTTAATAAGACTCCTTAAATTACCAATAGAGGGAAAGAGCAAGTTTGGTGCAGTGGTTAAGGTGTTGGTCTAGAAACCAGGAGACTGTGAGTTCTAGTCCTGCCTTAGGCATGAAAACCAGCTGGATAACTTTGGGTCGGTCACTCTCCCTCGGCCCCACTCATCTCACAAGGTTGTTTTTGGGGGGGGTAGAAAAAGGAAGGAACACTAAGTTTGTTCATTGCCTTGACTTATTTATGAAAATAATGAAGGTAGGATAGAAATATAATAAATAAATAAAATAAACTCTTGTGAAAATGGCTAATGCATTACCACATGCTCCTTCTACCTGTCTTGTTCCTGGTCCTAATGCAAGTCCCTTTCACTGTGTCTGACTTATATGCCTCTTGTCTGCATTCTGTCCTACCACGGCATGGACGTCTGAACTGAGCTTTGACTAATCCTTTTGAATTCCCACGTACACCCCTGTTCTTCTGCCTCTTGACCCGGCATAGCTCCTGAACATTGACTATGGTCTCTCTCACGATTCCTGACCTTTTGGTTTCTGACCTGGCTTGACCCTTATTAAAGGTCTGACCTGGTCTTCTGGCAGTCATTCCACAGGTCAATGGCTGAGCAGGAAAGAGAGACAAAAGTTGTTTTTTTTTAGGCTCATATCAATGCTCTATTATGCTTACACTAAACCCAGTGGGATTTTGTATGAGTCTAGCCTTTTCTCCAAAGCATTTCTGAAGATGGCCTACCGAACTACAGTTCAAATCTTGACCTCATCTGTGTAACATTGTAAAGAGTAATTTAAATCATTAACATCTCCAAACAGGTAATATTTCACTACTTGTGTCATCCATGGATTATCAAACACTTAATATAATCCACTTTAATCACTACCCTTTTATTCTTAGGTCCCCATCATCACCAGGATTGACAAGAGTTTCAATAAATGAACCCAGATCATAGAAGGGTGATGGAGTGTAGTTTTGTACTACAGCAGAGTGTAGTTCTGTACTACTGCCTTTTATTTAGAGGCAGAGCTCAGTCATAAAATACACTGATTCTCTAAAGCAACCTCCTTCAACTTGAGGCTCTTCAGATATGCCAGACTATGTCTCTTTGAATCCACTGACCAGACTGAGAATTTCAGGAGACCAACTCATCGTCCGGAGAACATCAAAATGAGGAAAGCTAGTCTACAGGGTACATCTGTTCCATGTGATATGAGAGTAAACCAAATCATACAGACACAATGCAGACTTTGAGTCGCAAGCATAAAAGAAAAGAGGGGAGGGGGACCACAAATCACTACGTTTGGCTATATGCTGTAGATGACAAAGAAATGCATGCAGAGATTAAACTAAAGGGTTTAACCTCTAAGAGAGTACCTGAGAGACAGCCTCCTGCCGATTACCTCTCTCAGACCAATTAGATCGCACAGGTTGGGTCTCCTCCGGATTCCATCTGCCAGCCAATGTCGGCTGGTGACTCCCCGGGGGAGAGCCTTCTCTGTTGCAGCTCCGGCCCTCTGGAACGAGCTCCCTGTTGAGATCTGGATCCTTACTACCCTCCCGGCCTTCCGCAAAGCCACCAAGTCCTGGCTGTTCCAGCAGGCTGGGGGGAGCTGAGAAGCATCTACCTCCATAGAAATTGTGAATGTTGGTTTTGTTTTTAATATGTTGTCTTTGTCTTGTTCCCCCCTTTCCCTTGTCTTTTGTAAGCCGCCCGGAGTCCTCCGGGAGTGGGCGGTATACAAGACAAATAAATAAATGAATAAATAAATAATAAGAAATATCTATGCATTTTACACATTGAAATGTTGGGTCTGGCTATATCTTGTCTAAAAGGAATTCATGACACAGAATTTTGCAGAGCAGGCAGGACAAAAATATTGACTCCAGCCACCATCCAGAAATCAAGTGCAAAGGAAACAATGGAAATCAACTGAACTGCCGATTGAACAATATAAAAATTTGAGCAAATAGAAAATGTTTACTTCCGCAAGTAAGGTTTCCTTCAGCCAAGCTTCACCCATCCTGCTGCTAAGTTCTTCACCTAAAGAGAATAATCATTGCCGCTTCCGGGCTGGCACCATCAAGTGCCTTGGGGGGCTATGTTGCTGCTCTTTCACCTTTCTTCACATGCTCTGCTAAAGCCCACCAAAGTGGAGCAGAAAGTTACTCAAACTAGGGAGGGGGAAACCAACTTCTCATAAACCTGACCAGACTCAGGGAGAAAATTCCTCTGCCTAGTGGGTAAATAGCATTGGTTTTGTTTTATTTTCCCTATCCATGCAACTCCATTAAGTGTTTGCTTTATTTATTTATTTATTTTTATTTGTCAACAAGTACAAGGAAACAAGTATCAGTATATACAAAGATATGGACACATGAAAAATGGCACAAATAAATGAATAGTAAACAAAGCATAGCCATAAACACATAAAATGAGTACATATAAATGGGGAGGATAGGACAGGGACGGTAGGCAAGCTGGTGTGCTTATGCATGCCTCCTTAAATTACTGCCTCAATAAATCATGGTATCCTTCTGGATCAGCTCAAAGAACTGAGGGTGGGCAGCATGGTATTGTGCTGATACGCCCCCCTTCTTTCAGGACCAATTCCAATCGGTGAAGATTGGAGAGGAAAGATCCCACCCTCAGCCTCTACTTTGTGGAGTGCCACAGGGTTTAGTGCTTGCTTCCCACCTTTTTAAAATGTACATGAGACTCCATCTAATCACCCAATTATATATCTCAACTCCTGGCGAATGGAGTGATGCTGTGAGCATCTTATCCCAATGTTTTGAGACTGTGAGAGTCTGAACAGGGAACAACAGGCTTCAAGTGAACCATGATACAATTGATGGGGCCCACTGGCTCCAGGACTATGCCATTTTTAGTGCTGGATGGGGTTTCATTGCCTCAGAAATACCCAGTGCCCAATCTAGGGGTCCTCTTAGACTTCCAGTTCCTGCTCAATTAGCAGAAGGCAGTTGTAGCTAGGAGGGCCTTTGCACAGCTTCATCTTGTGCACCAGTTGCATCTATTCCTGGATTGGCAGGTCCAACTTACAGTCATTAATGCCTTAGTCGCCTCCAGATTGTGCTACTGCAATGCATGAAGCTCTCACAAAGAGTACCTGAGAGTGCATTACAGGACATCCTTCCCCCAAAATTAGATTAACTCCCCGTCTTTAGATTTTCTGAAAGGTCTTCAAGACCTGGTTATATGACCAGGCCTGGGGCTCCCAGAGTCCTGGTAGACTTCCTGAGGTGGCTCTAATGTTGTGGTGATCATTTTTATCCCTCTCAATGCCTAGGGATGATTTCTTTTGTTTTTATGATATTGATTAATATAGATTTTTACATTTTATAACTGTGGATCTTTACTTTGTTATTTTATGTCATGCTCCTGCACCAACCAGATTTCTGGGTGCGATGGCGGCTATATACATTTGAAAAATAAATAAACCTGTAGATACAAGATAACAAGTACAAAACTTTTTTTTATAGATGAAAAAATGAGATTGGGGAAGGAAAACTGGTAAGAAAATGGTATCTGTAGAACAGTAGAAAGTTTTTTAACTAGAGGCTACACAGCCACCTCTTCGGGATAATTTAATCAGTTTTCCCGCACGTTACAAAGTAGGTGATCCTTATAATCCTTTCCAATTCCACAATGCTATGATTCTGTGAATAGCTGGCAATGACCACCACTTACCATATGCTTACAGCTGGTTCTAAACATCTTTTCTCCATGGTTCATTTTGGGCAAAATAAAAGTCTTGGCACATATCTAATTTTGTTTCTTATAAACAGGCTTGAGTCACGTCAGGCTTTACAATACGGTCCCTTGCATGCACTAAGCACATCTACGCCTCTTAAACTAGCTTGCACAATTCCCACTGTTTAAATAAGAAACAGAATCCAGCCACGGAAGTTCATTAACCCGGTGAAAACAGGGCTAATGAATAAGCAGCCCCTCAAATACACAAGACAATTGTTTCTGTTTGCAGACGCAAATGCTCCTAACACCAGCTGCCTCCTGGCAGACAAACCCTGTCACTCATGTCTTTGTGACTCTCTCCCATTCTTGACATTGTAGAATAGCCAGGTTTGTTTATGGGAGCCAAAAATCAGGAGGACTTTGGTAGTCCCTTTGCAAATATTATTAAAAAGCATACACTTTCATGAACAACTACAGTTCTCTCAGTCAGAAGGCATCTGGCGGCATGTTTTCAAACCAACAAATCTTATTCTGATTTTTATTGTATGGTTTTGTTTTATTTTTGTTACCATAGACTAAGATCACTCTCCTCCACCATGCTCACTTCATCAGATGCAGTGAGATTCTTAATGCAAAAAGGAGTTACCAGACCTCTTTCCATTCTTGAGAAAGTCTTTTTTATGACCAACTCCTTATTTTATCCTTACAGCTCCTCTTTAAGAGAAGAAAGGGGAGCTTTGAGTTGGAAACAAAAGCTTGAGCTTCTGCTAGAGAGAGTTAGCTCCTAAATGGCCATTTAGGTCTGTATTGCTCAAATACAATCACTTTCAGCAGTGTCATGACCTATGTCAGTTTGCTACCTACCAAGCCTCTTGACAATGTGCTGAGATAGCAGCATTCAGAAAATAAAGCTTTGTTCCCAAGAAGTTATCTCACAGTGTATAATGGGTGAGCAGCCTTCACTACAAAACAAAAACCATCTCCTTTCCTTGGTTGGCAGGCACAATTGAAGGTGACTGATTAACCCCTGAAAAATACAGGATATTATTGCATGTTGTCCTAAAGGAAAATAATATCAAAGTGTGTACACATGTTATTGTTAATCTCCTACAGTAATGGGCTAGACTTTGAGTTTTCAACATGGCTCTTGGGAGTTGCAGTGCATCCATTGGGATGTTGGTACTCGCCAAGCTCCTAGTGTGTGTTTGTGTGTGTATGTGTGTGTGTGTGTGTGCGCGCGCGCGCGCTTAGATTTTTATAATTTCTTTAAAGGGAAAATGAGCAAAACAGGATATCAGCCTCAGACGTACCCTGTGTTTCTACCACAGATTATTTCTCACAGGTATTTGTAAAAAGTAAAATATTGGTGTGACTAAATTCAGTGCTGAATACGGTACATTTTGTGGTATATGAAATATGGGTAATGTGCTGAGCCATTCTATGAGTCCCCATAATATGCTTTTAAAATTCCAAATGGATCCAGTGGCCCAAAAGAGAGAGATATATGACTGGCATGTGCCTTTTAAGCTCAGAATTTAAGCATCTGCTTTATAATAGCCTAAATTAGACAATTGGTTCACTTTGCATTGTGTTTTATGGAGCTGGCTGGAAAATATTTTCCAGGTTAATCTTCTATAACTTAGTGCCCTGCAACTGTATTGGGAAAGGGGGGAACCCACAGAATTCCCAGCCAGTGTGGCCATCTTTGTTTCTAGATCTACCTAGTGCTACACCTGAATTATAAAAAAAAATCAATTAGAATTTTATGTAATTAAGGATTTGTTGTTAGTTGCGAAGTCATGTCTGACCCATCGCAACCCCATGGACAATGTTCTTCCAGACCTTCCTGTCCTCTACCATCCTCTGGAATCTATTTAAGCTCATGCTGACTGCTTCGGTGACTCCATCCAGCCACTTCATTCTCTGTCGTCTCCTTCTTCTTTTGCCCTCAATCTGTCCCAGCATTGGGGTTTCTCCAATGAGTCCTTCCTTCTCATTAGGTGGCCAAAGTATTTGAGTTTCATCTTCAGGATCTGGCCTTCTAAAGAGTAGTCATGGTTGATCTCCTCTAGGACTGATAGGTTTGATTGCCTTGCAGTCCAAGGTGACTCGCAGGAATCTTCTCCAGCACCATAGTTCAAAGCCCTCAATTCTTTGGGCTCAGCCTTTCTTATGTTCCAACTTTCACAGCCATAAATTCAAACTGGGAAAACCATAGTTTCTATGATGTAGAAAAGATTTGGAGACTCTAGAAAGAGTGGAGAGAAGAGCAACAAAGATGATTAGGGGACTGGACACTAAAACATATGAAGAACAGTTGCAGGAACTGGGTATGTCTAGTTTAATGAAAAGAAGGACATGGGGAGACATGATAGCAGTGTTCCAATATCTCAGGGGTTACCACAAAGAAGAGGGAGTCAAACTATTTTCCAAGGCACCTGAGGGTAGAACAAGAAGCAATGGGTAGAAAATAATCAAGGAGAGAAGCAACTTAGAACTGAGGAGAAATTTCCTGACAGTTAGAACAATTAATCAGTGGAACAGTTTGCCTCCAGAAGTTGTGAATGCCCCAACACTGGAAGTCTTTAAGAAGATGTTGGATAGCCATTTGTCTGGAATGGTATAAGGTTTCCTGCCTAGGCAGTGGATTGGACTAGAAGACTCCAAGGTCCCTTCCAACTCTGCTATTGTATTGTATTGTATTGTATAGTCTTGAGTATACGAACTTTTGTTGGCAGGATGATGCTCTGCTTTTTAATATGCTGTCTAGATTTGACATAGCTTTCCTCTCCAGGGGCAAGCGTCTTTTAATTTCTTCGCTGCAGTCCCCATCTGTGGTGATCTAATGAACAGTGTCAAACATTTTAATATCTACTTTTCAACACTTTTGGAACCACAGAGTTGTTGCTCCTACACACAGACATGGTTACAGAATACAGTTCAATCCTCCCACAATGGAAGAACGGATAGCAAAACTGATGGAGCTGTCAGAGATGGCAAAATTAGCTGTTTTAATTAAAGCAAAGTATCCACTTTTGTTTTTATTTGCAAAACTGGATGCTTCTGAACTTGATGCTAGAAACATGGGGGGGGAAGGAACTTTGATTTTGGCATTTGATTATTAAATTAAACTGTTGCTATAGAAATGGCTTGTACGTACTAAATATGTAAATTAAATGGTCGTAGCCATATTTTGTATTTTACTGTACCACAAAAAGTTAGAAGTCAATGCTTTTGTTTTCTTCTTTCTTACTATGCACCTTCGTCCCGTTTCTTTTCCCTTCCCTTATTATCTCTGTTTCTATTCCAGTTTTATGTTGTAATAAAAATTAAACATTAGTTCAATTAATTAATTCAATTAAAAAATTAATTCAGTTCCATACTATTAGGCAAAGGCAAATGATATTTTTCCACCTGGGATTTTCTTTTCAATTTACAGCTGATGCTGTAAAAAGGTTTCAGAAAAGTTAGTCCTGAAATTTGTAAGCACATTTTCTTTCTATTCTTAAACATTTGGTGGGTACGTATGTTAAAGCATTATGGAAACGTGATGATGACAGGAGGAGGAAGAGGTGGATTGTTTTGTGTGTGTGTGTGTGTGTGTTTTTTTTAAGACTATATTCCCATTTCAGCAGCCTGAAATTTTGGGCAACTCCAAGATAAGCAAATTTCCTCCTCTTATGTCCTGTTCTTACTTGCATTTCTGAAAACATCCAGAGATGAGGATTATTCATGATCAGAACTTGAATTGAGCTCTTTTTTGAAGGGTCTGCACACTTTCAATAAAAGCCACCTAAAGACGAAAGATCGCCTTTATCACACTTCATTTTGGAGAGTGGAAAATGTGCTGCTTATAGCACAAGGAAATCCATTCATTCCGCATCTGTCAAGCTGTCTGGTTCCTCTGGATATCTCAGCACAGGTTTCGCAGGATTCATCTGGCAAAATATCAATATTGGCTTGCTAGAGTTTCTGCGAAATGAGCGAGTGAAACCCAGCATACAAAATGCATTATGACAAACAAGTGAAGATTTCTGTCACATATAATTTAGTGCCCATACAATGCAAAGACTTCCCTGAAGCTCAGAGCTTTTCTTGCTTCCAGGGTATATCTAGACTAGGGGGAGTTGGGAAGATCCAGAAAAATTCTACACTGACTCTTCAGTAGTCCAAGACCCATGAATCAAACAGCAATGGTGACCCTGGTTGCTATACCTTTTACTGCAGGCTTTGGATTCTGGAGCTTCTGCAACTGTGTCTCATGGCAAAAAGCCAGGAAGTATCAAGGGATAAGGTTATACTTTGGAAAGGAGAGCTGGATTGAATATTGCTGGCCCTCCTCCAGCATCTGTTAGGAAAATCTCCCTGTATCCAAGGAGAAACACTTGCTGCAGATAACCAAAGCCATTACACATTTGCAGCCATGACACAATACACACACACACAGACACACCCAGACACACATACATATATAATACTGTGCAGAAAGGGAGTTAGAAATAAATATTGACCTCCATTGCCCATCATGGCTTTGGTCAATCAAGCTTTTCAAGTGACACTTTTAGTAAAACCATGAGATTAAAGTAGTCTGCTAATCTGGGTTGTATCCATTCCATACATAAAAGGGGGGCATTGTTTCATAGACAGTCATGTCAACACTTAAAAATTAAATGTGCGTGTAAATTAAATTAAAGCAAGTTTAGGTTTTGTCACTCTCCAATACATTTCTTTGTTTGGCTCTATCTCCTTTTTGAAGTATGGCTCCTGACAACAGCCCAGAAAACATTTGCCTGCTATTTCATGGGCTCCTAATAGTTAGCATTGACATAAAAGTAATTGGTTACGTGCAAGCATGTCTCAATTGACTTGGCACTCATCATATGTAAACTTAGCCAACCTTGCACAACTGATGACTTACCATGTTAAATGCAACCCATCATTTATCTCTAGTGTCCCCATGAGGTAACTAATAAATTCCCGAGCATTCGGTTTCTTTACCTAAAGAAGTAAAGCAGAATACGGAATGTGTTCTTCTTTTAGTGAACCATTATAATTAGACAAAACTGAGAAGGACTAGCAATTCAACATGGAATCACATAAGCCATGCAGAAAAGTATGAATTCTTTCTGGAAAGTAGCACCACACACTCTTCTATGGCCCGCCCAATTTCTTGCCCGCAGGTTTTTTTTGTAAGGATAAAACTCAAATGAGCTTCCTTGTTAATACTTTTGTGATTGTTTCTTTTATCTTTAAATTCATGTGAAACCACATTTGTAATGTGAAAGCATACAGCTCCCTAACATGTCCTCAGGGGAGTCTATCTCATTTGCCTTTATTTTTTTTTAAAAAAGGAGAAAAGACTACACATTCTGTGATTTCTCTGAAGTATTTCCATCTCAGGGGTAAATTCATCCCTGAAGGAACTTCATTGACCTCCAGGGAGGGATTAACTTCCACTGAGGTTAATGGGGGTTGCATGCTTTCCTGCATGCATGTTAAAGGAGGAAATTACCCATGTGTTGTCTGGTGATTGTGCATTTACCCCAACACTTTAGCAAGGTGAAAACAAACAGACGCTATTTTCTTCCTAATGTTCCTATAAATCTCATGGCTGTTCTTTGAAAGTAGACATTTATAGATTCCAATCTTTTAATATAAATAGTGATGCAGTCTTCCCTGAACAATAACACAGAAATTAGCAGATATCTTTGCAGTAAAAGTATTTGCAGAACAAAGTAAAGTTATTTTAATGACTCTCCAAACATAAATGCATATATTTCTAATATTGTTAGTAGAATAACAGCAATGGAGAAGGGTGTTTTCTCCAATAAAGACTTCCTTTTCCCCCTCTTTACATTAACAAATATGTATTCCTGATTAATTAAAGTTGGTCATTCTTAGGTTATATGCTGCCAGCATCCTAGGTATCAACCAAGTATCTTCTTAAAATGTACGATGTTCCAAGTAGTGTTTTTTGTAGTTCCACTGGTGTTATTGCAGGAAGCTGCAATTTCTTGATGTATTTTGTAAAATTCTTGGACATGGTACCAAGTGCCCTGATGACAATGGGCATCACTGTAATGTGCTTAATCCATAATCACATAGTTTCGAAGGCCAGGTCACAATATTTCATGATGTTTTCCAGTTCTTTTTCCTCAACTCTGGCATCTCCTGGTACTGCGATATCAATAAATTGTACGTTTCGGTTCCATCTGTATTTGACTATTATTATTGTTGTTGTTGTTACTACTACTACTACTACTATTCCACAACCAGATTTGCAGTCCAATATTGGTGGAATCTTACCAATTCAAGTCCCAATTAACCTAAGAATTATTATGGTAGCTTCTAAGAATATAAGCAAATCTAAGCAGAGTGGATTTTTTTTTGTAAAATTAGGGTATTCAGGTCTGATAAATTCAATAATTCCAGATAATGCATATTATTATGCTGACAATGACAGCAAAATATCAGTGTTAATTAGTACCAATAAATGAATTGAATTGAATTGAATTTATTATATTTCTATGCTGCCCTTTTCCCCGAAGGGGAAAATATGTAGTGTAACTAGCTCTTAACTGATTTTAAAAGAATTGGACAACTACACAGCTCTCTTCAGCCTATTTAAACCTATCTGGTGGTAAATCAGCTGTGTCAGCTGGGTTAGGAGTCCCCTCCTTCCAAGAAACGTACTTAATAGACCAGCCATCAGCCCCCCTCTGGATGGGCGGAATGAATGGCATGCCCTCTGGAGGCATTCAGTCATTGGAAAGGAGGTGTTTCCTTTTTCTCCCAGCCTGTCTTTTGTAAAGCTCACACTCCTCCTCTACTCTCTGCTGAAATATTTGACCCTCCTTTGACAGAGGCCTTAGAATAGTTTTCCTATATCAGATGGTTCTACTTTCATATAATTATTTGTTCTGGAAACTCTTTGATCTCTACTTCCCTTGCAAACTGCAGTCGGTGGCACTTTGAACTCCTCAAAGTACCCATTTAAAGGGCCTAGTTACAAAACTCATAGTGCTTAATCCTAACAATAAGGTGTTAATTGGTCCCTTGGATATTCAAGCCACAGGCTTTTGTATTTGTTTACAGCATCTGGATTTCCTCCAGATCTCTTTAAGTAGTGTTAGGGAGTGTTAGAGACAACAGTTCTTTTATTGACACCTTAATTCCATTACTCTCCCCCTTGTGTTAAAATTGGGTCTAAAAGAACCCAAGCTTAAGGGACTAATGCAGTCTACTTCGTGTAGGTGTCTTCCAGATGTGTTAGTTTTCAGTTGTTATATTCTCAGCCAGGTGATGTAAAAAAAACCAAGAAATTCTCTTGCTTTATATAAAGACTCTTGCACAAACATTTCATTGGATATATCTTGTTACCCAGACCTTAGTGACGTCATAGAAAATAAAAAGAAAACTCAAAAGATACATGCTTTCAGTTGGTAATATCTTGGCATGAACAGACTATTAAGCTTTGTAACAGCATATAAATTTTATGTGCTATCTCTTCAATGCTGTCATCATGATGCAGAAATGCTATCCAGGCTAGTCCCTTTTCAATTCTTCGTTGTTGTTGTTGTTGTTGTTGTTGTTGTTGTTGTTGTTGTTGTTACAATTCTTCAGTAATGTATTCTTGATTTCCTAGTCCATCCTTTAGTTCTGGGATGAAAAGATAATGTGACATCAAAAGTCCAACTTTATTTAGCATTTTGAAATCAAGCAGAATCAGTTGTATGTTTCTTCTCATAATAGAGAAAGTCTGAGCTGCTCATAGATTTGTTTAACTAAAGAGTTTGTAATTGACTAATATATCAGGAAATTGGTTAAAGGATACAGCTATATGTAAAAAAAAGATTGTTAGCTTTAAGATATTGCACTCTTAATGGTGCAAAACAAGTTAATACTGTTATAATACGATTATTTTGTAAAAAGTACTCTCATTAGCATTCCTAGGACTTTCTAGAAAATGTGATCCCTGAGCATTCCCTAATAAAATTGTTCATCTTTAAGATGCCACATTACTGCTTTTTTGTTCAAGAAAATGGATGGATCTAGGCAGGTTTGTATTTTTTTAATGGAAAAAAATGCCATTTTCCAAGATTAAATTGTGTGGTAGCTCCATTTAACTCCCACACCTTTTGGTCAGAAGGTGATGAAGTGAAAGGCTGAGATTTTTCCCATGTGCTGATAAGGTTTATGGTTCACACAGTTCTCAGAACTAAATGTAAAGGTAAATGTCAGAGCAAATGCAGTTAGTTCTCACAGGCTTGTTTTGAATCAGTGCCTCCATTCCTTGGCTCCAATTTCTTTCCTTTTGATCTCCTGCCAGCAGATAAGTAAACAAAGTGATAGATAGAGTGGTTTCTTTTAAGCTTTTTTTCCTGTTCTGTTTGGGACAATTTTCTAAATTAATATCAGAATGCCTCATGATGATACACAGCCAACTTTTTTGATGATTTGGAAGCTATCACAAAAAATTAGAACTTTTATTATTTAATCGAAACTACTAATACAATGAACTTCTATACTATATAAGGTCTGATCAAGATCTATATACTCACAAAGGTGGTTTACAATGTGATCAGTAATATAATTTCTACTTACTTTGATGTTTTATTACTTGACTTCACATCCCCCTCCCAAGTTAGGACTGTAAAAAAAATCAGGTGTGGACCTTTGCCTAATTGCAAAGGATTGGAGGTATTCTTGTGTACAACCCTTTTTATGTTTTTGTAGAAATTCTAAATCCTCGACAGTCCATCCAAAATGACAATGTAATATGAATATTCCTACAGCTGCATTGTTCCTCTTTTTTTATTTAATCCTCATCTTCTCTTACAGCCAAATAAGGTAATGATGAATTTTAAAATAGTAGAATGGATCTTAAAGCTTCAGCAGGAAGGTTACAGTTAAGTTTTAAATGGTCTCCAACCTTAAAAGAAAAAAACCCACCAAATTTGGTTACAGAATAAACGCTGATTTACATTGCCCATCTTTAGAGTGTAATTTGCTTCAAGATTTAGCAAGTTGACACAATTATCCTTCTGACTAAGGGCCTAGAGTAGGATCCTCAAAGAACTGAAAACATTACTACTCTATTCACTCTATAGTAAGTATATCTGGGGAAATTGATGGGAGAATTTCCAACAAAGCCTCTTATCAGCAGTTTCAATGAACAGAAATATGAATGGCTGGAGAGGAGAGTGGATTGAAAGAAAATAGAATGTGTGCAATAGACATGGAGAAAATAAGAAAGTAAAAGATAATGGAATGCTGAGTTCTTTGTGTGATGCAAACAGAACAGAGATCACATACAGGGGCATCATAGAGCCCTGTAGGGTTATTGGTGTGAAATGAAACTACAACTACAGTATATCCATGGACTAAATCAGTGCTTCTCAACTTCAGCAACTTCAATATATGTAGATTTCAACTCCCAGAATTCCCCAGAAGTCCAAACTGCTGAAGTTCGAAAAATATTGGAGTAAAGAAAATGGTATGAGCATTAAAAGGTATCTTATAAAAGCGAAGAGAGAACTAGAAATGGCAGATTGATGATATCGGATACAAAAGAAAAAGAATGGAAAAAGGAGTGACTAATAAGTGGGACCTAAGAAATTGGCAAAAAGGAAATCAGAAAAAAAAGTGGAGTTTCTCTGGAAAATGGGACTCTCCCAAACTGAATTGTATTCAGAAGTCTCAAGTTCCCTTCTCCTCACAGAAATTGACATATTTATTTAAATTAAATAAAAAGATTCAAAAATTATCTTTGTAATCAACAACTAATGGAGAGCTCTTCTCATTCTGATACTGCTAGTTTCTGTTGTTTCAATCCCATCAGTTACAGGCTGTAACAACTGGTGGTCACAGACACACAGAGAGATTGGGAACAGTATTTCTGGGAATCCACTTGCTGTTTTTTATTACTACTACTACTACTACTACTACTACTACTACTACTACTACTACTCCATAAACCCTCCTCCCTTCCAGCACTGATGATGTTACCTAGTTTGGGTAATGAAACATCTGCAAGAAAACCACAAATCTCAAAGAGTACCAACCTTGAGCTACAAATATTCTCCTTTATTGGTGTATAATTAATAATAGTTTATAAAGTATTAGTGTGCATCTGTGGCAGTCAAGTTAATGAATGAGATGTTCAAGATCCACCACTTTTGAATAAACAGAGAGCAAACCTCCACTCCCTTCTAGCACTGAGGACATTAACTAGTTGGGTAATTAAATGCCTGCAAGGAAATAACCCAGCTCAGAGAGCACCAAAGACCCCATGATTCTATCCTGAACCAGAAATATTATCTTTTGTGTCTGCTGAGATCAACAAGTTCACATCTGCTTTGTAACTAATAGGTTTTAATCAGATATCCAGATATCCAGAGGTGGTGGAGTCAATCTGAGAACATTTTAACAGTCACATGCCTCCTCCCACTGCAACGGATTTCTTCCTGAATTTAAATTCAAGTGTTCACTGTAAAAGTCTCAGGTAGAAGCTGTAATTTGAGAAGCTTAAAACTTAAAAACAAGTCAGCATGAAAATTGAAAATAAGAACAATGTTTCTGATATGTTTCCCCAGCTATGATAAGTTATATATCTACCCTAACCTTTCTCACATTTTCATTGAGAATATTGCAAAGGGAAATGTAAAGACAACAACTTCTAATTTTTGACTAGACTTTCCAACAATTTTATTTCCTTCAGCAAAGGGAAGTACGCACTGTTGAGAATGATGCAATCCTTTCATTAGCTAGTGCCTTTGAAACGTTCCAGCTGGGTAATATTTTTATTGTTTTTATTTTAATACCCAGTACTTCTGATTTTAACAGGGGGGGAAATCTGGAAGCAGATGGACTCATGCCTGAATCATTTCCTGTAAAAAGTCTTTCAAAATTAACTCATTATCTCAATTGTAGTTTATAACTGTGGCAGGAATAGCCCACGGCACATATCTCTGCTTAAACGGTTCTCCTCTCCCACTGAGGTCTTGCCCAATTCAGCTAATTGGTGTAACCCTCCCTTTTTGCACAATAATTAAATGTTTTAGAAGCAAAGGCAGCATCAATGTAAACCATTTCACTGCATTTCCTGTAGCTGTCAGATATGAAGTCCTTTGACTCCGAAAGTTGTGCTTTGGGAGTGCTTTCCTACAAGTCTTCTCCCTTGGCTATGGATGAAATCAGCACCATCCCACTGGCATGAAAATGGATGAGACTCAGGAAATAAACCGGATGGAAATGTGATATTACACATAAATCAGAACCCAGAACAGGAATAGACAACTATCATTTCACACCAGCGGCAAAAACAATTTGAGTCTCCTCTGTTTGCCTGCTGGGTAAGGAAGATGATTAAGTAAGACAGGAAAGAAAGTTCAAAAAAAGAAAGGTAAAAACAGGAGGAAAGAAAAGAAGAGGTGGAGTCCTAATTATTATTATTATCAACAACAGAATTGTATCACAGTGGCCAGTTGTTTCACCGGATTTGGCATTGATTACTAGTCAGGCTCCATCCAGGGGCCTAAGATGTTGTAATGTATTTTCGTAATATGCGTGCAGATCCAAGCAGTGTGGCTTTTTGCATTTGACTGATGGTGATTTTGTCAATTTTTAACTGTTTTAAATGTAATTCCAGTGCTTTTGGAATAGCACCCAGTGTGCCAATTATCACTGGAATTACCACTGCTGGTTTGTGCCATAATCTTTGAATTTCAGTTTTTAAGTCCTGGTATTTCGTGATTTTTTCATATTCCTTCTCGTTGACCCTGCTATCACCTGGTATTGCGATGTCTATGATTGTAACCTTATTTTTCTCAACCAGTGTGATGTCTGGTGTATTATGCTCCAGTATTTTGTCCGTTTGTATGCGAAAATCCCACAAGATCTTGACCATCTGATTTTCGATGACTTTTTCAGGCTTATTAATGTTGTTGTTGTTGTTATTCATTGCTGGATTAGAAAGTGGAGAGAAAATGTTCAGAAAATAAAAACCAAAGAATGTTGACAACATGCATATCAGTGATCAGTTGAGCCAAGATTCACTGAATTTTTTGGATTTCTTGAATCACTGAATCATAATCAAGTCAGTTGATCGGTTAAATCAATTTGGTCTAGTCGTTAAAATACCAGCTAGAAATCAGGAGGCTATGAATCCTTGAGTTCTTGCATGAGTCCTTCCCCCTCTTTACCCCACCACAACAACTCTGTTAGGTGTCTTGGGCTGAGACAAAGTCACTGGCCCAAAGCCATACAGCTGGCTTTAATGCTTAAGTGGGACTAGAACTCACAATCTCCTGGTTTTCTAGTCTGGTGCCTTAATTGCTTGCATGCAAAGTTTGGCCCAGGGATACAGAGAGTCTGATTCAGGGATACAGAGAGGAACTGGGTATGGCTAGTCTAGAGAAAGGAAGGGCTAGGGGGTGACATGAGAGTATCTGAGGGGCTGCCACAAAGAAGAGAAAGTCAACTTATTTTCCAAAGCACCAGAAGGCAAGACAAGAAGCAATGGATGAAAATGAATCAAGGAAAGAAGCAACCTGGAATTAAGGAGAAACTTCCTAACGATGAGAAGAATTCACCAGTGGAACAGCTTGCCTTCAGAAGTTGTAGGTGCTTCATCATTGGAAATTTTTAAGAAGAGACTGGACAGCCACTTGTCTCAAATTGTATAGAGTCTCCTGCTTGAGCAGGGAGGTTGGACTACAAAGACATTGAAGGTCTCATCCAGCTCTATTCTGATTGATTGGTTGGTTGATTGATTGATTGATTGATTGACTGATTGATTGTGTCCTCAAGGTCCTTAAGGCCACATACACCCTCCCCAGGAGATATCAAGGCAACAACAACCCATAGAAGCAAGGTACACTTATCCAAACCTTTGGCTAGTCCAGAGTTATCCTTGGCTGGTCCAGAGTTATCAGTCAACATCACTTTTTTCTGTCTTAAAATTATCCACAGATTGTGGGTTTAGCATCAGGGCAGCAGAAGCAAGCTCCTTTTTGTTTCCACACACCTGATGAGACCATGATTTCATTCCTAATATATTAAGAAGCAGTTACAAATTGTTAAATGATGGCTGGGATAGTTGCAGTTGGGAGGAACCCACAAACAATGTTACACACTTAAAAAATACACATGCTATTTGAAGAATGTGTACACACACATTCTATATATGCACAAGACAATAAGGTTCCAGATATAAAATTATCCAGCTGTATCACCAGTCTGACCACTAGAGATTTAAAATAATAAATCTCTCTATTGTGGAGATAAACTCCTTCAAAAGTAACTGGTGTTCAGAGGACGCCTTTGGTATTTTAATCTCATTTCATGGATGCTGCTGATTGACAGTCCCATGAGGGTGTGAATCTTCCCAAGAAAGTTACCAGTGGGAGGGAAAAGCAACATTGTTGAAGCGATCACACACAATAGACCATCCAAGAGAGAGGCAGCAAAATTTAGGAATGATCAAAGGATAGGAGGATATCAGTCTAGTGCCAAACCCTCTCAATAAAAATCAAGAGTATTGTCTAAGGTCCATGACTAAATTAAGCAAATACTGAACTAAAAATAACAGGAGAATGAAAACCAAGCCAAATTTTAAAGGTGAGGATCTATTGAAAGCAGCTGATGTTTGTTCAAAATAAAATTAAAAAAACAGGCATTTATATACAAGTAGCAATATCAGTAAAGGGAGGCAGTTTTAAAGACTTCCTTTTCTTTTTCTGCTAAAGTGTGTTCTAAAATGTTTCCAAATAAAATGAGTAAATCAATAGAGTTAGTTACTTAAAGCAAAATTGTTTTAAAAGGGAAAGAATTACCCTTATGTATTATTAAACCGTTACATAAAATGAATCATCATTGCATCTAGTGAATAGCAGCTTTCAGATATTCACACCTTTCAGGCATGTCTGATTGTCTTTATCCCTTGATGAAATTGCAAAAATTGGGACATCTATAAAATGTCAGCAATAAAGTAGAGTACACTCTACCTCTGCTGCAACTAACAGCCATCCAAATTTCTGCTACTCAATTCTGGTAGCCATAGTGAATACTATAACTCACGTGCAAATTATCAGTTGATATTGCAGTCATCTCTAGGACTAGCCCATATAACAGTAGTAGTCAATCTACTTCCCTGAAGTCAATAACGAATTAGTTGCATTTCAGCAATATTTGAACAATCACAGGTTTTCCATCTGCTTCAGTTAAATGGTTCCATACTGCCAGAATTTCAGGGTCACATCAGTGGTGGGTTCTAGATCCTAGAACAACGGGGCTCGGTGTCCACCACATGAACACTTGCAGCACCTGTGCATATGTGCGCATATATCAATTTTTCCATAATTCAAATACAGGAAAGGCACAGCTGCAAGACCTGAGATACATTTCATTAGTGGTGTATATTTATTGTTCAGATTTAATAGTGTTGGAAGTTAAAACACACCCCTCTCCTAGAGAAATGAAATATTTTAGGAAATATTAAAAAGGCAGAATATTTCCCTTAAAAACAAAAGTAGAAACTCAAGAGAGGAGAAACTCAGCCACCTCCACATTTGTCAATAGGGCATTAAAGGCCTGGGTCAATCTAGTCTACATAACAAAGGTAAGATTAGCCTTCTACCCATCTCACCACATGGCACCTGGGAGGATTGCATCAGCCACCAGGACAAACAGGCTTGGGTCTCAGCACAGCCTACAGAGTTGCCCCTGCACAACCCCTTGGGAGTCTCACCACCAATCAGAATGCATTTCTTACACAGGAACGGGAAACTCTGGTGTGCAGCTCGAGAGGGCATAAAACCAGGGACTTTCAGCATCTCTGCCCCTTTTTTCATCTTCACCCAACATCTGGAAGCATGTGATACTCCTTTTCTGTTCAGGAGCTCAAGCCATGTGATCATGTCCACCATTAAACCCTCTTTCCAAACTGCCTCCATGTTTCCAGTGTCTTTTTCCCCACTTGGAACTTAATCCAGAAGGACATTTCTTCCAACAATAGCTAACCAATTAACATCACTAAAGAAATCGTACTTCATCTAACTTAGATATAAATAAAGTAGCAACAGTTCACCAAAGCAATGCAAGACTAACCCTTTATATTCCTTTTGTTCGTTATATTTTAATGCTACTCGTTCCTACTCTGGGTTAAAAGTTCATACATAAAAGCTTCTACTGAACTTGCTCATTTTAAAATGTATACTTCAAACTTCTCTAAAGAGAAGTTTCCTGAGGACAAGTTCCAGCACGACTCTTCAAAGCTCAGAAGACTAAACCTCTGGTCCTGGTGACAGACCCAGATTGGATCCTGCAACTGAAAACATCTGGATAGTGAATATACTTGTGATGCTAGAGAAAGGCCTTTTGATGCAAAAGGGGTTTTATTTACAACAAGTCAATAGGAAAGTGAAATCAAATACAGTAGCAGAGCAATCCGTCACGGAAAACCAATTCATTTTGTAGTAGGCTTCAATTTAAAACATGTAATTCAATAGATTGTAGAATAAAAACCGGCACTTTCATTTTGTCCCTTCTTTGTGCAATAGCTACATGGAATCCAGTGTCAAACATCTAACATATAATCAGAAAAGTAACTGAGTAAAATGGCAAAGGCTACATACAGTAAAAGCAAAGAATGACCAGAAATACCATTAGAATCAACAGATCCAAACCAGTTGTTACTACGATTTAAACCCATGGAAAATATAACCATTGTTATATAAATGTAGTTTCTGAGAAATGTATTGCACATTGTTCAGGTGGAAAACAGCACGCCACTAAAAAAACTGGCTGTTTTTTAAAAAATGATAGTGTAGTGTAGAATATTGTCTTGCTGACTGAAATGACTAAAGGAAGCAAAATCTGCTTCAGTAAGTAATGGAAGCCTGTTGCTCTTAAAAATCCCACCTTCTTTCAAACAGCTGTTGTCTCACTGCCAAGGAGAAAATGAAAGCCACTCTCCTTTTCTCCTGACATAGTAAGAACCTCAGCAACCTGCTGACTTTAAGAAACCTTACTTTCCTACATCTCAATATAAATAACACTGCATGTTCACCTCAGCAACAATTGTTTGATAGAATGTGCTTAGATTGACAAATGGGCCGATTAAAGGAGAAAAAAACCTTTGTTATTTCTCTGGCTTCGCCTCTGAAAACAAGAACTATAGAGAAATCTAAAGCTTCATTTGGACTAAATAGAAGTTTCACAATGTGTGTACCAGTGGTGGGTTCCGGATTACGTTCCAACCGGTACTGTTGGAATGGCTCCGGCGTTACCTACATGGACGTACGCAACACAGCGTGCACGCACACGCACACACACACAGTGTGCGCATGCATTGTAGCGTCAAATGACACTTCCGCAAGCCTGCATGATGCTCCAGCTGCTCAGCGGAGCATCACGCAGGTGCTGTCTGCGCCAAGCGCATGCGCGGGAGCACCAAAAGCTTAAAGCACAGGTAAGGAATGAGGATGGGCAATGGACCCTCCAGAGCACCATACTGGAATGGTACCTGGTGCTCCGGGCAGGATCCGGTACGCCCATACCAGGGGTGGGGGTAATGCCTGCAACCCACCACTGGTGTGTGCATACGTGTATATGTATATACATATGCACACATTTTTTGTTTCCAGGCATGGAACTAGAATATTGGTGTGGGAGCTGGAAGAGGGTGCTCCCAAGAGATGGAAAGGAATGTTATTTTCTCCCAAATATTTCACAGTCCCCATCCATTTGATTGGAAAATGTTGCCGACTACAGGCCATTTATTCCAACCAGACACACAATATTTTTTTAAAAAAACAACCAGCTGAAGTCTGTTAATCTACACAAAGTTATAGTTCCTTTAGTTTCTTGTAGTAAGAATATTTCCCTGGCTCCATTTTCCACATAGTTGCACTCCAGTCCACCCACACAGAGTTGGACATCCATGCAATTTTCTTAGCAACAAGTTTCTGGACAAAGAGAGAAAGATTTTCATCTAGCAGAAGCTCTTGAACTTCCTGAATGATCCCCTGAATACTAATTGGGGCTGAGCTTGTTTAGCTTCCAAGATCAGCCACATTGTGCAGATGCGCATATCATTAAACAGGCTGCCTAATCCATCACCCTTGCTTTCCATCTTTCCAGGGTATCGATCACTTAATGGAGAGTTATCTGTATTTGAAAACACATCTCTAGATCCTTGTACATATGTGAGCTTGAACTCAAGCAGTAGAGACAAATATTGTGCTTTTCAAGTTTCAGATAACGGTTCTTCCTATCCACCAACACTGGTCATAGGAACTAGGTTTGGCATGTATTGAAATTTAAATAATCTGCTTGGCTCCTTTAAACTCTCAAGCCAATAATCTGCATAACATTGGAGAGAGAGTAAACTAAATAAGGTAAAAGGTCTGAGGAACAGGCAACAGCTCTTTGGTGGTTTATATCACATTGGACTAAGTGCATGTTTTCCTACATTCACATAGGACTATAAGTTGCTCTTGCAATAAGTAGTGACCTAGTTATACAAGCAGAAAACTGTCAGGAAGAATTAAATCCAAAGCAACCTGCCGTTTTCCCACAAAATTGAGGTAAAAATGATATTTGGATCCTCATGGCCAACTACAGCTAATTGAATTTCTGAATTTAATACTGAATTTAATTTATTTCAATCAGATTTATTCATAAGACTTTACACTTGAGTGCTATTTATAACTGCAACATTTTTATCTTGATTTTCACAGTTTCCACAATTTGCAGATGAGATTTCCATGCAGACTCTTTAAATCAGTCTTCCTATGTTGGAAATGCAAGTTTCAGAAATCACAGCTGCTCTAAACCATCATTGTACTGTAATAAAATGTGTTGGTTTTTCTAGCTATTTACCATGTTAGGCAGAATGCAAGCTAGTGAATGACATTTTCCTGGACCACAATCTATCTTGGGGGGGGGGAAGCATCTTGAGCACTTCTAGTTTGGCACTAAATTAGAAGCAGAAACATGTCCACCTGGACAGATGCCAAATGGAATGGGCATATCTATTTAAAGCATTTAAACTCTACTCTTTAGCCTGCAAGATATCTGAGTTGGCTTACATAATAGTAATAATAATTATTATAACAACAACAACAACAACAACAATAAACAAGCAGTTCTGATCTTAGAGTTATAATCTAAAACAGGGGTCTTCAACTCCCACAATTCCCCAGCCTCGGAGATTCTGGGAGTTGAAGTCCGCCAGGATTAAAGTTGCCAAAGTTGGAGAACCCTGGTCTCAAAAGTCAGAGACTAGAGGGGAAAGAATTAAGTAAGAAAAAAGAAAACCAAAACACTCAAGCATTCATATCTTAATGTTTCTTAATTCCAGCACTGTAATAGGCAGGGATCTAAAGGATACCCCAATGGCATAATCACTCTAGAGCCAATGAGGTTCAATGAGAAGAAAGCATCCCACCTGATATCTATAGGGTGTGGTCAATAAAGTAAAGATGTCAGGCACAATGACATGTTTACAAGTCAGCTTGTTTTTTATATACATCAAAAAGAGATGACGCCAATGTCCATTGAAGCTGGGTAACTATAATAAATTTGAATAAATAAGAGATGTGATGGGGAAAATATGTTGCTAGGGCAGGTGGTTCCATGATTAGATGGAAATGAGGAAAGTCACAGATTTCCTTTTTTAATTTGGTTACTACCAAGTCACAGGTTTTGTTTGCATATTAAGAACCTAATGCAATGGTACAAGTATGCATATGACTGCATTTTCTTACACTGTGGAACAGATTGTAAAGATAGGAGACTCTAGCATTCCCTAATTGCAGAAGCCAAATGTGTTTCATTTTGTGTGTAAGATAATGGAATAAATTATGAAAATCTTTCAACAGTGAATAGAATATAGACATTTTAATACAATAGTATTAGAACAATGTTTTTAGGAAGAGACTTCAGTGTTGGAAATACTGTTAGAAATATTCGCAAACAGTTTATGTAGCTCTTCATTTTTATATTAAAACTTGGGATGTGTTTGAAGTTTTGCAGTAAACAACATGTAATCATAAATAAGCCATGGTGAATTTGTAACATTCCTAATAAACAGTCAGCAAACTTCTTTCTCTAGGTATCAGATAAATTGAAACAAAGCCAAAATCCTAAATGTTCTTTATGTTTACTTTTTCTTCTTACATGACTATATTTAAATTTTCAATCAATTCCCATGTTCCCAATTAACATAAAAATAGGCCAAATTCATTGCTTAAATGCTAACAAGTAATCCTTAGTATTATTTTCATTAAAAGACAATAACAATTTGAACCAATTAATTGTACTTATATGTTTGCTGTAAAGGAAATCAGAAACTTCTATTTCTTTTTATTCATTCTTTTCTGCACTGTTTTTCTTATTTTTCTTATTCTCTATAAGTTGCATTAGTTTTAAATCTTCTCTTTAAAACCTGCAATAAAATGTATTTTTTTAAAAAAAGAACAATCTTCATTTTCATTTCATTTCATTTTGCTTTATTTGTATGCCGCCCTTTTCCCTGAAAGGGACTCAGGGCGGCTCACAACTCAAGGGAGGGGAAAAACAGACAAGTTACAAAACATAAAAACCATACACAATTAAAAAGCACAACAATCTCAACAATTGCTTTTAATGGGCATTCACAGAGGAAGTGGGGAAGACATATGACAATATGCCTGTGATGGAAAAGAAAAAAGTTGAGACACAAGAACATGATGCTGGCATCTGTGTTTTAACTTTGGCTTTTCTATTTGCTATTATCTGATCAGGGACACTGAGCAGAAGTTTCCTTCATTTTGGGAATAGTCTTCTGCACATAGCAGCTTTTACTATTACCTCATGAGAAGGAAAAGCAAATTTCACAAACATCACCACTAAATGATGGGAGAACAGAGGAAATTAGAACCGCATTTCTAAAACTCCATGGAGAGGGTAGGTTTTTTTTCCTCCAGAATTATAGAGAATTCAGACAAAGATAGAGCAGAACCAAGGTCTAGTAGTTAAATCCCTGCTACAAAAAATAGGTATTACTATTTTGCAATAGAAAATCCCCTACTATAATAATAATATATCATTTCAACTTGAATTATTCTAAAAAGGTACACAATTAGAGCAGTAATATACAATACACCAAATAAATTCATTAAATATAACCATTTTACATAAAAAAATAAGCGCATTTGGAGTTGAGGTCAATCAGTCTTTGACTGCTTTCCAAAGTAGCCAGATTGTCACAAGACTTCCTCTCTGTGTCATCCCAATTTTAGTATATGTGCTAACTAAGCAAGCACATCACAAGACTTCCATAGGCCACAATACTTGGAAGTATTTTCTCAGCATTTCTGGTGTAATGACAAATTCAAGAGTTATTGCCTGGACATAAATTACCTTGTTTGTGAATATATTAATTTATCTTTTTTAAATTATAATCATTATGTCTTAATTTGCAGAGTAAGTAAGTAAGTAAAATCTTTATTATGGTCAAAGACCAGCAATACACATTAGTTTTTACACTATGTTAAAAAATACTAACATTAAAATATAATTAAAAAGTATTGACATTAAAAGTAGATAATAACATAATGGTCCAAAGATTGTTAAAGGTATGTCCAGATAATTGGTACAAGATGGTACTATACTTCTATAGCCAATTTTTTTCTTATGGACACTCACAAAGTTTATGCAGATATAGCTGTAACCTCAATTTCCACTCAGCCAACAAAAGTGTGTATAGTCAAGGCTATGGTTTTCCCAGTTGTAATGTATGGCTGTGAAAGCTGGATCTTAAGAAAAGCTGAGCACCAAAGAATTGAGGCATTTGAACTATGGTGCTGGAGAAGACTCCTGTGAGTCCCTTCGACTACAAAGAGATCAAACTGGTCAATCCTAGAGGAGATCAACCCTGACTGTTCTTTAGAAGGCCAGATCCTCAAGATGAAACTCAAATACGGTGGCCACCCAATGAAAAGGAAAGACTCACTGGAGAAGAGCCTAATGCTGGGAACGATGGAGGGCAAGAGAAGAAGGGGATGACAGAGAATGAGGTGGCTGGATGAAGTCACTGAAGCAGTAGGCTTGAGCTTAAATGGACTCCAGAGGATGGTAGAGAACAGGAAGGCCTGGAGGAATGTTGTTCATGGGGTCGTGATGGGTCGGACACGACTTCGCAACTAACAACAACAATTTTGTTAAAATGACTTGTGCCTTTTCTTGACTATCTTTTGTTTTCTTTAAAGACCAATTCCTATTAAAATCGTTTGAGGAAATCCTAGCTGAAGAAAGGAAATAGTTACATGATGCTAACACAGGAAACTGATTTTCTCTGATCTAGATTGGGACATAAAATGACACAGCTAAACAAAGCTTGGTAATGTATTGTTCTTTTCATAGCAACTCATCATTCACATTATAAACATCTGTAATAGCTATAATGTGGCAAATTTAATTTGAAGAGGAGGATTCCCTTTGTAGAGGAAAGCCAAGATTTATTCTGCAGGTAGTTATAAGCTTCAGAAAGGACTATGTGTATTATTCTCTAAAGTGCCAAAATCTCTTTGTTGTTTTAATCTCAAAGAGAAACATTAGAAATCACTTTGTAGATAAATTAGAAAGACAGAAACGAAGAGTACAGGATGCATGGAGGCATTGGGGAAAAAAAGAAGAAAAATGTTATGCACAATATAGCAAAAAGTGGCAACAGCTGGCTGACCTTGGCTGATCTCAAAAAATGTTAAGAACATTGGACCTGGTTAGTACTTTCATGGGAATTCATCAGGAAACACACTGAAATAAAAAAAATCACTTTCAGCAGACACCATTGGATATAAAGCGGAGAATAGTATTGCAATAAAGAATATAAAATATGGACATTTCCTGACAACTAGCATAAAATAAAGTGTGAGCATAGATTCACAATTATTTTATCTGCAGTATTTTTTTGTCAGTCTTTATATCAGATCGACATAAGATAACATAACATGTAGTTCACCAAGCCTTTTTGAGTGCCATCAAACAACACTGGTAACAGAATAACAGAGTTGGAAGGGACCTTGGAGGTCTTCTAGCCCAACCCCCTTGCTCAAGCAGGAAACCCTATACCATTTCAGACAAATGGTTTTTGAAAGTGCCAGGCAAAATCCACCACTGCCCTGAAAAACACACTGGTGACTGTTTCCATGTAATGAGATGTAAGAATGACCTTGGGAGCCAGGGCAACATTTGGACAAGAGATATCTCAACCCAGAGAAGGAATAGGGACAGAGGAAGCATCTGAGACCCTCCCTAAATCTTCTGGAAAGTAAATGTGGGAAGAGGGGAAATGCTTTCAGACTTGTACAATCCTGTTACTTTACAATTAAGATGCTGTTTGTACTTATGGTTTTGGTTTCTCATATAGACTACCTTGAAGGGCTGACACTCGAACACCCAACATCGCCAATTCCATTGCTGCTGCCACACAGCTAATTCGTGAAGAACCGATTGGCACACCAGCTATTCAGAGGTGGGTTGCAAATTTTATAGCAACCCAACTCTGCAGCTATTCCTTTGTGGATCACAATTATTCTCATTATCGAGTTCTCCTCTATGAGTTCATACTATAACTTAGTTTACAATAATAAACTCATAGTTTTTAAGGCTACAATTCTTAATACCATGGCTCAGAAAAGATTATGTAAAACAATCTTCCAATGATATTCAAAATGTCATTGTGACATTCAAAGACATCAGCTTCAAAAAATTAGGAGGAATAGAGTCATAGACTTTCTACATGAGATCTCATATTTGGTCAATCCCTTCCTATCTAAATTCACCTCCTTCATTTAATTTTTTTTTAATCTGAAAATGAATTTCCCCTCCTGTCTTTTATGAAACCAGTTTCATCTCAAATAATGGCTGCTTGTGTAACTCAAGGACTTCCCAGCACCTCAGTACTTTTAATTAAGGCTCAATTGAAAAAAAGATATTTAACCAGCATTCATCATCAAATTTAAATCTCGTTCCAGTAATTAAAAGGATTTTCTTAATCTAGTTCTTAGTGTTAGGAGGTTCTTTCAGTCAGTTAATTAAAGACTGTTTCTTAAGCTTTTCAGTCAAAGAAAAACAAAGGCAAAGAGATTAAAAAGTGTCACAGAAAAAAGTACTGAAATTATTGCTTGGTCTCTTTAATTAAAAGCAATGGGCCTAATTTATTACAAATGGCATACACATTCATGTTTTAAAATGTTTTTAAACCACTTTGTTATACTTAAAGGGAGAAACAGCAAGCTCTCCAGCTGTTGCACAGATTTAACATTTACAAAAATGAAGTAAATAGCATGTTTTCCCCTTTTCATCTGTTTTGATGTGGTAGGTTGTGTATAAGAGATGGACATTGTATAGATTAGGTTTTTCCCCACTCTTAAAATGATTAGAGAGTCTCAGATTTAGAATATTTTGAATAATAGGTCCTTTCCAAATGACTTTCAGACTAGTAGAAAGGGTTGAGGAATGAAAGGGACTGTTTCCCACAGCAGTATTTCCTGATGGTATTGCTACTAACATCAGATCTAATAGGATTTTAAGTTACCCGTTTCACCTCTTAAGCCCCATATTCCCCAAAAGTCTGGACCTGCTAATTTTAAGTTCCAAAAGAGCCATAAAAGTGGTACTAAACAGGATACAAATGGTCTGTAGGTTGCCATGGAATTAGAGGAGCTGCATGATTCTCTCTGTCCCCTTCAAGCTTAATCATTAATTCTGATGTTAATGCTATTACATCCTGCAGAAAAAAGCCCTACAGAACAAAGACCTCCTCACCAAGTATCAGCAAGAGGGCAGCTGCAACTAGCAAGACAGCCTGCAGCAAGAAAAATGAAGGCGCGTTTCTTCTTCCATTCTGCTTAACTGCCACCCATTTATACTTCCTTCTACTCATAATTTAAATTATATCCTCTTCAGTTCCCCTTTGTCTTTAAATCTATAGATGCATTATTGAGTTTCAGAGATCTAAGCAATGCCTAGCATGATCTACAAGATCTAAAGGCATTCCTGGCAATTCCTCCAACCTCATCAAAATTCAAATATTGAGGCAGAAGAGTTTTATCTCTCCACATAATCTGTATATTCATTGTTAATAACCATGTTAAAAAGCAACTTACAAACCATTACATTACAAACAACCATGTTCAATAAAAGCTCTCTTTAAAACAACCCTGATATTTAAAAACATCAAATATCAAAAAATACTGTACTACAAGACACCAGTAAGAAAACAGAAGGCAGAGAAGCATAAACAAATGAAAAGCCTTGGTACAGAGATAAACCTTAAACTTAGACCAACAAAGCTGACCAGGCTTGGTACCAGCTGCATCCCAGTAGGAAGTGAATTCCCAAAACCAGGTGTTCCTAGGAAGCAGGTCTCCTCTTGAGGACTCCCCCTAGCAGATTCCTGGCAAATACTGGATAGCAGGCCGCTTTCAATCAACTATATTTTATTTCATCAGTAAAATAACATTTTCCAAATGCAAATAGTAAAAAGCATATGACTTAAAATATTCAGCCTAATGTGAAACTAAAAAAAAATCTAGCATTTACTCTAATCATGTCCATCTAGGAACAACCCAAGAGCAGAACAAACATTGGGGCCTATCCAGTGGTGGGATACGACCAGCACGCCCCGGTACGGGCATACCGGTGCCTGCTGGGAGCACCAGGTACCGTTCCAGTATGGTGCCCACCTGCCTGCCCACTCTCCTTACCTGTATTTGAGCCTATCAGGGCTTTCACACATGCGCACGGAGTGTACGGCACCTGTGCAATGCTCCGCCAAGCAGCTCAAGTGTCACGGGCGGTAAGTACGTAGGCACACATTCACGTGGTGTATACCCAGCCCCGTTGCACCATACTGATTGCAATGGGATCCGGAACCCACCACTGGGCCCATCTAACAAAATGAAATCCAATGGAGACAAAAATAAAGTTCTACATTTCAGCAAGTAAAACCAAAGGCAGAGGACTTGAATAAGTCCGTGATGGTGAACCTATGGCACGTGTGCCACACGGAGACATATCAGAGGGCACATGAGGCATTGCCCTATCTCAGTTCCAGCGCACATACACACGCTGGCCAGCTTATTTTTGGCCTTCCAGAGGGCAGGGGGAGGCCAGTTTTGCATTCCCCAGGCTTCAGGAAAGCCTCTGGAGCCCGTGGATGGTGAAAAATGGGCCCGACGCCTTCCCCAGGCTTTAAGAGGCTTTCCTGAAAAAAACAGCCCTACCAGAAGTCCAGAGGCTTCAGTGATGCCTGTGTACATGTGCGGGGGGAGCACGGGGGTTGTGCATGCAGGGGGGGCTTGCATTATGGGTGTGGGCACGTGTAGGCATGCCCTTTTGGCATCCAAGCAGAAAACGCTCACCATCACTGGAATAGATGGTACCTGGCTTAGTAGTAGTAACTATAAGACGTATCTTGGCGTCCTAGTGGAAAATCACTTAAATATGAGCCAGCAGTGTGCTGCAGTTACCATAAAAGCCAATGTAGTCCTAGGCTGCAAAACAGAGGGGTAATCTCAAGATCATATGAAGTGTTAATACTGCTTTATAATACCTTGGTAAGACCACATATGGAATATTGCATCCAGTTTTGGTCGCCACAATATAAAAGAGATGTTGATATTCTAGAAAGAGTGAAGACAAGAGCAACAAAGATGATCAGGGAACTTGAGAATGGTGGCAGGAATTGGGTGTGTTGGTTTAATGGCATGATAGTAGTATTCCAATATCTAAGAGGCTGCCACAAAGAATAGGGGTTCAATCTATTCTCCAAAGCATCTGAAGGTGGCACAAGAAGCAATGGATGAAAATCAGTCAAGGAGAAAACTGACCTTGATCTATTTCCCTGCCAGAACAATTAAACTGTGGAATGACTTGCACCCAGTTGTGGGTGCTCCAACACTGAGGAAGATTTAAGAAGAGATTTGTCTGAAAAGATAACACAGGAGGTTGGACTAGAAGACTTCCAAGGTCCCTTCCAACCCTGTTATTCTGTTATCCTATTCTGTATATTTGAGATTTCCTCTAAAAGCCTAGCCACTTTGATTAAGGCAGGAGGCTGGGAGTTCTAGTCCCACCTTAGGCACAAAGCCAGCTAGGTGACCTTTGGCCAGTCATTTTTTCTCAGCCCTAAGAAGGAAGCAATTTTTATGACCCTTTTGCTGCAATTGTTAAGCAAATCATAAGAACCTGCTTAATCCATTGACTTTGCTTGTCAAAAGCCAGTTGGGAAGATAGAAAATGATGATCATGTGATCCCAGGATGCTGCAACCATTATAAATATATACCGAATAAAGGTAAAAGTAAAGGTTCCCCTCGCACATATGTGTTAGTCGTTCTCGACTCTAGGGGTGGTGCTCATCTCCATTTCAAATCCAAAGAGCCAGCGCTTTCCGAAAACATCTCCGTGGTCATGTGGCCGGCATGACTAAATTCCTAAGGCACATGGAATACTCTTATCTTCCCACCAAAGGTGGTCTCTACTTTTCTACTTGCATTTTTTTTACGTGCTTTCGAACTGCTTGGTTAGCAGAAGCTGGGACAAGTAACTCCATTATGCGGCCCTAGGGATTCGAACTGCCGAACTGCCAATCTTTCTGATTGACAAGCTCAGCGTCTTAGCCACTGAGCCACCGTGTCCCTTTTATGCCGATTGCCAAGCTCCAAATTGTGATCACATAACCCCATGTCAGCTATGATGATTCTGAGTGTGGGAACCAATCATAAGTTACTTTTTTCAGCATTGTCATAACTTCAAAAAGTTGCTATACAAATGGTCATGTCAAGGATTACTTCACGGTATGTGTTAGAGCAGGAGTGTCAAACTGGCGTTCTGCAGGCCAGATGCATCATGTGCAGGCCACACCAACTCCAGATCCATAAAGGGGGAAAAAATGTCACGAAACATCATGTGACAGCAATGTGACGTGAGTTTGAAACCCATGTGTTAGAGGGACAAATACATATTCACTCAGATTTAAATATTCTACATCCTCTAATGATGTTTAGACAAATGAATCCCTGTTGTCAGTTCTCCGTGACTCCAAGTTACGTTGTGTAGAAATGTGACAAATGACCTGTCACAACTTTATTTGAATAAAGTTTCATCACAGCAGCTGCTAGCAAAATGTATAACAAATTCTCTAACCTCACTCTCAACAGGAAGGCAATTTCCAGCAGCTTTCCCCATGTTAGGTTTTAAGTATACCCCCAGCTCTTATCTTGCAGACAAACTGTAATGCAGCATACATCAGACACAAATTTGTTGAAAGCTGTCTTAGAATAACAACTGTGCAATGAATGAACAGAACCAAGCTTGCCAGCTCTTTGTTTTTTTAACAGCCAAATCATCAGTCTAAATTGTTTCCGTGCTTTCTGAATAATGCTGCATTCTGGCTACCTTGAAATGCTATCAAGAGCATAGAACCAAACATAAGCATTACATCACCAGACTAATCTCTCATTGGATGACCAATGATGCAGCAATTTCTGTTACCTAGCAACATCTTAGGGTAGTTAACTCCTTTTGCAGGTCTTCCTCACACAGCACAGTTAGCCACTTTTTAAGTATCTCAAATGGACTGCCTTCAGAAATACCAGTGGTATGTCGTACAAGTCTTTAAAGTTAAAAGACATGGACATTGTTCCCTGTCTCCCAGTTCGCCAGCAAAACACATGCTTTCTGTGCAGAAGGATCCAAGCTCAATTTCCAGATAAAGGGATATTTGAAGTCTGGGTCCCACCAAGCTCAGGGCAGTTGGAAGGAATCCAGCAGGCTATATTAGGAGATAGAAAGAAGGCAGCTTTTTGTATCCCTTTGAGGCTTGATTTTTAGTATTGCCTCAACGGGCACATTATTATTGTTCATTCTCAGTCAAGAATAAAAGAAACATGGCCATCCTAATGCTCTGTAACAGTGTGTCTCAATCTTTGTGGCTTTAAGACAGTGGTGGGATTCAGCCAGTTCGCACCACTTTGGGAGAGCTAGTTGTTAACTTTCTGACCAGTTTGGTGAACTGGTTGTTGGAAGAAATCATTAGGGCAGAGAATCGGTTGTTAAATTATTTGGATCCCAACACTACTTTAAGGTGTGTTGGCTTCAATTTCTAGAATTCCCCAGCCAGCATGGGGAATATTCCATTATCTGGGGGTTGAAAATGGACCTTTCCGTAATATGTTTTGCTGTGTGGACTTCAGTTCCCAGGATTCCTCAGCCAACATGCTTGGTGTGAAATAAGGCCTCCAAACAGACGATAACTGGATAACACTGTTCTTGTTTTCAGCATGTTCACTACATACATTATTTCCTATCCAAATTTTACTTGTTACTAGAATTTCTAGCATTTGTTTCAATTTCACTCTTTCCTACCATTCCCATAGAGATCTCCAAAATACTCCTTCCCTAATTGCCTACATCAGTTACATTCCAAATACTTTATATCATTTTTAAAGTTTCATTTTTATTTTATTCATTTTATTATTCCATTTATCCCATTGTGGGCATCTTCGGGTTAAACTGGGGTTAAATTGGGGTGAATAATCTCATGGTCAGGAGTCACTTTAAAAAAGGATTTTGGGCACCCAAGAGCACAGACAGTTTATTAGTGATGTGACAATCTCACAATAAAAGATGTACCTAGATTATTTTATACTGTATTTAAATTATACTTACAATGTATTATTAGACAGTTTGATGTAGTAGTTAAGGTACTGGCCTAGAAATCAGGAGACTGGCAAGAGAAAAATCTCCAGGAATTTTACCAGAACAAACTGTAAAAAAAGTGACATTAGCCCTTCTTACATTGGCCCTACCTATTGTTTCAGATCCTTGTCTTCAGTCCCTAAAGCTCTTGTGTTAAAAAAAGGGAATAGGGAACTTCTATTTGCATTTATCTGAAGATAAGTACATAGAATAATAGAGTTGGAGGGGACCTTGGAGGACTTCTAGTCCAACCCCCTGCTCAAGTAGGAGACCCTATACCATTTAGACCAGGGGTGTCAAACTTGCGTCGTCACAACAGTGTCACATGACATATCAGGACTTTTTCCCCTTTGCTAAATCAGGTTCAGGTGGGGCCCACAGGTCGTGAGTTTGACACCCATGATTTAGACAAATGGTTGTTCAGTCTCTCTTTGAAAGCATCCAGTGATGAAGCACCACAACTTCTGAAGGCAGGTTATTCCATTCGTTGATTGCTCTGACCAATAGGAATTTTCACCTTAGTTCTAGGTTGCCTCTCTCATTGGTTAGTTTCCATCCATTGTTTCTTGTCTTACCTTTTGGTGCTTTGGAAAATAGTTTGACTCTCTCAACTTTGTAGGAGCCCCTCAAATATTGGAACATTGCCATCATGTCTTCCCTAGTCCTTCTTTTCATTAGACAACACGTAACCAATTCCTGTAAGCATTCTTCATATGTTTTAGCCTCTAGCTCCCTACAATATCATTCATATTCAAACGCGGTAGTAGGAGAAAGGATTATTAAGATGTTTGCCATGTTGAGCTATTCATAAAAAAAATAACAGTGGGATAAAAAAATATTTAAAAAATAGTTGAACCAGCCAGAGACATAATTTCTCACGTTTTGGGGGGGGGGAGAGATTGTAAGGGATGAAGTAAATTTTATCTCCAGGAGTAAATATTATACCCCAGAAAAGCCCCCCAGAATTAGCATTATGTCATAGGGCATATCCCTTGTGATGTTTGAAGTCTGAAGACTCTTCCTCTACAATTTTTTAAAAATGCCTAGACCCTGAAAAAAAGTTTTATCCCATTCGGGGTCATTTATCATAATAGGGATTCATGCTCTGTAAGCATGTATTTCTTTTTCCTCCATAATTTTGATGCTGCCTGGGCATATATTATGTTAATATCTTAATGCACTTTATATAAGGCTGCTTTGAGAAATTAGTGCAATATTCTGACAGAACAGCATTGCTTTGGTTTTTCATTAACTGACTGAAGCTACTGGTCTTGACCCAGGTGCTAGGAATGAGAAGAAAAGAACCCCTGTATGTATCATTTTGTATGTATTTGTAAATTTGAGAGATTATAACTTCAGCCCTCTATTATATCCCTAATACAACTCTCTGTAGGTCTCAATGCAGCCGTCTTGCCTCTTATTTAGTTGCATTTAGTATTTTATTTGATATGCACATTCGAGACTCATCTGAATATGTATGCTAAAATTGAAGACATTATGTATGTTTTTAGGTGAAAATATTTGTTCTATATTTCCCCCACATGGATTGTTTTAATGCTGTCTCCTAAATTAGCAACCAAGATTCAGCATATGTGCAAGCACGCTACATTTCAGTCAGAATAGGAAAGATTTTTTCCTTCCAGAACAAATGGAATGTTCAGCCCTGAAATTATATACAGCAAAATTATCTGCCACTTTTTAGATATATATTTTTTTTCTGTCTTCTGGCTCCATACTGTGCACAAAGGGGGTTCTTCCCCATCCCCACAATCCCATTTGTCATTTTTTTGCTGGCAACAATATGGATTTTTTTTTTCTTTTAAGAGAAAAAACAGCCAGTAAATTTGGACAGCCACTTCAGACAAAACAGATGGTCCAAAGCAAGCAGCATTGAGTAGCATCTTTCCTTGATACCTGCTGGGAATACCTTTCTTCCTGTGTGTTCTGGGAAAGCTGAAAGCGAGTCTAGGGACCACCTGCAGCCTATCCAAAGTTTGCCAAGAGCCCTTGCAAAGCCAGCCCCAGAGAGGTGGGAAGGAGTTTTTGATTCTAATCCCCACTCTAACAAGCCTTTCATTCAGACTTTCCCCCAGATGAGAGAAGCCCTGCTTTTTCAGAAATCTTTGAGTGAAAACAAGGCATTTCTGCTCTTAGAGGTCAAGATCTGATTACAAGCAAAGATAATGTATAGCTGGCCACATAGGCTGATTTTAGATTTATGTTCTGCTTTAGATAACTACAAATAAGGATAACAATCAGGTGGAAAAAAAGAAGGGTAACAATCAAATAAAAATCCTCTGTCACTTTTTTTTCTTAGATCTTTTTTCTCTGAAATTGCTGCAATTGTTGTTCCCCAAGCTTCAAAATAAAACATAGAACATTGTTTACCTAGGCAAATAAATCAATTATATATTAATTTGAAGCATTCTCAATAACTTTACTGGAATACAAAGTAATCAAACTTTGCATAGGAACAAACATAAAAGGATCAGTTTTTAAATGAAATAAATTTCTCTATGAAAGATTTCCTTGAAATGTCTTTGTCTTGCAAAACAAGCATGTGAAATAAAGGAGTGCTATCTGAAGATAAGAAATAATATAAAGTGGCTTGATGTTATTGTTGACAATGTCAGTTATCTGCAAATATCGATTCTACCATTTTGAACAAAAAGGAACAAGGGTCAGTTTGAACAGAGTATCTGTACCAATAACCCTTCAAATGGGGGGGGACACTTATTCTTATTGGCTGCTGTTACAAAATTATTTTCCTCTTCTCCCCTTTTTCATCCCTTTCTTTTCTTCCCTTGGGAGCAGGATTGGTGAAAAAGAATTGCTATATAATTTATTCATCTTTTCCAGTATTTAATTATGAAACAGTCACTGAAAGGATAAAAAAATATTTATAAACATTATTCTTTTCAGAAACAAAATTGTTATGAACATTTTCAGCCCACATCGGCTAGGTTTAAACCTTACACAACTTCTAGGAAGGTCAACTCTGGAAGCCAAGTGGGTAAATTAAAAAAGGACATACAGTAAATTGCAGTAAAGTCTAATGAGAAATGACTGAAAGAAAGGTGCAGAGAAGGCAATTAAGGAGAACATCAGAACAATAGAGAATAGTAGGTGAAGGAAATTGCAGAACAAGAAACAGGGATTTAAGCACAATAGCTACCTATTTGATCTTAGACATCCAGTTGACTTCTATTCAACCTTAGGAAGCAACTTTTAGTCTATACAGCAACACTCCATCCACCTGCCCCCAAATCTTGCTACCAAATCAATTCTCAGATTATTATATCTAGTAAATAATAACCATAACCTCTTAATTTCTCTCCAGGAACCGGCAAGCCAAGGTCCTTTTTGTCAATAGTTTTGTATGTTTGTATGTTTATTTGCTTGTTTGTTTTGTTTACAAACATAACAATAGGAATGGGACACACTCACACCAAAACCAAGCAAAAATAATCTGAAAATTTCCTTATTAAGAAACACTATCCGGCTGCAAGAAGAGAAGAATATATCCCAAGTTTGGGGCCAGAATTCAGTATGTACCCCTGGTTTTATATACCAAAAAGAGCCTTGCAAGTAATAGAAAAGAAAGAAATGCAAGATATGCCTGCACATTTCGACTATTATTTGACTGGAATTAAAGATTTTCCTTGTTTAATATGTTTGGGGGTTTTTTCCCCAGGAATTCACTTTACGCAAACAAAATACAAAACTTTTGATTGGGAGCCATCTCAAGTTGGTTATAAGATGGTCATCTATATAAACATTTTAATTAATTAATTAATTAATTAATTAATTAATTAATTAATTAATTAATTAATTAATACATTATTGTGTGATTTTTTTCCAGCATAGTCAATTTCTGTTCAGCATCTGGAAGCATGCCAATACTTATTCCTGCCAAAATCACTTGAACATTTTCCTGCTAAAACGCCTTTCTCCCCTCACTTATATTGATCATCTGGTATGCAGTTGTTAGTTATGCATCCTTGTTTCCCACTATCTCTTCATTGCAGTTGCTATTATTGCTACCGTGGGTCAAAATGATCATGAACATCTTGTCCAAAAGGAAAAAAGCAGCCACCCAACTTGCTTTGCATAGTGATATGGGCAGTGATGGGATTCAGCCAATTCGCACCTATTCGGGAGAACCGGTTGTTAACTTTCTAAGCAGTTGGGAGAACTGGTTGTTGGAAGAAGTCTTATTTTGATTTTTTCCCACTTTACAGGGCTAATCCTGTAAGGAAGGCAGGAAGGAAATATTCTAGTGTTGTTTCTATCCTAATCCTTAATGTTCAGCTTACAGAAACTGCCTCTCTGGTTAACCCTTATTACATTGTAACAGCTAAGGAGAAGCGCCCATCGATGTGAGTGACATTGAGTTGGCCACCCAGTCACATGACCACCGAGCCAGTTGTTAAATTATTTGAATCCAACCACTGGATATGGGTGATATATAATTTGGATGGATGGATGGATGGATGGAAAAATGATCTCTCTAATACTAAAAATAAAACTGGACATATTATATCATGCCAAAACTGGCGAATGATCTTCAGCCTTAGGAGGAGTGCTTAACCTGGACAAATTTACAGTACACAACATAAAGAATTCTATAGTAAATGCATTTATAGTGCCATATTGCATTTTACCCCTTTGTTTACCATGTTCATCATGTCCACTGGAAATCCAGCTGTAGAAAATATGGAGAAAGTGCTTTTCTTGTATATATATATCATGAAGCAAGGAAGAAAACAGCTTTGGGTAAATGACGATTCAAGAGCACATTTGTCAGTGCATATGGGTTACAAAATTTGTCACCACATTTTACAATTCTCTTTTCCACCTGTTCAATGTCTCTCTGCAAATTCAGTTTATGCAAAGATTTCACATAAAGTAATTGAAAACTACATGTGTATGTGTGTGCATTTGTAGCACTGAATATATAGTAAAATTATCTTCCATTGGAGTTCAACAGAATAAAAGGAAATCGGAAATAAAAAAATGCATTTTGTTAATTTAAAGATTTAACAAGTGTACTTGTTTATTTTATCTAATCCAGCATCCACATGAGAGGCAAGCAGATATCTGGGGGAAGCCGATAGATAGCACATGAAGTTAATATTCATCCCTTGCATGATCCCCCAACAACTAACAGTCTGATCTCTATGATAACCTTTGGCCATAGCAACTAGGATTAGCCACTGATAAATAAAAGCCATTGCACACGCTATGTGTGCATCACTGTTTGCCACAGAGATCACTATAAAATGAAGGTACAGGGGTTATGAATATTTTCCTAAAACTGCAAAGACAAATCAGAAAAAAACATTAAGCAATATTCATCTAGTAAGCTTTCTTAATGTGACTCTCACTCAAGATTTCTAAGAACTTTGGAAAAATTTTCAATAAATGATCTGAGTTTCCCTTTGATAGTTCTCTCTGCCAAAAATAAGAATTTGTGAAATGCTGTAATGCCATGGTTTGTGCCTGGATAAATCCAGAAGAATCATATGTAGGTGTTGGACATATGGATAGGAGGAAGGATATTTGTAAGAATTTATGTTGCACAAATTTACACCACCCTCAGGCAGCTGTTTATTTGGCTCTTCTTTAGTTAAAAATGATCAAGGAAGGATGAATTAAAACAGAAAGATTGCTTTAGTATGAAAATTTAGAATTATTTCCTGTCACTTAGCAACCATTCCTAATATGGCCACATCCCTTTTATGAACAACCTTTTTTAACAGAACATTTGGTATCAAGTGTTTGACATAACTAAAGACTTATTCTTTCCTAAAGAATAATGGAACCTTCTTATTTGGGGGAACATATTTGGGGGAAAAACTTTAGCCAGACTATGTTCCCTTTTTTTACATATTTTCAGTTGCCTTGATAGTTGTCAATAAGTAAATATACAATGATAGAAATCTTAGGCAAAGTAGATTTGTATCTTTAGTGTGATCCCTCTTTAGAAAGGTACTGTCACAGAAATTAAAGATTTTGCTTCTTCTTTTTTCTCCATCCTTGTACCAAATGACCTTTGAACCAGGAACTAACTTTCTGTTTAACCTTCCCTGATAGGTTATTGTGAAGATAAGAATGAGTTAATCCTCCTCCCATAAATATCATTGTGAATTCTTTAGAAAAAGGACAAAATACAAGAGATAGATCAAAGTGGAGAAACCCTGGCCTATAGATTAAGGTCGGGCTGTGGTGCCTTAAGTCTGGCCTGTAGCCTTCTTTGCACTCTCTCTGTACAACTCAATTAAATTTAGACAAAATATTCTATTTATGCATGTGGGGCCTTTCCCCCCTCCCCACATAAAAAACCTGATTGCCATGCAAAGGAGGGGATTTTGGTTGCATTTAGAAAGGAAAGGTCACCTCCTTCTTACAAAGATGATGGGATGACCTTTCCTTCCTAAATGCAAATGCAGGCATATAAACACACACACACATACACAAAATTCTATTCTTCAGTAATTGTGCTGAAAGATAGGTGTAAATAGATAGACTAAATGTATAATCTATGCACTGAAGTACTTAGTCTTGCTAATAATGTATATGTCTTGCATAACTTCTCCAGTTTCTTGAGCATTTGGAATTATGCTCATCATAGCATTTCAACCAAAGCTTAGCATCTTAAACCTATATCTATGCATCATGCATGCTGGGTGCTGGCTCTGATCATCATAAAATATAGAAATTTCAACAGAAGTTTGCAAACACACATATTCTAGAGTGCACCAACTGGATTACTCACTTGATTAATATAACAGGTATTGCATTATGACTTGTATGATTTGGTTCGTCACCTAGTCAGATGTTCAGACTGGATTTAGCATTTTTGTCTATCTATCAAGTCTTTCCCAAGGATCTGGAATAGGTAGACATTAATAATATTAAAAGTGTTGTCGCAGGATCTAACCTGTACAAAGTAAAGCTGCCTTTTGCGATTGACTGTGTGATTTTATCAAAGCCAACGGTGCCCCAGATGTTTTGGGATTCCAGCTAAGGTCGTTTTACTATTGCAACTATCTCTTGCCATAGACATTCTACTTCGATTTGCCCATCTTTCCATTTTGTGATTTTCTCCAATTCATTCTACTCTACTCTACTCTAGTCTACTCTACTCTGCTGTCTCCAGATACTGCAATATCCAATATCCCAATTTTTTGTCTTAAATTATTAATACTTATTATTATTATTATTATCATCATCATCATCATCATATGTTCATAACAATATGAAGTCACAACTACCAGTTCTTTAGCTGGTGTTGGCCTTCATGCACATCAAGTTCTTCCCAAGAACTTAAGATGATGTAATATATCAATGTAGTATGCATGCAGATCCAAGCAATTAACAGATGGAAATTTTGTGAATCCACAGATATTCTAAGAACCATCCAAGATTTTTTGAGATATGCCAGCCAGAGTGCCAATAACCACTGGGACCCATGGCCAGTTTATACCATAATCTTTCAATTTCAATTTTCAGATCTTAATAGTGATCTTCACCAATTCTTTGTCTTCTGTTATCTTCTAGTATTGCCACATCAATTATCTACAGTTTCTTCTTTTCAACCACAGTTATTGGCATGTTATGAGCCAAGATATTATCAGTTTATATTCAAAACTCCCACAATATTTTAACCTGTTCATTTCCCAGTAGTTTTTCAACTATTGTTCCTGCCAATTTTTCATGTATGTTCTGTTAAGATACAGTCTGTTGTGCCTTAAAATGGTTTCTACTATACTGCCTTAAAATGGCTTCCACTGTACAGCGCTGTGGAGTTGCCATGGTGGCAGCTTCACAGTACTCCACAAGGGGGATCCCTCTGGTAAGGGGGAAAATCCAACATTAGAAATTGTGGCGACGTTAATGGAAAGAGGGTTGGGATAAATAAATACCCGGGCAGCACTGTGTTATCAGCTAGTTAAATATAATACTAAATGTAAATAGTTAAAAACATAAACAAAATGAAATAAGGTAGCCTGCCATCTATGACTCAGACATTGCTTGTTTAGTTAACTTAAAACTCTCTTCAGAAATCTGGTATCTTTCAAATATGTTAGATTCAATTCCCATGATCTGCCACCTAAGTAGATAGAGGCACCTAAGCCAAGCACATTTGAAGAGCAGCAGATGTGTGATGGCTGAATTAAAGCATCACAAAAGCCAATATAGAATCCCAGACATCTCAAAGTATCATCTAAGAGTATGAGTGTAAAATAGCAACTAAAATCTAAAGACATAAGAAAAGGATTAACAACCACCTTTGTTGAAATTTTGCTTCCTATTTCAGGACTCTCTATCTCTTCAGAAATAAAGATTATGGTTGCTCAGGCAACTAAGCAAAATAACATACAGAAAGAAAAAAGGGGTCCTAATCCAGTTTCTCAGGATTCACAAAGCACTATTAGTCTAAAAGCCTAATCTAAGCCTGATTATATAGGATCCATAATTTGCTTAATCAAACACATGATCATGTGTTTGGTCATGCCTTGAACACATTTTGGCTCTGCAGGTTGGCTTGTATACTTGATTATAAGGTCACAACTCATTAAGGATTCTTTCCATTTGTGAATGATTATAGAAGTGACATAGAAGACAGATTGCCTTGTCGACAATTTTAGGCACTGCAGCAAATGCCATCTCATGCATTTATTAACCAAAAGCCTAGTTCACTTACTTGGCCAAGTTGGTGACTACTTGTTTTGAGTGCAGAAAATCTGACATTTCTATTTAAAGGATACCATGCTTGTCCTCCGTCCAGAAGGTTGACTGGTTGAAACAGATGAAATTGAAAAACAAAGAATCTTAAAAGAGAGCAGGAGACATTAAGCTGCTTTCATTAGTTCGCCTCTGGGCAGACGACTGAGCATGAACATATATCTGATTATAAGCTTTTCAACTGTAATAATCTACCTTGTACAATGTTTTCTAAATTTACATCTACTCATATACTCAGAGCAGACATGAAATTTAATGCAAATTAAGAATGTATTTTGTCATCCTTTGACAAAAGGAGGCATTTATGTCCTTATTTACAATTTTGCAAGATTCTGCCAGTCAAAATCTATACCAAACCACATAGATCACACACATCAACCAATTTGATGTAAAGCAGTCATACCCAAGAATTAATCTGTTACTGATAACAATAGTCACAACAGTTTTAAGATACTAAATTCTTCATTCAAATTGTGCAAAGGTGTCTGGCAAATCTTGTTTATATGTGTAAAATAAACACAAATAATGCAAACAGAATATGACCTTTTTTTGATCTGCAAGTTGTCTGGCAAGAAATTTGACCTCTTCCTGAACATAAATAACACCAAGCTCATGACCACCCTGAGGAGTGGGGAAGAGAGAAAAGCATGCAAGAATTCACTTTCCTAGGATCGCCAATTGATCAACTCAATGAATGCTATCTAGATATAAAGCATCAAATCACATTGGATCACCCAGCAACAATGAGCATGAATCGAGTATGGAAGAGCAAGAACATCAGCCTGGCAAATAAGTGCAGATTAGTTCACTTTATCATGTTTTTCATAGCTGACTACAGTTGTGAAAGTTGGACTATGAAAAAAAATAGATAGTAAAAAACAATTGCCTCATTTGAACTGTGGCATTGGAGAAGGCTCCTATGCATTTCTTGGACAGCAAAAGTGACCAGCAAGTAGTGGACTGTATAAAATTTCAGACATACCACTGGAAGACAAAATCACAAAATTCCACCTTACTTATTTGCTCATGTCATATACTCAAATTAATTGGAAAATGTAATTATGCTGGGAATGGTCCGTGGTAAAAGGAAACAAGGCCGCGCAAAAACATGGTGGCTAGACACCATTAAAACCAACAGCAGCGAGAGCATAACTGGAAGAAACCATGCAGGATTGGAAAATGTGGAGAGCCAGTCCATGGAATTGCTAAGAATCAAACATGATTAAACAAATAGCATCTGTCTGGCAGCTTTCTAAATGAAGCATGAGTATCCTAATAGCAGTAGTACTTACACTTACAGTATATACTGCCTCATGGTGATTTATAGCTTTACAGCACTCTCTAGTCAGCATATTGCCCTTAGCAATTGGGTCCTCATTTTACCAACGTGGAAGCAGTGGTGGGTTTCAAAAATTGTTTGAACCTACTCTGTGGGTGTGGCCTCCTTTGTGGGAGTGGCTTGCCTCCCATGTGACCGGATGGAAGTGGCTTGCTGCCCATGTGACCGGATATGAAGATGCTGACGACACTTGTCAGAACCACCTTAAATTACCTCACACACAGCACTGGCATGCATAAGAATATGATGTACACTTATTTTTTAAAAGGCATCTTTGGTTTGCGTTAAAACAACTTCAACACATGCAATGTTCTGATTGCACCACAAACACAGTAGTCATCCTTACCTTTCACAGAGGCACTGAGTTTTATAAATATGAGCATGACAGTGTAGAATAATCATATCCAAGGACCAGTGGTGGTTTTCAAAAAATTTTGGAACCTCTTCCAAAGCAGGCAGTGTGGCCTGCTTTCCGGGTCCACTCTTCTAACCGTTTTGGTAGATTTGACAAACCGGTTCTACCGAATAGGTGCGAACTTGTAGGAACCCACCTCTGGATGGAAGGCTGAGTCAACCTTGAGCCCATCCGGATTGAACTGCAGGCAGTGGGCAGAGTTTGCCTGTAATACTGCATTCTAACCATTGCACCACCAAGATTCCTATGCAAAACAAATAAAAACAATTGATAGTTTATTTATTGGTTGATGGGATTTTTCCAACCCAGATCTAATAGCCTACAATATATTCTTACAACACCCCGGTAAGATCCAGATTCAGATTTATTCATACAAACCAAAACTGACAGTAAAGATAAGGGAGTTTGTTTGTTTTTTACTCTGGAAAAAGGAATTCCTGTGTTCTTTATAAAAGACCCTCAGATCTTTAGACCTATTCTCTCAATACTCAATCTAGTCACTAAGCCAGTTGAATCCTCTTATTAGTAGTTGTAATAACAAAGGCTCACACTAATTCCCCAAAATATCACCTTAGCTGCCATCCATATGGGCATCCAAGGCAGGTGAACAAATAATGCTAACTGTATCATCATGCACATTACTCAAGTAGTATGCATGTTATATCATAATGCAAATAATATAAAGAATTTTCTAATGAGAGCTTTCTCATTTTAGCAATTCTTTATCTCCAGCCAGAACCAGGAAGACTAGAATCTGGCAAAACTGGTTAATTGGTGGGTTTTTTGTGTTCCCACTATGTAACCGATTGGGTGGATTGAGCTTAACTTTGTACATGACTGGGTCAATTTTGGATTAACAATTTGAAGATTACCTCTGATTCAATTAAACCTTTTTTTGTATTCCCACAATACCTAATCCCTGCTGATGTACTTAAACATATTGAAAATCACAATAATTTACTTGAATTACACTACTTATACATATAAACTGTTTACAGTCTTTAATTGTCTGTCCCTAATAGAAAATGCACTTTCCAGCAAACAGATGCCTCTGCTCTTTTTTGGGGGGGGGGGTCTTCCTGGTCATGTGACATACTGTATTGACTCTCATTCTCTCAGTCCTGATTATGTTTTGTTGCATCTGTACGGCATTGTAAACTGCATATAAATTTAAGAAAGAATGAAATACAGTATGATCCATACCAGTGGTGGGATTCAGCCAGTTCGCACTTATTCGGGAGAACTGGTTATTAGCTTTCAAAGCAGTTCAGAGAACCAGTTGTTGGAAGAAATCTCAATTTGTTTTTTCTCACTTTACAGGGCTAATCCTGTAAGGAAGGCAGGAAGGAAACATTCTGGTGTTGTTTTTAGCCTAATTTTTATTGTCCTGCTTACAGAAACTGCCTCTTCAGTTAACCCTTATTACATTGTAACAGCTAAGGTGAAGTGCCCATTGAAGTGAGTGATGTTGAGTTAGCCACAACCACACAGTCACATGACCACTGATCCCCGCCTACCCAGCTGGTCATTAGGGCAGAGAATCGGTTGTTAAATTATTTGAATCCCACCACTGATCCACACACTCTAATGCAGTGACAAAAAGGGAGTGCTGCATCTGAAAGACACTCTTTGAATACATACTGGTTGGAACCTGACTAGGAAAAGAATTGGAGCAGGGCTATAGAAGGGGACATAGGAGACCCAGAAATAAGATTCACTCACTACAGAGGGGAAAAGGTTAGAAATATGGAGAACTCCCAAAGAACACACAATTCTCCAAAAACAATCAGAGGTGTGCATTTCTACCTTACACAAATTCAAATGAACCCATTTTCCAAATGCTACAGAAACAATATTGACAGCAGAAGTCTGTGCTTTTTAGCAAGAGCAAATATCTTCCCATAAAACTACTTCTTTGATATTCAGCAAGAGACAGGCATAAACGTATATTCTCAAAATGGCATTCCATGTTAGGTGCAGTTAAATTTATGAACTAAGTTTGCCACGTGGCATTTCCTAGCCACCACAAGCTCTGCCACACTCTTTTTTTTAAACAGCAACATGTATTGTTTTATCATGTCAAAATGTGGGAACCAACTTGAGAAATAGGTGGAAGATTAGGAAATAGTCAGACAAGGAATGGCTTAGCCCACAGAAGGAATGGGAGCATGGCAAATTCTCAGAAAGAACCCTCCCTAGTTATTTGGAATATAAAGATGATGGGGAGGAGATGAACCTTCAGACCTGCAACATTCTGTTAATGTAAACTTTCAATAAATTTAGAACTAGTGTTTCTGGGTGTGCCTCTTGTCTGGATTTTCTCAGAAGGCTGACACTTGAATTGTTGCTCCAAAATTTAGTTCTGGGCTACCACACCTGATTCTTCTTATGTAATAATAAATGTAGTCACACTCAAGTCTATGATTCAATGAAACCATTTCACTGGGGTGCCTAAATAACTGCAGTATGAAGTTTCTGCAGCCTATGTGATAAAAGGTAAAACAGAGGTAGAGAGAAAATTGTCTTCAAATTAAGTTAGATATCTTCTTTGTTGATTTGTCCATATTTCATTTTCTTGACAACTACAGCATAAGGCAACCACAGCCACATGATCAAAGCCCCACCTCTTTTTAGGTGTTACAAGTTAATTTAAAAGGGGATAAGGCTTGAAATTCATGGTCATGGCCACTATTTTCACACACACACACACACACACACACACACACACACACACACACACACCGTTGACAACAGTGTGGGGGTTTACATTTGAGACTCTCGTGCTGTCCATTCAATTTTTTGTAGGGAATAGAATTATTTTTAGGACGGAATAAAAATTTAAGCAGTCTCCTGTTGGTATTTTACATGTGTTATTTAGAGAATTTAAATTAAAAATAATTTATTTATTTCACGAGTCAGACCAGTAAGAATAGAAAACTGCTTACTGTGAAGAAAATTGTATATACTTTTCTGTTTTATGGCATAACCTAGCACCTCAAAAGGAAGTAGTTTATTGGGGGGGGCAGGAAAAACTTTGGGCCAGAAAGAACTGTTTTATATTTAGTGGTACAAATTTATAAATAAGTATTACAGCTTAATTAGACGTGCAGAATATTTTACCAACCTAATCTGCAATACTACGACTGGGTAATTTATCTGTCTGCTCAAACTGCTGTTGATGGATAACTTCAAGGTACTTGTTCTCCATTCATAAGGTTCCTTGTCTTTAAACTGGATATGAATGGGGTAGCTCTCTACATAGCTGCCTGTCATGTCTTCAAAGAGAAGCCTATCCTTGGACAGCACTTCTAATGTGTCCCCTGAAAGTAAGGCACATCTCTCATTCCAGTTCTTCCGAAATCACGCTCATTTATCTTCATCTTTCTGAGGAACAGCAGAGACAGAATTTGTGATTTGTATAAATTGTTCATTGTCTCGAGACCAATTGGTGGGCGGAGAAGGCATAAGTAGCCCTGTAGAAAAAGTAATCTTTACTGAAACATTATCTCCATGAATGACCTTGACAAGAGAGAGCTTTTGTTCTATAAGGCTTGAGAAAAAATAGAATAACATGTTGCTATAGTTTGCATCATAATAGCTTTTAAAACATTTCTAGAGTATAATAAATAAATATGCCATTTAAAGCAAGTCTTTAAATTATCCATAAGTGTAATAAGGCAATCATATATCTATACAGCTTGCATGAATGGACTTTTAAAAATTAAAAGCAATTTAAATTATTAAAAAGCACATTTTATAGATTATCATGGTATTTTAAAACTATATGACTGTCAAACAAACTGTGATATCGTTATCATTTTTAATGACTATATAAGTGATGGCTAACCTTTTTCCCATTGCCTGCCAAAAGTGAGGGGAGCACAGGGGGATCATGCGTAGGCGTTCCCACACCATTAATTCTATGCATGTGAACCCCCCCATGTGCATGCATGAGTGATCCCCCCCCAAAATATTTGGCACGGAATGGGTCTGTTTTTCGCCTTCCCCAGGCTCCAGAGGCTTTCTACGAGCCTGGGGAGGGTGAAAATGCCCCTCCCCCCCGCAAGAGGCCATCGGGGACGGACTTCCGGTATGCCCGTAGGGCTGTTTTTCACCCTCCGGAGGGAGAAAAACAGCCCAACATGAAAACTGGTCTGGTCCCAAACTTCCAGTTTGCACATTGGGTTGTTTTTCGCCTTCCAGAGGCTTCAGGGAAGCCTCCATAGGGCTAAAAACAGCCAAAAATGAAGGCCGAAGTTCATTGGCCAGCATGCGCATGCGCGCTGGAGCTGATAGGACAACACCTTGCGTGCCCCAACAAATAGCTCCGGATGCCACCTGTGGCACATGTGCCATAGGTTCACCATCACAGGACTATACATTTAAATTCTGTTTTTGATTGTAAGATTTACTTTCTTGATGCAACTATTTTAAAATGTTAAAATGCTTATTTTTTGGCTTATATTCATATATTTTTTCCTAATAGTGTTGCCTCAAAACACTGAGGTTTCAATCAAAAAGCTGGGAATAAAGAGTAGAACCTGATGGCGACATTTATTATTGGATTTTCTTTAGTGAGAATTAGTTTGTTGGTTTTTGTTAGGAATATAATCTAACAGTTGGGTTGGTAATATATAAACCATGTAACAATGTTGTACCAGTTTCTTTAAGTCATACTGTAAAATGTGATTGGTTGCTGTTTTCCTCAATCGGCCATAAGAGGGAGCCAGAATGACTGTTAGCTCTCCTTTCGTTAGAAAAGCTGATCTGATCTGAGTGTTTTTGGAAACTGGCTGTTAAAAAGTGCCGTGAGCTATTGTAAGTTTTGCAACTGTTAGCAAACTTTGTGTACCGGACTGTTTATATGATACTGGACTATGTTATCTGGATTATCCCTTAACTGAAAGACATTGATGACTCTCTTATCCGTGTATGTCTTGGACTATTTGATGGACTCTGATACCTCTATTTCCACGAAAGTAAAAGTCTATTTAAACTGCAGTGTCTTTGTATGCTGGTTTGTGTTTTCTCCAACACAACTCTCACAACGCTTCGCTGAACGTACTCACTCTCCCAACAGACAGCTTACCTAACAGTTTTGCCTTGCACTCTCCCCATTAAAGAAAGATGCTGATAATGTCCAAATGCAGCTTGCAAAGTGATTTTAAAGATTTAATTCATTCAGCACACCCTATTTCCAAAAACTATATTATGCATGTGTATAGTTTGAACTACTTATATTACATAAACTGTCATTAATATGGAAATAATTTCTGCTTGTTAAATTAGTAAATTATTATCCAATTTATATGCAGTCCATCTTGCAGTTCAAAACAACTCTGAGCAACTAGATTTTTCTGGGTATTGTTTTCACAGTGCAACATGTTTAAAAAAAACCTCGCGGTGCAGTGATTAGAATTCTGTATTGCAGGCAAACTGTCCACATCCTGGAGTTTGATCCTGACAAGGCTCAAGGTTGATTCAGTCTCCATCTTTCCAAAATCGGTAAAATGAGGACCCAGTTTTTTTGGGTACAAGATATTGACATTGTAATGTGCCCAGAGAGTGCACTAAAGCACTAAGAGGTAGTACATAATTCTAAGTGCTATTACAGATGAAGGCAAATTTTTAAATTTTTTTAAAAAATTATTATTTTTAAAAATTGCCACCGGTTCTGTGGGCGTGGCTTTGTGGTGGTGGGGTCATATGACTGGGTGGGCATGGCCAACTTTTTTTAATTTTTAAAGCATTTTTTTACTACCTATTCACCCGAACAGGTAATAAAAAATGCTTTAAGAAGTGAAAAAAAGGTTCAGTTGTGTCGTGTGATCGTGGGAACCTACCCTGTTTGCCCGAAAATAAGACCTCCCCAGATAATAAACCCAATCAGACTTTTGAGCGCATGCACTAAAACAAGCTCTCCCCTGAAAATAAGCCCTCCCCGCCATTTCCTGGGGAGGGAAGGGAGGAACATGCCCCACATGCACCTGCCATCCACACAGTACAGCCTCGTGAAGGCCACTCCCACAAACCCTAGCTACCGTGCCCCTTCTCTTAGTAGCGGCCACAAAGAGAGTGGCAGGGCCAGTGATGCTATGGCTGGCAGGAGTGTGCCAGAAACAGGCACAAAACATCTGGCCCTTTCTGGATCAGCTGATCCACAGGCCAAGGTTAAGGGGCCTCCTGCACCTTAAAAATAATAAGACCTTCCCGAAAATAAGGCCAAGTGCTTATTTGGGGGGCCAAAAGATAATAAGACCCTGTCTTATTTTCAGGAAAACAGGGTAGCTAGTAAAAAAAATATTTAAAAAGTGGGGGGGAAAGGTTCCCATGGCACAGCTAATTATCATGGAACCTTTTTTTTCCACTTTTGACAGCATTTTTTCCTGCCAGTTCGGGCAAATAGGCAGGGAAAAAATGCTTTAAAAAATGAGCAAAAAGCTTCCAACAATTGCGCGACTCACAGCTGAGCCGCACGATCCTCGGAAGCTTTTTTTTTAACTACTGGTTCACAGAACTGATGATAATTGTCCCTACCAGTTTGCATGAACCAGTGCAAACCGGTAGCATTTCACCCCTTGAAATATACGTATCTCAGGATAATTTTGCAGGATCCATTCTGAATTGGTCACTGGGACCAGAATTTTAGTCTTCCAAAATTTCAGACTTGTGCTGCAGCCAATCCTCAGTGAACTTCTTTCTCTCCAGAATGTGTGCATTGGGCAGTTCCATGTGTAGTATTTATGTGGTGCCTGGTTGTGTGTGGATTTTAGTTGTTAATTGGGGTCTTGATAGACATATATTATATCACAAGGCTACCAGCACTTCATGCATTCTGAATTTCAAAAGTAATTGTCCACTATCACATAAAGAGTTTTATCAGAACACTATATGGCAGGGTGAAAACCCACTAGTACCCAGCAAGCAAAACAGCTGGAGAGCAGCTACTTACATGAACAATTCAGGCAGAATGGATACCCACAAGTGTTTACTACAAGATGACTACCCAACATGCAGGGGAGAGAACAGGAAGAAAGATGGCACCAACCAAATGGTACACCCTGCCATATTTCAAAAAATTTCAGAAGCAGTGGAACGCAGCTTCCAAGATCTACCAGTAGGCATTGCCCACTGCCCAGAATCTACCATATGAAGACAAATCATGCATTACAAAGATTGCTGGGAAGTGGGAGAAACTTCTATTGTAATTTACCAGATTCTCTGTATGGATTGCTCATGACTATATAAGTCAGATGGGAAGGAAGCTAACTATCAGATTGCAAGAATATGAATGAGGAGACCTGAACTCATTGGTAGCCTCACATTTCAACAAACAAGGACATACTTTCAATTTCACAGCTGCTAAGATTGTTGGTTGAGCAGGAACAAAAATAGCCAGAAAAATGATTGAATCTAGGAAGTGGCCCCTTATCAGTCAACAGGAATGATGATTTACAACCAGCTTATCAGATATTTAGGAGCCAAGTGTGTGGCAGCTCAAGGAAACAACAATTATCAACTTAATAATTGGCCATCAACATCCAATTAACAATTAAATAGCCACACAGAATGAGGCACAGCCACATAAATTCTATACAAGGAATAGCCCAGTGCACACATTCTGGAGAGAAAAAAGTTTAAAAGCTTGGAAGATTAAAACTCTGGTCCTGGTGACTGATTCAGTTTGGATCTTAAGTGCTATTGCTACTAAAATTCACCAAGATATTTTATTCAAAACGTAGAAAATTGCTATGCTTTGGGGCTTGTTCGATGAAGAAAAGAACTGTTTCAGAAATATATTCCAAAGTTGAAGAATTTGATTTAGTTTATCTTCTTCTAATAATTCCACAGTATCATATGCCATTAATATACATTCCTAGATAAATAAATTGAATCATGTTACCTATCAAGATCTCCCAAGCCTTCTTTCTGAATATGGGGCAATTGAAAGGATGGTGTTGGCCACTGCTGTTTTACACTGATGCAATATGTTAAGAACTCAATTGTTCAGTGTCTATTTCTAACATCTTGCAGAACACCATTCATTTGGTTTACTACAGCTTTCTCTTCTTTGTCCCTCTGCACGTACCACTGTGTGAATGTGCAGCTTAAACATTCTGCAAAATAGCAAATACTGCATTGGGAATTGTTTCTGCATGTTTACCCAACAAATGTGAATGCTTGGATGAATTTAATGCAATACAGGAATGATCCTTAGATGGTTCTACAGCTGTGAAAGCTACAACTGTTTACGCTTATTTATAGATCAATATGCAAAAAGTATAACCCTGAAAATTTGCAGCCTTTTATTATTGAACATGTATGTACCCTTCAGTGTTTTCTTTTTTTTTTCATTTTGCTTGATGCTGTATGCTGCCCAGAATCTTTCCAGACTAGAGTAAGTTATAAATATTATGAAAATACATGGATGCATATATGTAAAGCTAATCCTTGACTTACAATCAGTCACCTAACAACTGTTCAAAGTTATGACAGATCTCACCAGAGGTACTGATAACTCAGTTCTGGAGTTCCAACAACCATTCCTCCTCCCCCAGATATATTATCATAATTTGGGCTCTTCGTAATCAGCCTGCATTTGTAGCATTCTGTCATCACATAACTGCAATTTATGTTTTTTTTGCTTAATAACCAATTTGCTTAACCACAGCAAAAAAGACATAAAATCAGGCACAGCCACAAGGCAGCCTACTTAAAGACCATAGCCTGAGTCATGACCATAATTCTAGATACACTTGTTATCATGTTAATTCCTTATAAAAATAATAGAAATGCAAATGAATTCCCAAGGTTGTTGGATTTCTTATATTTCTTCTAACTAAAGATTGGAAGAAACTGTATACACCCCCCCCCCCCATCACCACAAAGTTATGCAGGGAAATGGAATCTAGTTGTTTTTTGTCCATAATCACTTCTTGTTGATTTCGATGAATCTAACCTCTAGTCTAGATTAATGTGTATTTAGTATGGAAAGGGAAAGGCACTAGTTATTTTTCACTGTATCCATCAGAAATAATTCTATCTTGCATAATTTATTTCTCAAGTAGTATCAGTCTCTTAAGCCATGTTTCAAAAACTGAGGGCAGAAAGTTTATAAATGCTGGCACACAGAATCATCTCAAAGCTCCTGTCATTTTAGCTGTTGAACTTTAAAAGCTGATACACAGTTAAGAGTGACAGATTGGAACAAAGAACGTTCCAGTGTATCCAAAGCAGATATTACAAAACAATCAACTCCTGATTTTGAGACACCCTTTCCATAAAGACAGAACTTATACGCTGAGCTAAGCGTTTTTGTTTTGTTTTTATTAAGAAATAAAAACTTCAGAAGAACGTATTTAAGAGAAAATCTCTAATAATTTATTGACCTTCAGTTTCACATTGTGAAAAAAATGCAGTTTTACAAAACCTCAAAACGTAGTAGCATATACAAAAAAACACACAGACATTTTACTTCATTTATTTTTGTACGTGAACTGCATCTTCAGTTGCCAGACAAGGAACACTATTCAGTTCTAATCACTCTTATTCAGACAGGTGTCAGGCGTAAAGAAAAGGGGCTACACAATTATACCAGAAGTGGTAGGTTGTCCTTTGTTTAACGTTTCCACAGCAACTGGCCCACAAAATACGAAGAACTTTCTTGTCTTATGCCAAGGTTTTTGTGTGCACTCTTAAGTGAACCGCATTTGTCTCAGAAGCGTGGGCTATTTTTTTCAGACTGGAAATCACCAAGTAACGAATCAAGATTCCCATGCTGATTCAAAGAGTAGGAGCTCAAAATATTCGCCTGCAGGGGTAGAGGCCCACCCTGATTTTCCATTCCCTTCTGCCTATACCCATGAAGTAAATCCAAGCACTTGAAAGCAAGCTACTGCTTTGAAATGCAACTGCAAAAACTTCAGACACTACAGGAAATTGGATGGTATTACAAAACAGGTTTGCGGTCTAAGCTCAACAATTCCATGGAGAAGTGCACAAACAGAATTCTGTCATTTCTCACTATAATGTTTTCACCCTTTTACATGTACACACACAAATAGCCATTAATTCCTATATAAAGTGAATGCAAAAGGCTAGCACTTACAATTGCTTTATTTGCATGTATGTTATAGGAGCAGTAATACCTCCAATCCTAATGTAAGTTAAGAGATATTTGAGAGAATTTGCAGGCAGGGCTTTATACGAACTTTATAAGAGCTTTGTGATAGCTTTTTTTTTAGATTTCCCAATTTGCCATAAGTTAATGCAGCTGTACTCTGTGCATTAACTTGCACAGCGATGTACTGGTTGTCAAACAACTCGGTGAAATGAATATTAATATAACTTCACTCTTGGATATTTAATTCAGAGTTCAGAAACAGAATTATTCTTAAATGAAGGCAACTGACCAATATTTTTGGATCAGATTGACCAAAGAAATTAGACTTCAGTCAACAATGTATAAATCAATAGAAGTTCACAATACAATGTTTATGTGTTTTATAATTCAGACTTTCTTTCAATCCTCTCTGCTACCCATGCTAAGAACCACAACTAACAATTTGAAAAACTTCACATACATTCATTTCTTACTTAAGATAATACATAAGAAATGCATATATATTGAGAATCCGGGGGGGGGGGGGAGCACACTTACGGCAACATGAGAAAGCTTTCTAACGCCAATGGTTACAATCCTTAAACATGTTTACTGGGGAGTAAGCTCAAGTTAAGATATTAAAACCTACTTCAGAGTAAACATAGGATTGTGCCATGAACACAAATTGTTCTTTACAGTAAACTGTCAGAATTGAGCTATATTATCAAAATGTAAGCAGACGTGATCATTATAACTGTTTATAAGCATGCATGCATGCATTTCAAAACAATTTGCTTACACAACATTAAGACAACCAACCACAATGGAAGACTGGTAGCAGTATATTGTTTGGCTGTACCAATTCTTATGAAAAGCACAACTAGAAAGTTAAACAAAGGAACTATGGGCTAAGTACATCAGGAAAGACTGAATAGGTTTACTTTTACATTCAAGCCAAAAAATAAGTTGGTGGTGTAGGATATTTAAAAATCCTTTGATCGATCAGGATCCCACATATGATACTTCCAGCTACTATTCCTCTGAAAGCTCAGATTGCTAATGAATGCAAAACAATATATTAAATGAATTTAGCAACTCCCAGCTCCCTCATTGACCATCCTAATTATTATATCTAATAATATAGATATATATTATTATATTAAGAAACAATGGGGGAGGGGGTAGAGAATGGGTTTTAATTCCAATTTAATCCAAGAAGATAAACCAAGAGAATTGGGGTTAATTTAAACAGACACTAACTCTTTCCCCCAAGGGTTTCCCATCTCTTAAAGAGAATAAAATTCCCCTGGTCATATAAATGGCACATTAAAACATTCGATCAGGTATAAATAAATAAATAAACAAAACAAAACTGTATATCTCATATTGGAAAGATTTTAGAGGAAAAAAAGGTTCTGCAGAATTTCCCTCCAGTCCCCTTTCCAATAGTGATGAGGCTGCACAAAAAGAAAGCTACAAAAGCTATTGTCTCTCTTTCTAGATGTTTTCATTCAGAAGGCATGACTAGGCAAATAAAGTGTAACAGAAATACTATCAGCAGGGCACACGTGTAATTCAGGGAGTCAATGGCTTGAGAAAACAACCTCCATGGCTTTGTCCTTCAGTACATATGCAATGTAAAATCGTTCCATTTCTGACCCCTACCCAGCTCTGAAATATTATTCAGCTTTTTTCTTTTTTTCTTTTGTGCAGCAGAACAAGTCAGAAATCACAGAATGTGCAAAACATAAGAGTCCGATAAGCCCTTATAACTTGAAAATTACTCCAGGCATTGTTTCAGCATGCAAGCACTGAACAATAAATAGCTGTATCTACAACAAGTAACAATTCAGAAGCAGGACAGTCATAATTAATAAATACAAGAAGAAATAAATTGCATGTATGTAGGGAAGAAGAGTCATTCTCCTTTCACGTAGACGCTGGGGAAAAAAATTATTTTATTTTTTAATAATTGAGCTGCTGCTCCCTAAGAAAGTAATTCAAGAGCGAGCCACAACGCAGCTCACCAATTGAAACTGATGCTCCCAGCACTGCCTAGGACAAAGCTCATTGCCCTGGGCAAAGCTGCATCTTCATTCACAAAGGATACATCTTGCTGAACCCTTGTATGCTTCCTTCGCAGCTGCTGTTGACACTTCAAACTGTCACAAAGGGAGGTGACAACCATTTCAAATTTTGCACACAAAAAGCAAAGTCCATGAAAATTGAGGGTTGTGCTGTGTTATGCAGCTCTGGAAAGTTCATCCCCCCTCCCTACCTCCCCTCCCATTTGAAAGGATTATTAAACTTGACATTAATCCACAATTACTAACACAAGGACCCGACCATGGGTTCGTTCATTCATAATTAAACCATGTGCTGATATACCGAAAACAATATTCCCACTTCCATTCCTTCATTTCCAACTTTTAAGAATTTAGAAGGTGCAGGGTATCTTCTTCAAATTCAAAAAAGAAATGTCTTCATCAAAACCACTTCTCCACAGTTGGTTCCCAGGTTTACTCAGCGTTATAATGCAATAAACTAAAGAAAAGAAACAGAAACATTATAAACATTTTGATGGAGCAATATAACGTTTATATATGTTTTAAAGGTGTATAAAACAGACGCCTGTCATTATGTATCTTAAATATTAGATGCTGTAACCTCACTGATCGTATGTTATTCCTCTATAATGTAACCAGCAACTCTCTAGTTTAATAACATTAATAACTTGGCAGACAGAGGGAGAACGGTGCCTGAACGCAATAAATCAATCCTGCAAATGAAGAGACAGTTGATTGTTAAGAGGGAAAATAACGTAATGCAACATCTCTGTCATAACGTTGGCTGGCACAGTAGCAGGGACAGGCATTTTGGTCATGGGCCAAATCCAAGTAGCAAAGAAACAGAAGGAAAGGCAGCTTGTTGGAGAAAAGAATCACCAATCAATGCCTTATTAACCATGGAGGATCCTGAATGGAACTGATTCAGAATATGAAAGGCAGACATATTAATCCCCTTATTTAAAACATTTCTGCTATTCATTATGGCAGAACTCTCTTTTGTGGGGCTTTGTCCTGTAACAATGCAGTACGCTTCGCTGCCTCCCCATAGAAGCCTTTCCTATACGTCAATTATTCAGTGCAAAATATTAGCTTTGGAAGCCAGTGTTTGGCTTCTGTACTCCACCTTCTCACTCCATTATGCTCAGAGCCGGTTTTCAAACCAGGCACCATGCTGGTTTTTAAAGTAGCAATTAATAGCTCTGCCAGAACATATGAAGCAAAGTTTGATGGGATTTCCGCAGTGCAATTGTAAAAATTTGGTGGTTAACTTGGTGCGACTGATTGGAAGGTGCATGTGCACCTTAAAAGCACTGGGCAGGATCACAGAAGGTGTGTATGTGCAGTTTGCAAAAGAATACTATAGACACAATTTGCAATCTCTTGCATATTAAAAAACTAAAACCACTTTTACTGAAGGACAATCAGCTACATACTCCTGAGATGAATATGAAGCATATTATATTTTACACTGCAAAGCAACTTCATGGGGTTTTTTTTCTTAACTTTTTTTCCTTAACTCTTTTAACACACACACACACACAAAATTTTTTGCCTCCTGCTGCCCTATTAATGGGAAGAAAGGGCCAGGAGAAAAATGTTTTTGATTGGGGGACAATCAGAAGCATTTTCTTCTGGTCCTTTGTTCCCACTGATGGAGCAGCAGGAGCCACACATAAAAATTTTATCACTGGGTAGAGCGCAAACTGCAGGTTGGTTACGTTGATTCAGTTATACTAACCAATCGCCCAAGTAAAACAGGTTGGGAGGATGGAGGAAAACGATACCGAGAGTAAACTCTTATTTGATTATCCTGGAAAAATAAGTCTTTCATATACAAACATATTGAAAGGAATAACAGGATAATCTTTCATTATCAGATGTAAGGAAATTTGATATTTGAAACACTACAATTAGATATATAAAATATTCTTAAAATCCAAACTAAGATGGAAATGAGGCCTTTTTTAAATAAAAAGTAACTTATTTTATTTTAAAAATTTGAATCCATGCATCTACTGGAAACAATACTATCTATCACCTTATAGCAATTTTTCTTAATCTAGGGTCTGCCAGGACAATGGATGGAAATTATAGAACAGCTACCTTATAAGTTGTTAGATAACTAAAAAAAAACCGTGTAAAACTTTAATATACAAAACATTGAATATTAACACTGATGGGGGGTGTGATTGATAGAAGAGTTTCAGGTACTTTGCTGTTTACTAGAAGGATAAAACTATTTCTCTGGAAATGTATCTAAATTCAGCCTAGACCAAAAGTACTGAACAATGCCTCGATGTATGTGGATCAAGCTTTGACTGAGAAAAATATGTCATGGGTTTATAGAGAATAAAAACATGCATTGCAGCTATTCTTTACAATTAAGATTGCAGTTCTGCAATTATACTGATAAGGATATTTGTATTTTGATGAATCAATTTA